>NW_028145548.1:65000-710000 GCF_977016875.1 Pavona decussata | reverse complement strand
TAACCAGAAGTATGACAATTATCAGTCAGTTGATACTGGCTGTTATCAGATGCTGCGTACACAACTGAAATGGTACTAAGTTTTGAGTCTGTGGATAAAATCCTGTCCAAATCATCAACGGCATGGCACACTAATCAAACCTTTGGTTAACATAATTCATGTTTACCTTCAAAGAAAGGCTATGCCCTGATTGTAAAATACACAAGAATATTACTTGATCCTTGTCATTTTAGTCAACGTTGTACCCAAGTTGTAATCAAATTTTGAGTTACTCGATTAAGATATAAGCGTCAGTGATTTTTACGAATTTCAAACCTCTTCTCAAGTTCTTGAAATCGTTTGTCCATCAAGCTTGCACTTCTGTTGTGCCTGTGGAAAATAAAAACAAATAGGACTGTCAGGCAATTTTGTGTCCGGATTAGTTTTCTCAAACTCTGAATTGAAAAATTAAGTTATCACTCCTAACTGAAATTTAACATCGAGTGAATGAAAACTTAACAGTCATCCAGGTAACTTTTCTTTAACTGTTCTTCCGAAATGAGACAAATTCCATGCAAAACTATGCAAGTGCGTCTATTTTTCTTATTGTCTCTTTTACCATAATTATTTGCATAACCCTAAAAGGATCAATACAGAAGGCTGGTAGATGATTGTGTTTAAAGAGCTTTTTGTTCAATTCAGTACCACACATGAAACTAGCTTTGAACCAAAATATCTATCGGTGGTCACAGTATATCTAACCGACACTAATTTGGCTGGGGTACAACGAGAAAATTTAAGCAAAATACTTATAATGTTGCCTCCTGTGTTTGCAGATCATTTTCTGCCCTTTTAAAGATATATTTGTACAAGCCAACAAATTAAGATTGATCTGCTTGGATGCTTTAGCTGAAAATTTAAGTTGCAGAAAGTTTTAGGAAACGGAATTTCATTCCCCGCGCAATTTTCCTCTTTCACATTGTTTTTAACGACGAAAGAAATTTTTTTTTCAATGTTACAAAATTTTGAGCTGACATTTTGTGGATTAAAAATGCAGATTTTCTTTATGACTAAATCTGAATTTCTGAGGCGATTAAGATCACCCGAACAGATATCCACCTAAATGAACTGTTTGGTAGCCATGGTTTGTGATGATTTGCTGTCGTATTTTTTAGAGTGGAAATTGTTTCTCGAGCCGATGGATTACTCACTTATTCAGATATAATAATAAAATTACAGGACGTCAGTTTCTTGGTGCGTCCCACGGTAGGTTACAATACGAAAATGCAAAAGCATAGCCGGACGACGTTGTTCGCCATGAATTTTCACTTAAAAATCTTCTAGCAAAGTTATATTATACAAATATATTATACAAATATTCAATACTAATTTCGAGATGAATAGACTGCGAAACTAGAAATGCACACCTATCTTCCATTGCCTCCAGTCGTTTTTCGATGACCGACAGCGTTGGGGTCGCATTATTCGCTGATCGTCGCTCTCGCTGCATTAAGAACTGTTTCAGTGTTTCAGCGTCATCAGCAGACACCCCATTGAAGTTTTGTTCACCTTCGCTGCGCTGTCCGTCCAGAGCATCCTCCGTGGCAGAGATGTGAGCAAGAATGGCACAACACATCACCAACACAGCCACGAAACGCAGGCCACCGAGAGGAGTAATAACGGCAGACAATTTCATCCCTGACCGAACGGGCTTTGAATCACTGCTTTGAGGTTAATGCCGATAAAAACAAAATAACTTTCGTTCTCTGATCTCCAACACAAGGAAGTTGTTATGTTTGGTCGATATCAAAGGATGTAGGGCCATAGGCGGGAATTTTTTCGCGTTCAGTGACGTTGCACGGTTTGAACAATACAAAAATGAGTAGTGACAAATTTTAATATACATGAATCGTTGCTAGTAAATTTGCAATTTTTGTTTATTTTCTTTAATTTTAAAAACAGTTTGTAAAGGTACTCGACACAGTCACTAGCCACACTTGATGTTAAACTAATTCAACAGAAAAGTAGTAACACCGGGCCCTGGCGAGGGGCATTGACACCCTGATTTTTAACCGTACAAATGATAAATGTTTTCAGTTTCGTGCGATGAAACGTTCACGGAATAATTGTTACATTCAATTCGTAAGACTATGCTGTTAAGGGAAGAATTATGAATTAATGCTGGGTCTTTTAACCGTAAAAAAAAAAAGCAAAAAACAAACCCACGGATCGCGCCAAATCAGTTTATTTTCCGGCAGTCAAGGTTTGGCTCACATGAGGCGGGAAGGAATCCCACATGGCAGCGGGATTCGGGACACTGTCGACATCTTAAGAGAATAATGCAACGAAGTATTGATGTCCACGTAATCGTCTTCGCCAGTTGAATTTGTTTTATTAAGAACAACAAATGACTCGACCCCTGTTATTTTAACTCACACTCCATACCAAAGAGGGATCGGAATGTGGATTCCTCAGTGACTCGGCTGGGGCGGGATGGTAGGATAAGGTTGGGAGGGTGTTTCATTCCCGCGGCTTTCTTCATCACATCGTAGCATATTGTGTTACACGTTGGAAGCAAATAATTACGAAGCTTATGTTTGGTCGGTATTGTTCAACACAGACGAGACTTTTGACGTATTTGCATTGAGGTCGAAATAGCTGAACAGTATGCTAATTAACAATTAGATTATGAGCTCGAGATTTCTATCGTGTGATAGCTGATGAGGGCGCAGCCCGAATCAGCTATCACGCATAGAAATCGAGAGCGAATAATCTAATTGTTTTAGTATAAATCTAGTAGTCGGTCAAAACTAAACAAGTAAATTATCTATTTCCTCATCGTAGACACTTCGAAAACGCGACGAAGCGGCCGCCATTTTGTTGAAAACCGCTACTCACTATCTATCACAGAATAGATAGCGAGTAGCGTAGCCAATCAGAGAACGGCATTCGTGATAGAACACTAGTAGATTTATACTAATCTTACTTAAATGTCGGAAGACAATCATTACGGGTTTGTATAGAGTATCTAGCTGAATAGCTGAAACAACTTGCTATCCTTGAATTTAATTTGTTGATAAGGAAAAAGTTAAGCATCCAAACGGTTGGAACGATCTTGAGGATAAATTAGCAACGTTTTCTTGTATGATCAGCTGACAATTTATGCCACTATACCGAGTAAACAAAGAAATCGATGCAGTTTCACATTGAGAAGGATCACAATGGTCATCTGAATATGCAACCCCTCATGTGCAAGTTGTTACAAATCAATGTCGGAGGAAGCTTTTATAAAATTATCAAAAGTTTATACTCGAATTCTACGTGTTCTGTTAGAATTGGAAATAGTCAAACGCGATCTTTTCAGTAAAGTAGAGGTGTACGTCAAGGCTGCATTTTAAGTCATCTGCTTTTTAATCTATATGTTAATGATTTAGCCTTTTCGTTCAACAATATTTTGTCTGACCCGTTTATACTACCAAATGGCACCAAACTCAGCTCATTATTTTATGCAGATGACTTAATTATATTGTCACGATCAAAATTGGGATTACAAAATTGTCTTAACAGTTTATCATCATTTTGCAACTCATGGATGCTAAATACAAACCCTAAGAAAACCAAGATAATGATTTTTCAAAAAAGCACAAAAAAAAATGAGATTATACCTTTCACATAGGCAATGAATTAATAGATATAGTACAAGACTACACTTACTTAGGAACTCGACTTTCGTCTTTCGCAAATTTCACAGTTTCGCTTGAACATCTTCGACAAAAAGCTCTTCATGCTTTCTTCCGTCTAAGACGACGCACTGATTTTAGTACACTGAAACCTTCACTTGCATGTAAAATTTTTGGCACAATGATTCAGCCAATTCTAACCTACAATAGTGAAGTGTGGGGTGCCTTTGTTAAATCAGATTTTAAGTCGTGGGAAGGCTCCAGAATTGAAAAAACACATTTACATTTCTGTAAACGCTATTTAGAAGTACATAATAAGTCATCCAACGTTGCATGTAGAGCTGAACTTGGCACATTTCCTCTAATCGTTGACATAAATAAAAAGATACTTAATTACGTACACTACCTCCAAGGAAAGGATGAACATTCTATAGCAAAACAATCCCTAAGAATATCTGTTGACCTTCATTATAGCGGTCAAATTAGCTTTTACTCCAGTCTCATGAAGATGAGTGAATACTATAATCTCCCCAACTTTAATTATTACACATTGAATGAAAATAACATCAAACAATATATAGATCTTATAAAAAAGAAATATATCTCTTATTGGCACCAAACCCTTCAACACTTACAAAAACTCAGCTTTTATTACACAATCAAAAAAACTTTTGGCCCCTCTGCTAACCTAGATCTCATAAGGAAAAACGCTTCTAGGAAAGCATTAGTGAAACTAAGAATAAGCAGCCACAAGCTTTTGATTGAAACAGGAAGATACGACAACATACCCCGTAATGAAAGGGTGTGTAATGTTTGCAACCGTAAAACTCATTTTTTATTAGATTTCCCAAGTTACTCTTCTTTAAGAGATATGTTCTTTTCTAAAATAGAACCTAGCCTTCCATTTACACGATTATTAGTAAAATAAACTTTACTATCGCATATAAAGAACTCAACCGACTATTTTATAAACACTCAATTAATTTCATTTGTTTCCTCGTGCTTCGAATTGAGAGATAAACTTCTCTCCGGAATAATTACTTCTACTGTATGAAAAGTTTAAAATAAGCAAAGACTTCAGTTACTTTATTTGGTAATTTTATTTTATTTTATTTTATTTTATTTTATTTTATTTTATTTTATTTTATTTTATTTTATTTTATTTTATTTTATTTTATTTTATTTTATTTTATTTTATTTTATTTTATTTTATTTTATTTTCTTTTCTTTTCTTTTCTTTTCTTTTATTTTATTTTATTTTATTTTATTTTATTTTATTTTATTTTATTTTATTTTATTTTATTTCATTTTATTTTATTTTATATTCACAACATTTCCTTTCATTGTGCATATGCCACTCATCGACATTCCAATCCTAGCAGTAGGCAGGATGTTCGCACGAACCTAGTTTAATGACCTCAGACCCACGAGTCTCCTGTAGCTCAGTGGTAGGGCATCCGAACTAGTAATCAGAAAGTCGTAGATTCGACTCCTGATAGGAGCACTAGGAATTTCTTTTTCCGAGTTTGCCTGTGTCATTAGTGAATAAAACATCATTCTCATAATGACTTCTATTTACTTAAAATCGGTCCTTGTGATAAATAAATTAACAATAACAATATATTGTTGCACAGAAAAAAAAAGTTTTAATTTTTTTGCCCAAAGTATCAAAAGATATATGGCCCGATAGTAGAGTTCTTTGAAAAGGAACGTTATTCTTCTACCAATGGGGATTTATTGGTCATTCATTTAATTTGGAGCCAAAAAGGAAGTCTGTTCCGAGCCCTACTTAAGATGGAGCGTGACCGGAATAAGTCTTTGGTAATTTGAACCTGAAAACGTTCTTATGATGTTCTTAGGTTACCTGTTATATTTTTTTGTGTGTTTAGGGCGAACAGAGAGCAGAGACACACAGAGACCTTTCCCCTGTTTGTTCTCAAACTGTTTGTCCTCGAGCATGGTTCAAACTCTGAAACTACCAAAACCTTGGTGGACGGACCTATGACGTCTTTGACCAGCAAATGTAGCGACACTCAGGTGTGGAATGTTTAATCTCGCGTGCAAATGTGATCTGCCTTTTCTATTAAAGGTTCAAATTTAGTCCTATTTTTGGCTCGGTGGACTAGTGAGATTTACCGACAGAAGATGAACGTGTCGATTATACATGGGCTGCACAATGCGGCTTTTGGGAGCTGGAGACAACGTTTCAAGGAAACCAAGCTTTAATATTTTGATTTCAGATTATGTTTATTTACTTTTTCCCTTTACTCCACATTTCGTTACTATAATCAGTTCTCTGTTTTACCCGCTTCCTTCACTAAAGTCCCTTGTTTCAAATACTTCCTGTTTAGTGCAAAGACAAATCACATTTTGTTTAAATCACTGGTCAAGCTTTCCTTTTTGGAAGCGTTGCATCCTCGTGTCACTTGGTGCACACAGCGCATGTCAACTCTCGACCATCGACATATGGAAGGCACGGGAGTGAGCCACATCTTCCTTCCACAGGATGCAGCGTGGCACCATTCTTGTCGGCGAAAGTACCACGAACATACTCCGGGTCACCATCAATACAAACGAAGTCGCTTGAATGCTTGTGGCCGTGATGTTCAGTCATCAGGTACCCATGATACTCTTCGGTCCATCCAGATGGACAGTCATTCCGTGCGGGCATCATCAGCATTGAGCCACGTGACTTGACGAAGCAGACAGAACAGGGCGCTTCATGGTTGTGAATGGTTCTTTGAAAAGGATCTCCGCTGTACTGACTGACTTCATACTCAGTGCCGTATATGTATCCCGCGTGTTGATGTCCATCTTTGTACTTGTCATACTTTGGATTGTGAGGAAGACAAAGGTAGTTTGCTCCGCCACCATAGTGGTTGTACCATTCTCCACCCATTATACCTAAAATAAAATCAGAGAGATTCATTATCAGGAAAATACAGTAGGAAACTAAAAGAAAGTCTGTTAGAGAGAGTTAAACTGCTTCAGTAAACTAACCTCGTTTACCGTAGATTAAATTATTATTCTATCCGCGGATTTCAGTATTGCCCATCTCCAACTTCTTTATCTTGAATCCTTCTCTATTTCGCAAAAAGGATGACTTCTTGTGGGCTTATTCAACATCCCACTATGGGAGTTTAGGAGCTTATGATGTTTAATGAATCAACATTCAAACAGGAAACGACATTCCACTATTGTATCACAAAATGTAGAAGCCACTGTTGTTGGAAAATTTTATACCTTTTTTTTTCAAACAGCGAAGCAAGAATTACAATCATTTGCAAATCCCCCTTACCTTTATAAACTATCTGAGCACCACTAGGACATGTGGTTCTTCCCCAGCGAACATACTTCACCCCAGACTGCCCAGCTCCATCTTGTCCCTTTTCTCCTTTAGCTCCTTGAGGTCCCTGGGCACCAGTCCTACCAACAGCTCCCTGGTCTCCTTTAGGACCGGGTGGGCCTGGGAATGGTTTGTTGGTGCCAGGCTTCCCTGGTTCCCCTGGAAATGAACGATGATCCTCAGCGCTTCTTTTTATTAATGGTAGCTATTTTTGGCGAGAGAAGCGGGGGGGGGGGGGGGGGAAATCTGTCGTTTATTTTCAGCCTAAGTTATTTGTTCCACCAATAAGACTGGAAGTTTGGAAGGAATTGCAAAACCTCTTCCATTTGACGTGGAAAGTTTTCAGAATTTCCACGCAACAGAATGTTTAGCTAAACGGAAAGTGCCCCAGTTCTACGATTTTTCTCTTCGTAAGTACCAACACATTTGGTTATTTGATCATATGAAGACCTATTTGAAGGAGCTCCAGCCATCCACAGCCCGTAATCCCCTTCCCTACCCCTCTCTGGATGTACCGCTATATTTCATACCCTGATATTTACATTGGCAAACATCTGAATTTGAGCCCATCCGCAGTAACATCACCACGTGCATTTAGTAGACAACTGGCCTCGCGTTTTTTGAGAATTCTACTTGCTGCTGCTACACCATGCTCACGAGAGCCAATAACCTCCAAACAGTTGTCCACAGTTGCATTTTTGACTCTCGGTTTGGTCTCTAACAAGTTATTGTCGTGTTTTAAGGTTTTCTACGCAGTATTAACCTTGCAGTTATTTCAGCTAAATATAATATCATTTTGAGGACGTAAAAAAATCCTTCAATTGTAAAATAAGAGACTTGTGTACCTTTTAATCCAGTTTTGCCAGGGGGCCCAGGTGGTCCCATCCATTCCTTTGCACCATTTTGGAGATGCTGTCCTGTTGTATGAAAAACACAACTAAAAATGCCCGCCGCATTCATTCCAGAACTAAAATTTATTTGCTTAGGTGATTCTGAATCTGCCATTTAAAGGTGATCGCTGATGGTGGAAACGTCTGTCACTACTTTCCATTGTAGTGAATCAACAGAAAAGATCTTTAAAAACCTTTATAGATTCGTCAGTTTACGAGTTGTTTTTTTTAGGAAATATCTTGATTTTTTTGCTTTCTTCACTGTGACCTTACAGTGGAACGAAAACTCTTGGCATCTATTTTCCAATGACACGAAATAGCAAAGCAGACCTTCACGTGAAGTTTCTTATCCTCCACACAGCTCATCGTATTATTTTGTTTTGTTTTTGTTGTTGTTGTTGCTGTTGTTTACCTTTGTTTTTGTTTGTTTGTTTGTTTTCTTGTTGTCTTTTTCAAGTGCAATTTTAATCGTGAATCGGATTAAATGGAAAAACCGCAGGAAGTACTATCTTTAAGATGAACCAGTCCAAATCCTAGGCAAATTGTAGATAGTATACCTTTATTATGCCAAAATTGAATGGTTGTATGGTCAATAAAGTTTCTTTCAAAATTTCTTAGCATACCAACCCAGAATGTAGGCCATAAGCGACGAGTACGAATCACTTGATTTGAGTGGTAAACGCAGCAAGGTGTCGAGTCTGCAGAAAAATCATGAAAGGAAAAGGAATCGATGAGATCAGAAGTGAAAATGTGTAAGCTTATATTTTTGTCGGTAACCAGCATTAGAATGAAAGCTACTCGGTATTTCGCTCCAGTAGGAATGAAAAAAGTTATAACATTTGAGTATGATTGGCAAGAGGTCAATGAAACACTGTGTTGTCTGCTATGTTCCCAGATCGGTTTTGTGGCCTTTTAAGGAATACCCATATACGTTTATACAGTCTGACATTTCGTGTATGCTACAGATATCACATAGTTGTCGCATTACATAGACTCTGAGCTGATCCAACTTGAAATAAATTCTGAATCTTGCTTGTAAACCTGCAGTTTTTATCCTCGGCTTTTCCCTTGCAGTTTTTTCAGAGAGATTATTACAAGCATTACCTACCTGTGGTGCTATTAATTTATCATGGTCTACAAAGTGCATTTCAACCCAGAAGTATGACAATTAGAAGTCAGTTGATACTGGCTGTTATCAGATTCTATACACAACTGAAATGGCACTAGCTTTTGAGACTGTGGATAAAGTCCTGTCACTAATGAAACACTAATGAAACCTTTGGTCAACATATTCCATTTTTGCCTTCAAAGAAGGGTCATGCTCTCCTTGCCGAAATACACAAGGAAATTACTCGATTCTTGTCATTTTTGTACTTTGTACTCAAGTTGTAATCAACTTTTGAGTTACTCAATTAAAATATTAGCGTGATTTTTATGAATTTCAAACCTCTTCTCAAGTTCTTGAAATCGTTTATCCATCAAGCTTGCACTTCTGTTGTGCCTGTCGAAAAAGAAAAAAACTGGACTGTCAGGAAATTCTGTGTCCGGATTAGGTTTGTTAAACTCTGAATGGAAAAATGAAGTTATTATTCGTAACATAAATTTAACATCAAGTGAATGGAAACCCAGTAAACATTCATCCAGGTTACTTATTTAACTGTTCTTCAAAATTGAGAAGAAATTCCGTGCAAAACAGTTCATTCTTTTATGTTCCTTATTTTTGCGTACGTATTTGCCCATAACCCTAAAATGATCAATACAGAAGGCAGACGGTTGTGTTTTAAGAACTTTGTCCTTAATTTAGTACAACGTTTGAAACTTTGAACGAAAATATCTATCGGTCATCAAGGAAAATCTAATTGACACTAATCTATTAAAGGCGGCCAAACGGGAACATTTCAGTAGAATACTTATAATCTTGTATCCTGTGTTCCCAGCTCGTTTTCTTCCCTTCTAAAGACGTATTTGTGTAAGCTAATACAGTCTAATCTGTTCGAATGCTTTCGCTGATCAATAATTCAACTTGTAGAAAGTTTTGACAGAGTTTGAACTGATTTTTTCCCCGAATTTACTAGCTTTTTTAGTTTGACAAAAATGGTAGCTCACATTTTTTTTTTCGCATTTTTAACGACAACTTTGCCCCTTCGAAAGCGAAAGGAATTAATTTCTTGGCGGTTACGAAATTTTAAGCTGACATTTTGCCGAAAAAATATAGATTTTGCTAACGACTAAATCTGAATTTCTGAGGCGATTAAGGCCATCCGAACAGATATCCACCGAAATAAACCGTTTGGTAGCCATGATTTGTGATGACTTACTGTGAGTCGTATTGTTTAGACTGGAAATTGAGTTACTCGAGCCGATGGATTACTCACCTATTCAGATAAAATAATAAAATAAGAGGACGTCAGTTTCTTGGTGCGTCCCATGCACGGTAGGTTATATACGAAAAAGCAAAAGCCTAGCCGGACGACGTTGAAAATTGAATTGTCACTTAAAAATCTTTTAGCAAAGTTCTATTATATAAATATACAGTACATGAATACTAATTTCGAAATGAATAGACTGCGGAACTAGAAATACACACCTATCTTCCATTGCCTCCAGTCGTTTTTCAATGACTGACAGAGTTGGGGTCGCATTATTCGCTGATCGTCGCTCTCGCTGCATTAAGAACTGTTTCAGTTTACCAGTTTCATCGCCATTAGCAGACACCCCATTGAAGTTTTGTTCACCTTCGCTGCGCTGTCCGTCCGGAGCATCTTCCGTGGCAAAGATGTGTGCAACAATGGCACAACACATCACCAACACAGCCACGAAACGCTGGCCACCGCGAGGAGTAATTACGGCAGACAATTTCATCCCTGACCGAACGGGCTTTGAATCACTGCTTTGAGGTTAATTCCGAGAAAAACAAAATAACTTTCGTTCTCTGATCTCCAACACAAGGATGTTGTTATGTTTAGTCGATATCAAAGGATGTAGGGCCATAAGCGGGAATTTTTTCGCGTTCAGTGACGTTGCACGGCTTGAACAATACAAAAATGAGTAGTGACAAATTTTAATATACATGAACCGTTGCTAGTAAATTTGCAATTTCTAGTTATTTTCTTTAATTTTAAAAACAGTTTATAAGGGTACTCGACACAGTCACTGGTCACACTTGATGTTAAATTAATTCAACAGAAAAGTAGGAATACCGGGCCCTGGCGAGGTGCATTGACAGCCTGATTTTTAACCGTACAAATGATAAATGTTTTTAGTTTCGTGTGATGAAACGTTCACGGAATAATTGTTACCTTCAACCTGTTAAGACTTTGCTGTTAAAGGAAGAATTATGAATTAATGCTAGGTTTTTTAACCGTTTAAAATAAAAAACCAAGGATTGCGCCAAATCAGCTTATTTTCCAGCAGTCAAGGTTTGGCTCACAGAATGCCGGCAGGGATCCCACATTGTAGCGGGATTCGGGACACTGTCGACGGTTTAAGCCGTGTGATGCGACAGAGTATTGATGTCCACTTAATCGTTTTCGCCGGTTGAATTTGTGTTACTGAGAACAACAAATAACTCGAACCCTCTTAGTTTAGTCGCACTGTATACCAAAGAAGAATCAGAATGTGGATTTCTGAGTGACTGCTAGGGCGCGATGGTAGGATTAGGAGCAAAAGGTAGGGCTGGGAGGGTGTTTCATTCCCGCGGCTTTCTTCATCACATCATAGCACATTGTGTTACACGTTGAAAGCAAATAATGAAGAAGCTTATGTTTGGTCGGTATTGTTCAACGCAGACGAGACTTTTGACGTATTTGTATAAGGTCGAAATAGCTGAACAGTATGCTAATCTTAAATTTAATGTCGGAAAACAATCTTTACGGGTTGATATAGAGTATCTAGCTGAAACAACTTCTTATCATTGAATTTAATTTGTTGATAAGGAAAAAAAGGTTACGCATCCAAACGGTTGGAACGATCTTGAAGACAAATGAGCAAAGCAGGAGCAACGTTTTCTTGTATGATTGATCAGCCGACAATTTATGCCACTGTACCGAGTAAACAAGGAAATCGATGTAGTTCCACATTGAAGATGATCATTATGGTCATTTGAATATGCAACCCCGGTCCTCTGATCGTGAAACACCGTGGAATTTGTTTTACAGATTAACAGCGCGTATCATCTTCTTAGTTGTGTATAATGTTGTAAACAGTAAAGAGTTGAACTTTACTGATATTTAAACGTTATCCCGAATCTTAATTGCGAATGCTGGAAATATCTGTGTGATGAGGATTAAAACCTGAACGGTGTAATGGGCTGTATAATACCCCACCTTTGATGAAATTGCAACTCGTTGTGCTAGGAAACTGAATAATATCCTGGTATGATAATTTTAGGAGAGGACAGTTTTTCAAGACAAATATAAATAAACATTTCTCGACAATTGGACCGGATTATCGCCGACTGGATCCGTAAAATGAGTTCGGTAACAGTTTTACAGCAAGTCGCGTAAAAGTGTAATCTAACTAAGGCCCTGTTCACACTAGAGGCCCTGTTGATCACACTAGGTGCCCGTGCTAGGACCTTGAACCAGTGCACAGAGAGGGACATTGTTTAGACTCCTTAGCGCCCAACGAACAATCGTTTCCTGACCTTCGTCAATTTAGTGCCCGCCATTTTGCTTAAATAATATTGCAGGGAGACATGTGGAAAAAGCGCGGGAACTAACAAATTTAACGAAGTTTTATGAAATCAAGGCCCCTTGCGAATAATTTGCATGAGCTACTGATTGGCCAGGATGTCAAATGACTGACGGATGTCGGAACTCAAGATTCAATGCCTCCGAGAGAGAACATAATGGCTTCTTTTTACTAAAAATCGGACCTTGTGATAAATAAATTAACAATAATAATAGGGAAAAAAAATAGTTTTAAATTTTTGTCCAAAGTATCAAAATGATATATGGCCCGATAGTAGATTTCATTGAAATGAAACGTCATTCTTCCAGGACTGGAGATTTATTGCTCATTCATTTAATTTGGAGCCAAAAAGGAAGTCTGTTCCAGGCCCTACTAAATTTGGACAACAAGTTTAAGATGGAGCGTGACCGGAATAAGTCCTTGTCAATTTGAACCTGAAAACATTCTTAGGTTACCTGTTATATATATATATATATTTTTGATATTTAAAGGCGAACAGACAGCAGAGACACACAGAGACCTTTCCCCTATTTGTTCTCAAGCTATTTTTCCTCGAGCATGGCTCAAACCTTGAAACTACCAAAAACTTGGTCGACTGGCCAATGAGATCTTTAAATACAAATGTAGCCGCGACACTCAGTTGTGGAATGCTTAATATTGCCTGCAAATGTGATCTGCCTTTTCTGTTAAAGTTTCAAATTTAGTCCTATTTCTGGCTCGGTGGACTAATCAGATACACCGACTGAAGATGAAGATGAAGGTGTCGATTATGCATGGGATGCTGGCAAGAATTCGGCTTTTGCGGACTGGAGAAAACGTTTCAAGAAAGGCAAGATTTAATCTTTTTGATTTTATGTTACGTTTATTCAGTTATCCCTTTACTCTACATTTCGTTACTATTGTCAGTTCTCTGTTTTACTCTCTTGCTTCACTAAAGTCCCGTGTTACAACTACTTCCTGTTTAGTGCAAAGACAAATCACACTGTTTTTTTTTTTAAATCACTGGTCAATCTTTTCTTTTGTAGAGTCGTCGATGCTGTGTTAAAAACATTGCATCCACTCGTCACTTGGTGCACACAGCGCATGTCAACTCTCGACCATCGACATATGGAAGGCACGGGAGTGAGCCGCATCTTCCTTCCACAGGATGCAGCGTGGCTCCATTCTTATTGGCGTGAGTACCACGAACATACTCCGGGTCGCCGTCAACACAAACGAAATCACTTGAATGCCTGTGGTCGTGATGCTCAGTCATCAGGTACCCATGATACTCTTCGGTCCAATCAGATCGACAGTCATTGCGTGCGGGCATCATCAGCATTGAGCCACGTGACTTGACGAAGCAGACAGCGCAGGGTGCTTCGTGGTTGTGAATGGTTCTCTGAAAAGGATCTCCGTTGTACTGAATGACTTCATACTCAGTGCCGTATATGTATCCGGCGGTTTGATGTCCATTTTTGTACTTGTCATACTTTGGATTGTGAGGAAGACAAAGATAATTGGCTCCCCCGCCATAGTGGTTGTACCATTCTCCACCCATTGTACCTAAAATAAAATCAGACACAATCACCATGACAACATGACAGTAAGAAACTAAAGAAAAGTGTGTTCGAGAGACTTGAACTGCTCCGGTAAAGCGGCTAAACCCGGCTTTCCTTGGATTAACAATATTTTACGAATGATTTGAGTATTACCCATCTCCTACTCAGTTATCTTGAATTTTCCTCTATTTTGAACAAACAATGACTTCTCGTGGGCCCATTTAATACCCTGTAGTCAGAGTTTAGGAGCTTATGATGTCAATTAAATGAAAATTCAACGAAGAAAACGACATTCCGCTATTGTATCGCAAAATTTGAAAGATACTGTTGTTGGAAACGTTCCTCCTCTTCTTTTTTCAAACTGCGCAACAAAAATTACAATCAATTGCAAATCCCCCTTACCTTTGTAAACTATCTGAGCACCACTAGGACATGTGGTCCTTCCCCAGCGAACATACTTCACCCCAGACTGCCCAGCTCCATCTTTTCCCTTTTTTCCTTTGGCTCCTTGAGGTCCCTGGGCACCAGTCCTACCAGCAGCTCCCTGGTCTCCTTTAGGCCCAGGGGGGCCTGGACGCGGTTTTCTGGTACCTGAATTTCCCGGTTCTCCTGTGACAAAATTATACTGGATGGATAAAGATTATTTAGATGTAGATCAAATGATGATGTACTCGCAAGTAAACTTTGTTATCTAGTCGCATAATAATTATTTTAAAACCTGTTTGCCTCTTTGTTTGTGTTGTTTTTGCTATTGCTTTGTCTTGTTTGGTTTGCATGGTTTGTTTAACTTTCTGTCCTTTTTTCGTCTTTCGGTTATTGCCTGCTTGGGTTGCTTTATTTTATTTTATTTTATTTTATTTTATTTTTATTTCTGGTTTAGTTTTATTGGGTTCATATTTTTTTGTTTTCCTTTTGATAACCTGTTTCAGGGTTAGACAATAGCCACCGCACCATAAGTTACAAAAATGAAAATGAAGTTGACTCGGGATATTGGAAGTGATTACCGGCAGGTCACTGATTCGTCAGGCCCTTAAACGTTTAGTTTGCAAAAACCAACATTTTGAACTAAAACTATTCTTGGAAAGCTTCTGTTTTAAGATTATAGCATTCCTTCGTGTACCTTTTGCACCAGTCAGTCCAGTTTCTCCTTTTGAGCCAGTTCTTCCAGCCTGACCAGGCTCTCCTTTTGGTCCAGGTGGTCCCATTTGTTTGTTTCCAGAGTTTCGGCCATGTTGTCCTGTAACAACAAAAACAACAACTCATCACCCAAAAAAGTGTGTATTTTTTCTTTCCTTCTTTCTTTCCTTCTTATTTTTGCTGTTCTTTTCTCTCTTTACTGTACTTTTTTTCTTTCTTTTATTTTGTTTCTTTTCTTCCTTTCTTTCTTTCTTTCTTTCTTTTTTCTTTTCGTTTCTTTTCTTTCCTTTCTTTTCTTACTTTTTTGTTTCCCTCTTTCTTTTATTCTTTTATTTAGTTAATTCTTTCTTTTTGTTTTCCTTTCTATTTTCTTTTCTTTTCTTTCTTCCTTTCTTTTCCTTTCCTTCTTTCGTAAGTTTGTTTTTAGGAGTTAACGAGTGACTAACTTCAACACATTATTCATTTTAGAGCCCTTCTTCATTTTTTTCAAGAGCTCTACATTTGGTCATTTTGCATGCTTGGAAGTGCATGTTTCAGTTGATGCAATGCTTCAATGAGTTCAGTTGCAATGAGGTATGCAGCTTGCAAATGTTTTTAGTCACAGGCTACATCAAAGTATTGTTCCCACAAGAAACTAACCTCCTTATCTAGCTAAAGAGGGACGTAGTTAGGTAAGTTAAATATTCAATGTATACCAACCTAGAAGGTAGATCAGAAGGGACCCATAAGAATCGCTTGATCTTGGCGGCAAACGCAGCAAGACATCAATTCTGCAAAGAGAACATGTTTCAGTGGAAAATCTAAGATCAAACGCTTTAACAACATTAACATTCAGAAGGAAAACCTTGATGAATTTGTGGCTCTAATGTTTGACTTTCTAGATGAAATTCTAATATCTGATCTTTCAATAAAAATTACTGTACACTTCTTTCCAGCGGTGGTTGTTTGCTGTGCTACACAGGTTGGTTCTACCTTTCGAGTCTGTGGATGAAATCTTTAAGTGTGAATATTCAAATTAATTCTTTTCACCTGTACTTCCCTGCACAGCTGTTAAATATTATCTTGTGTACAAAGGTGGTTGTGGACAAAATCCTAAGATTTTTCTTTCAAATGAAAGCTATTGAAAGGGAATTTTAAGTAACGAAGACTAGAGTATTATACTCGAAAAGTGGTATTAAATTTTGAGTTTTTTGGATGAAATCCTAAAGTGCCACCAATCAAATGAAAGCTACTGACCAGTATTTTCCTGTGGTGCTGTTTATTATGCTGTACAAAGTGGTTCTAACGTTTGAGTTTGAGGATGAACGCCTAAAGTGTGACCAAAATGAAAGCTACTGGGCAGTACTTTCCTGTTGCGCTGTTTATTATGCTGTACAGGGTGACTCTAGGTTATTTATTCTGTTGAAATGTGACCATTCCAACCTAAAAGCCATTGAGGAGTAATTTTTACTCCCCAGCTCCTGGGTCTGTGGATGAAATCCTACGGTTTCACCACTCGCACTTTTCTGCGTGCTTGATTATTCTGAGCAATTTCGTTCTAACTTTTTATTCTCAGCATGAAATCTTAAAATTTGACCATTCAAATACCAGCTTCTGAGCAATACTTTCATGTGGTGCTGTTTGTTATGCTCTTCAGGGTGGTGTTAACGTTTGACGCTGTGATTGAACTCCCAAGTGCAATCTGATTTAATAGCTTTGAATATTAATTTTCCTGAGATGTTGTCCACTGGCGATGATGCGTTTGAAGTGGTTCTAAGGTTTGATTCTGTGGATAAAATTCAGTGAATATAAATGAAACCTATCGAGCTGTGATTTGCTGTATATCATAAGATGTTACAAATTGTGAAGTGAGCAGTACAAGTCCTCTATCTCGTGTACGTTTTAATTATATGTGCCTACCGTTTCAAGCTTGTGCTTGAAATCCTGAAGTGTAGCCATTCAAATGAAAAATATGAGTATCACTTCCTGTGTTGCTGTTTATTATGCTGTACAAAGTCGCTCTAACTGTTTAGTCACTGGCCGACTGTTTGTCAAGTGTGCATCCAAACGAAAGCTAAGGGACAGTATTTCACTGTGTTTTCCATGATACTGTTTACCATGCTTTACAAGGTCAGTTCCAACTTTCCAGTCTGTGGATAAAATCCATGATATGGTTTACTATGCTTTACAAAGTGGTTCCAACTTTTCAATCTGTGGATGAAATCCAAAAGTGCCGAGCAGTACTTCCCTGCGGGGTCGTTTATTCTGCTGTCAGTACTAGGTGGTTCTCGCTTCTGTGTCTGCGGATCAAATCCTCGGATGAAATCTACCGGGCAGTACTGTTTATTATGGTGTACAAGGTGATTCTAACTATTGAGTCTAAGGATGAAATTTTTAAGTGTGATCAATGAAATAATTGTCGCCATTTACAGCAATTTCCTTAGCCTTTGGTGTTGTATTACACATTTTCAGTCTTCGTGGAAAATTCTTAAATGTGACTAATAAAATGGACGCTTATGAGCAGTACTTTGAGAATGGAGAAATGCTTAATCTTTTTAAACAGAAATTTCCGGCGCATGTTGCTGTTCCCTATATCCCTGGATAAATCTAACTTTTGCGGAAAGGTGATTCTTTATATTAACAAACTAATGTTTTGAAATTCAAGTTTCCTGCCTAGGTGTTCTATTAGAGAAAGGGGGGTGATAAATCAATCAGAAACTTCAGACTTTTGGCAGCAACTAATCAGCGCGCTCTCATTAGCAAGACAGATTTGTTATTCTGAGAAGAAACAAGCCTCAGTAGAAGTGTAGAGCTTGTTCAGAAGAGATAAAATGTTGGTAATATTTACCATATACTCATTTTCGCTTCAGACTTGCTTGACAAAAAAGCGTCTAATTTAAAAAATTAAAACTATCAGCTATGGCATGAATAGCAAAAACTGAATTTCATCTTGCCATCACTTCACCGTGAGTTCTTATGCCCTAAGATTTTAGTGGCATAAAAGGCACCACAAGCTACTATGCAGTACTTTCCTGTTGCGCTGTTTATTATGTATTTTTATGCGCTTCAGACTTCCTTAGCAAAAAAGCATCTTTTTAAATTAAAGTTTATCAGCATCAGCTATGAACAGCAAATTTCAGTGCCAACACTTCATCTCGCGTTTTTATGCCCTGATATTTTATTGGTATAAAAGTCACCACAAGAAAATTTAAAATGATTGATTTCATCAAGTAATGAATAAAATTTCAAAGCGCGTGAAAAAATGTGAACTCTACTGAACTCGTAACTGCTTATATTAATTACGAAAATAACCTTAGAACCGAAAATAAAGAAGCACGCTTGATATTGATATCAGTTCCATACCTTTTTTCTGTTTCTTCCAATCTTACTTTCGTTGTACCTGTAAAAGAGAGATCAGGGTGTCAGGGCAGTGTCAGGACAACTTGCCTCAATATTAATTTCATCATATGTTGGTTTCATAATGTAGCTTGCCCTCGAGCAAAGCTCGTTAACTTTGTCACTTCATACCATGAAACGCGCCTAACATGGATTAATTTAGTTATAACAAAAGTACGTTGGCTATGGAACCCTAGCAGATCGTCCAAATTTCCCGAAAAAAATTTAGAAACCTCTTTAAGGAATATTTTAGTTTTAAAATTAAGACTAGCTGAATATTTAATTGGGAGATGAATTAACTTAAGGAAATGCAACCTACTAGACTATTGTAGAACAAGTGGTCGGTCAAATTTTCTCTCCACGATAGAAAAAAAACTGGGATTTTTCGAAAAATGCATGAAATAGTTTTCTATGTTAGATGTGATGCGAACATAATTATACACTATGTGAGCCGCTTTAGTAAGAAAATGGCTCCCTCACATCAAAGTTATTTTCATATATTTCACCTAACTCTCTTTCAGGAAAACCGATCAAGAGGCTTGGATGTCTCTGAGCCGATAAAACTGATAATAAGCTGATACTGTACGTAAATTAAATTGCCCTAGCTTTATATATATCTTTATTCGGGTGTGAAATGGGATCTGCTCAGTAGATGGTAAAATTTACAGTTGTTCGAAATCTGAAAACTAAGAAATTCATCAAACGTACCTTTCTTCCATGGATTTCAATCGTTTTTCAACTTCCGTCAGGTTGGGGGTCGAATTTTTCTGAACTGCTCTTCGTCCACGGTACAGCAAGGACTGTTTCACTTCACCTTTTTCAGCGGCGCTATCAGCTTTTACTCGACGCTGTCCTTCCAGAGTTTCATCCATGGCAGAGATGTGAGCCAGAATGGCACAACACATCATTAAAACAACCATGAAACGCAGACCGCCCCGAAGTATAATCATAGACAATGTCATTGCGGACCGAACGAGCTTTCAGTTACTCAATCGAGGTTTAGGCCGAGAAAAACAAAATAACTTTCTTTCTCTCATCTCTAACACAAGGAAGTTGTGTAGTCGAAATGGAAGGATATAGGGTCATGGGCGAGAATTTTTTCGCGTTCATTGTGACGTTCAGCATTTGAACAATACAAAAATGTACTGTGACATTAATGTCAATATAGTCACAATATACGTGGCTGTTGGTGAATTTGCAATTTTGAAAGCAGTTTTCATCCGTCAAGGTTTTGCCCGCAGGATGCAGGAAGAGTTCTTATGTCAAAGCGGGATTCGGGATGCTAATGAGAGACCTTTAGATTCTAGTACGAGTAGATCAGAAGTAGAGTGCCAATGCGAAATTTGATTTCAAGTTTTTAGCGAAGAAATCCCAGTAAGCTTCACTTCACACTTCCGTGTGAGCGACGAACTTGACCAAGTTGTTTTGATGATAGCTAAGCCCTTCGTGATTCCAAAAAGACGAGATCGCCTACGTTTGGAGGACCTGTTTTCGCCACTAGCTAGGCCGTTCTCACTTGGTAGCTCGTAGTAAAATGACAACGGCTATCTCGTTTTCCCGCAGAAATGACACTGGTTCACTCGCGCGCGCTCTTTGTCTGTTGGTAAAACTCGCAGTCGCACTCACTCGTACTAGAATCTAAAGGTCTCTCTTAAGCAAAGACGACGACGAAGGCAAACGCCTCAAAACAAAAGGTTCAGAATGAACGAAAACAATAGCTGTGCACAAGCGTTTTGGCCGTCCTCTTTAGAAAAAAACATCACGAATCGAAATACCAAATTCAAGGTTTTTTGGAGAAATGGACTCACAGCTGGACGTGGGCACACGATGGTGACTTTTTCCTTCTCTTTCGTTCTCTTGAACGCCACCACTACATTCTCATTCCTGGGTAGTTTGTTTAGTTTTGCACAAGTTGAACGAGTTGAAATAGATGCGATGTAGCACAAATGGAATAAACAGAATAGAGTTATATTTCTATTGACATTTTCGTCGCAAGTAGAGACGAAGGACGACGTTATAAATTGCGAGATGCGATTGAGCCTCTGTTGTTCAGTAACACACAATTATACCAAAGATGGATCAGAATGACAATTCATTGGCTGCTGCAGTGCGATAGGAAGGAACTAAAATTGATGGCTGGAAGCGCGTTTCGATTTCATTTTGATGGAGATTCAATGATAACATTGTGTTATGATTTAGAAGTAAATAATGAAGAAGCTTATGTTTGTCCCGTCGGCTCAACGCAGGTCAACGCAGACACAATTATTGACGTATTTGTGTTGTGGTCGAACTAGCTGAACAGTATGCTAATCTTGACCAACGGCGGACGAAAATAATTAGTGGAAGGTGAAGGCTCTTGCTGAACAACTTCGGTTTAATTACCTGGAATTTTTAAAGTAGGCTAGAGTCAAAGGATTAGACACCATCTAAAGGCTGGGTACAAAAGCAGGAAAAACGAGATTTTTAAAAAAGGAAAATTTCTTTGTGATCTGTGTACACTCGATTTAAAAAACGTTGTTAGATAAAAGGCGTAAACATTGAATAATATTTGTCCCTACAGCTTTCTTCGCCTCGTGGAATGCGGGCATCAACTTTTCTCTTGCTTCGACCAACTGTTTTGCTGGGATGTCGTCGTACACAGCAAATTTGTTATACCTGTGCGAAAAAACAAGCAAGCTTATCAAGTGAAGTTATGTGTCTGAATTAGGTTCATTTAACTGTGAATTGAAAAATTAAATTATCACTTGAGACAGAAATTTAACATCGAAACCAAACTTTGGAAACTGTCATCTATACAGGTTAGTCAGTCTTCAGAAATTAGAACTGCCCAGTATGTTTATGTTTCTTATTTTTGCGTAATTATTTACATAACCCAAAAATGATCAATACCGAGGGAAACTGATTATGTTTAAAACGTTTTTTACTGAATTAAGCACTACTCGTTAAACTTTGAACCAAAATATTTATCGGTCACACAGTAAATCTTAAATTGACACTAATTTCTTATGATTATTTCTGTTGTATCGTTTGAGACTGAAATTGTTTTCCAAGCCGATGAATCATCCGCGTATTAATAAATTTAGATAGCCTGCGAGCAAGCTCTCTTGGGGGTGGGGGGCGGGAGGGGGAAAGAGGAGAGAGCTTGCAACGATGTCTCAGGAATTTGAATGCCGCCCCCAATACTCCCCGCGGCTCCCTGCTGTCCTAGCTGTCAGAATTTGGCCAATCAGCGCAAACCAGAAACAATAGCAAACGTAAACAAACATGTGAAAGGTACAATGTTATCAGATACACCTCGAAAGACGGGAATCCTTGCTGACAAAAACTATAGTTTCTCTGATGGAGTATGCCTACCGAGTGCCACAAAAATCAGAAAATTTAGTGAAGGATTGTACTTAATTGTGAGCACACTAAAAGCCGATTGACCAAAAGGTCGAGGTCATAAATGTCGTCCCAAGGGTCAAGCGAATCTTGCCGACTGCACTGCAGTGTCAACGCCACAAAACTACTGGACATAAAAAAAATGTCGAAAACTTGACACGGTCCGGCCAGGGAAAAAAGAAGCAGTGCAAGGAGATCGGAAGAATCTCAATTTTGCAGCCGGGTCTCCGAGAACGAGGACGCTATTCTCAATATCGACAATGTGGTTTCAGAACACTCAACTCGTGTGAAATTTGTGATGTTAACGAGTAGAAATGCAGACGTGAGAGTGCCAGATCAAAAGGAAATCATTGCGCTTCTAAAGAACGTTGCCCTAAAAAACTGGTTGTTCGCAATCGAAGCGGCAGGCATCCCCATTCTTCTTGTTTCTTCGATCAAGTAGTCGATAATGAAACTTTGCAATGGGCAAAAAACTAACATTGTTTGATGCAAAAGGTTGAAATATCAAACTTGTCCCAAATCTCGTAGGCAAAACTGCAAGAACATCGCTACTTTGAAGTAAAGCATTGGCAGCTTGACTTTGTTCGGGTTTTTATTCCAGAGAAAACTTAAGTTATTTAGAGAAATTCTCGCAGCCCTCACAAATAGAAACTTGTGTTGTCAACACGACCCACGCGAAGAGCAATGACGTAAGCACCAAATTCAATATCCACCAATCAGCATTTTGCGTTGAAAAATTCAACGCAGAAATGAAAATTCCTGAGACATCGTTGCAAGCTCTCTCCTCTTTCCCCCTCCCGCCCCCACCCCCAAGAGAGCTTGCTCGCAGGCTAAAATTTAGAGAAAAACAGTGTCTCGGTACATTTCATGGTTAAAATACAAACGTACACAATGTCACTTGTCACTATAGAGGGAATAAACTAAATTGTTTTAGTATAAATCTACTAGTCGTTTCTGTAACTCCTCTTCACAGACACTTCAAAGACGCGAAGAAGTGGCCAACATTTTGTCGACAACCGCACACTGTTTGACTACTCAGTCTTCTAGCTATCTACAACAGAATAGCTAGTGAATAGCGTAGCCGACAAGAGAACGGCATTTGTGATAGAACACTAGTATACTTTCCTGTGATGCTGTTTATTATGCTGGTTCTACTTTTTCAGTTTGTGGACGAAATCCTAAAGTTTGAACATTCAAATCAAAGCTATTGAGCAGTCTACATTGCTATCTATCCTTAGTGCGCCCGATTGTTGAATACGCCACTGTTGCCTGGTCTCCACACACCAAGAAAGGGATTGACTGCATTGAGTCTGTACAGCGCCGCGCAGCGCGGTTTGTTAACAACGATTATAGCCGTTATAGTAGTGTATCATCTATGCTCACGGACCTAAATTGGCCCTCACTGCAGTTAAGACGTAGCATATGTGATATCAGCATGTTTTATCAAATACATAGAGGTCACGTTAATATCTCCCCCCCCCCCCCCCCCCCACGAGCTTATCTCTGTGCCCGCGTACAGCCGTGCAAGGGCGAGTCATGACTTTAAGAAAAGTCTACCGTTTTCTTGTGTCGACGCTTACAAACACTCATTTTATGTAAGAACAATCCCAACATGGAATGTGTTACCACCTGACATCGTCAAGTCTGACTCTTACTCGGAATTTATCAGTTCTTTATATGTTCTACATGTATAATTTAACCTATTTTGCGTCCGCTGGCCGCTCCATTGCCGGATTAGCTTTGCTAATGGCAATTATGCTAATTAAAGATTAAAGATTAAAAAGTCCTTTCATGTGGTGCTGTTTATTTTGCTGAACAATGTGGTTCTAAGTTTTGAGTCTGTGGATCAAATCCTAAAGTATGTGCTACTCAATAGCTTCTATTTTGATAGGTCATTTCTGTGATACCGTTTTTTAAAATTCTCTAGTACACGAGGTTTCTTGAGTGTCTGGTTGAAATCATAAAGTGTGACCATTAAAATGAAACTATTGAGCAGTACTTCTTCGTCTTTCAGGTGACAAAGTTAACGGACAAATAACATACAGTTTGGGTGCATGATTAGCCGATGAGGGGAATATGTCACACCACTAGTAGTACTCAGTTGCAGAAAGCAAAACGTTCACGGAAATTACTCTGTAGTGATCAAGCGACTATGTGCTGCTTTTTGCATCACCAAAACGACCAACCCCGTAAAGCAAAGCGTCTCAGTAGACTCTCCGGTGAGGAATACGGAGCACCAAAACCGCGAGCACAAATGCGGGACAGAGAGGGGGACGGGGGCAGTGTTCTGCCACGCTCGCGCTTTAGTCACACTCCAGACGCAGAAGGTTGTTTCAGCGACCAACTTTATGTCCACCTGTAGCTCAGATCTTCAGGCCACGCCAAACTAGACCTTGTTCTTAAATTGTTGGGAAACTCAGTTCACTGATATGAATGTTTAGGTGAACCAATAAATCCACTTCGGATTTTCAATAAAATTCGATAATGTTGCCAAATCTTCAAACGCGAGAACAAGAGATGATAAACCTTGATAAATTTTAAAGAAACCACCATTCTGAAGTAGTGTAAAGAAAACACCCCACCCTCCATGTTCTTCCTATTTTTCTTACTGAACTAGTTGGGAGAATTTGTTTAAACATCACGACATGTTTTCTTTGGTGATCCTTTTCTTTTTTCTGGTGACGTATTTGTACTGATAAGTAGTGAGATTTTAAGGAGAAATTGGATACTGATCACTGTTAAGGCTTAAATGGTTAATACTATAAATACCATTGCTGTATCAACTATGCAACTAAGTCTGTTCCAGGCCTACTAAATTTGGACAGCAAGCTTAAGATGGAGCGTGACTGGAATAAGTCTTTGGTAATTTGAACCTGACAACGTTTTTGGATTACCTGTTCAGTATATAGTGTTTCGTGTTTAAGGCAAAAAGACACCCCCTCCCCACCCCCCCAACCCCCTCATTATAGGGGTATTTTCTTTTCTTTTGTTTTCTTGCAATATTGGCTTACCTCATCCTCAACATTCTAATAAAAGGATTCTCAAAAAAAGATAAAAGAAGAAGAGACCGATACAACGTAGAGTTACGTTTTAGAGTGTACTTATATTTCGGCTGGCCAAACAAGCCTTCTTCAAGTACAATGAGAATTTGCATTGGAACATGCGCTTATATTACAAGTATTTGCTCAATAACGGAACTGCATAAAACTAAAGTGATTGACAGTATAAAACATGAAGCAAATGAAACAATTTAAAGAAGAAAAAAAAGGAAAAAGCTAGTAAATTTCGTCACGAATATTCGGGCAATGCAACTAACGACATGCAATTAATCCCCATACAAACAGTCTACTCCAACCGAGACTCAATCCGTAAGGCCAG
Organism: Pavona decussata; assembly: GCF_977016875.1. Lineage (NCBI taxonomy): Eukaryota > Metazoa > Cnidaria > Anthozoa > Scleractinia > Agariciidae > Pavona > Pavona decussata. Next base: position 684,601 of record NW_028145548.1, on the reverse strand, counting down.
GGAAGCCTGCTAATCTCAAAAGACAGAACACTTCTTCCACATGAACTCACATGGCCTGAATATTCGCGAAGAAATTTAATAGTTTTTTTTTTCCTTTCTTTTTAATTGTTTCATTTGTCGATTATACATGGGATGCATAATTCAGCTTTTGGGGACTGGAGAAAACCAAGCTTTAGAATCTTTAATTTCATGTTAGGTTTATTCAGTTTTCCCTTTACTCCACATTTCCCAGTTATAGTCAGTTCTCTGTTTTACTGGCTTGCTTCACTAAAGTTACTTGTTTCAACTACTTCCTGTTTAAAGCAAAGACAAATCACACTGTTTTTTAAATCACTAGTCGATCTTTTCTTTTGTAGAGTCGTCGATGCTGTGTTAAAAGCGTTGCATTCACTCGTCACTTGGTGCACACAGCGCATGTCAACTCTCGACCATCGACATATGGAAGGCACGGGAGTGAGCCGCATCTTCCTTCCACAGGGTACAGCAAGGCACCATTCTTATTGGCGGAAGTACCACGAACATATTCCGGGTCGCCGTCAACACAAACGAAGTCACTTAAATGCTTCTGGCCGTAGTTTTCAGTCATCAGGTACCCATGATACTCTTCGGTCCATCCAGATGGACAGTCATTCCGTGCGGGTATCATCAGCTTTGAGCCACGTGACTTGACGAAGCACACAACGCAGGGTGCTTCATGGTCGTGAATGGTTCTCTGAAAAGGATCGCCGTTGTACCCACTGACTTCATACTCAGTGCCGTATATGTATCCTGCGGCTTGATGTCCATCTTTGTACTTGTCATACTTCGGATTGTGAGGAAGACAAAGATAGCTCGCTCCGCCACTATAGTCAGTGTAATGGTCTCCGCCCATTATACCTGATAAAATTCAGATAAAATTATCATGACATGACAGTAAGAAAGTAAAGGTCACTGTGTTCGCGAGACTTGAAATTCTCTAGTAAACTAACACCCGCTTCCCGTTTATTAAATTATTATTCTACCAGAGATTTTAGTATTGACCATCTTCAACTTAGTTATCTTGAATCAATGACAATGACTTTTCCCGGACCTATTTAATACTCTGCATTTAGAGTTTAGGAGCTTGTGATGCTAAAAAAATGAAAATTCATGCAGGAAACGACATTCCGCTATTGTATCACGACATGTAAAAGCCACTGTTGTTGGGAACGTTTTTCCTCTTCTTTTTCAAACAGCGAAGCAAAAATTATCATCAATTGCTAATCGCTTTACTTTTATAACCTATCTGAGCACCACTGGGACATGTGGTCCTTCCCCAGCGCGCATACTTCACCCCAGACTGTCCCTTTTCTCCTTTGGCTTCTTGAGGTCCCTGGGCACCAGTCCTACCAGCAGCTCCCTGGTCTCCCTTAGGACCAGCTGGACCTGGGAATGGTTTGTTGGTGCCAGGCTTTCCCGGTTCCCCTGGAAATGAACAATGTTCCTCAGCGCTTCTTTTTCTTAATGGTAGCTATTTTTAGCGAGAGGAGGGAGGGTGGGGAATCTGTTGTTTATAATCAGCCTAAGTTATTTGATTTACCAATAACATTGAAAGTTGGAAGGAATTGCAAAAGCTGATCCATTTGACATGGGAATTTTTCAAAATTTACACGTAACCAAAAGTTTAGCTAAACGGAAAGTGCCCCAGGTCTACGACTTTTCTCTTTCGTAAGTACCAACACGTTGGATTATTTGACCATCTGAAGACCTATTTGAAGGAGCTCCAGTCATCCACAGCCCCGTAACTCCCTCCCCTCTCCCTCTCTAGATGTACCACTATATTTCAAGCTCTGATATTTACATTGGCAAACATCTTAATTGGGCCCATCCGCAGTAACATCACCACGTGCATTTAGTAGACACCTGACTTCACGTTTTTTGGACATTCCACTTCTTGCTGCTACACCATGCAGACGAGAGCCAGCTGCCTCGAAACAGCTGTCCACAGTTGCATTTTTGATTCTCGGTTTGCTGTCTAAGAAGTCGCTGCCGTGTTAAGTTTTCTACGTTGTATCAGCCTTGCAGTTTTTTCAGTTAAATATAACATTATTTTGAGGAGATAAAAAAATCCTTGGAGTGTTACAATAAGAGACTATACCTTTTGGTCCAGTTTTTCCAGGGGGCCCAGGTGGTCCCATTCTTTCTTTTCCACTATTTTGAAGATGCTGTCCTGTTAAATTAAAAAGACAACTAAAAAATGCCCGCCGCATTCATTCCAGAACTAAAAGCAAATCGCTAAGGTGGTTCAATCCGCCAATTTAAGGTGATCGCTTATGGTGGAAACGTCTGTCACTACTTTCCATTGTAATAAATCAGCAGAAAAATCTTCACAAAACTTTCCTTTCTTCTACACTCATCAGTATCTTTTTTTTTTTATTTTTTTCAGGAAATATCTTGATTATTTTGCCTTCTTCACTGTGACCATTACAGTGGAACGAAACCTCTTGGTATCTATTTTTCCAATGAGACGAAATAGCAAAGCGCGCAGACCTTTAAGTGAAGTTTCTTATCCTTTACACAGCTCAGCGTATTGTTTTGTTTTGTTTTTTGTTGTTGCTGTTGTTGTTTGTTCTTGTTGGTTTTTTTGTTTTGTTTTTGGTTTTCTTTTACAAGGACAATTTGATCATGAATCGGATTAAATGGGAAAAGGGCAGGAATGGTCAAATAAAGTTTCTTTCAAAATTTCTTAAATCTGAATCTTTATCATACCAACCCAGAAAGTAGGCCATAAGCAACGAGTACGAAACACTTGATTTGAGTGGTAAACGCAGCAAGGTGTCGAGTCTGCAAAAAAATCATGAGAACTGAAATGTGTGAGCTTATATTTTTGTCGTTTAAACCGGCATTGCATGGGAACGAAAAAAGTTGTAACATTTGAGTCTGTGGAACACATAGGCAAGAGGTAAATGAAACACTGTGTTGTCTGCTTTGTTCCCGGATCGTTTTGTCAAATATCTGTATACGTTAATACAGTCCGGCATTTCGTTTATGCTACAGATATCACATAGCTGTCGCATTTAATACATAGACTTTGAGCTGATCCAAGTTGAGATAAATTCTGAATCTTGTTTGTCAACCTACAGTTTTTATCCTTTTCCATTTGCAGCTTTTTCAGAGAGATTATTACAAACATTACCTACCTGTGGTGCTATTAATTTATCATGGTCTACAATTAGCCAGAAGTATGACAATTATCAGTTAGTTGATACTGGCTGTTAGCAGATGCTGCGAATCTTGTCCGAGTCATCAACGGCATGGCACACTAATGAAACCTTTGGTCAACGTAATTCATTTTTACCTTCAAAGAAAGGCTATGCTCTGCTTGTCAAATACACAAGAATATTACTTGATACTTGTCATTTTAGTCAACTTTGTACTCAAGTTTTAATCAACTTTTGAGTTACTCGATTAAAATATTAACGTGATTTTTATGAATTTCAAACCTCTTCTCAAGTTCTTGAAATCGTTTGTCTATCAAGCTTGCACTTCTGTTGTGCCTGTGGAAAAAAAACAAATAGGACTGTCAGGCAATTTTGTGGCCGGATTAGTTTTCTCAAACTCAACTCTGAATTGAAAAATTAAGTTATCACTCCCAACAGAAATTTAACATCGAGTGAATGAAAACTTAACAGTCATCCGGGTAACTTTTCTTTAACTGTTCTTCAGAAATGAGACAAAAACCATGCAAAACTTTGCGAGTGCGTCTATTTTTCTTATTGTCTCTTTTACGTAATTATTTGCATAACCCTAGAAGGATCAATACAGAAGTTTGGTAGATAATTGTGTTTAAAGAGCTTTTTCTTCAATTCAGTACCACGCGTGAAACTAGCTTTGAACCAAAACATCTATCGGTCGTCACAGTAAATCTAACTGACACTAATTTGGCAGGGGTATAACGAGAATATTTAAGCAAAATACTTATATTGTTGCCTCCTTTGTTTGCAGATCATTTTCTTCCCTTTTAAAGATATATTTGTACAAGCCAACAAAATTAAGATTGATCTGTTCGGATGCTTTAGCTGGACATTTTAGTTGCAGAAAGTTTTAGGAAACGGAATTTCATTCCCCGCGGAATTTCCTTTTTTTACACTGTTTTTAACGACGAAAGAAGTTATTTTTCCAATGTTACGAAATTTTGAGCTGACATTTTGTGAATGAAAAATGCAGATTTTGCTAACGACTAAATCTGAATTTCTGAGGCGATTATGGCCATCCGAACAGATATCCACCGAAATAAACCGTTTGTTGGCCATCATTTGTAATGATTTGCTGTCGTATTGTTTAGAGTAGAAATTGTTTCTCGAGCAGATGGATTACTCACTTATTCAGATATAATAAAAAAAAATAAAGGACGTCAGTTTCTTGGTGCGTCCCACGGTAGGTTACAAGACGAAAATGCAAAAGCCTAGCCGGACGACGTTGTTTGCCATGAATTTTCACTTAAAAATCTTCTAGCAAAGTTATATTATACAAATATTCAGTACATGAATACTAATTTCGAGATGAATACACTGCGAAACTAGAAATGCACACCTATCTTCCATTGCCTCCAGTCGTTTTTCGATGACTGACAGAGTTGGGGTCGCATTATTCGCTTATCGTCGCTCTCGCTGCATTAAGAACTGTTTCAGTTTACCAGTTTCATCACCATCAGCAGACACCCCATTGACGTTTTGTTCACCTTCGCTGCGCTCCCCGTCCAGAGCATCTTCCATGGCAAAAAGGTGCGCAAGAATGGCGCAACACATCATCAACACAGCCACGAAACGCAGGCCACCGCGAGGACTAATTACGGCAAACAATTTCATCCCTGACCGAACGGGCTTTGAATCACTGCTTTGAGGATAATGCCCGAGAAAAACAAAATAACTTTCGTTCTCTGATCTCCAACTAAAGGAAGTTGCTATGTGTAGTCGATATGGAAGGATATAGGGCCATAGGCGGGAATTTTTTCCCGTTCAGTGACGTTGCACGGTTTGAACAATAGAAAAATGAGTAGTGACAAATTTTAATATACATGAACCGTTGCCAGTAAATTTGCAATTTTTGTTTATTTTCTTTAATTTTAAAAACAGTTTATAAGGGTACTCGACACAGTCACTAGTCACACTTGATCTTAAATTGATTCAACAGAAAAGTAGTAATACCAGGCCCTGGCGAGGTGCATTTACAGCGGCCTGAAACCGTACAAATGATAAATGTTTTCAGTTTCGTGCGATGGAACGTTCACGGAATAATTGTTACCTTCAACCTGTTAAGACTATGCTGTTTAGGGAAGAATTATGAATCAATGCTGGGTCTTTTAACTGTAAAAAAAGCAAAAAACAAACCCACGGATCGCGCCAAATCAGTTTATTTTCCGGCAGTCAAGGTTTGGCTCACAAGATGCGGGAAGGGATCCCACATTGTAGCGGGATTCGGGACACTGTCGACATCTTAAGAGCATAATGCAACGAAGTATTGATGTCCACGTAATCGTCCCGGGGGGGGGGGGGGGGTACTTCTCGGAATTCTTGGTGGGGGTGTGCCGCCCGGGTCTTCAAATCCCGACCCTATTTCAGACCTAAACATGCCATTTTTCACACCCGTTTTGAGACCTGACCTCTAAAATTCATACCCGTTTTCGGACCTGATAATTATGCATCAGCGCCGAACGGAAGTTGATGCAAGGAGTAAAAGTAAGCTGGAATGACATAGTTTATCTATTTCTTTTTCTCGCTATCAGTTGGTCGTTCCAGACGTACTGAGAAGAAAAAAAAATATGTTTGTAAGCTTTCGTAAATGTTCCCCGCCCCAAAAACCCGACCCGATTTCAGACCGCAATTGTCAAAATTCAGACCAAAACGGCTGGAAAACTATATCCTTTGGGGCGGCACATACCTATATACCTTATATAGGGGAGTATACCCCCCCCCCCCCGGGGTAATCGTCTTTTCCGGTTGAATTTGTTTTATTAAGAACAACAAATAACTCGACCCATATTATTTTAATCACAGTTTATACCAAAGAGGGATCAGAATGTGGATTCCTGAGTGACTGCTGGGGCAGTTAAGTAAGGTAAGGTTGAAAGGGTATTTCATTCCTGCGGCTTTCTGCATCACGTTACAGCATATTGTGTTACACGTTGAAAGCAAATAATGACGAAGCTTATGTTTGGTCGGTATTGTTCAACACAGACGAGACTTTTGACGTATTTGTATTGAGGTCGAAATAGCTGAACAGTATGCTAATCTTACTAAAATATCGGAAGACAAACATTACGGGTTGAAATAGAGTATCTAGCTTAAAAAACAATTTGTTAACCGTTTAATTTAATTTGTTGATAAGGAAAAGGTTAAGCATCCAAACGGGTGGAACAAAAGTAGGTACATTTTAAAAACAGAACTGTTTTTGATCTTGAAGGCAAATAAGCAACGTTTTCTTGTATAATCAGTCGACAATGTGGATACAATTTACACCACTGTACCGAGTAAACAAACAAATCGATCATAATGACCATAATGGTCGCCAAAATCTTCAACCCCGGGCCTTTGACCGTGAAACACCGTGGAATTTTTTTACAAATTAACAGTGGGTATGATCTTCTTGTTTGTGTTGTAATGTTGTAAACAGTATAAAGAGTAGAATTTTATTGATATTTTAGCAGATAAAAGTGACTATAACGTTATTCTGAATCTTGCGCCGTTAATTGTTGAAAACATCACCTGGACGATGCGACAATCGTAGGCTGAATAAAACCCTTCCTTTGGTGAAATTGTAAAATTGTGTTAGGAAATTATAATATCCAGGAATGATAATTTTAGGAGTCGTCAGTTTTCGAGATAATAATAAATAAACATTACTCGACGACGACAACTGGACCGGATTATGGTCGCGAAGTATCCTTAAAATGACTATCTACTTGAATGATCCCGGCAGGGGGAGGGAGGAGTGTAATCCTCGGAATTTTTGGTGGGGTGTGCGGCTCGGTTCTCCAAACCCTGACCTAATTTCACACCGAAATATGTCATTGTTTTGGTAGCTTTTTTCAGATTTGGCCTCTTCAATTCGTTTCAATTTGTTTCAATTCCAATTTTCAGAACTAGTTCCTAGAATTCGCACTCGTTTTCAGGCTTTTAGACTGTCAAAACGGCTCAAAAACCATACCCCGTGGCAAGGAAGGATCAGATTTTTCTTTTTTACTTTATCCTCTCTTGACTGTGTTGCCTCCCCGAGCCCGAAACGATAAAACACCATGAGCCCAGCAAACACCTGTTTCTCCTCACAGTATCAGTATGTAGGCAAAGATCCAAATGATGAGAACAATGATGTGCTAAGTTGGGTAACAGGGGAACCAACGGTTCATTTCGTTGGATGTCTGTTGGAATGGCCTTAATCGCCTTAGAAATCAGGACCTACATGTATAGCTATCTGTTCAAAATTTCGTAACAATGGCAAACAAATTCCTTTCGGCTTCGAAGGCGGCAAATATGTCGTTAAAAATGCGAAAAATGTCAGCTAGTAATATTTTCGTTAAACAACCAACACTTAGCCAAGTTGGGGAATAAAATGTCGTTTCCTAAAGCTTTCCAGAACTTGCATTTTCATATAAAGCATCCGAGCATATCAATCTGTATTAGATTACACAATGCAAGTATGTAAAAGAACACAAAGCGATCCGGAGACACAGGAAGACTCAGCTTAAATGTTTTCATTGGATGCCCGTGATCATAATCCACGAAATTCTTATAACTAGCATTAAATAAAATCTATGACACTCACTAATGAGAAAATATATTTTGATCTTTGGACAAGTGCTGGGTTAGTTAGTAAGCGCCAATACAAGTATAATAAATATCTGGTTCTTTGGGCGCGTAACCAAAAAATGTCATTTTTCATGTGGGCGAGTATGTACGAATTCATCCTTATTCGTTTTAACGACACGGTTAGTTGTTTAACGTTTACTATATTCTCTTAGCCGACATAATCTTGTATATTTATGATAGTTTGCTACAAAATAACGGAATGACAAATTTAATGAAGTTTAATGAAATAAAGGCCCCTTTCGATAATTTACATGAGCTACTGATTGGCCAAGACGTCAAACGAAAATGTCGCCAGCTAAGATTTTATGCTCGGCCCGAAGAAAGAACACTATGACTTCTTTTACCGCTCCTTTTGATAAATAAATTACCAATATCGATATCTTACTCGATAGAAAAGAGAAAAGTAGCTTTAATTTTTTTGTTCAATGTATTAAAATATAGCCCGATAGTAGAGTTCATTTGAAAGAAACGTCGTTTCTCTTGCAGGGCTTAGGATTTTAATTGTTGGTCATTCATTTTGTAGCCAAAAATGCAGCCTGTTCCAGGCTTACAAAATTTGCCGGACAGCAAGCTTAAGACAGAGTGTCACCGGAATAGGTCTTTGTCAATTTGAACTCTTGGTTTTTGAGGTTAATTGGACTGTATAAACTAAACTTCTACATTTTTTACTGCTCGTTTGAAAAACAATGGGTCAGTTTCGGAATACCCTGAACAAGAAAAGCCGCGCCTTTTAAATTATTGGAATCACTATATTTCCTTAACCATGAAATCGACCTTGCTCTTTGGTCAAAGTAAACACGTTCTTAACAGACTGGGGTACGTTCGTGGTATTTTCTCACAATATTGGTTTACCTCAGCCTCAACATTCTTATAAAAGGATAATTCTTAAAAAAAGACTGTGCGGGGAGAAAAAAGGCGGAGCGGAAGCAGAGACCTTTCAAGTTTTTGTTCTCAAACTATTTGTTCCTCGAGCATGGCTCAAACTTTGAAAAAAGCTACCAAAATTGTTGACTGGTCAATGGGATTGGATTTTTTGACCAGCAAATGTAGTCGTGACACTTAGGTGTGGATTGAATAATATTGCCTGCATGAGTTTAGAGTCCTGTTTCTGCCTCGGTGACCTAATCAGATTCGACCGACAGAAGATTAAGGTATTAATTAATTATGCATCGAATGCATAATGCGGCTTTTGGGAAATGAAGAAAACGTTTCAAGGAAACCAAGCTTTAATCTTTTTTTTATTATATCATGCTATGTTTATTGTTTTTCCTCTCACTCTACATTGTGTTACTATAGTCAGTTCTCTGTTTTGCTTGCTTCCTTCACTAAAGTCCCGTGTTTTAACTTATTCCTGTTTAGTGCAAAGGGAAATCAGATTTTGATTAAATCGCTGGTGAAGCTTTTCTTTTTTCGAGTCGTCGATGCGACATGAAAAGCGTTGCATCCACTCGTCACTTGGTGCACACAGCGCATGTCAACTCTCGACCCTCAACATATGGAAGGCACGGAAGTGAGCCGCATTTTCCTTCCACAGGGTACAGCAAGGCACCATCCTTGTTGGCGAAAGTACCACGAACATACTCCGGGTTAACATCAACACAAACGAAGTCACTTGAATGCCTGTGGTTCCAATGCGTAGTCATCAGATACCCATGATACTCTTCGGTCCATCCAGATGGACAGTCATTCCGTGCGGGCATCATGAGCATTGAGCCACGTGACTTGACGAAGCACACAACGCAGGGTGCTTCATGGTCGTGAATGGTTCTCTGAAAAGGATCTCCGTTGTACTGCTGCACGTAATACTCAGTGCCGTATATGTATCCCGCGTCTTGACGTCCATCTTTGTACTTGTCATACTTTGGATTGTGAGGAAGACAAAGGTAGTTCGCTCCGCCACCATAGTGGTTGTACCATTCTCCACCCATTATACCTAAAATAAAATGAGAGAAATTCATTATGAGGAAAATACAGTAGGAAACTAAAGGAAAGTGTTTTAGAGAGACTTGACCTGCTCCGGTAAAGCGGCTAAACCCCGTTTTCAGTGGATTGACTTAATATTTAATTTAACGAATGATTTAAGTATTGGCCATCTCCAACTCAGTTCTCTTGAATCCTCCCCTACTTCGAACAAAACAATGACTTTTCGTGGGCCTATTTGACCCTGCATTTAGAGTTTAGGAGCTTATGATGTCAAATTAATGAAAATTTACCCAGGAAACGAAATTCCGCTATTGTATCGCAAAATTGGAAAGCCACTGTTGTTGGAAAGGTTTCTCCTCTTCTTTTTCAAACTGGGAAGCAAAACTTACAATCAATTGCATTTTGCAAATCCTCCTTACCTTTATAAACTATCTGAGCACCAGTAGGACATGTGGTCCTTCCCCAGCGAACATACTTCACCCCAGACTGTCCAGTTCCATCTTGTCCCTTTTCTCCTTTGGCTCCTTGAGGTCCCTGGGCACCAGTCCTACCAGCAGCTCCCTGGTCTCCTTTAGGCCCAGGGGGGCCTGGACGCGGCTTACCAGTAACTGAATTTCCCGGTTCTCCTGTAAGAATATCATACTGGATAGATCAATATTTTGTTAGATGTAGATCAAATGATGATGTACTTGCAAGTCAGTTTTTTTACCTAGTTAGTTTGGTTTGTTTAACTTTTTGTCTTTTTTCCTGGTTGGCTTGCTTTATCAGGCCCTTCAACGTTTCGTTTGCAAAAACTAACATTTTGAAATAAAGCTATTCTTTGAAAGATTCTGTTTTTATGTTAAACATTTCCTTTGTGTACCTTTCACACCGGTCAGTCCAGTTTTTCCGGCCTGACCAGGCTCTCCTTTTGGTCCAGGAGGCCCTGGTGGTCCCATTTGTTTGTTTCCAGAGTTTTGGCCATGTTGTCCTGTAACAACAAAATACACTTCATACCACAAAAACAACAACTGATCACCCAAATGTGTCTGTATTTTTTTCTTTCTTTTTGATTTTTCATTTCCTTTTCTTTCTTCTCTTTCTTTCCCTTCTTTACTGTACTTTGTTTCTTTCGTTTCTTTTCTTCCTTTCTTTTTTCTTTTCTTTTGTTTTCTTTCCTTTCTTTCGTTCCTCTTGATCTTTCCTTCTTTCTTTTATTTCTTTCTTTCTTTCTTTCTTTCTTTTTTGCTTTCCCTTCTGTTTTCATTTCTTTCCTTTCGTGTATTTCTTTCTTTTCCTTCTTTCGCAAGTTTGTTTCTATGAGTAAACGAGTAACTGAGAGTGGCTAACGTCAACACATTATTCATTTTACAACCCCTCTTCATTTTTTCTAAACGCTATTGATTGGCGAGTAATTTTGTGTGCTTGGAGGAGCATTTTTTAGTTGTAGCGATGCTTCAATGAGTCTCCAAGGAGGTATGAAGCTTCCAAATGTTTTCAGTCATAGGCTACATTAAGTATTGTTCCCACAAGAAACTAACCTCCTTATCTAATTATAGAAGGGCATAGTTAGGTAAGCTGATATTCGATGTATACCAACCTAGAAGGTAAATTAGAAGAGACCCATAAGAGTCGCTTGATTTTGGCGGCAAACGCAGCAAGGCCTCAAATCTGCAGAAAGAACATGTTTATAATAATAATAATAAAATACTTCTTTTAAGAGGAGGCCTCCATCACTAAAAAGTGGTTTTCAGGGGGTCCTCTACAACAAAAAAGAGAAACAAGCAACATAAAAAAATTATAAACAATCTCCAAGAATAAGATATAAAAATAGGTAACAATAGAAATTAGGATCTACGATAAAAGTATAAACACCAACCTGATATAAGTCACATAAAAAAAACTTATTTAGATTCCTTTTAAAAATCGCGTTAGGCATAGGTCTTTTTAATTCGTTAGCTACGCAGGAAAGCAAAATCGTTCAAAGCTCTAAAGTATGTAGATTGTATGTATGTTTCAGTGAAAAACGAAGAATAAAGGTTTACAACATTTATACCCAGAGGGATGGCTGTGAGCATGTCTAATTCTTTGGATAAAGTCCTTAGATTTTTCTTTCAATTGAAAACTATTGAAAAGTAATTTAAGTAACAAAGACCAGAGTATTATACTGGAAAAGTGATTCAAACTTTTGAGTTTGATGATGAAATCCAAAAGTGAGACAATTCAAATGAAAGCTACTAAGCAGTACTTTCCTGCTGCGCTGTCTTTTAATGCTGTACTGGGTGGCTCTAGCTGTTTTAATCTGTTGATGAAATCTTAAAATGTGACCATTCCAATCTGAAAGCCACTAAGGAGTAATTTCTAGTTCAACTTCTGGGTCTGTGGACGAAATCGTAAGGTTTCACCACTCAAATGAAAGCTACTGATCAACACTTTTCTGCGTGCTTCATTATGCTGAACAATTTCGTTCTAACTTTTGATTCTCAGCATGAAATCTTGAAAAATTGTGAGCATCCAAATAACAGCTTCTTAGCAGTACTTTCATGTGGTGCTGTTTGTTATGCTGTACTGGGTGGCTCAACCTTTTTTACTCGGTTGATGCAATCTTAAAATGTGACCATTCCAACCTGAAAGCCATTGAGGAGTAATTTCTAATTCCACTTCTAAGTCTGTGGATGAAATCCTAAGGTTTCAACACTCAAATGAAAGCTACTGAGCAGCATTTTCTGCGTGCTTGATTATGCTGAACAATTTTTGACTCAGAGCATGAAATCTTAAAATGTGACCATTCAAATAACAGCTGCTAAGCAGTACTTTCATGTGGTGCTGTTTGTTATGCTCTTCAGGGTGGTTTTAACGTTTGACGCTGTGATAGAACTCCTAACTGTAATCTGATTTAATAGATTTGGATATTAATTCCCCTGTGATGTTGTCCAGTGGCGATGATGCGTTTGAAGTGGTTCTAATGTTTGAGTCTGTGCATAAAATTCAGTGAATGCAAATGAAACCTATCGAGCTGTAATTTGCTGTATACCATAAGATAGTACAACTTGTGAAGTGAGCAGTACTAGTCTTTTTTCTAGTGTACTTTTTAATTATATGTGCCTGAAAAGGTGTACCTTCCGTTTCAAGCCTGTACCTTAAATCCTGGCCCCAGTTGTTCAAAGGCCGGATAACTTTATCCGCTGGATAAGGCACTATTCGGGGTCTAAAATATACTTCACGTTAAACGTTGTCCAAGGTTTTCGTACACTCCTAAACTAGACTGTGGTTAGAGTGTGCATATTCGCTTGTACACGATGAAATACTGAAATCTTTGAACAGATTGAAACTGTCGGATAGTGACTTATCCACTGGATAAAGTTATCCGGCCTTTGTACAACTGGGGCCTGAAGTGTAACCACTCACATGAAAAATATGAGTATCACTTCCTGTGTTCCTGTTTATTGTGCTGTACAAAGTTGGTCTAACTGTTTTGTCACTGGCTGACTGTTTGTCAAATGTGATCGTCCAAACGAAAGCTAAGCGACTGTATTTTAATGTGTTTTCCATGATACTGTTTACCATGCTTTACAAGGTCAGTTCCAACTTTCCAGTCTGTGGATAAAATCCATGATATGGTTCACTATGCTTTACAAAGTGGTTCCAACTTTTCAGTCTGCGGATAAAATCCATGATATGGTTTACTATGCTTTACAAAGTGGTTCCAACTTTTCAGTCTGTGGATAAAGTCCATGTTATGGTTCAATATCTTACAAAGTGGTTCCAACTTTTCAGTCTGTGGATGAAATCCAAAAGTGCTGAGCAGTACTTCCCTGTGGGGACGTTTATTCTGATGTCAGTACTAGGTGGCCTCGCTTCTGGGTCTGCGGATGAAATCCTCGGATGAAACCTACTGGGCAGTACTGTTTATTATGGTGTACAAGGTGTGATTCTAACTTTTTGAGTTTGAGGAAATCTTAATTTCCTTAACCTTTGGTGTTATACCACACATTTTAAGTCTTCGTGTAAAATTCTTATATGTGACCAATCAAATGGACCCTTATGAGCAGTACTTTGAGACTAGATAAATCCTTAATCTTTTTTTAACAGAAATTTCCTGCGCATGTTGCTGTTCCCTATATACCTGGGTAAATCTAACTTTTGCGTAAAGGTGATTCTTTATATTAATAAATTAATGTTTTGGATTTCAAGTTTTCAGCCTAGGTGTTCAATTGGAGAAAGGCGTTGATAAATCAATGAGAAATTTCAGAATTTTGGCAGCAATCAATCAGTGCGCTCTCATGGGCAAGCCAGATTTGTTATTCTGAGAAGAAACTAGCTTCAATGGCAGTGCAGAGCTTAAAAGACATTAAATGTTGGTAATATTTACCATATATTCATTTTTATGCGCTTCAGACTTGCTTGGAAAAAAAGCAGTTAATTTTAAAAGATTAACACTATCAGCTATAACATGAACAGCAAAAACTAAATTTGATCTTGCCAACACTTCACCTTGCGTTTTTATACCCTGAGAAAATTAAAGGACCGATTTTAGTGGCATAAAAGTCGCCACAAGAAAATATGAAATAATCGATTTCATCAAGTAATTAATAAAATTTCAAAGCGCGTTATATAAAAAATATGATCTCTACTGAACTCTTAACTGCTTATATTAATTACGAAAAGCACCTTAGAAACTTTAGAATTTTGGCAGCAATTAATCAGCGCGCTCTTATTGGCAAGCCAGATTGGTTATTCTGAGAGGAAACAAGCTTCAGTAGGAGTGTAGAGCTTGTTGAGAAGAGATAAAATATTGGTAATATTTACCACATACTCATTTTATGCGCCTCAGACTTACTTGGCAAAAAAGCATCTAATTTGAAAAGATTAAAACTATCAGCTATGACATGAACAGCAAAAACTAAATTTGATCTTTCCAACACTTCACCTTGCGTTTTTATTCCCTGAGAAAATTAAACGACCGATTTTAGTGGCATAAAAGTCCTCACAAGAAAATTTAAATAATCTATTTCATCAATAAAATTTCAAAGCGCGTTATATAAAATATGTGATCTCTACAGAACTCTTAACTGCTTAGATTAATTACGAAAATCGCCTTAGAACCGACAATAAAGAAGCAAGCTTTATATATATTACCATGAGTTCCATACCTTTTTTCTATTTCTTCTAATCTTTTGGTACTTTCATTGTACCTGTAAAAGAGAGATCAGGGTGTCAGGATATTTCCACTTACCTAATATTAATTTCCTCATATGTTGGTTTCATAATGTCGCTTGCCCTCGAGCAAAGCTCGTTAACTTTGTCAGTTCAGACCCTAGCCTGAAACTCGCCTACACGGATTAATTGAGTTATAGCAAAAGTACGTTGGCTATGCAGCCCTGACAGATCGTCCAAATTCCCCGCAAAATTTAGAAGCCTCTTTCGAGAATATTTGAATTTAAGAACTAGCTGAATAGTTGATTGGGAGATGGATTTACTTAAGGAAATGCAATCACAACTATTGTAGAACATGTGGTCGGAAATTTCTCTCTCACGTTAAAACTTAGCTGGGATTTTTGGCTTCCGAAAATGCATGAATTTTTTTTTTCTATGTTAAAGTATGTTGCGAACATACTTATACACAATGTCAGCCGCTTTAGTATGGAAGTCGCTCCTTCACATCAAAGGTATTTTCAGATATTTCACGTAATATCTCTCAGTAAAACCGAGAGGCTTGAATGTATCTCAGCAGATGAAACTGATAATTAGCTGATACTGTACGTAAATTAAATTATCTTAGCTTTATATATATCTTTATTCAGGTTTGAAATGCGATCTGCTCGGCAGATGGTAAAATTTACCGTTATTCAAAATTTGGAAACTAGGAAATTAATCAAACGTACCTTTCTTCCATGGATTTCAATCGTTTTTCAACTTCCGTCAGGTTGGGGGTCGAATTTTTCTGAACTGCTCTTCGTCCACGGTACAACAAGGATTGTTTCAGTTCGCCTGTTTCAGCGGCGCTATCAGCTTCTACTCGACGCTGTGCTTCCCGAGTTTCATCCATGGCAGAGATGTGAGCCAGAATGGCACAACACATCATTAAAACAACCATGAACCGCAGACCATCCCGAAGTGTAATCACAGACAACGCCATTGCGGACCGAACGCGCTTACAGTTACTCGAACGAGATTTAGGCCGAGAAAAGCAAAATAACTTTCTTTCTCTAATCTCCAACACAACAAAGTTGTTTTGTGTAGTCGATATGGAAGGATATAGAGTCATGGGCGAGAATTTTTTCTCGTTCAGTGTGACGTTTCAGCATTTGAACAATACAAAAATATACCGTGACAAATGTCAATATACGTGGCTGCTGGTGAATTTGCAATTTTTGAAAGTAGTTTTCATCGGTCAAGGTTTCGCCCGCAGGAGGCAGTAAGGGTTCCCATGTCGAAGCGGGCTGCTCGGGATACTACTAGAGACCTTTAGATTTTAGTACGAGAACGACTACCAATGTGAAATTTGACTTCAAGTTTTTAGCGAAGTTGAGGGACCTTAAGCAGCGACGACGACGACGTCAACGAGAACGTCAGGAAACAATAGCTTTAATTAGCAACACACTGGCTCTACACGTGCGTTATACACTTTGGTACATTTCTTTGTCGTCCTCTGCAAAACAACAACGTGAAATAACCAAATTTTAAGGTTTTTATGGAGAACGTGAACGCATGATGATTAATTTTTCTTTCTCTTTCTGAAATTTAAAGGCGCCCCTACGACGTTAGCTCCTCGATAGTTCGGCTACATTGCACAAACTGAGGGAGTATAAATCATCGCGAATTTATTCAGAAGACGCGAAGGTAATTTTTTAAGTTTTGTCTTCGTCGTGGTCGTGGTCGTGGTCGTCGTCGTCGTCGTCGTCGTCGTCGTCGTCTCTGCTTAAGGTCCCTAGTTACTCTTCAGTGAGCGACGAACTTGACGAAGTTGTTTTGAATGACCATAGCTAAGTCCAAAAGACGAGATCACCTATGTTTCGAGGATTCTTTTTCAATTATACGCCGTTCTCACAAAAACTCGTAGTAAAATGACGACAGCTATCTCGTTTTCCTTCCGAAATGACACTCCTTCACTGATTCGCGCGCGCCCTTTGTCTATTGGTAGAACTCGCAGTCGTACTCACTCGTACTTAGTAGGTCGCTACTTAAGCAACGACGACGGCCGAGGCAACGACAACGCCTCAAAACGATAGGTTCAGGATAAGCAAAAAAGAAATAGCTCTGCACGAGCGTTTTAAATTCTGGTGGATTATTTTTACCACGGTCCTGTTCAAAACAAAAACGTGAAATGACGAAATTCAAGCTTTTGTGGAGAACGTGACAACTGAACGTGAGCGCACGACGGTGAATAGTTCATTCACTCTCAGTTCGCTCTCTTTCGTTCTCTTGAACACCACTACTACAATTTCATTCCCGAGTAGTTCAGTTTTGCACAAATTGAACAATTGAAATAATGTAATTGCTATGTAGCACAACTAAAATGAAGTTATATTTTTAATTGCAAGTGTTATTTTTATTCATTGTAATTGGCGTTAAGAAGGGAACTTTGGCAGCGACGACGCATGGCATTATAAAAGACGAGATGCGACTGAGCCCCTGTTATTTTAACTCACACAACCATTAAGAGAGATCAGAATGAAGATTCAGTGACTGCTGCGGTGCGATAAAGAAAGGAATTAAAATTGATGGCTGGAAGTGCGTCTCGGTTTCATTTTGATGAAGATTCAATAATAGCAATGTCAATATGCGTTAATTAACAGATAAAGAAGCCTCGAATATACTCTGTTCTGGCGCCAGTTGTTCAAAGGGTGGATAACTTTATCCACTGGATAAGTCACTATCCAGCGGAGAACATGTACTCTAACTAACGCTTTTGGCAAGTTTTCCACACAATCCGATACTTAAATTTGGCATATCCTTTTACTCTATCCACAAATTATAGGGATATCGGTAAAAATCGTGCACACATTTCATCTGCCGGATAGCGACCTATCCAGTGGATAAAGTTATCCGCTCTTTGACAACTGGGGCCTGTTATACAGCTCGCAGGAAACGACTAGAGCACGAACGAAGTGTAGGGGGGAGCCCGAGACACAGTCGAGCGTTTCTAAATTAACTTCTTGAGTGCTCTAGCCGCCGCTTCCCAAGTCCTTACAACACAACAGAGCATAGTCTGAAAGGCTTCTTTATTAGTTATATAATGATGATAAACAATCCTTAAATTTCCCCACGCATTCGCCCTTATTTTCAAAACAAACGAACGGAAGTGCGTCAGTGTGTATCTGTACTCTCTCGTAAAGCACCCTAAAATAAGCCAATCGTAATTTTTGTTAGAATGGTTCAAATGATTTGATTGTTTGAACAAGACGAAAGCTGTCAAACATGTCAAAGCATCAAAGTCCACAAACTGAAATGGGCTAAAGTTCATAAGACTTGCAGTTCGAATGTAACACGAGTGCTTCTTCATAGTTTTTCAGTCCAAAAAATCAGGATCGAAAAGTGAAATGTACTTCAATGAAATCCGACCGAATTGTGGCTCATGAAAACCTGGATGTTTTTAACATGACAGCTAGAAAACAAACTGCTTAAAGCCTGTGGCCGGTACTTAACAAACTGCCGCGCTGTGGTTTGTGAATGAACAACAATCAAATTTACGGGAGCAAGAGGATTGCTCGAACTGGTGAGAGCGATAGGGAAACTACACTGCTGTAGGACTGCTGTGGCCTTCCACTCAATGCACCGGAGAGGATACCTGAACAAGCTCTCAGTTGTTCACACGAGGGGCGAACGTTATCATTTCTGATGCTTCCTTCACTGCAATGACCGGAGATTGCCACGATGTACCGCGGTGGGACTAATGTGCCTCGGATCACAGCGTGATTGCAATCAGAGACAACGTTAAGTTCTTGTATATAAGTGTGTACTCGCTAGCCAATTAACTTTTCAGTTTTCTTAATGTTTTTTTGGTTTGATATTTTATTTCTACACGAAAATATAGCCAGCGAGCGTTTACCGTATTTGAGTTTTTAACACTGTAGTTAAGCTTATGGTATTTTTTCGTTTTACAGCTTACCTTCAAAAAATCGCACAGCCCATTTTGTGTTATCTTTGGTGTTTTTCGTCTCTACTCTCGTCAGTAATTTCTTCAATTTAGGCGCTGAGCATTTTTGCGTATCTTTGCTTGTTTATGTTTCTACGTGGCTCCTTGTTTTTATCGCTAACTTTTTTCGGTAACTTCACTTTCAATTTCCATGTAATTTGTACTGTGCTCACAGGATGGTCTATATCAATTGAAGATAACAGCTCGTTTTCGTTTTCGTTTCCCAGGTCCTATAAGACGTCCGGGTAAAAAAGAAAAGCCGTAGCCGAGAGAAGTCCGGGAATTGGTCGGCGATTTTACAAACGGGCCGATGGCGTGACACCATAACTCTGTGTTTCTGTAAAGCACGAGGTTTCAACCAATCATTGCGCTTGTTTAATCGAAACTTGGTTATAAAAGTAAATAATTAAGAAGCTTATGTTTGTTCCGTCGGCTCAACGAAGACAAAATTTTTGACGTATTTGTGTTGAGGTCGAAATAGCTGAACATTATGTTAATCTTGATGCGAACGAAAATAATTAATGAAAGGTGAAGTTGTCTAGCTGCACAACTTCAGTTTAATTACCTGAAATTTAAGTCCGCGGGAGTCAAAGGATTAGGCGCCATCCAAAAGCTGGGCACAAAAGCAGGAAAAACGAGATTATTAAAAACAGAAAATTTCTTTGTAATCTGTGTACACTCGATTAAGAAAAACACTGTTAGATAAAAGGTATCAACATTGAACGGTATTTGTTCCAACGGCTTTCTTTCCCGCTTTCTTCGCCTCGTGGAATGCGGGCATCACTTTTTCCTTGCTTCGACCAACTGTTTCATGTCGTCGTACACAGTAAATTTGTTATACCTGTGCGAAAAAACAACTGAAGTTATGTGTCTGAATTAGGTTAATTCAGTTGAATTGAAAAAGTAAATTATCACTCGAGACAGAAATTTAACATCAAGTGAAGGGAAACTAAACTTTGGAAACTTTCATCCATACAGGTTTAGTCAGTCTTCAAAGTAGAACTGGCCAGTATGTTTATGTTTCCTATTTTTGCGTAATTGTTTGCATAACCTTTAAATGATTAATACAGAGGGAAGATGATTCTTTTTTAAACGTTTTCTCGTTAAACATTGAACCAAAATATCTATCGGTCACACAGTAAATCTAACAGTGACACTAATTTCTTATGATTATTTCTGTCGTATCATTTGAGTCTGAAATTGTTTCTCAAGCCGATGAATCATCTGCGTATTACATGTAATGAATTACGAGCTAGAGAAAAAGTGTCTCGGTACATTTCACGGTTAAAATTCAAACGCGTACACAATGTCACTTGTCACTATCACGCGATAGAAATCGAGAGGGAATAATCTAAATTGTTTTAGTATAAATCTATTAGTCGCTTTAAAGTGCTACTATGACGAAATTCGTGTCTTTCTTATTTGAGCCATTTTAAAACATAAACAAGTAGTCTGTACGTGAAGAAGAATGCTGTTTACTTTTTTAAAATATCTCTTTTTGTTCCCGAGATATTCAAGTTTTTAAAATATGCAAATTAGCCAAGTGATGATGTCACAAACTCAACAGAATTTGGTCAAATATTATGAAAAAAGATATCTCAGCCAATTTGTATCAGAAATGCTTGATTCTTTGCAGTGACATTGTTCTAGGTGCGCTCCATAATGTGAGCTTATCAGTTTTGTTACCATGGCAACATACTGGGTTCAGGTCCTCCCTGACTTAAGGCGTTGCTGGCCATCTTTGGCATTCTATTTTGATATTTGCCAATGGTGCCTCATCTGCATGATCCAGCAAGCGTATAAATATGTTAGGTCGAGTTCGAGGCCTTGTTAAATGTTTTTCAAGCTGAAAATCACTAAAATATTGAAATCAGGTTGGAGGGGACTGGAAAAGAGTGAGTTGCCATGGGAACCGAATTTTTATAACCGTAGGCGTATTGCCTTTAGAACTATTAGCCTGCCAGGTTTCAATGGTCTCTGTTGTAAATTGACTGAGATAGCTCTACTTATAATATTTGACCAAAATTCGGTTGAGTTTGTGACGTCATCAGTCATCTCATTTACATATTTTACACATTTTTCAAACGTGAATATCTCCGGAACCAATGCAGATATTAAGAAACGGTAAACGGTGTTTTTAATCTTTCCTAGAATTTTATGTGATAAACCTTAAAATTCAAGAGGTGAAGAATTGATCATAGTAGCACTTCAAATTCTCTTCATCGACACCACGAAAACGCGAAGAAGCGGCCATTAGGGAGCTTAAGCAACGACGACGGCAACGGCAACGAAAACTTCATTTCATTTGTGCTGCTTCGCGATTATTTCAAGTCGCTCAACTTTTACAAAAATTGCGAACTATCCAGGAACCAAATTGGTAGGTTTAAGAAAGGAAATGAAAAATTCACCGTCGTCCGTTGACGTTTTCCACAAAACCTTAAATGTGGTCATTTGACGTTGTTGTTTTGCAGAGGACGGCAAAGAAATTAACCAAAATGTAAAACGCACGTGCGGAGTGATTGTTTTGGCTCATTAAATTTATTGTTTTTCGGCGTTGTCGTTGCCTTTGCTATCGTCGTTGCTTAAACTCCCTGTTACAAAAAAAAAGTTAACTATTTTGTCGACAACCGCACACTGTTGGGTTACTCATTCTTCTAGCTATCTACAACAGAATTTTAAGACACCTTCTTTGATCTTTTAGGCAATTCTCTTTTGGACTCCTTCAATGATGCGTTTCGGCATGGAAAGTTATCTGTTACACAAAAGCGAGGAATTATTTCGCTAATTCCCAAAGATGAAAGTAATCTGACTATGTTATCAAACTGGCGTCCAATAACACTTCTCAACGTAGACTACAAGATTCTGGCAAAGGCAATTGCTAAGAGGATTCAACCTAAATTGCCTAAACTAATTCACACGGACCAAACAGGTTTTATCAAAGGAAGATTTATTGGACAAAATGTCGAATACACAGATGTTAAGAAGATGCCAGGAGTCCTTGTGTTCCTTGATTTTGAAAAAGCTTTTGATACAGTCGGGTGGTCCTTGCTACAGAATGTCCTTAAACGTTTCAACTTCGGCCCGGTTATTCGACATTGGGTCTCTACACTCTATAATGATGTAGAAAGCGCGGTTATTAATAGGAGCTACACGACCAACCATTTTAAAATTTCAAGAGGAGTTCGACAAGGATGTCCATTAAGCCCTCTACTTTTTGTGTTAGGTGCAGAAATTCTTGCTCAAAAAATAAGACAGTCCCCTGGGTGTCGTGGTATAGAGCTACCACAATCGGTAGCAGCGAGAATAAGTCAATTTGCAGACGATACAACCCTCATCTGCAAGGATACAGACGCGCTAAAAGAAAACATGAAAGTTTTAAATGATTTCCGTGATATCGCTGGCCTTCGATTAAATAAAAAGAAAACAAAAGCAATGTGGATAGGTTCAAGTAAAAACAATAGAACTAAACCTATGGGTTTCCAATCTTATCAAGAACCAATTAAAACTTTAGGGACGCATCTATCATATGATAAAGACAGAAGCGATAACTTAAATTTCTTTGTGAAAATTTACAAGATGGATGCTAAACTAAACATGTGGCAGACACGAGATTTAACTTTATTTGGACGAACAATGTTAGTTAAGGCCTTGGGCATATCGAAGCTAGTTTATGCGGCCTCTATGCTATGTGTCCCGGAAGTGGTTGTTAAAACGGTCCAAGAAAGAGTATTTAAGTTCCTGTGGAAGAATAAGGGAGACAAAGTAAAACGATCAGTTGTCACGCAATCCCTCAATTACGGTGGATTAAACTTTCCAAACTTTCGCTCAGTGGTAAAATCGCTACGTTTAAGTTGGTTAAGCAGATTTTTAAAGAGCTCAGACGAAACCTAGCAGGCAATTCCAAATGCATACTTTAATAAATATGGAGGACTATCGTTCTTACTTAAATGCAATTATGACTGGAAACACTTAGATATAAATCTACCACTATTCTACCGTGAGATGCTAGATTATTTTAATGAACTACGTAGTAGTTACACGGATATGTATAAAAGTGAATTTATTCTTTGGAATAACAAACATATAACAATAGAGAATACGTCTATTTTTTGGCGAAATCTTTTTGAACGGGGAATATGCTTCGTAAGTGACCTGCTTGATGAAAATGGAAAATTTTTATCTCTAGAAAAGTTCCAACTTAAATACAATGTACATTTAAATTACTTGAATTATTTTCAACTTATTGCAGCCATCCCAAACCACTTAAAGAAAGGTGCTATTGAGAATGTTATACCTGACAGAAGTATTCTTGAGGAACGTGATACATTTCATCTCTCTGATAATAAAACAATCTTACTGAGTAAAATGCGTTGCAAAGACTACTACAAGTTTTTTCAGGAAAAGGTTACAACAGAACCTACAGCTGTGAAGTTGGTCTAAGCGGGGTTTTGATCTTACCCACCATTGGAGAAAATTATTTAAAAACATCTATAAAATATCCATTGACAATAAACTAAGAGAATTTGCCTTTAAATTATTCCATAGAATCTTATTAACTAATAAAGAACTTAAGAGATTTAAAATTAGAAATGACGATGCCTGCTTTCAGTGTCAAAACGTTGATTCATTGGAACACACTTTTTTTGGAATGCCCCGTAAGTATTAAGTTCTATCAAGAAATATTATCCTGGTTCAATGTATCGAAAAATACACAAATAAATTTGTCGAACGAACAATTCCTATTTCAAAATTTTACAATCTCACCCGCTGTGCACCGAAACCTGCGCCGTCAACTAGATTTGTTGCTTCTTTTCACAAAGAAATATTTATATGCATGCAAAATGACTGCGTCACACCCTAGCTTTTTGTTGTTTTTAACGAACCTAAAATTACAATGGAAAAGTGAGAATCTTATATAACTTTCCTTTCAGTTCTCCATATATATACTAGCTACAAAGACCTCTTTTTAGTTGTTTAGTATATTTAGCTATTTATTTATTTGGTTATTTATTTATTTATTTATTTATTTATTTATTTATTATATAATTATCTATCTTTTGGCTTCTTTTCCCCTACTAAATGTATGTGTAATGTTGCAAGCACTGTAAATATTATTAGTATAGCGTGATATTGTAAACCGGATATTGTAAGTATTGCAAAAACTGTAAGAATTATAACTTTGTAAGTACTATAAGTAGTGCGTAGTACTGTAAATATTGTGTGTCTTAGGCTAATAAAAAATCTACAACAGAATAGCTAGTGAGTAGAGTAGTCAATAAGAGAACAGCATTAGTTTGCCCAGCTCCGCAACAAATGTAAGTGTCGGTTTTTCCTTAGCGCCATCTATTTGCGCTAAGTCGTTTTGTAACGTTTTGTTTGCTTGTTTTGTTCTAGTTTTAATCGCTTCACTTCACCGCCTTACTTCATCGCTACGCTGCTTAGCAGTTTCTTCGCCGCTTCATTTGGAGGCAGTTTTCGTTTGTCGTTCTTTCAATAAAGCGTGTTATTATTACGGAATGCTGGAGTTTCTTTTGCCGTTGTGGTCATTACATCATTAAAAATTTGTTACACCCGAGTTATCCAAGTTGCGATGTCGGCAGTCGGGGAAGATGTCTTGAACGAAAAGCTTCTTCGCCTCAAGAATTCTAGATCGGGCCACTTATCGACTGTCACCGCCGGGTTGAGTGAAATCTATGCGTTGCTCTCAAACGAGGAGAACATTGATCTCGTGAATGAAAAGTTAACCGATTTTACCGCTGCTTTCGAGGCCTTTAAAGAAGCGCACATTTTTTACTTATCGTACGTTCAAGACGAGACTTGCATCGCGAGGTGCCAAGAATCTTTTGATCGTGAGGTTGTAGGAAGGGACGACTTTTCCCGGCGGGTCCAAGAATGGATCGTAAGAACTGAAGAAGCGGTTCGGTTAAACTCTCAAGTTAGTCCGGATGATTCGGCGAGCAATGGTGGTTTTCGGTTCGCCTCTAAATCTTCAAGAAGACCCGGGCGTTCGAGCTGTAGCCGTGGTTCGCGCGAGAGTAGTTGTTCATCCCGGTCCGTGGTAAGAGCGAAGGAGGCAGCTCGTACTGCGGAGTTGAAAGCAGAAGCAGCAGTTTTCAAGAAGCGCCAATTTTTAGAAGAGCAAAGGTTCCGTCTCAAGCAAGAGGAAAAGCTTTTGTCTTTGGAGACTGAAATTGCCAAATCACAAGCCAGAGAACAGGCTTTAGCGTCCGTGGTGGACCCTAATCTGCGCGTGGTTATTCCAAGTCCCGGGTTTATGGATCCTGATTCGCATATAGCTGCTGCAGATCCTGATAAAGTGGACGCGAATCGGCCTTTAGCTGTTCCAAGCCCAGCCAGCGCAGAATCTAATCCGCGTTTGATCGTTCCAAGTCCGGTCACGTTGGAAACCAGTCATCCGGGACGAACTTCGTCAGCACCAGTTGCTCAAGGTCACTCCACTATGAACCCAGAAGCGCCAGAATGGCCCCAGCGTCTGTTAGTCACCAACAATGATGGGTCTCTTTCTGGTTCTAATCAGTCCGGTGCGCTGTCTTCGCCTAGTGAGAGGGCTTTTCATGCGATGCTGGAGTTACACCAACACCAAAACGCATTACAGCGACAACAGAACAAGATCGTGGAGATGCTTGCGACGCAGCAAAAGAAAAGTTCACTTCCCCATCCCAAAGTCCCTATTTTTGACGGAGTACGGTCCCTTTATCAGAGCCTTTGAGAACATAATTGAGTCCAAAACTTCGAGCAGTAGCGAGAGGCTGTACTACCTTGAACAGTTTACTAGTGGTGACGTAAAGGAGCTCGCGAGATCCTGCCTGTTTCTCCCTCCTGATAGGGGATACCCTGAAGCTAGGCGCCTGATGAAAAAGAAGTTCGGGAACGACTTCTGTGTCGTAGCTGCGTACGAGAGCAAGGCCTTGAATTGGCCGGAGGTGAAGGCTGAGGACGCCGTGGGGCTCAACAGGTTCTCCCTTTTCCTTATGAGATGCAAAAACGCCATGGAGGGCAGTGGTCACCTGACCAAGCTTGAACAACCAGACACTGTAAGGAAACTAGTCCTGAAGCTGCCTTTCAATTTGAGAGTAACATGGCGCCGCTTGGTCGATGATATCATGGAGACTGAAACAAGAGCTATACGGTTCCGCGATTTCGTCGAGTTCGTGGATCATGAAGCCAGAGTAGTCACTAATCCCGTGTTTGGAAGTATTGTTGAATACAGGAAGCCCAAGTTGGATAGGCGAGACGGCCGTTTGCAGAAAGGATCTCTTACGAAAAGAGCCGGAGAACTTAGTTTTGCTGCACAAGTGGGAAGTAGCCAGAATGCACCTACCGGTTTTGCACCCTCTCGTGGTACACCCCCTTCAGTAGGAGAAGTATCGTGTCTATATTGCCAGGCTGGTCACACCCAAGAGAACTGCATCTCTCTTAGAAATCGTCCGTGCATGGACCGAATAGAGTTCCTGAAGTCCAAAGGCCTCTGCTTTGGTTGTCTGTCCAGTGATCACGCCGCAAAGAGTTGCCCTGGGAGAAAATCGTGTACGTTTCCTAACTGTACTAAAAAACATCCTGCAGTCCTACACACGAACTCTGTAGCTCGAAAGCAACAAGCTGAAAATCCACCCGCCAATCCGTCGGCACGCGAGGGAGTCGCGCGCGTTCAGAACGCTTTGGTAAACCCAGATGGAAAAATCAAGACTGCCAATAATGAATGCCTCTCAAGGACAGGCATGGCTGTGGTTCCGGTGAAAGTCTGGATCAAAGGGAGTAAAACGCCGACAGTCACCTACGCCTTTCTGGACAGCGGTAGTTCCTCCACGTTTTGCACCGAGACCTTGATGAGGCAGCTAGGAGTGAGTGGTCCAAAAACTACAATTTCTCTAACAACATTGGAAAAGAAGGACAGTCTTGTAGACAGTTTTGTTGTTACGGATCTTACCATCTCCGATCTGGACGAGAACGTTTTCATTGACCTCCCAACACTGCACACAAGACCCAGCATATCTGTGTCGAGAGAGGATATACCCACTCAGGATGACGTTGACAAATGGCCACGCCTAATCGGAGTGCACCTGCCCAAAGTTGATGCAGAGATTGGTCTGCTCATAGCAAGTGACGTCCCTGAGGTTCTAGATCCTTTGGAAGTAAAGCATAGTCAAGATGGCGGCCCTTACGCCTCGCGAACGAGCGTCGGATGGGCGGTTAACGGCCCGTTGACCAATTGTCTTCGTGGTTCTCGTTCATCGAATTTCTTTATTAAGGCTGACACTGAGCTGCACCAGATGGTACAACACTTTTACAACCGCGACTTCGGTGAGTCGATTGCTGATAGCCAGACTGATCTTTCCCAAGATGAGCGCCGTTTCATGGAAAGCGTAGAGGAATCCGCAGAGCTGAAGGACGGCCATTACGAAATCGCCTTACCTTTCAGAAACCGTCAGCATCCAGTTCCAAACAATCGAGCAGAACAGCGTTCTGTGTGGCTGAAGTGGAAGTTGGAGAAGAACCCGAAGTTGCTCGACGACTACATAGTCTTCGTTCGGGACATTGTCGCAAAAGGTTACGCCCAAAGGGTTCCTGTGCAACAGAAGGAGTCAGCCTGCGAAGGCAAGACATGGTTCATCCCTCACCATGGAGTTTATCATCCGCAGAAGCCTGGGAAAATTCGTCAAAGTACAAGGGAAAGTCCCTCAATGATCTGCTGTTGAAAGGACCAGATCTCACAAATTCTCTCTCGGGTGTCCTAACAAGATTTCGTGAAGAACGCGTTGCAGTAATGGCGGACATCGAGGCAATGTTCCACCAAGTTAGAGTTCCAGAATGTGATCGTTCATTTCTTCGTTTCTTGTGGTGGCCGGATGGCGATTTGTCACGCGCATTGGCGGAATACCAGATCTGTTCGGTGCAGTGTCTTCGCCTGCCTGTGCCAATTTTGCCCTTCGTAAAACAGCCGATGATAATGTCCAGCACTTCGCTTCTGATGTGACGAATGCGATCAAACGGAACTTTTACGTCGACGACTGCCTTAAGTCGCTCCCGACAGTTAAGGATGCTATTGCGCATGTCAATGAGTTGTGCAGTCTGTTGCAGCGAGGAGGTTTCCGATCGACAAAGTGGATCAGCTCCAGCCGAGAAGTTCTAGAAAGCATTCCTGTGAAAGAGCGCGCACAAGAAATCAAGAAGCTAGACCTTCAGAAAGACGAGTTACCAGTCGAACGCGCACTTGGTGTCCAATGGCGAATAGAGGGCGACACATTTGGTTTTTATGTTAATCTCAAGTCCAAGCCCCCTACCCGTAGAGGCATTTTGTCTGTGGTAGGATCAATCTTTGACCCTTTTGGTTTCGTTGCACCCTTCGTCTTGACTGCTAAGAAGATTTTGCAGGACCTATGTCGCTTAAAGTTGGGTTGGGACGACGAAGTGCCTACAGAACACGGCGTACGTTGGACCTCCCTAAGCTGTCACAGCTTACGATAGATCGCTGCCTTAAACCAGCCGACTTTAAGGACATCGCATCCAGTCAGCTTCACCATTTTTCGGATGCTTCGGAAACTGGTTTCGGATCAGTTTCGTATCTACGTCTGGTCGATAGCAGAGGCAGAATTCACTGTACCATTCTCCAAGGGAAGTCACGCCTGGTGCTCCTCAAGCAAGTAACAGTTCCACGTTTAGAGCTTTCGGCCGCAACAGTTTCGGTCCGTTTGGATAAAGTTTTGAAGAGACGGCTCGAATTGCCGCTAACCGATGCGTCAACCTTCTGGACGGACAGCACGTCTGTGTTGCGTTACATAAAGAATGAGAACAAGCGGTTCCAGACATTCGTGGCCAATCGTATAGCCATGGTGCGAGATGGGTCTCACCCAGACCAGTGGAGGCACGTGGGAGGAGATCTTAACCCTGCTGACGACCTTTCAAGAGGGTTATCAGCGGAGGCTCTTCTCAACTCCGAGCGTTGGATAAAGGGGCCGGAGTTTCTCTGGATGCCAAAAGAGTTTTGGCCCCCTTATCCTTTATCGCTGGGCAGTGTTCTGGATACGGATCCAGAGGTGAAGGTGAACGTTAAGGCCAACGTGACGTCATTGGCACCCCTCCTCTTGGTTTCGCCTGAAGAAGTCGATTGCTTGGTTCCTTCGCTACCGTGAAAGTTTGCTGATGGCTAGTACAGGCAAGAAGGTCACGAAGTCCACTCCAGCTACGCCCAAACCGCCTATCACCGTTCAAGAAATAAAGACAGCAGAATTGAAGATTTTAAAGTGTGTTCAGCAACATCATTTCCCCGAAGAGTTCCACTCACTTACCCAATCTGCAAGCAATGGTGTGCCGCACGTCAAGAAGAATAGTTGCCTTCGAAGACTGCATCCAGTCCTGATTGATGGTCTTCTGCGTGTCGGCGGGAGACTGGATCTAGCATCAGAGCCGTTTGACGCTAAGCACCAGATTATCCTGCCAAAGAACGATCATGTGTCCAACCTGCTAGTCGAGCACTATCATCAGATCTCCGGACATTCTGGTAAAGAATACGTGCTGAGTCTTCTACGCGAACGATTCTGAATTGTAAAGGCAGGATCCGCAGTTAAGAGGGTGTTGTTGAGGTGTGTAAATTGTCGGCGTCGCCAAGGTCCTGCATGCGAGCAGAAGATGGCAGATCTTCCAGTGGATCGTCTAACCCCAGATCAACCACCCTTCTCTCGCGTTGGTGTCGATTGCTTTGGCCCTTTTCAAGTGCGGCGTGGGCGAAGCCTTGCAGAAAAATACGGGGTCCTTTTTACCTCTCTTGCGATTCGTGCTGTACATATCGAAGTCGCGCACAGTCTTGACACCGATTCGTTCCTGTTGGCACTTAGAAGGTTTATTGCAAGGAGAGGCCAGGTCAAGGAGATCCTTTCAGATAACGGCACAAATTTTACAAGTGGCGAGAAAGAACTCCGCAAATCTGTAAAGGCATGGAATCAAGAGAAAATTCACGAAAGTCTGTTACAGAAGGAAATCGTGTGGTCTTTTAATCCTCCTCACGGCTCGCATTTTGGCGGTGTTTGGGAGAGATGTATTCGAACAACCCGGAAGATTCTACGAGCCCTTCTCCGGTAACAAATCACCGACGATGAAAGTCTAGCCACCTTGATGTGCAAGGTTGAAAGTATATTGAACAGTCGTCCGATTACCACTGTTTCCAGTGACCCGCGGGATCAGGAGCCTTTGACACCAAACCACTTGCTGCTACTACGCTCTGAGTCTTCAATGCCACCAGGGCTGTTCCGTAAAGAGGATCTCCTGTCACGACGAAGGTGGAGACAGGTTCAGTATCTGGCAGACATCTTTTCGAAAAGATGGACCAAAGAGTACTTGCCTCTTCTTCAAAGCAGGCAAAAATGGCTACACCCCAGAAGAAATTTAGCTGTTGAGGATGTGGTGCTTGTTGCCGTGGAAAATTTGCACCGTAATTCGTGGCCTCTCGGAAAGGTTGTCGAAATGTTTCCGAACAGCAAAGGCCTGGTTCGTCGAGCGACAGTAAAGGTTAAATCTGGCATTCTTGAAAGACCAGTTGACAAGCTTTGCCTCATTGTTGAAAGTGAAGACCCTGTGTGATATGAACTTTAAGGATTTCAGCGATAGCTTACTACGGAGTACAACCGGACACGTAATTGAAATAGAAATGAACATTTTCTTGTACTGGTTTTCGGGTAGTTTGCGATTTATTCACACGCGTGTAGTCTCGCCGCGTGTTTCTTTTGCGTTATTACCCAAGTTACTCTCGTGTCGCTAGCTTTATTTAGCTATCGCTATCTTACAATGTACAAGTCTTTTTTTAGGGGTCGTTTAGTTTACTATAATATATGTAAGTGTTTTCGCCCGTGTTTCAACACTTAGTGGCCGGTGTAGAAACTAAACGCGTAGTCATTTAGGTTATTGTGTTATTTTGTGTAGGAATGTTTTTGTCTATATCTCGTGCGTGTGGTATTTGTAGTTGCGTAATTTAGTGTTATTTATTCACATTTTTGTTCACAATTTTGGCAGTTTATATAGAATTTTGGGCCGTTTTAGTGTCAGTATATCTCAGTCTTCACCGCGAGAGCAGTTAGTCAACCTACAAAGTTTGTTCGTCCGCTATACGATTTAGGACAGTCGGTTTTGTCCAGTTACTTTGGTTTGCCCAGCTCCGCAACAAATGTAAGTGTCGGTTTTTTCCCTCGCGCCATCTATTT
Organism: Pavona decussata; assembly: GCF_977016875.1. NCBI lineage: Eukaryota > Metazoa > Cnidaria > Anthozoa > Scleractinia > Agariciidae > Pavona > Pavona decussata. The sequence continues at coordinate 653,525 of NW_028145548.1, read as the reverse complement.
GCGCTAGTTCATTTTGTAACGTTTTGTTTGCTTGTTTTGTTCTAGTTTTAATCGCTTCGCTTCACTTCACCGCCTTACTTCATCGCTACGCTGCTTAGCAGTTTCTTCGCCGCTTCATTTGGAGGCAGTTTTCGTTTGTCGTTCTTTCAATAAAGCGTGTTATTATTACGGAATGCTGGAGTTTCTTTTGCCGTTGTGGTCATTACGCTCCCTACTGTGGATTTCGGTTTGCAATGTGTAGGTAGTTATGCCTGCAAAGTTTCGCTTTTCTTTAAGTGATTTGGCTTTTTTATAATTAACAATTAGAATATGAGCTCGAGATTTCTATCGCGTGATGCCCGAATCAGCTATCACGCATAGAAATCTCGAGCTCATAATCTAATTGTTTTAGTATAAATCTACTAGTCGGTCAAAACTAAACAAGTAAATTATCTATTTCCTCATCGCAGACACTTCGAAAAACCGACGAAGAGGCCGCCATTTTGTTGAAAACCGCCACTCACTATCTATCACACAATAGATAGCGAGTAGCGTAGCCAATGAGAGAACGGCATTCGTGATAGAACACTAGTAGATTTATACTGAGATATAATAGACCCATAACAGGAGACTTTTTGAAAATGGTCCTCAGCAATGGTTGATTTTGAATTAAACTCCATGTGTACATCAATATTTTTTTCAGGTTATTCACCCCTGGATGATCTGTCGTGACAAATGGTAATATTTGCTCGTGAGTCGTTATCTTTTGTTGTAAAGCCGCTGTTCTTTTTCATACCTAACGAGATAAACAGAGCCAAACGATAAACATCCGTAGTGCCGAGCGACGGAAACGAACATTATGGCCGCCGCTCGTACGGATTTCATAGACCCTGTTCAGACTAGGTGCCCGTGCCAGTGCTCTGTGCCCGGGCACTAAAAAGGACGTTGTTCAGACTCCTTGGTGCCCAAGGAGCAATCGTGTTCTCGTTCGTCAATTTAGCGCCCGTCAGTTTGTTTGCTGTATCGTAAGGAGGCATGAGGAAAAAACGTGGGAACTGACAAAATCCTGTTAACACCAGTGCCCGTGCCCCGGAACGGTGCCCGAGTACTACCTTTGGAGGTAGTGCCCGTGCCCGGGCACGGTGCCTAGATTTTTACTCGGACACCGGCAAAAAGCTTTGTTCAGACTAGTGCCCGTGCCCGATAACCGGGAACGGGCACTAGTCTGAACAGGGCCATAGATGAACTTTTGTAACTGGAGTCCTCGTAAATGCGTAGAAACATAAATGCAGGCATTAAGCTCTTCTTGAGAAATTTCTTCGATCGGTTTTAACCTCTTACCGCCAGGATTTGCAAGCAATCCTGAAATTTTTGAAGGTAACCGGTTGTTTTTGTTGTTGTTGTTGTTGTTGTTAAGTTTATGTGATCTAAATCGTAAAATCGTGCAATTTTTCTGATTTTAAAGGAAACTTCAAAGATACGAACCATTAAATAGTGTCATACCGAACTTTGTGGCTTTTATTGCTCATTTCATTTTTCCGAAGAAAGTTTCGCTTCCCGCCGAAAAAAAAATAGCTTAGCGCCACCATTTGTTTTCCATATAAGGTCAAACTAAGGTATATGAGCTGATAACCGGGATTTAGTGAACCAATCAGAACGCTAGAAATTCAATGGCCGAGGCTGACAATTTAATAAATATATCAAATCAAATCCGCGTTTTACAAATCCTCATTTTACAAGTCCGCTGTACAAGGTGGTTCTATCTTTTGAGAAATCAGAGCTACTGAGCAGTGCTTTCATGTGGTCACGAGCTGTTTATTGTGCTCAACAATTTGGTTCTAAGTTTTGAGTCTGTGGATCAAATCCTGCAGAATGTGCTACTCAATAGCTTCTATTTTAACAGGTCATTTCTGTGATGCCGGTTTTTGTTTGTTTTTTTTTTTTTAATTCTCAAGTACACGACGTTTCTTATTATTTTTCCTCTAGCATGTGGAATAATTACTGCCTGCAAATGTGACCTCCCTTTACCGTTGAAGGTTCACTGGCCGAGTTTAGCCCGTTTCGTGCTCGGTGGCCAAATCAGATTCGACCGACAGAAAATGAAGATGAAGGTGTCGATTATGCATGGGATGCATAACGAGGCTTTTGGGGACTGCAGACAACGTTTCAAGAAACCAATGTTAGGTTTATTTAGTGTTTCCTTTATCTACATTTCGTTACTATAGTCAGTTCTCTGTTTTACTTGCTTGTTTCACTAAAGTCCCGTGTTTCAACTACTTTCCTGTTTAGTGAAAAGTGCAAATCATATTTTGTTTAAATCACTGATCAAGCTTCTCTTTTTTAGAATCACCGTTGCTGTGTTAAAAGCTTTGCATCCTCACGTCACTTGGTGCACACAGCGCATGTCAACTCTCGACCTTCGACATAAGGAAGGCACGGGAGTGAGCCGCATCTTCCTTCCACAGGGAACAGCAAGGCACCATCCTTGTTGGAATGGCTACCTGGAACATATTCTGGGTCACCATCAACACAAACGAAGACACTTGAATGCTGATATTTATACTCCACAGTCATCAGGTACCCATGATACTCTTCGGTCCATCCAGATGGACAGTCATTCCGTGCGGGAATCATCAGCATTGAACCACGTGACTTGATGAAGCAGACGACGCAAGGAGCGTCATGGTTGTGGATACTTCTCTTAAAAGGATCTCCGTTGTATTCACTGACTTCATACTCAGTGCCGTATATGTATGCCGCGGGCTGATAACCATTTTTGTACTTGTCATACTTTGGATTGTGAGGAAGACAAAGATAGTTCGCTCCGCCACCATGATGACGGTGATGTTCTCCACCCATTATACCTAAAACAAATTGAAAATATAAATATGATAGATTTTAGTTTTTTAAAGGTGTAGTAAGCCTCCGCTGAGCCCATCTTTCTCGAGTTCCTCGCATCCTGTTTCTCTTGAGTTTAACTATTATTTCACTACTGACTATGTCGATTTCTCAGTTCGTCTAGGTCGAGCGAAGTACGACTTCCCGTGGCCTTAATAAATTCCCCTCTTGTTGACTTAACTTAGTAGCTACGATGTTTGATACATATAAACAGACGAAGGGGAAATTGGCACAAAAATGAGGAACCTTTTAGAATTAAACTGCTAAGCTTAGAAAACCTTACTCTTAAATTTCAATGATTTTCTAATCGTCTAACCTTTATAAACTATCTGAGCACCGCTAGGACATGTGGTCCTTCCCCAGCGAACATACTTCACCCCAGACTGCCCAGCTCCATCTTGTCCCTTTACTCCTTTGGCTCCTTGAGGTCCCTGGGCTCCAGTCTTCCCAACAACTCCCTGGTCTCCTTTAGGACCAGGAGGGCCTGGTAACGGTTTGTTGGTGCCAGGCTTTCCCAATTCCCCTGCAACAAAAAGAATTCTGAGCGCTTTTCTTTCTTTGATAGCTTTTTTATAGCGGGGTGGGGGGAAATCTGTTTGTTTTTATTATCACCATCAGCAGCAGCACAATTGTTAAAATGATATCACATAATATAACTAGTTATAATGTAACATAATTGATCACTACAGAAATTTCTATTAAGAACGGTGCCTTTTTTCCAGTGCGCATGCGTTCTACGCATCACAGAACATTCTCATCCCCAGGACTTCGTTCCTTTTGGCCAGCACCACGATTCGATTCCAAATTAGAGTTTCTCGGCCCAGCTCGAAATGCGAATAACGGATTAGCAAACGGAGGCCCCATCGTTAAAAATAACATCATTTTGGGGAGGTCAAATTAAAGGCACTTGGATACCTTTTGGTCCAGTTTTTCCAGTAAGTCCAGTTTTCCCTTTAGGTCCAGTTTTTCCCCTTGGGCCAGCTTTTCCAGTTGCTCCAGGTTTTCCAGGGGGCCCAGGTGGTCCCATTCGTTCCTTTCCACCAGTTTGGATATGCTGTCCTGTTATATGAAAAACAAAAACTTAAAAAATGCGCGCGGATTCTTTCTAGAACTGCAATTTACTCTCCAAGGTGATCTAGTTTGCTATTTGCTGCACTGAGATCTTGTCAGGTGGAAACTTCTGTTACTATTTTCGACTGGAATAAATCAACAGAAAATATCTTTTCAAAATGTTTCTTCTCCTCTACACAAGTCAGTGCAGTTTTTCAACTAAATATTTTGATTATTTTTCCTTTTTCATTGTAACCTTACAGAAGTAGACCTTGACGCGAAATTTCTTCTCCTCTATTCAGTGCAGCGTATTTTTTTATAAGCAAACATCTTGATAATAATCGAAGAAAGAAGAAAAAAGGGTAGGAAGCACTATCTTTTAAGATGTGCCTGTCGAAATGACAGTTAAATTGTAGGTCTTATGACATCATTAATGCCAAAATTGAAAAATATCATGGTCAAATAAAGTTTCTTTTAAAACATTTTTCTATTTATATAGGCTTAGTACTGAAAGGGGGACGGCTTAGTCAGTAACCAATCAGAAAGCGAGCTTACCACGTGATTCTCGCTTTCTGATTGGTAACTGACTAAACCGTCCCCCTTTACCACTAGGCTTTTTTATACCAACCCAAAATGTAGGCCATAAGAGACATATAAGAATCACGGCTTGACCTGAGCTGACTGGGTGGTATTCGCAACAAGGTGTCAAGTCTGCAGAAATATCATCAAAGGAAAAGAAATAGAATAAAATCAAAACTTAAATATATATGTGTTGGAGACCATCCGAACGAAGGCTACATAGTATTTCGTGCCAGTGGGCAAAAAAAAGTTTTAACATGTGAGTTTGTGGAACGAGCCGGGTACCTCTTCTAAGATATCATGCCATTTGAGGTGGTTCGAACTTTTGAGTCTGTAGCTGTTACAAGGTGCAGTGTACACAAAAAAGCTCCAACACAAAACGGCTCTCTCACTTAATTTTTTAATCTGTGGATAGAATCCTATCGAAATCATCAACAGTATTACCCACTAATGAAACCTTTATTTGGTCTACGTAATTCATAATTCATTTTTAACTTAATTAAAAAAGACGTAAATCAAACACCTAAGAATATTTCAAATATTGATTACATGTCATTTTATCAAACCTTCTACTCAAGTTAAACTCAACTTTCTAATTACTCAATTAAAATATAAGCTAGATTTTCATGAATGGCAAACCTCTTCTCGAGTGCTTGGAAACGTTTTTCCATCAAGCTTGCAGTTTTGTTTAATCTATGCGAAAAAACAAACAGGATTGTCAAGAGAAGTAAATTATCACTCGCAACAGAAATTTACCATCGAGTGAAGGGAAACTAACCTTTGCAAACTCAACCTTTCATCCATACAGGTTAGTCAGTCTTCAGTAATACGAACTGTTCAGTACATATGTTTATGTTTCTTATTTTTGCGTAATTATTTGTATAACCCTTAAAAGATCATTACAGAGGGAACATGATTGTGTTTCAAACTACTCGTTAAACGTTGAAACAAAATATATATCGGTCACACAGTAAATCTAACTGACACAAATAATTCCTTATGATTATTTCTGTCGTATCGCTTGAGTGGAAATTGTTTCTTAAAGGGCCCTAGTCAGCCACACCTTTGTTTTTGCGAGAGTTTGGCTATTATATTTAATTCGGAGCATGCCGAAATGAACGAACTCACTGTGAAACTACTAAAGATAATGAAACATACTTTCAGGAACACAACTTACAGCAAAGCAATAAGATTTCGCTTCACCATGCAATATCAATAATTTCGATGAAATCGAAAATGGCGGAGGCTGACTAGGGTCCTTTAAGGCGATGAATCATCCGCGTAATTTTAAAATGAATTCAGTACGGTACGTTTCACGGTTACAATACAAGCGTAGCTAAGGTCGCTTGCCATGGATTTTTTCTTGAAAATCTTCTAGTAACATTATGTTATATAAATATATAGCTAGTAAATGGACGCTAATTACGGAAATGAAAGACTTCCGAACTAGAAATGCACACCTATCTTCCATGATTGCTTTCAGTCGTTTTTCAATGTCTGACAGGTTGGGGGTCGCATTTTTCGCTGATCGTCGCTCTCGCTGCATTAAGGACTGTTTCAGTTTACCGGTTTCAGCGCCATCAGCAGACACCCCATTGAAGTTTTGTTCACCTTCGCCACGCTGTCCTTCCAGAGTATCATCCGTGGCAGAGATGTGAGCAAGAATGGCACAACACGTAACCAACACAGCCACTAAACGCAGGTCTCCACGAGGAGTAAATACGGCAGACAATTTCATCCCTGACCGAACGGGCTTTAAACCACTTTGAAAAACAAAATAACGCTTCGTTCTTGGATCTCCAACGCAAAGAAGTTGTTATGTGTAGTCAATATCAAAGGATACAGGGCCATGGGCGGGAATATTTTCCCGTTCAGTGACGTTGCACGGTTTGAACAATACAAAAATGAGTATAGTGACAAATTTTAATATACATGAACACTTGCTAGTAAATTTGCAATTTTTATTTATTTTGAATTCTTTAATTTTAAAAACAGTTTGTAACGGTACTCGACACAGTCACTAGTCACACTTGATCTTAAATTAAATCAACAGAAAAGTAGTAATACCGGGCCCTGCCGAGGTGCATTGACAGCCTAATTTTTAACCGTACAAATGATAAATGTTTTCAGTTTCGTGCGATGAAACGTTCACGGAATGATTGGCACCTTCAACCTGTTAAGACTATGCTGTTTAGGGAAGAATTATGAATTAATGCTGGGTTTTCTAACCGTAAAAAAAAACCAAACACACGGATCGCACCAAATCAGTTTATTTTACGGCAGTCAAGGTTTGGCTCGCAGGAAGCGGGAAGGGATCCCACATTGTAGCGAGATTTGGGACACTGTCGACATCTTAAGAGCATAATGCAACGAAGTATTAATGTCTACGTAATCGTCTTCGCCGGTTGAACTTGTTTTATTAAGAACAAAAAATAACTCTACCTCTGTTATTTTAATCAGACTCCATACCAAACAGGGATCAGAATGTGGATTCCTCAGTGACTGCTGGGGCGGGATGGTAGGATTAGGAACAAACGGGTAAGGATGGGAGGGTGTTTCATTCCCGCGGCTTTGTGCACCACATCATTGCATATTGTGTTACACGTTGAAAGCAAATAATGACGAAGCTTATGTTTGGTCGGTATTGTTCAACACAGACGAGACTTTTGACGTATTTGTCTTGAGTTCGAAATAGCTGAAAAGCATGCTAATCTTACTAAAATATCGGAAGACAAACATTACGGGATGGTACTCGGAGTATCTAGCTTAAAAATACAACTTGTTAACCTTGAGTTTAATTCGTTGATAAGGAAAAAGTTAAGCATCCAAACGGTTGGAACGATCTTGACGATAAATGAGCAACGTTTTCTTGTATGATCAGCCGACAATTTATGCCACTGTCGCGAGTAAACAAGGAAATCGAAGCAGTTTCACATTGAAAATGATCATTATGGTCATCTGAATATGCAACCCCGGTCCTCTGATCGTGAAACCCCGTGGAATTTGTTTTACAGATTAACAGCGGGTATCATCTTCTTAGCTGTGTATAATGTTGTAAACAGTAAAGAGTTGAACTTAACTGATATTTAAACGTTATCCCGAATCTTAATTGCGAATGCTGGAAATATCTGTGTGATGAGGATTAAAACCTGAACGGTGTAATGGGCTGTATAATACCCCACCTTTGATGAAATTGCAACTCGTTGTGCTAGGAAACTGACTAATATCTTGGTATGATAATTTAGGAGACGTCAGTTTTTTAAGACAAAAATAAATAAACATTTCTCGACAATTGGACCGGATTATGGCCGACTGGATCCGTAAAATGAGTTCGGTAACAGTTTTACATCAAGTCGCGTAAAAGTGTAATCTAACTAAGGCCCTGTTCACACTAGGTGCCCGTGCCAGGGCCCTGAACCAGTGCACAGAGAGGGACATTGTTTAGACTCCTTAGTGCCCAAGGAGCAATCGTTTCCTCGTTCGTCAATTTAGTGCCCGCCATTTTGATAAAATAATATTGCAGGGAGACATGTGGAGAAAGCGCGGGAACTAACAAATCTAACGAAGTTTTATGAAATCAAAGCCCCTTGCGAATAATTTACATGAGCTACTGATTGGCCAGGATGTCAAATGACTGATGTCGCAACTCAAGATTCAATACCCCCGAGAGAGAACATAATGGCTTCTATTTACTTAAAATCGGACCTAGTGATAAATAAATTAACAATAACAATATCTTGTTCGATAGGGAAAAAAAGAGTTTTAAACTTTTGTCCAAAGTATCAAAATATATATGGCCCGATAGTAGAGTTTATTGAAATGAAATGTCATTCTTCCAGGACTGGTGATTTTTTGGTCATTCATATCATTGGAGCCAAAAAGGAAGTCTATTCCAGGACCTACTAAATTTGGACAGCAAGTTTAAGATGGAGCGTGACCGGAATAATTCCTTGTCAATTTGAACCTGAAAACGTTCTTAAGATGTTCTTAGGTTACCTGTTATATTTTTTTTGTGTTAAAGGCAAACAGACAGCAGAGACACACAGAGACCTTTCCCGTGTTCGTTCTTAAACTATTTTTCCTCGAGCATGGCTCAAACCTGGAAACTACCAAAAACTTGGTCGACTGACCAATGAGATCTTTGACCAGCAAATGTAGCCGTGATACTCAGTTGTGGCATGTGCAATATTGTCTGCAATTGTGATCTGCCTTTTCCGTTAAAGGTTCAGGTTTAGTTCTATTTCTGGCTCGACTTACCAATCAGATTCGACCTACAAATGACGAAGGAGTCGATTATGTCTGGGATGCTGACGAGAATACGGCTTTCGGGGACTGGAGAAAACGTTTCAAGGAAAAATCTTTTATCTTTTTGATTTCATGTTACGTTTATTCAGTTTTCCCTTTACTCTACATTCCGTTACTATAGTCAGTTCTCTGTTTTACTCGCTTTCTTCACTATAGTCACGTGTTTCAACTACTTCCTGTTTAGTGCAAAGACAAATCACACTGTTTTTTTTTTAATCCGTAGTCAATCTTTTCTTTTGTAGAGTCGTCGATGCTGCGATAAAAGCATTGCAACCACTCGTCACTTGGTACTCACAGCGCATGTCAACTCTCTTCCAGCGACATATGGTTGGCACGGCAGTGAGCCGCATACGCCTTCCACAGGGTACAGCAAGGCACCATTCTTGTCGGCGAAAGTACCATGAACATACTCCGGGTCATCATCAATACAGACGAAGTCACTTGAATGCATGTGGCTGTGTCGCTCAGTCATCAGGTACCCATGATACTCTTCGGTCCATCCAGATGGACAGTCATTCCTTGCGGGCATCATCAGCATTGAGCCACGTGACTTGACGAAGCAGACAGCGCAGGGCGCTTCATGGTTGTGAATGGTTCTCTGAAAAGGATCGCCGTTGTACTGACTGACTTCATACTCAGTGCCGTATATGTATCCGGCGGCTTGATGCCCATCCTTGTACTTGTCATACTTTGGATTGTGAGGAAGACAAAGGTAGTTCGCTCCGCCCCCATAGTGCTGGTGCCATTCTCCACCCATTATACCTAAAACAAAATCAGGCAAAATCACCATGACAACATGACAGTAAGAAACTAAAGAAAAGTGTGTTCGAGAGACTTGAACTGCTCCGGTAAAGCGGCTAAACCCGGCTTTCCTTGGATTAACAATATTTTACGAATGATTTGAGTATTACCCATCTCCTACTCAGTTTACCTTGAATTCTCCTCTATTTCGAACAAACAATGACTTCTCGTGGGCCCATTTAATACCCTGTAGTCAGAGTTTAGGAGCTTATGATGTCAATTAAATGAAAATTCAACGAAAAAAAAGACATTCCGCTAATGTACCGCAAAATTTGAAAGACACTGTTGTTGGAAACGTTTCTCGTCTTCTTTTTCAAACTGCGAAGCAAAAATTACAATCAATTGCAACACCCCTTACCTTTATAAACTATCTGAGCACCGCTAGGACATGTAGTCCTTCCCCAGCGAACATACTTCACCCCAGACTGTCCAGCTCCATCTTGTCCCTTTTCTCCTTTGGCTCCTTGAAGTCCCTGGGCACCAGTCCTACCAACAGCCCCCTTGTCTCCTTTAGGACCAGGAGGGCCTGGGAACGGCTAGTTGGTGCCAGGCTTTCCCGGTTCCCCTGCAATAGAAATGATTCTGAGCGCTTTTTCTTTTTTTTTTTCCTTTGGTAATGTTCTGTTCACATCAATTCAGCTCAATTGTTATATATAACATAACATAACATAATATAATTATATGTAACACTGAAGATAACTGATCACTACAGTAATTTCTAGTCATTAGGGACGATGCCTTCTTTTGTCAGTGTGCATACGTATACGTTCTGCGCATCACGGCACATTCTCATCCCCAGGCCAGCCCCACGATTTGATTCGGAATTAGAGTTTCGAGGTCCATCCCGAAATGCGAAAAACGTATAAGCTCGTATACGCAGTAGAAAACGGCGGAGCTATCTTTAACAATAACATCATTTTGGGAATGTAAAATAAGGGTCGTGTACCTTTTGGACCAGTTTTCCAGTCAGACCAGTTTTTCCAGTTGGTCCTGTGTTTCCAGGGGGCCCAGGTGGTCCCATCCGTCCTTTTCCACTATTTTGGAGATGCTGTCCTGTTATATGAAAAACACAACTAAAAAAATCTCTATGTTCTCTCCAGAACTAAAATTTACTCTCCAAGGTGATCTAGTTAGCTATTTGGTGCATTGTGAGCTTATCAGGTGGAAACTATTGCTACTATTTTCCACTGGAATAAATAAACGGAAACGTTCGTCACAAAAAGTTTCTTCTCCTCTACACACCGAGTCAGTGCAGTTATTCAATTAAATATTTTGATTATTTTTGCCTTTTTCATTGTGATCTTACACAAGCAGATCTTGACGTGAAATGTCTTATCCTTTACACAGTTCAGCATATTTCTTTCTTTCTTTTTTCTTCTTCTTCTTCTTTTTCTTCTTCTTCTTCTTCTTCTTCTTCTTCTTCTTCTTCTTCTTCTTCTTCTTCTTCTTCTTCTTCTTCTTCTTCTTCTTCTTCTTTTCAGGTAAACATGTTTATCATGAATCGAATCAAGTAGAAAAAAGACAGGAAATACTATCTTTTAAGATGAACCAGCCAAATCGCAAGAGTCAAATTGTAGATTGTATAATTTTCTTTATGCAAAATTGAAAAGTAGTATGTCAAATAAGGTTTCCTTTAAAAATTTCTTCCACTAGTCTTGAGCATACTAACCCAGAATGTAAGCCATAAGAGACATGTAAGAATCACGGCTTGACCTGGGCGGTGAACGCAGCAAGGTGTGAAGTCTGCAGAAATATCATCAAAGGAAAACGAATAGAATAAAATCAGAACTTTTAAAAATATGTATGTGGTTTAGACCATCCGAACGAAGGTTACTCATTATTTCGTGCCAGTGGGAAAAAAAGAAAAGCAACGTGAATTTGTGGAACAGATTGGCAAATAGTAAATGAAAACTAAGTTGGGTACTTCTCCTCAGATACCATTTAACAAATGCTATGCGTGGTGGTTCGAACTTTTGATTCTTAATAGCTGTTGTCAGATGCGGCGTACACAAAATGGCTCTAAAGGCTGGTTTCCATATGATCGCGGATCGCAGATCGCAATAAGGTCTGCGATCGTCTGCGATCATATGGAAACCAGCCTTTAGATAGAACATGGTTCTATCTTCTGCGATCCTCTGCGATCGCGATCGCAGGATCGCAGACGATCGCAGAAGTAGTTTCCATATGATCGCAGACGATCGCAGACGATCGCAGACCTTATTGCGATCTGCGATCTGCGATCTGCGATCATATGGAAACCAGCCTTAACTTTACTTTTGAGTCTGTGGATAGAATCCTATTAAATCAACAACAGTTCGGAGCCGCTAATGAAACCTTTGGTCTACGTAATTCGTAATTCATTAAAAAAAACTTCAAACAACGACGTAGTCAAACACCCAAGAAGATTTCAAATATTCCATGACACATGTCATTTTATTAAACTTTGTACTAAAGTTGAACTCAACTTTCTAATTACTCAATTAAAATCAAGAGAGGATGTCTTGTTAAAATATAAGCTTGATTTTTATGAATGGCAAACCTCTTCTCGAGTTCTTGGAAACGTTTTTCCATCAAGCTTGCAGTTTTGTTAAACCTGTGCGAAAAAAACAAACAGGACCGTCAGTTGAACTTATGTGTCCGATTTACGATAGGTTTATTTACTCCTGAATTGAAAAAGTAAATTATCACTCGCAACAAAAATTTCACATCGAATGAAAGGAAACTAAACTTTGGAAGCTTAAGCTTTCATTTATACAGGTTAGTCAGTCTTCAGAAACTAGAACAATGCAGTATGTTTTATCTTTCTCATTTTTGTGTAATTATTTCATTACCCTAAAAAGGCGAATACGGAAGGCAGATGATTGTGTTTAATAAAGAGTTTTTTTCCTCAATGAAGTACTACTCGTTAAACGTTGAACCATAATATCTATCGGTCATCTAACTGACACTAATTTCTTATGATTATTTCTCAGTTTCGTATCGTTTGAGTGGAACTTGTTTCCCAAGCTAAGCCGATGAATCATCCGCATATTCAGTTAATGAATTAAGAGAAAAACAGTGTTTCGGTACGTTTCACGGTTACAATACAAACGTAGCCAAGGTCGCTTGCTATGAATTTTTTCTTAAAAATATTCTAGTAAAATTATGTTATTTAAATATATAGCTAGTAAATGGACACTAATTTCGAGATTGAAAGACTGCCGAACTAGAAATGCGCACCTATCTTCCATGATTGCTTTCAGTCGTTTTTCAATCTCCGACAGGTTGGGGGTCGCATTATTCGTTGATCGTCGTCGCTCTCTCTGCATTAAGGACTGTTTCAGTTTACCAGTTTCAGCGCCATCAGCAGACACTTTGTTAAAGTTTTGCGCGTCACCTGGACGCTGTCCGACCTGAGTTTCATCCATGGCGGAGATGTGAGCAAGAATAGCACAACACATCACCAACAGACCCACGAAGCGCAGGCCACCGCGAGGAGTAATTACCGGAGACAATTTCATTGCAGACCAAAAAGGTTTTCTGAACGTTGTGTTACTTTGGGTTTCACTCAATGCTCGACCAAGAAAACAACTCTGGGCTCCGCTAAAGAAAGTTGCACATGATGCGGAAGTCGATAGCGGGTGAATTACATGAAGATACGGGCGAGAAAATTTTCGCGCTAATGACGTAGAGCCACCGGAACATTAAGTTTGGTTTTATCAACACACATGATAAGGTAATTTGGACGCCACAAGGAGATTCGAGTGTTGACATTTCGAGCGTTAGCCCTTCGTCAAACGCTTCGCTCTAACGAACGGCTAACGATCGAAATGTCAGCACTCGAATCTCTTTACGGTATGTTGGTTGGCCAATTTACCTTATCAGCACTGTTGATACTGAACCAAATAGTCGTTTCTATTCCTCACCGACGCAGCACAGCAGTTTCTTTAGAAAATTATCCACCGGAAAAATACCCTAATAAATTAAGTGTTACTTGTAAGAAAAAAAGGCCGATGTTCCTTTCTATTAACAATAAAACAGTTATGAAAGAGGAAGGAGTTTGAAAATGATATGGATAATAGAAATAATGGCTGACTAGAAGCGATTACCATGTAAAACAAGCCTTCAAATAATGTTTTCGCCCTACGAAAATCGCCGAACCGTATCTTCGCCCAAAGGCAAAAGTATAAGTAAACAACTCAAATTTGCATGATTAAGTGACTATAAGATGACCTCTTCAGTATTTATGCTATATTTTATCACAGCGGGCCGAACTAAGGAATTTGAAATAAGTATGGCGGTATGCAATCGAGTCATTGGTCCACAGCCTTGAGCTATTTAGAGAGATTTACAAAAGTGAGATTCAGGTTTATGTTTTCTTTAAAAAAAATAATCGAGTAAATGTATGGGAATAGTTAACCGGCAATTATTCACCGAAGTGGAAGTAAATATCCACCACTTTCACCGACACTGAGGTGAATAATTGTTTTAGTATATACCACACAAGCTGAATAACATGCGGGCCAAAAAATTCCTTTATTTTTGACAGTATAACGACAAATGGTGGGAAATTTTAAAATCTCGCGCTCCGCGCGGTAAGCGATTTCTTGTTGAAGAAAGTTCCGTCTCGCTTTCTTGCTAACAATTAAAACTTTTCGAGGCACTTATTTTGTTGCTAAGGTGTCATTTCTTCAATTGCTGTGTGAAATTTGTCTTGATTTTGAAACCATGCTGCAAAACATTAGATGTTTCATTGTTTATATTGTAATTATAGTCCTCGGCAGTTTTCGTAAACAAGGCATTTTAGTTAAATTTTTCGCCTTAGAATACGAGGTTGGAAAGATTGAATAAGCTACCATTTAATGCCGTCAATCTAACATTTGCTGCCATTTTTGTATTTTTTGTAACAGCTGCCTCGTTTACCTAAATAAATTCCTCTTTAGTGACTGTGGCGAAACGGGAAGCCATCTTGTTTCTCTTCGGTTGCTCGGAGGTGAATAGTACTTGGCTAATCACCTCCGAGCTAGCCAATCAGCGCATGCGAAAGGTACTATTCACTTGTGCCGGTATATACTAATGCAAAATAATTCTGGCCTACTCAATTTTACTTAGAAAAAACAGCGAGCGGCAAATATAGGATAAACATTTTTTTTTTTTTTTTTTTTAATTTTTATTTGCAAGAAAACACACAGTTACATACAATAATAAACTAGACAGTACTTACGCACTTACACTTTGTACAATATTACAATTAGCTTACTCACTCGCTGGCCCGCTAACACACCATTCACAACACTCACTCACTCATCTCATGCTCTCATGCACTCACTCACAAAAAATTCAAAGTCACACCCGTACAAGTCATATATATTAAGTAGGTCTAAATATTGTCCATTTCTTTTTAAATATGTCTAATGTATTATTTTTCGTACAAATAAATTTCTCTGTGTCATACTTTAACGATACTTTAAATTTGTAACCACCTATATTCGGAAGTTCGTTATTTCTTCTACACCCCCATAAATAAATTTTTCCTATAAGTAACAGGTAATTTAGTAAGGGGCATTCTGGTGTTAGAACACCGATTAAAATATCTCTCAACTCAAGATGTATTTGTTGTTTTGTCAGGGATAAGTAATATAATTCAAAGTCTTTCCAAAAAGTAATTGAGTAAGAACAATTATAAAAGAGATGCTGTATAGTTTCTGATTCCCGTTTGCAAAAAGAGCACAGATTGTCTGAAATATAGCCGATTTTATGTAATTTTGAATTAGTGTAAAGTATAGAGTTTAATACCTTAAACTGAAAGGCCTGAACGTATGGCTCAAAAGCAACTGAATGGGGAAGACAGAAAGCTTTTTTCAACGCCTCATCAGATAAATTAAATTCACACTTTAGTTTTTGCGCATGATTAGGGAAGCGTGCCTTTTTACGGACAAAAAGGGAATAGTAATCTTTAGATTTCTTTTTAGTTACATCGAAAAGACCACTGTCAGTTTTGAAGGATGGATTTAGGACTATGGGATCCGGTTTATAATTAGCATTTCTTAAATTGAGCGGTATGGAGTGGCGTAGACCAGTCCATTCCAGAAAATTCGTCTTCTCTATGTATTTTGCCTGTAATTCATAAGAGTCGATATTATTAAGATCAAAGCGTAAGTCGCCCACAGTTCGAATCCCATTATTGAAGTACCTTTTATAGAAAACTGGTTTATTGTTTATTCGTATTTCTTGATTATTCCAGATAAAGTAATGCCAGTTAGTATCATTTGCATTGTCTTTGCGAAACTCAGACCACCATTTCAAAAACTCTGCATAGAATTGAGAATTAATATTTAAGTCTTTAATATTATAATTGCAATTAAAAAGAACCAGACCACCTGTTTCTTTTAGAAGATATTCTAAATAGCTTTTCCATACGCCTGAATTATCACCAAAGATTCTTTTCAGCCAGGAGAGGCGGAGAGATTTGATCATGCTTTCAATATCAACCATTTTGAGGCCACCTCCCTCATAATTATTTATTGCAGATACTCTAGTTACTTTGTCTTTACCTTTCCATAGGAAATTGTATATCAAATAGTTTAATTCTTTCACTATATGTTCAGGGGTAGGTAGCAAAGAAGATATGTAAACAACTTTCGGCAAGAGCAGAGTTTTGATAATAGTAACCTTCCCGTAAAGGGATAACCCCCTGGAGGACCAGATATTAATTAATTTTTTTATCTTGTCAAGCCTTTCTGAGAAGTTTTTTTGAAAGAGAAGTTTTTTATCATATGAAAAGAAGACTCCAAGGGCTTTTATTGGATCGCTCGGCCATTTGATTCCGAGCGGCTTCATTTCATTTCCTTTCAGCGATCCCAGCCACATTCCCTCTGTCTTTGAGCTATTGACCTTTAAACCTGATATATTTTTAAAATTCTCTAGCAACTGAAAGAGTATGTGGGCCGACTCTATGTCAGCGAGAACCGCAGTTGTATCATCAGCATATTGTAATAATTTGGTCTCTTTTTGATCAATTACAATTCCCTTTATTTCAACATTTTCTCTGACGGAAATTGCCAAAGTCTCAACAGCTAAAAGAAAAAGATAAGGAGACAAAGGGTCACCCTGCCTGACTCCTCTTGAAAGGTTAAAGTATTCTGATGACAAGCCATTATTTATCACACAGCTTTGAATATTCTTATAAAAAGTTTTTATCCAACGCTTAAATTCAGGGCCAAAATTGAAGGCATCCAGACAGTTAAACAGAAAGTTCCACTCTAAAGTATCAAAAGCTTTTCGAAAATCAATAAATATCATCAGACCAGGTATATTTTCTTTTTCTGTAAAATCCATAATATCAAGAATTGACCTTACCGTTTCACCGATATAGCGATCTTTAACGTAACCGGATTGATTACAGTGTATAATATTAGGCAGGACATTTTTAAGTCTAGAAGCAATTACCTTCGAGATTATTTTGGCATCAACATTGACTAGAGAAATAGGTCTCCAATTTTCTATTAACGTGCGATCTTTTCCTTGTTTTTCTATTAAAGTGATGACAGCTTGCTTTTGGGAATTGGACAATTCTTCCTTTACAAAAGACTCATTTATGCAATTAATGAACGGCTCACAAATAAAATTCCAACATTTTTTTGTAAAATTCAATTGGGATTCCGTCATTTCCGGGAGAGATATAGGATAAACATGGTCACGTGGTCATTTCTGCCGCTTGCAGTTTGGCCAAGACCATGGTCTGAGACGTAATTCTAAATCTCTCTTTTGATGCTGTCCAATTTTTGAGTCTGTGGATAAAATCATTCAAGTTTGACCATTCACTGAAAGCGATCGAGTAGCATTTTTCTTCCTATGTTACTGCTGATTTTTCTGTACAAGATGTTTCTTGACTCCGTAGATGTCATCCCAAAGTATGAACGCTGAAATGAAAGCTGTTGAACCCGCAGTACTGTCTGATGGCAGTGTTTATTATTCTGTACAAGGTGTTTTGACTCTGTATATGAAATCCCGAAGTATGACCGCTCAGTAAAATGAAAGTTATTGAGCCCGATGAAAAAAACTGTTCATCAACCCTTCCTCGTTGTGCCGTTTCGTGGTTTAACACCATTTTTCAGAACGAAATTTAGGACTGAATTATGTTCGTTTTTGGAGGTGAGAAAGTAAACGGACAAATAAGATGCAGTCTGGGCTGAACGATCAGCCTACGAGGCCGGGATGTGCTACACCTGACTAGTAGTAATCAGTTACAGGAGGCGATCAGGGTAGTAATCAACCGACTACTCTCATTGTCTAAATAACCATGAAACTAGCCTGTGCGCAACGCTGGCATGTTGCAACGCCTCGGTGTTTTAAAGTCAATGCCACCCGTGTCTCGTGGGACTTCATCTGCCTATTTTAGCAAACTATTCCTGCTCTTTGGTCCTTCTCGCCAAGTTACGCCGTTCTGGGATTTCAGAGTGTCTTTTACCCACCCACCTCCCCTTCGGCGACGCGTTCTACCTTTCCTTTCTCTGTCTTACGACCCTCTATCTTTGCAAAATCTCGCCTCCCATAACTTAATTCAGCAAAGGCAGTGAGTGGTTGTAAGTCTTGTACTGGCAGTGAAAATGGCGTACTATCAGTACTCTGCCTTTTTCATCGCATGGCCAAAACTAGGAACCCCTGTTACGCTAAACGTGTCAATAGGCTCTCTAGTGAGAAATACGGCTCGCGAAAACCGCAAGTACAAACGCGGGACAGATAGGGGGACTGGTAAAGGTTTCAGCCAGGGTCGCACTTTAGTTACACTCCCGACAAAGTAGGTCGGTTCAGTCACCAACTTTTCATACTCATGGTTCGTGCTACGATCTTCTGGCCACGCCAAAAGAGACCTTGTTCTGAAATTGTTAGGAAATTCAGTTCACTGATATGAATTAAACTGGCGTTTTTGAAACAAAAAAGCAAAAACAAGGAATTTTTTTATATTTATACTGTTACTAAATAACAGCTTAAATGATGCTCCATTGACATAGTTAAGTACATTTAAGCAGATACATGTACAGAGTTGATAAGGTACCCTGGCCATGACACCGTAAGCACTCGTTTAGCACCCGAATCTACTTACGGTAGCAAAATTACGTTATAAACTCTGTTGATAAAACCAAACGCTAGCTTTGAAAAGTCGTACTCGGACTCAAATGTAACTGTCCCAAATCTGGACAATGATGTAAGAAGCAACCTAAAAACACGCAGGTTTAAAATTGTAAGATTGGAAAGCAAGTAATTCATTGGCGTATTTATTAACACAATACAAAGTAGAATTTGCTCCCCAGACTCTCGAACAGCATTGCAGGATCAAATGTGGCGCAATTACATCTCGGAGTAATATGAATTGATGTAATGTAACGTGGTAAAAACTATTTAATTTAACGACGTTGCCTTCGTTTCTACTGTGCAGACGTTCTGCGCATCTCGAGATGGTTCGAGAAAGTCAGGTTTCTTTCTTTAAGTACTTTTCCTACTAAAATAAAGGTATTTTTGCGCGGCTAATAAATTATGCGGGGAAAGCAGATCTTAGCTAGGGACTCTGATTGGAATCCAAAAAGAGAATTAGGGATAAAGTAACCATGCATTTTACAGAGATAATAAAGCTTTAGTTTGGAAAAATATGCGATACCCTTATTGTCCAGAAGTTTCAATTATCATAAATTCTCTCTAGAGGCTACCTTGCCTGACCCTAGTTCCTTTCAAAAGGTAACTCAAACGTTCAGCATAAACGCTTCAGCACGTTCGAGGGGCTACGGGGGGAGGGGAAGGGAGGGGCCTTTTGAGGTTTGAGAACAAAATTCCGATAAATTAGCTTTAATTTAAATCACGTGTCATTGTGAACAGTTGTTACGAGAAGAGATTAGTGACTATATCAATTTGTTTTTTACGTTGTAAAAAATATGGGTTTTAACAGACCAGTCCGTCTCTCATACATACATTTTATGGATTCTTATGGTTCTGCTTAATATGGTCCCAAAAGAATCAATGCTGGCTTTTCTGAGACGTTGTTTCCTTTGCTTCTGAGCTCGGACTAATCGGCTTTTAAACAAAAGGGCCTAGGACGGACTTTTTTGTCCAGACCGAGCATCCATCCATCAAAAAGTAAACCATTTTAAAAACAAAACATTTGAATTTTCTTAAATTCTGACAGTTTTAGCACAGAAACCTTGTGACTGAAAAATGTCAAATTAACTTCAAAACGCATTGTCAAGAACTATATTAAGTTTCTTTGAAACATTTTCCACAAGAGCTGCAAAAGTTGCTGGTTGGTGAACATTTTGTAGAGCATTCTGAACAGACTTTGCCCACAATGTTTGTTGGTTCTGAAACCGGAACAACGTTATACGCACGCTCTGGATCGTTTGCTGTACATTTCGGCCCCAGGCTACACTTTTGCGGGTGCAGGTAATCCACCATGGGAAATGAGAATCCTGGTGCTGAGCCATACAACGGGAAGTGCCCAGGCCTCACCGAGCTTTCATAAGGAGACCGAGATTGGTGCATAAAATAACCTGGATGCATTCCCGGGTTATATTGCATGACGGGAGTTTCGGTAGTTTTTAAAGAAGCCAGAGCTTTTTCATGACTCGGTAGAACACACTCTATTGCCTTAATCACGTCTCCATGGCAACCATTCAGAAGCAGTTCCAGAACACTCCGCTTTTGGGTTGGAAAGAGCCTGGTGAGCAGGTCCAGAGGATGCAATTTCCCGCGGTAGTTGGAAGTCTGGTTCCCAGGACTCTCGAAAAGTTCATTTGCGGAGTCGTCGGTGGAGGAATGGGAAACATCTCGTTCTTTTTCATGACTGGATGATTGCTGAAATCCCCGGATGCCGTCGTTTGCCTCGCCATTTGTTCCGTCACTCTCGTAGAAAACGCTATCATCTCCTGCCTCGAGTTGTGACGGCAAGGAGGATTCTACCTCTGAGAATCTGCGCTTGAAAGCTACAATCAAGGAGAGGATATTTCAGTCAGTTGAAGTGAGGCGCTTTCCAAAAGCAGACGGAACAAAGGATTGGAAAGAATTGTAAATAATAAAGCCACCTAAAACAAATTTTCACCACAAAGCCAAATACTAGCTATAGCTATAACCTGCGATCAACACCAGGACCAGTAGCAATACCAAGGTCATGAAACAAAAGACATGCGAACTCTTTTATGGCGCGGGCAGAAAGTCTCCTTTGTTTATGATTGTGTATTTTTAACTTTAGATCCAATTATGTAAATCCATTGTATATTTATTTTTTAAGATGGATGAATAAAGCATATTATTATCATTAAAAGGGAGGGGGAAGCATGGGGTGAGACGGTGTAACAACAACTATTCGGTTTTGCAACAATAGGTGTGGGAACAATAAACAGATAACAGAAACAACGGTAGCTTTTGGCCATGTTGTAGTCGATAATGTCAACGTACTGACGTAGCCATGTAAATCTGAGTAATGTGATGTGATGTAATTATGTAAAAATTATTTATTTAAGAACGGCGCTTTCTTTTTTAATGTGCATACGTTCTGCGCATCTCGAGATGGTTCGTGAAACTCGGGTTTCTTAAGGACTTTTCCAACTCAGTAAAATAAAGATGTTTTTGCGCGGCTTATGACTATTCGGGAAAAGCAGATCTTAGCTAAGGTTGCTGGAATCCAAGAAAATTTGTGTTAATCATGCATTTTTCAGAGATAATAAAGCTTTAATTTGGAAAAAAAAATACCCGATATATTGTTGTCCAGTATTTTACAGATTTTTGAAATTATTGTTGCTTAACTATCTCTGAAAAATACGCGGTAAAGTGAACATGTTAAATCTTATAGTTACCACTGCCGTGAGGCCACAAGTCTAGAAATGGCCGGCGTTCGAATTGTTTTTCGTGTCGCTAATTTCCACAGGTATCCTAAGCTTTATAAGGCTTTGTAAATAGTCTTTGTATTAGGTGTAGGGCACAATTAAAGGCTAGCTCTATCCTCTTGTTTTAGATATATCAGAGTACAAAAACTGGTGCTAGCACAAGTTTATGCACACGGACGCTGAAGTGGTTTTATTATGAGCGATTTCGTAAAAGACTAAGAAGATAACAGTTTGTTTCGAAAAACTGTGTGAAAAGGAAGTTAGCAGACACATCACCGTTAATTCCGCCATCCTTTGCAGTGCCTTACTGTAACTTTTTTTTGCTCAAAGTCATGAAAAATATGTGCTATGAATGTGGAAATTGTTTATATGCATGTATTCTTCTTTGTGATTGGTTATGAGACTAATTACAATTATGTTTAACCTGACTTTTTTCCCTGAAATTGCTTAGCAACCGAACAGTATATTTCTGTGGATATCTGTTCGGATGACCTTGAACGCCTCAGAAACAAGTATTTTGTCATAAAGAAAATCTACAGCTTTCTTCGACAAAAAATCAGCTCAAATTTCGTAACACTGGACAATTAATTCTTTTCGTCGTTAAAAATATCAAGAAAGGTCCAGCTAGCATTTTGTGTTTTGTCTTGTGCTGTGTCAGGGCTCCATTTAAACTAGCTCTGCTAAATTGGATGCCCCTGGATAAATATTGAATTAAATAAATAAATAAATAAATAAATAAATAAATAAATAAATGCTACCGGAAGCATGGAATGAAACTCCGTTTCCAAAACTTTCTGTAACTTACTTTTTTAGCTAAAGAATCCGAAGAGATCAATCTGTATTGGGCCTACATGAATATGTAATACATGAAAAGGGCAGGAAGCGATTTGGGGACACAGGTGGAAACATCAGTTTTAGTATTTTGCTTAAATATTCTCTTTTGGGTATTCCTCAGAGCAGTTACTGAAACTGCACACGTTTCAGCACTACAAGTTATTGACAGCTTTATATATATATATATATATCAATCTAAACATTTGATTAACCTTGTATTCCTATCAAAAATGCCATTTGATTTGAATGCGACACAAACAACGTCTTCCTCGTTGAATTTGTAACTATATAGCTTTGTTCTTTCAAATGTAAATACTTTTAAAATTCCGAGCATTTTTGTTAAGTTTTACGCTAAGAAACCTTTCAAAAACACTTCAATGAGTCAATGTACATGAAACAAAATTTGATACAACTCGAGAGTACTTTCAGCCATACAGTAAGACAGACTCAGTACAATATTTACGGACTTAAATTTCTCTCAGAAAGGAAATGAGGTTGTGTTTGTTAATTCTCTTCCGCTTTTCTTGAGCGTTTGACGTTCAGTGAAAGTTCAACCGTTTAATTAAATAATTTTTTGAAGTTCAAAGATTCCAGCGCCTCACAACGATTACGGCAACTCCTTTTCAAGTAATAAGTATTCATGGTTCCAGTATATAGCTATAGTCCTCATAACTCTAATCAGTGAAAACAACACTGGGCTATTTAGCAAACATTCTCTCTATACATATGAACGGCTTTAAATGTTTTAATCGAAAGCTAACCTTAAAAAGTATAGTATTGTAAACTAATAATATAGAAATTTGTCTGTTGCTAAAGCATTTCATTCCGTTTAACCTCCTCGGAGATCAGTACCTACTGAAGCTTCTAGCAAAAATCTTCGAGTGTAACCACTCAAGCAATTGCTTATCCTACTTCCGCTGGCGTTCTCTGATTTTTTAATATTATACAAATTAAACGAAAAGATTTTAAATCTCAGTTACCTTGACCAGAAGAGAGCGAGGTGTGTTTGGCTCTCGCCTCAGCCATTATCGCTTCACAGTCGTCCGAGTTCGTGTTGTTGTTATTAACATCAAGTTGCACCGGCGCCGGTCGAACGATTGTCGGTACCGCGTCACTGGAAGGAAGCGGCGACCGATGTACCACGCAACCAGCCTCCGCCGCGTTGGCTACATCCCGAAAACTCGACGGTGGAGACGAATCATCGTCTTCTCGCTTGAGCGCCACTTGCGCTGCCATGAGACGCTGTCGCTCTATGATCAAGCTGCATTTCGAGCAGGTACAGTCCTTCCAGCGACAGTAGCGTTTGTGTCCTTTCAAAAAAGAAAATTCGTCGTGATTTCGGCACCGCGCGCAGCGCGGAGATCGAATAACATTGTCGTGGCCTCGAGGGTTTTCAGTCATCGCTGCTTCGCGTTGCGTACTGCTTTTCCTTTTCTCCGACACACTTTGCGCTTGCGACAGCTCCGAATGAAACTGTTAGTTTTACAATTTACGCTTTTCCAATTAATTACAGTCAAACAGTTGATATATCACCTACGGCATGTCCACTGTAAATGAGTTCTATTGTTCAAAATACGATAGGGTCGCGCTGTGATTGGTCCAAGACGGATTATCGCGATTGCATTACATCATTGACCGAACCCTCTTTATTAGTAGCTGTCCGAGTGAGTAAGAACGAATTCTATTTTAATGGTAATTTGCGGACGACCCAAGACGGTTATTCTTTCAACTTATTTGGTTTCGAGACTAAGTGGAACATACGAGGAGCATCTCAATTATGACAGGTATTATAAACATTCAAAATTTCCCGAAACGAACTTGCAATGCCGAAATAAGCAACTGATTGGTCTCGATTCTCTATCTATTCGGTGTTTTCAGTAAGCTTTTTCAATTTGAATGTAAATAGCATTTCCTATGGGTATTACTTAAATTCAAAACCGATATTTTCATTCAAAAAATGCGACAGCTTTTAGACGCAGTCCTTTGTAAGAACCGTAATGGTTGTCTAGCTATTGTCGCGTTCGGCCACTTTATTTTCATCCAGACACAAGGTTTTTATCATCGCATTTTGCTTGGGTTTCAATGGAAAATGAACTTCACTTAGTTTTATTTGAAAGCTGTCACTTAAAGCTTTGTTTAATTTCCGTTCAAATATCTGCGATAGTCAACAAGACGTGCTTGAGTTTCAAGTTAGGTAATTGAACAAGATTTGTGAATCACGCACACTAAAGAGAAGATTACAAAAAGACAAAGACATCTCAACATATACAAACATGCCGTTATATATTCAAAAACGCCACTTTATTTTCATCAATTCGTTGTGAACTCAGTAAATGTGCTAGCTCCGCGCCATTAAAGTTTTCCAGCATCAGTGCGTAGAGCATCCGACCGGAGGACTTTATTCCTTACAAGATCTGTTCTAAGCTTTCAAATTTTGAAAAACCGGAGAAAAGATGGCGCACAATTAAATTCGCGAGCGGAAAAGACGAAAGATAACTAAAAGCGATTTCCTTGTCTCTCTGTCTCCCTTTTTTTTTTCTTTTTTTTTTTTTAATTCATTTGAACAAATTTGGTCACTTCGCACTGTGTTCGCTTTGCAAACATACATCGTATCATTCTAAACAAAAGACCGGTGAGAAGTCATTTAGCCCCCCTACTCGAACGGCCAGGCTGATATCATGCTCAAGCGTGTCCCTCGCGCGCAGAGAACGCATACACACGCGTGATAAGCTGACTCTGGTAAAGATGAAGCCGATTTCATTGAAATTACAATCTTTATTGTTTAATTCAGATGGCCAGCAGAAGAGCGGCCACGATTGTACAGATATTCATCTACACGAAGACTATAAATATATATTTTCGGTGTGTGATAGTTATACTTTCTAAATAGAATGGAATTTTATGTTATCCCAGTTATAGTATAATTTCCCTAAGCGCTTAAGAGCTTATTTTATACAGCGCATTTTCAGTCCTGTCGAATCATGATACAATTCAGTTAATTCCGTTACACCTTGTTCATTTTAAGGCCACTTACTTCTCAAATTATAGTGTAACATATGCTGCTTTTACTGTTTCTGAAACTTGAATGACATTCGACGCGCCAAAACAGCGACGTATTAATTAGGCCTCGGAGTAGCGCAGAATAAAATAAGTAAATGACTGAAGGTTTCTTTCTTGAGTAAGAATCCTGTGAAATTTAGACAACGAATTGCTGAGAAACTTTCTCTAGTGCTATTACTATTGCCTTATACTTGTATCTACCAGGATGCATTACTGTAACTGCCCTTGAAAGGAGTACTATCAACTTGTATTTTAAAAAACTCGTAAACATAAATAGGACAAATATTTGAAGCAAATGATGGACTTAATTGCCGATTAACAAAACAGGAGTTTTTTTTACAACGTTTCAATGGAAACAAAGCATTATCAGTATAGCCTCGACTTGCTATTCGCATGTGTGACCACATTTTAATCGAAGGCTTAATTAATTTCCGGCTTTACAAAGATATGGCTTTTCGTCATTTGCCAATTATTGCCAATACTCGAAAATAGCTATTGTTCAATTTTTTTTTTTTTTTTTTACATTTGATTTTTTGGCTTTAGTGAAGTTGACAGCACCCCTTTAAATTTAGTTCAACCACATGTTACCATGGTAACCTGTCTTGACATCTCTACACATGTCTTGTACACAAGAAAGTGCTCCTTAATACAGCCATTCATTTTCAAGACCTCGAGCAATTACAAAACATTGAGTACAATAAGGTAAAAATTGACAGTGTAATGTCTTGCTATTCAAACATTACTTTTAAGTAGTACAATAAGACAAAATCGCTGAACTTATTTTTAATTAGTGATCCTAACCTACTGATTTATTTGCCTTACATTCATGAAAATTTCAAATTATTTTTTCTTAACTCGGAGTTCTTTTAAATTTGGTTATCTAGCAATTTGCTATGTTAATTAAGCCTGCAATTTCATTTTCATCTTTCTCTGAACTATTTTGAACGTTAACACGAACACGTACACCTTGCGAGCGAAATGCGTTGGACTAACTGCGACAAAAAACATATATTGTGGACTCTACCGTCCTATGTTTCAAACTTTTATAGTAAAATGACAAAACATTTACGCCTAAAATATTTTACAAAACTACTTCTTTTATAAAGCCTTTTTACAATGGTGTCCGGTGTTTCTGAACATTCGTTCTAGGGCTACTGTTATCTACCGGTAAATAACTCTCTTAGCTACTTATCAAGCTACAGCTAGCTGATTAATATTCTACCCAACCTACTGGAACAAAAGCGAGATGTTTTTTTTTTACTGCGAACAAACTGTGACCTGCGACTTCAGTTAAATGAATATGTTTTGTCTGGAGTGTCTGAATTATGTGTTCGCAAACATGTCGATCTTTTTAACCAATCAAAACTCTTATCAACGCTTCGCGCCGCCTGCCCTTTTTCTCGCACTTTACACCAAGTACGCGTTTTCCCGCGCTCGAGTGTGCGACTTTCCGCGCTTGCCACCAAGTGCAATTTTGCCCACACTTGATACTACTTGCAACATTCATCCACGCTTGGCATCGAATGCAAGTTCTCAGGCGCTTAGCAGCAATTAAGTATTTTTACTCAATTTTCTTCGAATTCTTATTGCTTCGTTACTTGGTTCGTTCGTTGTTCGTTACTCACTTTGATTGGCTTTATATGATTTTTTTTTTTTTTTACTGTTGGTCCAATGACAGTCACCACAAACAAAAAACCGCTCTATTCGTCGGGGTCAGTTGTTGAGTTTGATTTCTCGCACTTTTCCCTTGCTAATTTCGCTGTTCAGTTGACGGGTAAAAATTATGGTACAAACTAAGATACGAATATAGGTTTGCGTTATTTACACATTCAAATCGTTTCCAAAAAGGCTTTTTTACAAGTTAGCTTTATAAAATCGAATAGGCAGAAAAAATAAAATAAGCCACTGATTTTTACATCTCAATAAACTACTACAATGCCGGCTACTTTTACAGTTAATTTACGCGCATCCTCTGAATCGTTTGAATAATTTTTTTTATGTATTGTTACATTCTCCAAACAACTTTGTCTGATCAAACGCTAAAAACCTAGGAAGAATCATTTCTATTTGGAAGGCTATCTACCACTGATCGATGTCATCTACTTAAAAAGCTCA
Organism: Pavona decussata; assembly: GCF_977016875.1. Taxonomy (NCBI): domain Eukaryota; kingdom Metazoa; phylum Cnidaria; class Anthozoa; order Scleractinia; family Agariciidae; genus Pavona; species Pavona decussata. The sequence continues at coordinate 626,052 of NW_028145548.1, read as the reverse complement.
CAATTCCGGCTAGACTGATCTCGTTTCTTTGGCGTGTATAAAACTGCTATGGTACAAAATTGTAGTAAAACAGCTCTAAGCGTCTTCTTATATAAGTAGTAGTTAATCGAATGATTCTTTGGCTTAAATATGTACACATCCTAAAAAACAAGTGAATTTGAAGGAGTGAGGTTAACCCATCTTCAAATCCTCTTGTTTTAATATACGCAGCTTGGCTGCCAAACCCAACATGAAAGAAAATAATTTGGAAAAGTAAACGAAACAATCGTTTTCGTTCAGTTTACAGTTCAATAAAAATTAAACGCGCTTCACATCATATTTTTAAGCAACAGAGGAACTAAATAACTCTGTGTAAGCTATTCCAATATATATACCGTTCATATTACGAATATCACTGCCATACAACCACGCAATGTGGTACTTGTCCCCTATGTAATAATATCAACATCGTTGTATCTGTTTCATTAATTATCATACCTCAACTATAGTTTATTCTAGTTATCTAACTTCAATTTTTTTCGTCTGCTTCGTTTTTAGGAGAGCCGCGAGGAGATAGGCTGGGAGGGCTCCTGTCACGATCGCTTCGTAATAGCACTCGGTCCCCGGAGAGAACGCGTCCAGCGGAGCTCATGGTCATTAGGGCAGCAGTCGCTGACCGCATACTTTGACTATACCGCATGTCCTCGAGGTGGGGTAGTTTTGTCAAGCCAGGGATCGTTGACATCGGGATCGAGTTATGCTCGGAAATTGACGGCATTCGAGAAGTGGGCACATCCGGAGTCTGTCGCTTTGAAGGATCTTTTAGTTGGTTCAGTACGGGCGGTAGGGGGCCAGGTCCCGGATAATACACACATCCGGGGCATTGACCACTTGCACACTTCGAGGCTGCGTGATATTCGACAGCACTAAGTGGAATGCCGTGAGGAATTGTGGGAGAGAGTGGCGAGAAGGCCGAGTAGCTAGAAGGTGGCGGGGGGCCTGGAAACAGACCACGTGGTACTCCTGCCAATATTTGTCCCCTAGCTAGGGCTTCCTCGTGACTGGGAAGTACGGTCTCAATTGTCTGGATCACATCACCTCCGCACCCCTTCAATATTAACTCCAAGACGTTCCTCTTCTGCTCTGGGAAGAGCCGTGTTAAAATGTTCATGAATCGGCCATGATCGGAAGTTGACATGACTTTGCCATCGCCGTTAGCCAGAGTAATTTTATCCGTTCTTTGTCGTTTCGTGTCTGGCGACATCCTCAACCTTCGCTCGTCTTCTTCATCATCTCGTTCGCGTTTCCACCTTTGAGGTAAACCTTCGCCGCTGTTATCCATCGGAAATTCTGCAATGGAATACAAAACGGAAAGCGTTAGATTGATGTTGTCAAGCCTGCGTCCCGTCCCGCTAAATCTTATTTGAACTGATTGAAGATATCCAAAAGTTCTTACTTAAAGCAAATAAAATTGACAGATATCGCAATAACTGACATTTTCTAAACAACATATACTTCCTAAATATATCAAGCCAAGATTTAAAGCCTTCTTTGTGGCAAACACAATGTTTTTGTTTCGTATAAGAAACTGACCACCTTTAACATTTAGCAGGTCCGTCAATTGAATCACACGCCTTAAGGACGGGTCCCGGAGGATTGACAAAATACGTGAAGGCGAACACAGTCGATTCTTGTAAGCTGTGATAGTCTAGAATACTATGACCAGTGAATAAAGCTAAATAAGGACTTCTATTGACACAATCAGTTTTGACCAATGCACTGGTGAACTTAACGTATTGAAATCTGTGTAATTTAAGTCTTACTTAAGATAATACGGATAAACGGACGAAAATAGTGGCTCTTCAAAGCTATATATAGAGAAATCGTCTGGTTTTGAAGAACGAATAAGTGTTACCTTTGGTAGTTAAATCGACAGGTAGTTCCGTGCAGTTCAACTTAACTGAGCAGATTTGACTAAGTTTCGTGACTTGCATTGATCCGCTGAACGGTTTTACGTCTCGTTTCCATTTAAATGTATGCAAATGAACAATGCGAGCTTGCACAGGAGAAGTTAAATACACGGATACTTTTATTAATTCATAAAGGCCTCGTAGAACAGAGAACAGTTTGAGTTCATTTTTTTTTCTAGGTAAGTCTGGATAATTTATACTTTTCGTGCCCTAACCACATATATTTGAAGAAGCTTCACCTCGACCGACTAGAATTCAATGCCAAAGTAGTTAAAAAACAAATTATTGAAATCCACTTTGGAGCGAAATAAATCCTCGCAATTTGATCTGTTAGAAATGAAATTGGAGAAACAAAAATATGAACGGGTTTCTCGATTGAAATAAACTGTAGTTTAAATCCGTTGTTGAATTAAATAAAGTTGCCGAAACTTTAAATTACCTAGTGTATTGCGTGTGCCAAGATTCTGGCTTGCTTTAGCTATTTGTGGGCTCCAGTGGAGTAAAAACCCATCAAAAGGTTCCTGAATGTTAGAACATGCTGTCAGAATGTATGCTTTCAAAGAAGGCAGATTGTATGTTGAGACCACTGGCTGCGTTTTACAAAAAGGCGGGAAATGTTGCATGAAGGAAATTATAACCGGAACGCTTATACAACTGGAAGAAGTGATTGGTTTTTCATCATTAAAAAACACGGTTGTCAACAATAAACATTATATCCCTAAGGCGTAGGATAATTACAGTAAATAACACGGCATGCGATTTGTTGTCAACGAATCGAAGCTAGAGCACGTTTTCGAAAAATACATGCTGCAATCCGCGGTCAAACTTAAAACAAATGGTTGTAACTTTGAAAATATAATTAGCTGAGTTTCTACTGAAATGTTACCATATCTTTACACTGACACGAATTAATCTTTTGTTTTGGTTTTAGTAAGAACACAAACTCAACTTCCCTCGCGTTTTAATGGGTTTCAAAAGTGTTGAACAGCGGTACTGACACCAATCAAAATTGAGCTACTTCAAATGGGAACTAATCAGGCAATTAGCGATAAAGTAGAAAAGGAATCCCATCTTGAAAGACATAAACTTTTGAGGAAAAAAAATTCAAGTCTTACTTCTGCCTAGCAGGTAAGAAATTGTTTCTTCTATAAAACGGTAGAATTTCTCGAGAACGCCGTAGTTCAATAAGTCTTGCTATCGAAGTGGACGTTGCACGACGTATTATTAAACTGCGGACAGAATAGAGACAAAAAAATTTCAGGTTTCATGAATTTTCCGCACGACAGAGCAATTAAGAGAGCCATACATGAACCTTGATAAGAAACAAGAGCTATATTCTATTCATTCCCTTTTCCTGTTGTGTTACCTGCAAAAGCGTCCGAACCATGAGTGTGGTATCAATAAAAGTTTCCATGTAGACGAAAAAATATTACTCAAGAGACAATAACAGTTTTGCGTTGACTGGATCCGATCGGAAGTTTTTTTGTAAACTTATTTTATCTCATCTCTTTGTCACTGAGATTACCGTAGATCTTGTTCAATATTGGTTAAGCTGTTGAATCAGTTTAGCAATGAAGCACGTGCTTGCGTTTAGCAGCCGTCGACTTAGATTATTGTCAAAGAAAAACTCACGCAGAACCTCGCTGTAGCAGCCTGGAACGTTGGGTAAATATCACTCAACTCAAATATGGCTTATTTTGACTTTCATTTTACTACACTCCGTCAATTTTTATGTCAGAATAAAAACAATAGTGTTCGCCTGAAGACAAAGAGAATATAGTACCTTCAATATTCAGCTTTGCGAAAACTACTCGCCGATCTTTATAACAACCTGAACAAGTTGTTTCTAATTAATCCAGTTGCACATCACAATTACATGACCTCTACTCAGAAAAGGATAAACGAAACTGACTGAAATAAACTGGAAACTCTCGGATGAAATGCAGTTATAAGCGCACTTTTAACCTTCAGACTAAAATGGTATTCTTATCACGTTTAACAACTAGGTCATCGAAAGCTCAACTAACAAGCCGGTGTTATGTTGTTGACAAAGATTTTCTTCTTGAAAACTTGTCGCTTGTTTTGACATTTTGTGTAGGTCAGATCAGTAATATATACACTAAATTCGTTATTTTTCAGGTGCAATTCACGGGTATTTACAAATTAATGTCGCATGACAACAAGTTTATGTACATGACCACTAACCGTAACAGCCCAGCAACTCCGGCAGGAAACTGATCAGATTTTACAACTTGCGCGCCAGTGAACCTTTTAAAGCTGTGTCACAGTTTATCGAAACGACAAAGCCACTTCGTCTACTGCTCATAAGCAGGTTTAGCTCCAGTGGGTGACCCCGGTAGATAAGAAACGGTAGTTTATCGGTGATTGTACAATACAATGTCGCAGTTGGACATGTCGTTGGACCAGCAACAGCAGTGTTAAAGTCAACATGATGCCCGCGAAACTTGCGGCTTTCTAATTGGCTAGTTCAAGGCAACCGCGTTTTTACAGCATTAATATCTTATCATTGTTTTACTGGAAGCTGAACAACGTGGATTGTGGTACGAATATCGCCGTCTGTTTGTGTTTTTTGCTTAATTAACGCATAACATAACCGCTCGTTTATCATAGTTTGATTTTTGACTTTGTCATAGTTCATAGTTCAAGCTCATTGCATTTCTTGTTGTAATATTGCCATATAAAAACGTTAATTTCTCCTTAAATTTTCCATATTTTTCATTTCCCAGGACTTCTTGTTTTAACTCAAAATGCTCTAAAGACATCTCAAGATACTTTAACCAACCCGCTCCAAGTTAACCTTCCGTTCCTATTGTATACAAAAAAGAAAAACAATGTAGATTTTAATTAAAATTAAGAAAGCAAGACTTTAAGAAAACGGTTCTCGTGAATTTTGGAATAGACCAAAACTTAAGCAGAAAAGCCGGCAATTAAGTTTTGTTTCATTGACGATATCTTAACTTAGAGGCTTCGTTTTGATTCTTCTCTCAGAAGTACTGGCATAAAACACCTGGTTTAACAAAGCATAGAAATAACAATGTCCGCGGATATTAATGGTTCAGTTTGTATAAAGATACAATGTGGTTCATATGTAAACAGTCGGGTTGCCGCTAAAAGTCATCGAGTAAACAATATCGATCACTTTTATTTCAAAAAGCACAATTGGTCAGTGGTGTACTCTCATTGCACGAGAACTGATGGATTTGCAGTGATTGCAAAATCGTAGCAAATATGGAGAAAAAACCAAGCTTGACCAAATTTGTTCATATTTGCTGAAATTCAAATTTCAAGTTTGCAACAAGATTTACCTCAAGAAGAACGTAGACGGTTAATACCGCTTTTATTCGATATTTACATAAAGCAGATCTGACAAAGAACCGGTACAAATTTGAAACAACTTACACTTCAGTGGTCATGAAAGCTATGAGGTAAAGCCACACATTTGAAACACGAAAGGATAGATTTACTAGCCTTGGAAAGCAAATACAGAGCAAAGAGTTCGCCATAGCACAAAAATGCTGAATTGTCAGAAGTAATTTCTTACTAAACTTCTTAAAGATTGACTGACGTAGATCACAGAAAAATAAGCCAAACGAACCATACACGTTACTTTGAGAGGTGAATAGACTGTCCAACAGACTGTAAATGCCGATATTAATAACATAAACTTGAATTCAGTAATCGACAAGACCGAATCGCAAAGAAGAGTTCACAAAGCAAAATGTAATTTTCGTGAAGCACAAACACACCCTTAGTTCGATCTCAGTGGACGAAAAGGAACCTTCGGATTGCACTGGTACGAGATTCACATTTCAAACCCTTCACGTCTCCAGAACTCTCGCTCCTTTCCATTGTCTACCAGCAGATAACGAGACTCTAGAAACACGACTGGTGCGACACGTGATTATCTGAAGCACGCAAACTGGATTTGAATAGCCGTTCTCGTTGCACGGCTCGATCACGCACATGCGGTCAAATCCAAACGTTCCCAAAAAACAAGTGAGCCGCGACAATCCTTTGTGGCCTTAAATCGAAAATAGCACGACACAAAATTGAAAAGTAGTTAATTTATATTAAAGATCAAATCATTATGAGTTATTGCTTGTAATTTGACACTATCATTTCGTATTTCTTCAGTATTTAGGAGGTATGTTTCCAATTGAATAATATGTGTTTTGGTCAAAATGTTTTACCGTGATATCATCATAGGCAACGGATAAGAGAAAACTTTGTTTTTGTTTGACTGCAATGGTAACTATTACAAACACGCATGCATATCAAATTGACCTCCTCGAAATTCCAAATTCCGATCTTTGACAAATTCAAGTTATCAATGGAATTACAGCTTTGACGTAAGTTTTCGTGTCTATGCCTGTGCATGGAGGAACGTAGCCGGCGGCTCCCGCCCACTCGCTCTTTGAGCTTGTCACGCGAATAAAGGATGCGGTCAAAACTACTGTACTCCAACTGAACCCACCCAGCCACAAACAGATGGTGGTCTCTGCATGCATCCCTCTTACTCAACCTCAAAAGATGGTGTATTTATTGCATAGCCACCCCTCTATCCAGCTGTAAACAATGAGAACGAGACTTACCCCACTTTTCTTGTCTATCTAGCAATGCTGACTCTTAATTGCTAGCTGAATATTTTTGTGTCAATTCAGATTTTCAAGCCAATAAAATTTTGTCGGTTATGTTCATGAGATAGGTGGTGTCTCCGATAACCCCCACCCCACAGGTGGTTCATCTTTGAACAAACTTGTTATGAACTGCTCCCTAATAAGCCAAATAACTTCCTCCACGCGGGAAGCTAAACATAGCCTTTGTACTCTTTGTTTGTGAGACAATGCGTTTTTTTAATCCGTGACGGCTTGCTCAGCGTGATTCTCAAACGTCATGTCATATGATCGATGAGACATTTTTTCAAAGAGTTACAAAGTGTTAATTATAATAGCTTTGTGAGTATCTACCAGTTTACACCCCAATGGAAAAACAAACATGGCGGTCGTGTTGTTCCGGACTGTTATTTTAGGAAATATGGACGCCTCAATTTTTTGCATAGATGTAATAACATGATGAAATCTTTCATAAAAATCTATAGAGATGTTTTAGCTACTTTCAATACAATTAAAATCCCATACAATTGCGATGAATAAGAAGATATCATTCTATTTGAAGATAAGGAAATACTCGTAACGAGAAATGAGGTAAGACTTGCAATTTTTTAAATCGGTTAACTGTTTCCCTAATGACTTTGCTATGTAGAGAATTTAAATGGTTCCTTTGCTCCAAAATAAACGTTCCTGAGTTACCACAAATATGAAGCTCACCAAAATTAAACCTTGCAAAAACAAATCGAAATCGGGTGTGAAAGTTGTTTGCCTTATTGAAATGGGTAGGACGCCACAATATTAGGGAAGTGGCCCAAACTATTATACTCGACCAGGACCAATCAAACCACAAAATAGACGGTGGTATTTGCCTTCACCCCCTTCCTCGACCAGAAAAGATGGTGTCTTTATTACATAGCCACCCCTCCATCTAGCAGTAGAAAATGACGATGAGATTCAAACCTCGCTTTTCTTGTTTATCTAGCAATGCTGACTCTTGCTGGCTGAATATTACTGTGTCAATTCAAATTTTAAAGCCAATAAAATTTTTCTTGTTAATGTTCATGAGATAGGCGAATATTTTCGATAACCCCTCTACCCCAGACAAAGTGTGTCCTCTCCGAACAAACTTGTTATGACCAATTCCCTTAATGGCGTTAAAAAGACAGGAAAACGTTGGAAACGTTCGTGTTCAATTGGCTTACATACAATGGATTTTAAAAAATCCTGTTAGAGAGTTTTGATTTAATAGAGTACAGAATGGTTCTTGAAATCGCCTGCTAGAAAAAGTCTGCAAATAAATTTTCTCGAATTTATCTAAAAGGTGAAATCTAGAGAATGTCCTGTTATTTTTCTTCCAGCAGACAGGTCCGTCCATACGTCGTCCTAACAATGGCGTTCAAAGGAACAAGTGTATATTTCTAAAGAACAGTCATTTATATACAGTCCATAGTAAAGCCTATAAACCATTGAGGGGTTACCATTCATAAACAAGTTTAACTTGATCAGAACAGACAAGTAAATTTTCATCGAGATTTCTCAAGCTGGTTAACGAGGCTAAGATAACGGTATGCTCCCAGTAAACCTGAAATCCTTTTAACACTCAGATACATGGGGCCAGTTATTTGAACAGTCTAACTTAGGCCGCGGCTTAATAGAATCAGTGGGTCTCCAAATCTGTTTATAAGTGCTTTACTTTAAGAAGATAAATAGTTTTCTAGTCTGGGATGCAAGCTTTCTTGTTACCGTCGACAGCAGACAATGTTTAGATATGACTGTTGGCAAAATTGAAAATGGCTTAGAACGTGGTTTTGTTAAACACCGTCTAAACCGTGTTTTAAAAACTGACCCATGTAGTCTCGCCGTGAATTGTATCCTTTTTTCTACCGCTTGTCGTTATACTATACTGCTAAAATCAAACGTATAAGGAGTGCTCGAAGATTCATTTCGGTCAATACTTTTTGAAAGGTCTAAAATACCCCAGAAATGCATTAAGAAGAAAAGCCTTGTTGTTTTGGACAAAAAAGAAGAAAAACTAGGATTTTAGAAAAGGCAACAGAAGCTAGTAAATTCGGAGGATAACGTGTTCTCTAAAATTTCCTGTGACTGAAAAATTCTGCCAAAGAATCCGAACAGATGACAACCTCTTAACGTACACAAGCATATATTTTAAAAGTCTGTAAATAATCTTGAAAAACAAAAAACTGCATTTCAAATACTTTCATTTAAATTTCATGATATTCTCGCCGTATGCCTACGAAACTTTGCTTGGTTTGAGACCTTGTCAGTGGCTTAAATCGGTCCTGAAATGTTAAAAACTAAGGCCATTCCCGTAGTGCTTTTTATTGTAGTTTTTTTCTCTTTAATTCAAATGGCTATAACCTTCGCGTCTTCAGAAGGAACTTAAATCGTAACCATTTAAATGAAAGCTATTGAGGACTAAGTTTTCAGGTGGAGCCTGTTACTTAACGTGACAAAAAGTTTCTTTAACGTTTGAGTCGAGGATGACATCCTAAAGTGTGACCATTAAAAGAAGCTACTGAGCAGTACTTTCCTGTGTGAGTGTTACTAATTATGCTGTACAATGTACCTTTATCTTCTGAGTCTGTGGATGAAATCCTTTTGTGTGATCATTTTAAATGAAAGCTATTGAGCAGAACGTTTCTACAGTGCTGTTTGTTTATTTCCAATTTCTACGCTGAACTAAAAATCTGAAGAAGAAAAACTTTTTAAACCTAATCCTTGGAGGACTCTCCAGTGCGGTGAAAGAGTTAACAAGTTACAAAGAGCATCTTCACTTCTGCAACTACCAACGCACGTTTTTCAATTTATCAGTCGTCGACGAATCATCAACAAATTACAATTTAGAAAACCGTCCTCAGGAACGCTTCTAAAGCTGGCCGTCTAAGGATATGCCATACGTATATAAGCAACACGAGTAGCTAATACCATAGTCGGTTGAGACAAATGAAACCACCGACCGAAAACAACTTTCTTTTCCGTCTGAACCGGCAAAGGAAAACAAAGCGATAAAAGGAAGAAACAATGATTGGTACTCACCGCTCTCGTTTGCGCTACTCGCTGGAGATTCAAGACCGTTTCCCATTTCTTCGTTACCAGGTGAACTTGATCGCGAGGACATACTCGTCGTTCTCGCTAGCTGCCCTTCTTTAGGAGAGGTTGGAGAAGGAGGAATAATCCTCGATGGTTTGTGCATGTTTGAACTGTAATGACACAACTGAACCGCGTTGTATGGAATATGGCCTCCGGCCTCTTCACTTTCTTGCTGTCTTCGCAACGCAACTTGGGCAGCCATGACTCTCTGTCTCTCGGCAATAAGGTTGCAATCTGAGCATGCACAGTCCCTCCATTTGCAGAACCGTTTATGGCCTTTGAGGATCGAGATGACGCCGTGATTTCTACAGCGGGCGCATTTAGGAGATCGCTGTGTTATTGAACCCATTGGTGGCATTGGAGTGGGCTTGATCTCCGTTGATGAAGGCTGCAAGAAAACCAACAGCATTTTGTTACTGGCATTCGATAAAGTCAATTAAAAGTGATATGGTTGCATCGATGTGCTTGAGACCCTAAAAACACACTGCGGACAGGCAAACATGCCTCCGTCCGGTATAGTAAATGTACAAAGTTGACAAACTTATACAATTTCCATTTTGAAAAGAAAACGCCAAGTCGAACAGCGGGACAATGGCACTGATTTGAATGATCGCACTTTCATAAGATTTTTCTACAGATAGAGTCAAACTTGTGAAGCACATTGAATGACTTAACTCAGACCATTTAGCCGTAAAAAGACTGAGACATTTCGTCACCAGCAAACGTTTACATTCAGACTTTTTTTGCCGTTAGGTACCAAACAAAACGCGACAGATAAAATCAGTTAATTTGATTCAACTGAACGCAACAACTTGTAACAAGTACAGTTCATTGAGTTTTGGGCGCACGAGCCTGAAAGACAGAAAAAAAGTGGCCGTCTATACCTTGTATTCTGTTAAAACAGTTTGGGTAACCAAGTTTTCTCTTTGAAAATCACTTTGCACGCTCAGAACAGCTAGTTTGAGGCAAATCCTGCTTTGGCCGATTCGGTTCAAAGTCTTGAGAGTGCTATTTTGGTCTTGAAAGCTGGCTAAATTTAGCAACCCCTATTGAATTTATTTTTAAGTTGAATTGGTAAGAAAATTGCAACTTTATTGTTCACGGTCACTGTCCTGCAACCACAAAAATGTCTATTAATTTGCAAGGGTGTGACTTAAAAATAGAAATTTCTTGAATGTCTCGAATAACTCGTAGCTCGGGCGATGTCACGACAATTGAACGTGAAAACGTAATTTGATCGATGGTCGAGGGATATTTATGGTATGAAAAACGTGACGATTTAAAACTTCCATTTAAATACAAAGTCAACCGATTATTTCGCCGAATAAAAGTTTTTAACGTCCAAACAAAAATCACTTCGCACCGGTGTAAAGTAAAGGTTGAGACTAACTTTGACATTTTTTTTTTCTTCTCGTCAAAGGCACTGATTTCTTCGAATCCTGAGAAAAGACTCCCTTGTCAGTCAATGTTGCAAATTTTAGTGATTTACAATTACTTATTAATAAAGGAAATGACAGATTTCAATTACTTTGTTAGAAAGGAAACTATAATGTACAAAGTTAACGCATAAAATGTAAAAAGCTGATATCTTCCTGTTTACCCTTTTCATTTTTTAGTCCATGTTGTACTTTGCGTGTTGAGAAAAGCGAAACGTTTGAAACTGACCGGCTTTGTCTGTTAAAGAACAACATCGCTGGGATGAACACAGTAGACCAGCCGAGCATAACAGCAAAATAACATTAATTTAGACAAGAAGTGAAATTTAAAGAAACGAAAGAGAATGGAATAATTTTACCGTGTAAAACTCCACTTTGCTTGGCTGGGCGATATTCCGGTGCTACTGTTTAACCAAAAACTACTAATCTATTGTTACTAATAACTACACTACTACGTAAGAAATCTAAGCCCACTGAGGTCAAGGTTGGTAATGAATATTTCTCGCAAATTCCTTAGCCAAAACAAACAGGTCTACTACACGCTGTTGCTATGACAGCGTGAAAAACCTGTCGTTGAACAAGTGACACAATTCGTGGATAGCAAGTCCCGGTTTTGTTTAAGCAAGGTCTCAAAATGTTTTTCTTCCTGTTTAGAACAAAGATGTTGTGATCTAAAGGCTAGAGACATGTCAAACAAATATAGAACGCGCGTTTTTCGAAAGAAAAACACTACAATAGTGGCGTTTTAAAAGTTTAACGCTTCGACGAAGCCGGTAAAGGGTGGCCAGAAAAAAAACTTAATTACGAAGCGAAGAGAAGAGGTTTAGTTGACCATTAGTTTTAAAATCTAGGGCGGAGAAGAAGACAGCAAACTGGGTAAAGTAAGAAACTGAATTTCTTTTCACACCAAGTGTGTGTTACTCGTCCTTGGAAAAGTTATTGGAAACAATTTTCTTACCACAGTAAAATAATGCAACATTTATAGGTCCAAGAAGTGTAAATAAAAGTTCAACAAAGGTCAACTGAGAAATCACAATGGAACGTTATAAATGAATATCTTATATAAAGCTATTGTTGCCCCGCGGGGTATGGAAACGGTATTGATGACTGGACTCCCTTTAATAAAGTTTGAAACATTTGCACGTGGCCCCCCCGAGGAGTTGCAAACAACAAAGAACAGTTTGTTATTTTATGACGGAAAACTTAAATTAACCTTGCCAATGGTATTTAAGAAGTTGTCGATGATTCATCTTGTTGTATTTTCATTTTCCTGACGAGAGATACTCTTCCATCTAATAGAATTTAGTAAATATGACAAAACGATTGTAAAAAAACGAAAAACAAAAAGAAAGCTGTCAAAACGTAACTAACACGATTTGTCTATGCATTCAGTGTGCCCTTCAGAAGCCCCATGGTCCATAAAACAATCCTTTATCTACCCTATAAAAACTGCCAAAACCATAACAAATCTGTCATAACTATTTCTAAGAACACAAAGCTCAAATCACCTAGTCAAGACTGTGGTTTGGTTGGTCAGCCATTTTCCCGCGATCACTAGCATTGCGAAATCGCAGTGACCATGAATTGGCTTGACCGTATTTGTTCAAGTTTGTAGTTTGTGCGTCAACTTGAAGAAAGGAGACATAATATAACTAATTGTAAACTCAGCGTGAATTAAACGTTGAACTGATTAACTTGAGTGGGATCCCTCGCAGCTATTATTAGCTATAGCAAGTCGGACGAGGTTTCTTTGTGTGTAAAAGTTACTCAACACCGAGGCGTCCCTCCCATTGATCCAACTATGTTGAGGTTTTTACAGTGACGCAAACTTCCAACGGGTGGTCATTTGTCGTGTACAGTTGCTAACAATCCAAGTTAATCTTAGATTCTATACCCTTTATTTAGTTCTGCAGCACAGCGTTAACAATCTAAATTTAACTTTTACGCCCAATCTGCTTTGTCTTCTCGTTTAGAGCGTAAACGTCAGCTGCTGTTAGTGCGTCATTGCTCGGCTTGAGTTTGTGTTCAAATTGCCTTCAATGGAAGCGAAGAACTGTCTCCTTGGAGTGTTTAAAAATTTATGCGATAACCTAAAGACCACAACTTCTAGCAAGATTTCGCAAGATTTCTTAGGCAAAGTTCAATGCCGTTTCTTAATTAAGTCACAAAGGCAAAATCTTAAAAGTATCATTCATTTTACACAATATCTAAGCAGAGAAACAAAAGCAGGGCATCGCAGAGAATACTTAACTGCTTCCATTTGAATGCTCACATGCACTGGGATTTTGAGCAACTCTTGCTCGACTGGGAGTTTTTAAAAATAAAAAAAAAGGTCATCTGTCCTGGTAATTATAGACTCAGCAAGACAACTGGAACTGTATTCTCTGTGGGTTAGTGTTTCCTTCAGTCTTTCTGTGTCAACGGCGCCCAATTTGAAACTGAGTAAAATTCCCAGAATCCATTCTGCAAAATCTTGAACAGCCAATAACACTTCTGGGTAAAGAACTAAATATTTCATTTGAATGGACAAAACGACGAGGTTTCATTCACAGATACAGTAGATTAAACCACAGCAAAGTGTTGCTCAGTAACTTACATTTGAATGGTCAAAGTTTAGGATTTCATCGAGAGACTCGAAAGTTAGAACCACCTTGTACAGCATAATAAACAGCACCACAGCAAAGTACTGCTCAGAAGCTTTCATTTGAATGGTCACACTTCAGAATTTCATCCACTGAGTCAAAAGTTAGTACCCGCTTGTACAGCATAATAAACAGCACCACAGGAAAGTACTGCCCAATAGCTTTCATCCGAATGGTCACACTTGCAGAAATTCGTCCACAGACTAAAACGTTAAAACCACCTTGTACAGGATAACACACAGGGCTAAAGCAAAATTTCTGCTCAGTAGCTGATTTGAATGGTAACAAATTAGAACCTCATCCACAGACTAAAATGTGAGAACCACCTTGTACAGCACAGTGAACTATACCACAGGAAAGTACTGCTCAGTAGCTTTAATTTGAATGTTTATACTTCAGAACTTCATCCACAAAAACTTTAGAACTACCTTGTACAGTATAAAGAGCTGAACCACAGGAAAGTATTGCTAAGTAGTTTTCATAATCATTTGAACGGTCACACTTGAGAATTTCGTCCACATGCTCAAAACCAACCGCGTTCTACTACTCAGTCAATGGCTTTTATTTGAGGCTAGCTTCCCATAAGGATTTCATCCACAGACCTACAACTGATAGTAACTTAAGTAGCACCTTGCATAACACAGTAACATCATCACAGGAAAGTACTGCTTTCGTTTGAATATTGGAGAGGATTTTAAGGAGTTCGAAGTTAACAGTGATAGCGCTCAAAAGCAACCGCGTTCCACTTCTCAATGGCTTTATTTGAGGCTAGCTTCACATAAGGATTTCATCCACAGACCTACAACTGATAGTAACTTTAGTAGCACCTTGCATAACACAGTAACATCATCACAGGAAAGTACTGCTTTCGTTTGAATATTGGAGAGGATTTTAAGGAGTTCGAAATTAACAGTGATAGTGCCATGCACCTTCTTTAGTATAATTAACACCAATACACGAAAGCGCTGCTTTAGTTCAGTTGAATGGTCGACAAAATTTTACGTTCCACCTGGAAGTTCCAGGTAAACCGACTCTACTTCAGGGAAGCACTGCTTTCATTTTAATGCTTGAACTTCAGGATTTCACTCGTCGACTTTGCAGAGTAGCTAAATCGTTGCACTGCATTAAAAGGCTTGTTATAGGAAAGAACTAATTTAACAATCCTAAAAAATTGAAAAATAACATTAATTACTTCCATGGCAAACCGGGCAATTAACCTGGATTTAGTCCGATGCGTAGTCGCGAAATAGTTTCCCGCCAAAAATTGCGCATAAAACACACTGTCTTTAAGGAGATAATTAACCTGTTTCTGCAAAGAACTAAATGGAAACGAATTTGGTGTCTTACCTTAACTTGTTTTCTAGTTACAAAATTCAATTCACTGAAGCGGAATGTTTTTCCGTGACTTAAAAACGCCTGAAGGAGCTACAATTAAACAATTCAATTCATGCTTCTTCAGCTATAACCCTATTTACCTCAAAGATATTTAATCAATGCTCTAGACATTTCTTATCGGGCGGCAAACTTTTCTGAAGCAAAACTGTTATTAATTAGATTAATACAGCTTTATCCTTTGGAATAGATTTATTTAGTCACGTCTCAGGAAAAAATTGAACTTTATCACACTTGTCTTGGTTAAAATTAAAACTCCACTGTTTCTTCAAGCTCAATTTTGAAATTGCTTCAGTCCAATCTTGAGTGTTGTGCTCACAAGACGAAGTAATAGCTGGATGAATTGAAAATCGTCGTGTTTTCAGAATGCCTTGATAGCAGGGAATGATTTAAGATTGGATCGATGTAAACAACCAAAGCACTAATGGCTTTCTTGACACGCCTTCGAAAGTATGAACTTCTATCACAAACAGCCCCAGGCAGGTACTTTAAATTCAACTTCTCAATTCTGGTGATGCTTGGGTAGGAAATACCGTCAAAACATGTCAAAATTAAAGAATGCTTTGTTTTTTCCTAAACCATTGTGGCCTTGTGTTTTTCTGAAGCTATCCCTCCTTAAGTTTATTTCAATCATTCATGCACTGTAAACCCAAATTATTGAACACTTCAGTGATGGCGGTTACTGTAAGTATTGTTTGACGTTTGAGCTGATATCACAGAAGTATGTCCATTGAAGTGTATGCTATTGATCACTAGTGTCCTAGAGTGTTACGGAGTTTGGACTATTTGACTTAGACACTAAGCTGAGCGATTTAGACGTCAGGAAATGTTTGTTTTTTTGCTACGTCCGGTCTCATTTTAGGATACTTACTAGGCGTTTACGAAACCTGGTAACATGCAATCTCGGCTAGACCGGGAGATTAACAGTAATGCTTCTTTCACGAAATTTGTTTTCAATTGTGGTTTCAGTGTTGAACTGATTCGAACGGTTATAAAACCTTGAGAGTCAGTTGTTTCAACGAAGTCTAACTTTGCTTAGAAATTATGAATTGTATTGCTATAAAACTGACGGAAGTAATAAAGCTAAAAGTTGAATTTGAAAGCCATAGTTTTAAGAAAATCAATGCGGAACTGTGCATCTGTTTTATAAGTGGGTTATATTAAGTAGATAAATGCGTCTCTAGTCACCGGCTGTGTCCGTTCTTCACGATGTTTACAAACCTTTAGCTGAACGCGATGGCCAGATTGAAATGGGTTAAGACAGTGGTTTGTTAAACCCCGTATGATCTTTATTTAAATAACTGGTCCTAA
Source organism: Pavona decussata (assembly GCF_977016875.1). Taxonomy (NCBI): domain Eukaryota; kingdom Metazoa; phylum Cnidaria; class Anthozoa; order Scleractinia; family Agariciidae; genus Pavona; species Pavona decussata. Next base: position 609,580 of record NW_028145548.1, on the reverse strand, counting down.
ATTTCTCAGACATTCTCTATTTTCTAGTAATAAAGAAGGCTAAGAGGAATATTCATATTGTGATACCATAAGTTGATCGTTTCCGTTCTTCACGCTGTTTACAAACCTTTAGCTGAACGCGATGGCCAGATTGAAATGGGTTAAGACAGTAGTTTTTTTAAACCCCGTATGATCTTTATTTAAATAACTGGTCCTAAATTTCTCAGACGTTCTCTATTGTCTTGTAATAAAGTAGGCTAAGAGGAATATTCATATTGTGATACCATAAGTTGATCGTTTCCGTTCTTCACGCTGTTTACAAACCTTTAGCTGAACGCGATGGCCAGATTGAAATGTGTTAATATCGTGGTTTGTTAAACCCCGTATGATCTTCATTTAAATAACTGGTCCTAGATTTCTCAGACGTTCTCTATTTTCTAGTAATAAAGTAGGCTAAGAGGAATATTAAAATCAGTGCGATACCATAAGTTGATAGTATGGTAATTCACTGCCGAAGCTGACCCAGCAATGAAACCAAACTCGGTTTACACCACACGAGCGATAAATAGCTAAGTAATAAACAGACGTTAATTTGATTTATTTAGTTCCATCATGTTTCAAACAAAACTGTTTATTTGCCTGAAGCTGGCGTGTTACTTATATTTGACCTGTTTAGTTCTAGTCTGTTTCATTGACGGCCCCCACTTTACAGGCAATTCTAGAAGCCCTCCAACGCCCAATCAAGAATGGTTTCTAAGTTACAGAACAGCGACAGGAAAAATTAAAATCTTAAGAAAAGGCTTTTGGTCTTAAAACAAATAGAAACCAAGTTTTAAAGCATTAATCGGATAAACCAAAAGGATAAGTCGACAATTTGACGACACTGGTCTACAGGAAAAAATAGAACAAAAACCCTCATTGAGCTTGACCGCAATGGCGCTTTCGGCGAATAATGTCTTGACTAATAAGTTCACCCTGAATGCCGACAATCGTCCATGGCTTAATTACACCGACTTCGATATCACGAACCTCTGCTTGAGTTTATTACTCACGTCTAAAGAAATTGTTTTGACACGAGTTGAAAGCTTAAATTTTCGCCTGTTTAACGAGTACTTAAACTTACTTACCTTTAAGAAATCTAAATCACACATGAGTTGCAATAAATACTATAGGTATTTGTAGACGAAAACCGTTTCTGGTGTGCTCGTATGCGATTGAGTGGGAGCAAGATCACCGCCGCCTGCGACTGTTTGGTCCCGCTGTAACCCTTATACCAGTGCTGTGTCAGACGTAAGGGAATATTGGCTACATTTATAACAGTGCACTGTAAATCATACTACAATAGCAAATAAAGGGCATTACGTCAAGGTCCACATGGAAGGTTCGTGAATGCTATCCTCCTGTCGCTCCCAATTCCTTTCATTCACGTAAATCACGTTGCGTAATCCTTAATAAAAATTAAGAGTAAACAGACGAGAATTTACCTTATTGTATTTCTAATTGACTCTAAGCCGTTCAAAACAAAAACACCTTGGTAGTTGTGAAGGTATACATGACTGCGGTCAGAATCCTTACTAATAAAAACCTGTAAATAAAGGAGCTTTACTGTGTTGTATATGTATCCAAGAATATCACTGCATGGGAAATGACTTAAGACGTTGATAAGTGGTTAAATGTTATTTTCTAATCTGTTATTTTCGGTGTTAGTTATTTGTGGTTTGAGCTTCCGTTGATAAACATGTTGTTGTATTCACAGAATTATCTCTTTGACGCTTATGGGTATTTATGGTATATTGGGAAAACGTGACTTCTACGGCAAGGCAAGATATCTAATGGCAAAAGAATTCGTTAATCCCATTTGAGTACTGTGGGATTTGCTAAGAAGCAGACAGTGGAGTTTGTAATGTATTTGTCTGTAAAACTCAGTCTACTGTATTATTCAGCACTGCCAAATGTATAGAAATGTTTAGGTTTATTTATGTTAATTCCAGCTTACGAAGAGTTTCTAAGTTTGATCGGTAAATCCCGGCTTAACTTTGAGCTCACAGATTTAAACACCTAAAAATTAATTTTTGCTGAAATAATTGAACGCCACGGCCGTACAAAAATATATATATATATATATTCCGAGCTATGTATGCTAACTTTGACTCAATGCAAAATGGCGATTACAAACAGTTATCGCAATTAACTCGAATATCTCTTAACCTCAAATAAAGAACTATATAGACATTATGCAGTGGTAATGGTAAGTGTAAAAAAAGTAAATCCCGACGTAAAGGACCTTGAAGGTAAGGGACTCGTGACAGAAATCCAGAGTTTTGTGTTCGGATATAAAGACTTTGTTGTCTGCCCTATATTTCGCCCGCACTCGACGTGACTTTTCTCAAGTCAATTTCCAACACACCTAGTTCGTATTTTTGGGATGTAAAAAAATACTGTTTTTCACAGATATTTTCAGTTATAAACATAGAGACAAGATATTAGGAAGCTGGTGTACTTGCTTCCATAAAGACCTTCTAAAAAGCATAAATGTTTCCAGTAATGCAGGTGTACATTTCTATGATACCAAATTGATAGATCAAAATTAGGTAAGACAAAACACTTACTGATAAGCTGAAGGAAATTCCGGTTACAAGTCCACAGAACTGGAGCACTGAGCTCAGTTGTATTCATTACACAACTTGAGGGAGACGCCGACTGCGGCAAGATAGTTCAACACTTGCATATCCAATTATTCGGTTTATTAAAACTAAGACAAAGTCACCTCGGTCCTCTTATACGTACCCGACAGTATATAGGATGTTTAGTAAGTCATTTAAGAGCGGTCATATTAAAGCTTTCGCCGACTGCGGGCCTTCTCTAGTTCTTTTTTCTTTATTTTTGTACTGATATACATGTATTGTTGTTCAATTCAGTGGAGGCTTCAACTGTGTCATAGCCGACTATTTGTGTTCATCAGCTTAAGTCTAGCCAAGGTCTCATTGGCTCGAAGAACTCACACGTACTGTATAACTTCGTCAATTTGATCTGGCCCCCCCTTCTATAAATCGTGTTTTTTCTTTTGGAATGCTTTCAAGTGTCTCGGAGAGATTGATTGATTCGTGCTTATGGGCATGCAGGAATGAACTGACAAAACCACTGGATCGGTGCCTACCGTGAATATGTCAGCCACCCAACTCTTTCAATGACTACACCCAGTTTTCATGACCCGCCCTAGTTAATTGACGCCGCAGTGACAGAATAATATATTGCTATCAGTATGGGATCTTGACTGGAAGATTTATCTTCCAACCACTGAATAAACTTGCCTGCTTAATGTAAGACAAGGGATGATTTCCGTGCAGAGACATAAAATGACATTAATTGGTCTCTGACCTTGAGTTAAAAGTCAAGATCGTTTTTGAAGTACAGTCCAACCAAAGAAACAGTGAACAGCCACAAACGACATATTACAGCGAAAACGACACGTACTGATAATTTGAACAACTGAAAATCCAAATGCTGATGGAAGAAATATTGAAGCTTTGCCTTCATTTTAAGTTTAATTTACCATTTTGTCGTCAAAGGCTATCTTAGAGCGCTGGTGTCTCTAGCAACTCAGGAGACCCCAATCCTAACAACGGTCACTAGTAAAACCGGCAGTACACCAGATCAAGAGTTGAGGGGTTTCCATCCTAGAATCTCATTAAATTGATGGGATGTACTGATGAGTTGTAATTAGGTGTACATCCCAATTCCGCCAAAGTGTAACCATTCGACTGAAACCACGCACTGGGCATAACTCTCTTGTGCCAGACTGATTTCTTTTTTATAGCTTCAGATAAGTCTGTTGATGAAATTCCAGGCTAAAATATGAAAATCCAGATGAAAACTATTGCGCTAACATCGTAAGGAAAAAAAGGTCAAACAAGGAAGAACTATGATGATTCAATAAAAACATTCTTGACAACAGTAAGCCAAGGTCCTGAGAGAGAAACTGGAAAACTGTACTCGTTGAAACTAAACTAAAAGTGTTAGCTACTTAAAAATAATTTCTTCACTTGCATCTGTTAACTTTCCTATTGGAAATTACTCTTGTTTGCAACATTATTGACGTTTACAACGAACTTTGGCTCCTTGATTTTACAAGGAAACTTTCGAGTGAAAACTTGACGACAACCGGTGTCTTTTCTCCATCACTGATCTCTGCCATCTGACTCGTAATGGTTTCGTCTTTTTGACATACATAGCTCTTCAACTGGATAGTGACCAGTCCTGAACCCGAGTGACCGAGACAATTACAAGATCTCGCTCAGATTGTCATTCACTTATAAAAGAGTGGAAGTTACATGAGGCAATCTTACTGTATTTCGCCATAGCTTTCCAAAAACGTAATAGCGAAGAGTTTTGGAAAGAAAATCGACTCAAATAAGAGTTAAAGCTGCGAATCAGTCAGATCGTCTCTTTAGGAAGGGCAGCAGGGCTTGGACACTCGCACGATGTGATTACACGTAAACGAAAAACACTGATACTCTTCTTGTCATCTTGTCGGGTATGATATTGGACCGTCTATCATTGGTCAAGGTCGTTTGAAAAACAACCTCATATCGTTAGAAAAAACGTGATCCAAGCTTGTACGTACCGAAATAATTACTTAGATTGTTTGGGCCAGCCATCAGCCGGTAATGACCCAGAAATCCAAACAAGGAAACAAAATTTGGACGATAGAAAGGCTCTGGAAAGGCGTTTGCAAACTTCTGGTTGTTCTAGGTTATTGGAGTGAGGGCAGACTAGTTTTGCAAATGTTGTAGTTATAGTCGGACAAAACGTAACCCTTTGGTAGCTCTTGTTTTTAAACTTGATGTGTTCGGCCTCGCCGTCAAAGAATATGACTCTAGAGTTCTAGACACATTGAAATATTCTTGGTTGAGCGATAGTGATCACCTTATAATTGAAAAGGCAGAACTAACCACCAAATGAAGTTGAAATGAAAAGCTGACAAGACTAAGAGCTCCGTCTTTAAAAGGTCTAAACAACAAGCTGGAAATAGAGGCCTTAAAAAAGCATGGTAACATAACACTCTTGTTAAAGTACATCCAAAGAGTTTTACTATATCTGGAATGCAGTAGTAAACATAGCTAAGCTTTAAACCAAACAAAACTGTACGGCTCACGGCTCAACAACGTTCCAGCAGCTACCGATTAAAAACGACAGTTTGTTTATATCCGCGAGAAATTCAAAACAATCAGTATTCCATCAGATCAGGGCGTTTTGCTTGTTTTCTCGTATCCTTCATGTATCAAACCGCGACATTTTAGACCTAACGTCTTTGACACAAACTATAAGACGGAAGAGCTGGACAGAGATTGAGTGAGGCTTCTTGGACATCAGGCAGCTAAGTATTCGTCGAAAGGAGTTCTAAAACGACGATAAGTAACTTAATAAAAGCCTTTTTCACTAGTACAGTGGTACTGTGCGTGAGTTCTCAGGGCCTTCAAGTGGTACATTTTAAGCCATCCCCTGCAAAACGGCGAAGAGCATATGAGCCCAGTGAGAGGATCGAAAGTTTTATACGGTCCAATGGGCATGGGATTTTCCACCCGTCATTATGGTTGTCTCGTAGAAAAAAATGTAGAGATATCTTTACATTAAAAAAAAAGGGATTTTGTTGCCCTCAACAGCTTTGCCGATCGATGGACTTCCTGGTGTTATTTTGATTGGCGAGCCGCGACGGATGTGTACGCTGTTTTACCTGACTTGCGGGAGTATTGACAATTCCGTCGGCAATCAGGTTGCAAACCATTAGTCTAGCGAAATCTCTAAGCACACACGCAATTCTGTTGAGTTTTTAGCAAATGCCAGTCCATTTATTACAAGTATCTCTGATTCAGTTGGTCGGCGATTGCCCACTTCTTAACACTGTTAGGCTGTTATTCAGCAAAACCTGCCTCAGTTGTTATACAGTCGATAGCTGAAGTGAACTCATGTTTATTGTGAATATCGCTTGGCTTAGAACTACCCCTGTTCATGTAACATGGCCACCGAATAACGCTAACGCTCTATTGATATCTGAACTTGAAACAACCATCTGCGATCTTTGTACATGAGTTTGTCAGTTCAATGCTCCTGTTTTCGTCGTTTGGCCGCTATCATCACGGTTGATCCATGTAGAACCACACGCATAGATTGTGGTTTCCGAAAAATGAAAAATAAAAACAAAATAATAAGAGCATTGCCAAAATCAAGAGGTGAGTAAAACGAAATGCTCTTGGCAGTTTCCGTACCTCGAAATAGGGCCACTTGTGTTACGAAATCTTTTGAAGGTCTTGAAGAAATTAGAGTTGTCAAAGCCGGTGGTATATTGTGAGATTGGTCTTTGGTTCGAATACAACATGGTATATAGTTTAAGTTCATACCTGATAAAAAATTATGTTAATCAGAAATCAGTGCATGGTTATCTCTACCTTCGTAAACTCACCAGTATTTCTTCCAAATGCTTTGATGGAGGGTTATATGGTTTTCAAATCTCTAGACGTTCACTAAGTCTCGAACGTTCCTATTTACGGCAGACGGACGACAAGGCTTGCCTATGCTTGTATCCTCGAATTATGAACTTGTAACTTACTTCCATCAAGAGATTGAGCCTTTCAGCGTCTATTCCACTTCTTTGACCCTATATCCTTAGGGCCTGTCACATATCCTTTATGTTATGTTATACAGTGGTCAAGGGCACAACCGGCCTTTTTGAGAAATTAATGTTTCGTGAGGCATCTTAACCGACATGAATTCGTAGATGACATATCCTTTTCTCTTCTTTGTCACCGGCGGAGGCGGGGAATAGATGAAGGTTCTTATGTTTCGGGGCGTAAAAGAGAGGTAACATAAACTCTTCGATGGAATATTCTCTCCACAAAAATTTCGCTTCCTTTTAGCCTATCAAAACCGAAAGTTCAATTGTAAAATGTGAAAATTTCGACTGGTTTCCGAACGTACTTTCATGGGCACATTGTCTTCATGGGGCATGGCTTTACGCCTGATTTCGCAGATTTTATCTCACATTAAGGAAAATTCAATATTTTAATGATGCAATTAGTTTTTTTAAATTAGTAAGTGTTTCAGAAAAAGCGAGGTCGAGTCGCACATTAGTCTTGCATAACATTTCATGGAGATACCGGGTAATCAAATAATTGCTGGGAACAGTTGTTTTGCCCGGATGTGTCATCCATTTTAACTTTCCAACATGTTGTCTAAACACGATGCGAGATCAAATCATCAAACCAAACTAACTGTAGAATGTTGATTTTCATAAAATGTGGATAAATACACTAACTATGGTGTCTTTAGATGCAATATTGAGCTAAATGAGATGAGGTTTTGTCGCTTTACTCAAGGCAGTACAGTTCGACATGTTGCCACATGCGCAGAGCACCAGGGATGTCTGAAAAATAATAGCTAATGAAACAACGAAGTTCAAACTGCTTTAACTTACCATTGCGGATCTGTTTGACGTAGCATCTGACGCTTCATTAGCAGAAGACGTTCCCTCCTCAGCAGCCATCGCAATTATCTGACGGGAGTCGCGTTTAACGGCGTCTCCAGGACACACTGTCGGCACGCTCGAATTACGCTGTCAGCCCCTACTCGGCTCGTCTGCTATTTTAATCCAAAGTAAATTCTTTTGACAACGTTTCTAATTGTGCTGTTATGGCTTTGTTCTATTGTTCTGAATTCGTTCCGAAAATAATTCGTGCTATTTTAAGAAGAAGCAAGCTGCTTCTTTCGCGGATGGCCGGTTGCTCCCATTAACAGTTTAACAAACCGATGGCCAGTTTCGTCTGATTTACGTCAATGGAAATGGCGCGCCGTTTGTTCACACTGACCGCTCGTGTGGCGTTGAATGCGTTAATAACACCTGACCGAGCCAACAGGCGTGAGACTAACAAAACAATCCAGTCCTCCCACGACTGCGAGTTTGATGAATGAGTCATTCAGTGGGCAACGTATAGAACAAGCAATAACAGTTGTTTCCAGAAATCGTTAATTCTGCTGTTGATAGATCATGAAGTCTACTATTTTTGCAAAACGAAATGAGCTCAATCCGTTGATAGGCTTTTGCCGGCTTAGCACGATTCCAGAAGATACTTATTTGTTTATTTGTTACAGAGTTACTTTTATTTCGATACAGGATATGTATATTTATTGTCAACATATATCACCTAGGCTTGCTCTAAGCTGTTCAACATGCACTGCAGCGCAAGTCACGCGCGAGAAAGTTCATTTCTACAGCAAAAATTTCTCGAGCAGGTCGCCAAAAGACATCATGAAATATCACTAGCTACAAAATTCCGTTTTGTTTGGGGTTACAGCAGATCTTTGGTGATTTGTTTGTTTAGATAGTTGTCGCTTGGAATTTTGCAGGAAAAAATTTTGCCCGTCGATAGCGTGACAACTGGAAAGTTCTGTCTCGCCCTATGCGTGATATCAGATAATGAACAAGATTGATTAAGCACGCAATGGCTGATATTGAGTCCGACCTTGAAGTTATTGCTATCATTATGCACAATTTCATGCATGGACCATGAATTTTCTGGTATTTTGAAATTTAGTATTGCTGAGTATAGCATTTTGTTGCGCCAATGTAAGGAAAAGGATTACTCCACAACAAAACACGACTGCTTAAAGTTTTTAGCAGTTTGGTTTTGTTTTCGGAAGTGCTAAGTGTTAGAAAACTACTGATTGTAAGTGTTAACATCTTTTAGCCTTAGGGCTTGTCTAGCACACGACAATCAAAATGTATACAGTTTAGCGCCAATATATCGAACACGCTAGCTAGTTCCGGCGGGCTTCCTATGATCGATATATGATCATTCCCCCATTCGCCTATATTTAAGCGCAAAAACTCTGCGTTAAATCGTCCCATTTCTTGTTTAATAAGCAACTGTGTTAACTCTCACGCTGCGTGACAATATTAAAAGCAATTAAATGACCATATTCACTAATAAGGTGTCATAAGCCTTCCCGAGAACAAAAATTCTTGTTAACGCTGACATATGACTGAACCTTGATTACAAAACGTAACCTCCAACGCCAAACCAGAAGCCTACACATCATGTTTCATTTCTGGAATGCCTGAGAAAAATATATTGATACTCATTTTTGAATATTGAGGCAAGTGAATTTTTAGGTTGCAGTGACTGCACCTGGGCGAAGTGTATAACGCGCGTTGAACGATAAATTAAAAGCTTCAATATTTACTCCACAGCGCCGCGGTAGAGACAATTAAATAATTCCATTACTTAAAAGCTCGGAATTTTTGACGATTTTAATATATAGGATGTACATGGCGACGTTCAAACTGTTTCTAATCTTCGTCAGGCGGTAGGGCTGTCTGGCCTGTTATCAGGTCACCATATGTAGAACTACTGATTGCCTATCCGAGTTCTCCAGGACGAAAATCACTCTACCCACTAATAAAGTGTTAAAATCGCTTCACCACTGATGCTACTATACTAGAATAACTCAGGTAACATGGCTACTGTTATTGAAAGATACGTTCATTATAAGGTGAAGATACGTTCATTATAAGGTGATGTCATTGTTTTTAAATACACGCTGAACAATGAACGACCCGGTCATGAACCAAAAAACCGCTCCCACACGGCGTAAGAGCGTTCACAGCAATTACATCTCTCTATTTAGTAACAACGCGTGGGGACCGTTCCATTCAAAAGTATCTTGTTAAACGTATCGACCACCTTTAGCGTACAGTTCAGCTAGGGAATCGGCGTTCGCAAGACAGTAACCTGATATGTGGGCCATTACAAATTCTTCGCCTTTTCCAGATGGAAAAACTAGACATTCCCGATAGGTAGCCAAATACCGCATCAATGCTGCGCTGCTGGAATGAGGACCCTTGCCGTAAAAGTTACCAAAAACTGTACACTTGAGTATCCCGTCTGGGTCATGGGGCAGAGTCGTTAACTGCCTTTTCTTTTACAATATTTTCTCTCAAAGGTGGATTGAACGTCAACAGTTAAATGTGATTCCATTCTCTCGGGTGTTAAGAAGGATTTACACTTATTGAAATTTCACCAGCAATTATCGTTATCTCTTTGGACGAATTTGTGATACATGCCTAAGCAAAAAGCACCGAATCAACCTTTTAATGTAACAGAGAGGCCAAGCAAAAACTAATGGTTTTTAAGTCTGTACAAGACTTTGCTCCTTCGAAGGCTTCGACGTGTCATCATCATTAAGTCTTACGCACAAGAAAGCGGTTTTGTGAAAAAATCCTTTGGGAAATATCGCTAATAATACAGATTTCTCATACCCTCCCTGTGTTGTTGATGCGTGGTTTTAGTGAATAAAAAAAAGCGGGAGGGAAACATCTTCAAAACTCGTGGTAGTTTTTAGTTTTGAGCGAATTTCATCCTCTGTATTATAAAGCAAATAACGACGACGCGGCGGTATTGATCGCTACGTCAATCTCAAATACCTTTTGTATTTCAATGGTGACAATGTGATTTATGTTTTCAGAGCCTTTCAGGGATTTGTTAACTTCGACACGCGCTCCTGATTAGACATAATCATTTAATCGGACAATTTCCCTGTTGAGTTATTTACTCTCGCGCGTTAAGCCGGGGCTTTCGCTTGATCTGGTGTTATATGTTATATTGCATATAACAGCCACAAGATTTTGTTGCATTTCAACTTGGCAATAATGACATGAAGATGACAAATTGTCCATCGTTAATTTAAGTTTTCATTATATTGCATATAACATCCAAATGCTTTTGTGTCATTTCTGCTTAAATAATTAACGTTGTTCGTTAAATTCATCGCTAGCTTTTGTTCTGAAAAGTATTTCAAAATCCTCTTTAATTAACAAATAAGATGATATATTGCTTAAGAACAAAGTCCTTTGTGAAAAACACCCTCCCGATCTTTTTCTGAATTTTGCCAATGAAGTTAAAAGTTCAGAACTCGTACTAAGGCAGAAAACTATTCACACTAATGAAAACTCCACATTGAAATTAGCAAAACCCGTATACATTGATGGTGTTTTTCTTGTATAGAGGCAAAGAAACTCGACAATAAGACAGTGAATGCTCATTGCTGATCCTCATCGACAGTGATAGTTGTGTTCATTGCTCAGATTTGCTATTTCGAGTTGCATGAGTATACCAAGAATTGAAAGTAGCTCTAGTCTAACGAAAAAGGACAGATTACAAAACCACAGTTTTCCTTCGTTTGCCGAATTGTAGCGAGAGAAAGATGGTGGAGACGAGACCGAGAGAGACCAGTGTTAATCTTATTTCATTCGATATCAGAATTGAACAATAATTGAAGAAATGATTGTATTGTGGACAAGTTTAAAATCATTATGAACAAGCCTGAGCTCCGCAAGTGAAAGGGCCAATACATTGAGTTGTTTAAAAAACAACATTGTTTTGTTCAGTTGTTGTTGTAGTTGAAGTTGTTTATATTTTTGTTGCTGTTTTTTTTTTTTTTTTTGTAAATATTCACTTAAAAAGCAATTATAATAAAGAATGAAAGCTACGAGCACTTGAGTGGTTAAGAAGCCAAGTTTTAACAGGGTACTCACTTGAAAATATGGAACTATTAAAACAGAAAAGTTATTTTTCATAACTTTCGCAAGAGTTCACAAATTTCCGTCATCTAGTACGGGCTTTTACCTCGTCTTTCTTACCTCGGACATGGTGAATTTCAGTATCTAACCAAGAGCTTCTGGTTACCTCTTTTTGAGTCTTCCACTTCGTAACGATGTTCAAGGCAATTAAACACGTTTTACTCGCTATTAAGTTTTTAATATTGCATCAGGACAAATCCACCCGCAGCGAAGGGATGTATACAACAAATTAAATCACTCACTTTGTCAATCAGGTGTTAGAATTACTCCATTCATAATTTGCTGATGCAATGCCCGAGGAAAAGTAGGTGCCAAATCGCTGAATGGGTACGTTCATTTTAAGATACACTATATCTGGGCGAAATGAGCAATGCTTGCTGCGCAATGATCTCAAAGTTTACTGAAAAATTCGCTCCTACGGCGTCTCACCAAGGACAATTAAATCGCACCAGTAATAAAGTGTGCCATCGTTTATCTCACGATGAAATCGTTTAAAAATAAATAAGAAAGGTATCGACTGCACACCATCTGCAAGATATAAAGTCAATTGGGTACAGGGGTCGCCACGTCTGGAAAGACCGTTTTCGCTAAACGATTCATTTACTATCAAAATGTTAAAACTACTCCAAGCTCAGCAAATATTTAGTTTAGGTGCTCGAGGTTTAGAGGTAATTGAATAGGTATGTTTGAATATATGAGTGGCATGCTGATCTATCGGACAAGTGGTTTTAACAATTTTCTCTCCCACAGAGTACGAATGTTCATAGCAATTAAAACACTCCATTTACTAACGAGATGTTAAAATTACTTCACGTACAGAGAACATTCTTTAATTATTGCTAGTGTACCTGAAACAGGAAGTTGTAGAGAAACTCATTGAATTCGTACTTTAACCACGTAGACTGGGTAGAAAAGTTGTGTTGAAGGAGTGTTTTGACGCAAAAAAAAACTTTGGAACAATGTCTTGCATGGTTGCTAGGAGTGTCACTTTGCGTGCAAGTGATTTTGGTCACAGGAAGTCTTCCTGTGACATCATTGAAATTTTAAGAATATATTTAATTTTATTGCACTTTGGCACCGTTTAAGTTCCCTATATCAAAGAGGAAAAATACTGGGAGAAGTAAAATCATATATTGTCATTGCGGAATACTTCGAACTTTTGGGAAGGTACGAGAAATGCGGTGCAATGAAGAACCTGCCCACAGCTCGTACCTTCTACATTTCTCTTGCTATTATTCTCGAATGACTGTCGTCTTTATGTCAATATAATCGCTGGTTTACCTTCTTTGTTTGTTTATCTCTAAGTAAACGCATGCTGAGCTATCACAGAAAGAGAAGTTTAAATATTTACTCCCACAGTGTTGCGGTAAGCACAATTACTGAAGTCACTTCTATTTCATTAACGTTTACTTCACGTTGTAGGAATTTGGGCTAAAATATCGTTACGTTTCACTGGTCTGTTTCCTTAGCCATCATAAACAGCCATATAAAGTCCGATTCAGTGTTCGCTTAGTTTCACAAATTACTTGAAGTTCACAACAGTGCTCGATTTGAAGTTTGCCTGAGGTGATATAGAAGTAGACTCACCCATTGCGGTAGGTTACATTTGGGATATATCAGTTTTTAAGGCATGCTGATCTATGGGGTTTTAACATTTCCTCTCCCACAGTGCAAGAACCCTCAGCGCCAATTAAAATACTCCAGGCACTAACAAGATGTTAAAATTGCTCTACGTGCGGAACATATTTTATTGCTAGTGTAAGTTAGTTAAAACTGAAAGCTGCGCTCGATAGATAGGCGCGTTCACTGTAGATTCGAAGGTTTGCCACTCTGTTTAATTGAAGGAATTTGTTTACCCAAAGGATAAACAAAACTAAAACTTTGTTTGTCAAAAAGCGTGTCTTGTGTATAACAAGAGAGGTCTTCTCTTGTGTATAATTAATTCTCTGCAAAGTTGTTCCCCAGAATCGAGACTGAATTCAAAGAAAAATGCTTTTAGCTCAGTGAATAAAACAAAACTAAAACTTTCTTTGGATGAAAGTGCTTTAACGTATAATGCGTGGCGAAAAGAATGTGGTATATCTTCGTTATAATTGTGTCTTTGTTCGCGGGATAAATACTCATTTATTGCTACGGTGTCTAGGAATCTCCACAACAATTATCATCAATTTATTGCTATAGTCAGGTAGTAAACTGTTACTAAAATTACTTGGCATGATTCTCGTAAACGTTTAGACTGCCTTTATCAAAAATGGCACGGAATAGTTAAATGGGTACATTCAATTTTTGAATCTACTCTATCTGGGCGAAGTTAGCCACGCGTGCTGAGCAATGGTCGTTAAGTTTCTTCCGTAAATATTTACTCCAACAGCGCCTCAGTAAGGACAATTAAATCGCTCCAGTAATAAAATGTAGTATCGTTTATTATCTCACCATGTTATCACTTAGGCTGATTGCATACGAGCAAGTTTTCCATTAAGTTTTGTAACACTTTGGCTCGTTTTTGAGTACAAAAAGAGTGAACAAATTTTCCATGAACTTGTTCAGGGTTTTTACAAGAAAGCTTCTCAAACAAACAGTACAAATGTTGTCCTACATTCGAGAATTTAAAACGATTTCTTTTCAACTGTTACTTGGATCTAAGGGCTGGTTTCCATATGTGATCGCGGATCGCAGATCGCAGATCGCAATAAGGTCTGCCCTGCGATCGTCTGCGATCTTATGGAAACTACTTCTGCGATCGTCTGCGATCCTGCGATCGCGATCGCAGACGATCGCAGAAGATAGAACCATGTTCTATCTAAAGGCTGGTTTCCATATGATCGCAGACGATCGCAGACCTTATTGCGATCTGCGATCCGCGATCATATGGAAACCAGCCTTAACAAAACGAATTGCGATCCGAACAAAACCCCACACTCTTGAATCGCTGTCAAACCAAACTGTAATTCTCTGAAGGTGTTACTGACTTTTGAGTTCACATATTCATGTCGTCTTGCGGGACCCCGTAAGTATCTATATGGCCAGTCCTTGCCAATTGTCTGTTGTTATGCATTTGCGACTGAATCTTAATAAAGAATAAAAATCTCGGTTAATTGCTCGCCTTCCTCATGCAGGCGATGAAGTTCAGTCACCACCAGGCTACTTGTCATATGTATCATACAACCTTTTTCACAACATAAATTGCTTCATTTACTGTCAACGTGTAAAAAAATTGCTCTATTTTCATTCAGTCTTCATTGCTATTACACCTAAGGTAAGAAATAGGGACACTCGTTGAAAAGGTGAGGTTTGGTTAATATCACAAGAGCACTCGACGACAACCTCAAAAAAAAATACTTAAAATGTTATCTTCTGTGTGTCCCAGATCGTGTTGTGTCCTTTTCGACATATCTGTGTAAACTAATACAGGTTGATGTGTTCGGATGCTTTAAGCTGAAAATTTAACTTGCAGAAACTTTTAGGAAACGGAATTTTATTCCCCGAATTTATTACTAGCTGTTGCTGGCTGACTTTTTTTCGCATTTTTAATTACATATTTTCCTCTTCAAAAACGAAAAGAATTAGTTCTTCAGTGTTACGAAATGTTGAGCAGACATTCTGCCGAAAACACTTCAGGTTGCGTTCGATTGACCGTACTCCGGAATAAGAATAAGCGGAATGGACGTGAGATTTCTCTTTTAAGTAAATTTGGGAAGCCATTTCTGCAAACGTTCGCTAACACATGAGAATTTAAGCAACATTTTGTAACTCCAAAAACCGCTCATGAGGGATTTCTAGTAATCATTATGTGTATTCCTATTCCGGAAAAGGGCCAATCGAACGCACCCTTGATTTTCTTTCTCAGGCGATACAGGAGGCCATCCGAACAGATATAGGGATACTCACTGAGAAGATATGACTTGGTTAATATCAGTGTTCAAGGCACGCGGATAAGTATGGTTTGAGAGGTGTGCAAGCATTTTTACTCTCCCACAGTGTTGTGACGTTCCTAGCGATTAAAACCCCTTTCATTAGCACGGTGTTAAAATTGCTCCATTCAAAAGTTTCGTTTCAGTTTAGACCACTTGGTAGAATTTTGCTTGCCTTAAATTTTGAGTTTCGGAATGAACAGAGGTTGAAATATGAGTCGCTACCACCCCTTTAGGTATCAACAGGGAAATTTATTAAGCGCTCAATGGCGAGGGGGTTTGTATTGCGGTAACGTTTCTTGGCATACAGCCATAAAAACCTTTGAAAAATACGCGAAACTCGTTGAGCTACAACCGCGCCCCTATGATCAAACCCACCGCTTTTCATTTCTGGGAAAGGTCGCTTTTCGAATAATCTGTATAAATGATTTTTCTCTTTAAGCGGAATACCAACATTCAGAAAAACTACTCTACCATGAAGAGAGCTTCACGGAAGGTGAAAACTACAATGTCGATTATTGTCCCACGGAGAGGGGGGGTAATGAGAAAACTAATTAAAATTTCAACAACTACTGCTAAGTATTTCCGGAGAAATGCTTTGCTGTTGACAAAATAGTTTTTTTAAGTTGTAAAATAGAACTAGTGTACATTCTCAGTAATTTTACCGACAACGATAATTTTCCTTTTAAACAGACGTCTATAGCGCACGCTTTAAGTGACTTTTCCGTCCTCAAGTGCAAGATTTTCTGGCGTTGAAAAACTACAGCTCATCATACGATGTAGCTTATTGTCTCAGGGGGGAAGAAATAGGTAAGCTCGTTGAAATTTTAACGTTTCTCACCAGATCATATTCGGGCGAATACGCAATTAAATACATGCTGGGCTATGAACGATATTCTGTCCGCCCTAACAAAGAGGTTAAGAACTCATTAAAAGATGATCATGGCTTCTTTAACAAACACAAGGCGGAATAATTATCTTGTTTTTCCGGTCTTTTAAAACCGCGGCTACCTGTCTCTCTTTTCTTAAGTACAAAGTGATTACTGATATTAGCAATACAAATAATCCGAGATGTAAGTCCATAAATCTCGACTACCCATCTGAATCAATATCCACCTATACAGAGAAAAGAGATAAGCAGAGATATGTGGCAGTTCATGGTCGGTGTTATTCCTTTGCACTTGCGCTTCACCCAAGTACACTGTTTTCGTCCAAAACAAATAAACCACAGACTTAGACTTGGATTTAAGTACTATTTATGGTGTGCAACACCAGAAACCATATAAATATTTTAAGTTTGTAATACTGGTTAATTGGATTGTGGCAATATTTTATCCAAGCTAACAAGATTAAGAAGAGAACGGCGTATATGTTTCAGCCTGTTTTTTTAAAGTCGCTGTTTGCATAAATTTACTGATGCAAGGTGTGGTTTATAAGGTTGACCTTCCTCGAATCTTATCTGAATAATGGAATTTAAACTTTGAACAACAATCGTTTGTATAATGTCGTTATTCTACATAGTAGAAACCTTTAGATTACATTACGAGCACGACAACGAATACGAGAGTTTTTTTAACGAAGTACTAAAAGATATTTATCCCCAGGAAGCTTCATTTTACTGTCTGTGTGCGACGAACTTGATGTAGTTGTTTTGAATGATAATAGCTAAGCCCTTTCGTGATTCCAAAATACGAGACTGATCATCTACGTTTCGAGGACTTGTTTTCGCCACTAGACAGTTCGCGTAAAGCCTCAAAGTAAGTTGACGACGGCTGTCTCGTTTTCCCGCCTAAACAACATGCACTCGTCAGACTCGTGCCCACTCTTTTTCTATTGGAAAAAGTCGTAGTCTTGCGAGAATCTACTACGTCTCTAGTGGCTGGGCTGGAACGAGCAGGTATGAGCCACTTAGGGGCGAGGTAAGACCTGGCTACGATTGCAGTAGTAACAATAAATTCGGCGTGGGTAAATATCTGTTAATTTTCTTATTGCAAATGGTCACGTGAGCGGTATCGAATAATATCCCAAAACCCGATACTATTCGCAAGTATCGTTACTGAAATCCCGGTATCGGTGGTATCGAGTGCTGGTTTCAATATGGGCCTAACAGTGCGTCTAGTTGTTGTTGTACAGAAAGTGTATGTACTTGTCAACTTTTTTACAGGGACAAGTCAAAATGGGACAAATTCTTGCCAACAAGTTTACTGACGTGGCCATCATCCCACAAAACAGTTTCGTTTCGTGTGCTGCACCATGAAACAGTATTATTTTCCGGATTTCACGAGTGAAGGGGAACAAATTAACGCGATTTACTTCTTTGCAAAATTGTGTCACAAAAATGGAAACTATCAAACAGAAAACGCTCACTTGCAGGACACACGTTTTATCTACGTCACGTCGATTCTTGCTGAAACGTGCAGTGCCAAAGGGTACCGTTGTTATTCCGGAAACTTGTTCTTTTTCATGTTTGAAGTGCAATTAAGGCTTTAATATATACTTGCGTCACACTATAATTGATGTTTACAATGCAAAACAATCTTTTAGAATATAGCTTTTTTCGTGAAGTTAAATTTTGTTTCGCAGTATTGATTCATTAACTGTTTATTTCAAAACTAATGTCAAAAGAAACGGGGGCTGACAACTTTAACAAACGCTGTTTGAGCAATACTAGGTCTTAACCTTAGTCATCCCGGAAATTTGGATCATCCTCCCGAATTTCTGGGAAACATCTCCTTTGATGTTCCGATTTTTTCTGCAATGTCCCGGAATTATAGCGTGTTTCCCGGAAAAATTTCTAAGTGTCCCGATTCCCGGAAAAATCTCCAGATTCCCGGAACAATTTTGGCTTTGTCCCAAAACAGCTTTGTTAGAGTTGTCACCCCCGTAAAAGAAAGAGTAAATCTATTTCGGATATTGGCACTTGCACAATAACTCTTCATAAAGTTGGATTTGCTTCTAATTTACTATACTTTCCGTTGCTATTAAATAACTGCCTCGTGTGTCTTGTCTGTTCATTCATTCATTCATTATCTACATTTGTTTATATTTGCAAGTGGGAGTTGTGTTTCGTGATCTTGTCGATATTTCCGTACTTCGTACTATTTTAATCGTCCGCCCTAGCCTTTGGCATACTGGTCTTTGTGAACATGATTGGGCCTTGCCAGAAATAGTACCTGACCATGGTAACTGCAGAAAATGATGAGCAGACGTTTAGTAATGACTAGATTATATTGCGTTGATATTGCTTCAGTAAATATGAAACAGGTAACAATAATTCTCGGAAGATGTTACATGCGTCGTTATTGGCTTCCCTATAATCTATTAGAGGAAAGACGCACGGATGACGTCAACAAAAGTTGTGACTTTGCACTTTACTCCGTCGAGAGTAAAGCAGAGAGACGCGCTCTAATCTTGGTTGGAACATTCATTGACGAGAAAACTGAGGCAAATAGGATTAGCATGCACTGTCCAAACTGGATATTAAACTCTTGCAGGAGATTTTTTCCGTGGGGGGCTATAGCTACCAGGAACCAATCAAGACATCGTACGTGAGCCAAGGCCGTACTCGCGCGGACACTATTTGTGCCAAATTTTCAATGGAATAAAGGTTAGTTTTAAGAAAATATTGAAGTTTACAGTGCTTCTCAATCGAACTACAAAATATTTCCAAGCCTTTGCAAATTTCGTCGAAACTGCCTTAAAAGACTGAAACCCACGTTATGTTCACTTAAACAAATCGTTTTCTGATATGGTATAAGACGAACTGTAAAGATCACAGAATATCTCTCACCCCTGGAAAGAACATAAGCGATCCACCGTTTATTTCGCAGCTGGCCACTGCTTTTGAGGCATTTTTTTTTTTCTGAAGTCGTTAGTGACCTACAATTCACATGCCTCTTAGTAACAAAGGGGCAGAAACGGATATTTTAGTTACTTTGAATCACCAAAAACATGTTTGTATCAACGGATATGTAGAAACCGTGTTCCAGTTTTATTTACAATTGCACTGCTAATGCATAAAATCAATAAAAACTAGTATTAATTATCATTGGCTGTGAATGGCCAGCTTTTTCAAGTTTTTCCCATGCATGTGTTTTGAAAAAATCCTTTGAAACGTACTATGGTTTCTACTTCCTTGGATACCTCTTGACATTTTCTTCTCGATTCTCCAAAAGTAATTAGTCATGTTTCAGGAAAGATACTTTGTGAAATATTTGTGAGCGCAGTTTTGCTGAGAACAGCAAAATCTCCCGTGACAATTCCCCCTTAAGTGTACCTTGTACCAACTTATCTTAATTCCCCCAAAAAACAGGGATGACACGTTTTACGCATTCTTCTTCCGAACATGAACATCCCGAAAGGACAGTGAAAGGATTTAACAAATACTCAAAAGCTTTGATATGAACGAATGCTCACACTCTCCGACGATTAAATTTCATCTTATTTGTTATTGACTCACTGTTTAAACTAACTCGTGTGAACGCTTTATCTTAGTCCAAACTGCCACAATATTTCTACTTCAATATCCATTAACTAACAAATTGCGTATAAATCTCACTGATAAATCGTTTATCTACTTCACTGTCCTAAATAACAATTATGTATCGACTTCACTATTTTAATTGAAAAATCGTGTACCTACCTCATTATTCAAACTGGCTAATTGTCCAACTAATATATGATTCAAACTGACAAAATGACATCAGTTGTGACATAGCCTGCGTGGCAAACGTTTCGTTTGGGTCAGTTTCCATCGTTTTTTGCATCCTGACCGCACGAAAGTTGGAAAGAATTTTGCTCCCGATTTGACTTCGACGCAGAAAAATCCCACAGAAACGCTGCGTTGTTGGCTGTCAAAACAAGTTTCTTCATTTTTACTCAAACTGGAAAATTATGTATTTATCTACATTACTATTCAAACTTACAAATCGTGTATCCAGGAACAGAGTCCAAATGACAAATCGTTGTTATCGAAATTACCATTGAAACCACGTAGTTACTCACTTTAGGCACAAACTGTTATTGACAAATTGTACATCTATACTTCACTGTTCATGGCCTCAAAGTCATAAAAATCTTCTTACCTCAGTGCCATACAAACCAACAAACTGCTTATTTAGGTGTGAAGTCAGGATAGATAACATATCGCTCGAAACAAATTAAGTAGTCAGAGAAACCAAGACAAGAAATATTGAAGTAACGTACGTCGCATAGTGCTCAACTGTCTAATTCCTATCTTATGGCTTACGTAAAACCACTTTTCGTCACTATTCAAAATGACCAATCGTATATGTACTTCACTATCGAAACTCACAAATTACAAACTGGGAATCTACGTCATTACTACCAAACCGTGTCTTTTCCTCACAATCCAAACTAGCTGGCAAATCGTGTAACTACGTCACAAACTGTAATAAACTGTTTATCTGCACCACCGTGAAAACTGACAAACTAAGTACAGAGTATTGACCTCTCCATCCAAATTAACAAATCTTGTGATTTCCTAATTTTCTAGACTGTCAAACTGTGCATCAACCTTGCTATTAAAAAGTAGTTAACTGATAATAATCGTATATTGACCTCACTATCCAAATTGACAATTTATTGCGTATTTAACTCGTTATTAAAAGGAATAAAATCATGTATGTACGCCCGGATATCCAAACTCGTGTGAGTTCCGCACTTAACTAACTATCCAAACTGACAAATCTTGCATCGGAACTGACAAATATACCTCAACATTCAAACTACCAAATCGTACATCTCCCTCACTATCTCCAAAGTGAAAAGAGTTGTCTACCCCGACATCGTCTTAATGTGTATGTAATTCAGGATACAAAACGACAATTATGTATTCAACTCACTATTTAAGCTGAGAGTTTGCGTATCTAACTGCCGACAAATTACACGGTACCTACGTCAGTAAAATAATCCTACAGGAAAAATTTTGAATGGACCGCTTCAAATGTTAACAACTGCAAAACCTGCATTTTGTTGAAAGATATATTAATCAGATCGGCGAAAGGAGGGAGACCAGGAAAGCGTTTTGGCGAACATCTACGAGACATTTAGAGAAAAGACAAAGACGAGATTAAACGAGTCGCTCAACACTTTTACCTACCCTGAACCAATCTACTAACGAACGCATCGTTAGTGGCGGGAAGTCTGTTGCCGTTCCCTGCATCACCTGAGCACGAAAGCTGTAAAATCGACAGTCAAGTCCCAACTGGGATTGAAGAAAGCTTTTCCTCCAACTAAGTTATTTTCATTTTTCACGATACCCTGTTTACACCAATAGCTATGCTACACCCTTCGATATATTGATAAACCACCTCTGACAACACAGAATTCCTTTATGTGCTACGACAAAGGGTGAGCGCCCGAAGCGTTTGCTCTTGGCTTTGTGTACGGTGGCCAACGGACATTATCGATTCAGTTATGCAACCAAATTTTCGTGTGACAAATGATACATCTAGCTCATTACTTAAACTAACAAATTGTGTATCTAAAATTATCACTTAAGCTGATAAATCGTGTATCTAACTCATTATTCAAACTAACAAAGTGTGCATTACTTTGACATCCTAACCAACAAATAGTGCGACTACCGAGCTCCCCATCCAACTAGCGAATTATTTATTCACTTCCTCATCCAAACTATGTCAAATCTCGACGGTCAAACTGCCAAAAATTGTATCTAAATTAGTTTATTTGCTATCACCTTCTTAACATTAGTCCCTTAAACTATGTAAATGCCATCACAAGATTATCTCTTTGCAAACAATGCTCAGTTGTAGCTTGCCTCCGTCAAGCCAAGAACTAGCTATAACTAGTTTGAACGAACGAACGTTCCATATTTTCTAATGTTATGAAGCTCCACCAAAAAAGACGACTTAATAACATTCTTTTGGAGTGATCCGTTCCCGTGTTAATTATATAACTCACCTTCCATCACTCCGTTTTTCAAGGAAATTGTTAAGTGGCATTACGTAAGAATTCAAAGTTGAGATTATTTAGTGTTTTCTTCTTGTATCAGATGATACAATCCCTAATTTAAGTTGATCTCAGGTGTGTATTTTCATTTTCATGATAAGAACAATGAACGTGTCCACTCTCCCAAAAAAGCACAACGTTTTGCTTAAGTCAGCTAAGAAGGAGTGATGCATGTTGTTGATCTTGTGACATAATAGTGTTAACGATAAAAAACAAAGCCACGACCTGCATCGAACAGTTCAGTCTTAACTAATACTAAAGGCTGCATACAGCTCGTTCTTTAGCTACGTTTGACATTCTTTAACAGTGAACTCCCCCGCGGGCTTAGAATAATACAGGGATCAGAGGCTACGTTGCAGAACCCAAAGAACCAACTGTTTTGATACCCGATTTGACAAACGTATCTTGCAATTTGCACAGCAATACAGGTATACAGCTCTGCTGGGATCAAACTCACCGTCAACGAATTGCTTCCCGAACTACTCCTGCCCGCAGCTCTTCTTATAAAAAAGGTCCAGTCTGCGGCTTCCATTCTTCTCTCCGAACATCAAGCCACTGTCTCAGACACTCCTGCTCACTTTACGCAGCTCACTGGCTCTGAATCACTAAGCTATATTGAAAATATTACTAAATGTGTCTTTCTATTGTATGTCAAGATGCCCACTGAAGCGAAGCCATAAAAAACACAAAGCCTCTCAAGAAAAACGTCTCAGTTGCTCGTAGTTCCACACGTGTTTCAAAATGTTGCTTTCTAATGTACAAAAAAATTAAGCCGACATTCTCCAGATTACTTAGATTCTCTTCTCTCTGGTTAGAATGCCTATGCTCTCGTGATAAGTTCCTACTTAAAGTTCCGCATGTTTCTTCTGAAAGGGAATGGTCAATTTTGTCATGAACATGGGGCGCTGCCAACAATTTCTCTTCTAAAAGTTTTCTGGAATCATCCATGTCATCACAACTTATTTAATGACAATTTGAGAGTCTCTTTAGAAAACATATGTCTTTAAAAAGCCCAGTAATTGCTCGAAAAGACCTTAGGAGATGCTTGTTTACAACATGCACTCGACCGAACGAAGACCCATTAATCACTGTAGGTGACCAAAAGTGACGTAATCGTAGTTAATTGTTTGTAACATATTAAAGTCTGTTTCAATTTCATGCCAGTTCACAATCACAAATCGCTGCACGCTTCAAAGGCTGTGTTCTCTGTGCCCTGGGGGGTTACCTCATATAGTCGGCTATACGGCAGAAGGCTTCACCCATAAGAAGCGCCTTTTTGGTTTAGTATGCAAATGTGAGTACTTGGAAGGGTTGCAAAAATAGACTGTTAACTAAAACGGTAGCAATTAAATTCAAATATTAGAAAAGGCAGCAACACAAATGAGCAGAAATTACATGCAAAGATAGTCTTGCTGTACTGATAACGGGTATTCTCCTATCTTTAGTTCATGTTTGAAGAATGCGAAAGTGGAACATTTAATTTTGCTTTTGTTTCGCGTATGTGAAATGTGTACCATTTTCGTAAAGATTATTTGGTGTGTTAAAGAGCAAGGGTTTGAGGCTCTGAGCGGGGCCTCTTAGTATGAGACTATATTGTGTACGCCCACCCCCTCCCACATCCACTCACATTCCCTCCCTAAGCACTGTCAGGAGCCTATTAAGAGGAGCCTCCATATGCACTATATACTTGAGTCAACCTTATTATCTTATTATTTTTAGACCTGCCTCTTCTGCAGGGAGCTTCAATTTCCGCGAAAATCTGTTGCCGCTAACGTCCGCACACAAGCGCCCAACAAAAAAATGGCGGCCTAAGGGGGCTCTTGGCACTGTGACTGCTTCCAAACCATCGTCTGTCCGTACAAGTTTTGTAACCAGTTGAACAACAGCTAGGGTTCCAGATTCTTACCATCTCTAATTTGTACCCGTATGGTGTGAACACCTTGCTAGATATTAGAATAAGTGTTGTATGGCGGAGCCTGGTGCCAATTTTATTGTGAATCGAACTGAACCTGTGAAGTTCAGATCCACTTATTCAGGTTTTGTACCAGGTGCAGTTCGGATTCGTACGAGTTTTATAATATGAAAATGGAGTTGGTGAAGTGGAATAAGTCAATAATGCAAGTATGTTGTCAAGTCGAAAAACGCGGGAAAAAAAACTTCCAAGTGCCCCGAACAGAGTCGAACCCATGACCTTCCACGGGGAAATAGTGGTCAACAGGACCTGAGGCATATATGTCGCACATTCTTCACCACGAGTCTCCGGCCCATAGCTCAGCAGTAGAACCATCCAACCGGTCTCTGGAAGGTCATGCCATGGGCTCGACTGGGAGCACTCAGATGTTACTTAAAGTTTTCCACTGAGAACATTCTTCATTTATGGAAGTAAACTGCGTTGGGCCCTGTTTACAAGTGATAGAAATGCACGGCGTGGAAATTCAAATCCCAAACCCCACGGAGCGGATGTAAATGCGTCATAAAAAACAAGGCTGACGCAAAAGGGAACAAAATGCAAGCGTTAACATGAGTCAGAGTTCAATTTCCATCGATGAACGTATAAGGGAGTATATTAGACCTCATAAGGAATGGTGTTCAAAAGCGTGTAGGAATTTCGATCCTCGTCGCTTTTCTTGATAGTTTGAGTGGCTTTGAACTCACAAAGATCGTCCAAGCGCGTGCTGGTCACACAAGTGCGAGAAAGTCTAAACTTTTTTATTCATTCAGTTAAAGTCGTTTCCGCTTGCGTCATGCTTGTTCTTAAGGTCCCTTTGGAGCGCTGAAACTTTCTTTCAAATTAAAACTGTATAAACAAATTATGGTAATTGAAAGAGTCAGGCGATTTATCGGACAGGAACTTAGGAGCCATAAAAGTAGTACAAGGGCGTTGGTTTAGAGCGCCGGTCAAGCAGAAATGCGTTTAAACCAATCAGGGAACGACTCTCTCAATTCGTTCCCATTCCTTCACGAGATTCAGTCGCCGTCACGTGGTTCAACGTCAAGCTTATTATTATACTTGGTTTATTTTTAAACCGGGATTAGTGACATTCCTCACAACAAAAATTATAGCTGTACTCGTCCTAAGCCCAATATAAGGAGTCTGATAAGGAACTGAGCTACAAAGAGGGAACAGTCACGAAATCAAGTTGGCTCAATATCAAGAAAATTAACCGCTTATTGATTAAAGTGTAAAAAAAAAGATCCATAGTTGTGCTGATCACGCGTCTTTTCTCAATATCGTTATGAAACAACGCTACTTTCTCGAACCTTCTATGAAGATCACTTGGATTAATGAATTAAACCACTGTGGAGATTTAATAAGGAATATTTTTAGTTTATTATCTCAAAGTATGTTTCATTAGTGGTCCTGCCTTTTGTGCACGCAAGATCAATATTGACACCAATATTAATGCTTTCCGTTGCGATTGTTATGTGTTTCATAACATTGTAATATTAATCGTTAAGCGTGAAAAAGACTTCTCAGTTGAGGGTGAGGTTCGAAAGCTTATTAACACTGATCCAAGATTACAACATATAACCCAGGGGGTCGTTTTCATGAAGCTCTCTGTCTTATTTAAGATGAATCCTAAGAATAGTTACTAAACAAATGGTTTTGTGTTCAGACAACGCTTGGTGTGATGGATCGCTTCAGTCCAAGAGTCCCACCCAGAGTGAACTCGTGACCGCGTCCATTTCTTAGGATAAGGTTTTAAAAGAAGCCCCTTTGATATCAAAATATGGGGAGAAAACACTTCCAAGAATACGCGTTCACAAACAACTCGACTGAATTCCAGTTTTATACCAATCCTTACTTTAAGTAGCCATACTCAGTGCCTAATGAAGATCTTATTTATCTTCCAGAACAATTCCCTTGTAATTTCTGGGGCCTTGTGAGTTCGCGGTTGATTAGGGATGACAGTGGTTGCCAAGCAACACTAGATCACAGCTGTACGATAGTGCTTGAACGTCGATTAGAATCGGAAACCGTTTATATACTTACATGGTTTTCAAGAAGCCTTAGTCACGAAACATTTCGGATATAACTTCATTATTGCTTGTTCCTAAATTCTAAATGGGCAAATTCTTCCGGATGTATTGGTTTCGCGTGACAATTTGCTACGAGCAATCGTTTTAATTAGCGAGTTATGTATTCCTCATGTTACTGGCTGCTATTAAAAAGTTATTAAACTGGCTCCTCTAATGATTATTTAGACTAAGGTTTCAGCTTTCTTTCTTTTGAAACGGAAGAACAATTCTTTCGCCTCTTACATGTGTAGCACGCTGGATAAAAATACGACCAGACTATGTCTGAACTCTTTGTAAACTGAGAACGCTTGAGAGGTTGAAACTGTATTGAGTTTGAAGAACTCGATAGCCCTAGCCTGCGGCTTGGGTTTATGCTAAGTAACTTTATGCTGTAGACATCCATGAGGTCTCTATTGCTTGAACAGGTGACGAAATGATCTCTTCATTCGCACGGTCGCCTCCCAATCGCCTCCCTGACCTTGGTGAAAGCTTCGGGTATATTTTTATGAGGGCACAGGAAGTCTTTGTTTATCGACATCTTGCGATGAATGCAATAACACGCGATTTGCGCTATAACAAAGAATGACAAATTTGCCCATCGCTATAAGTGTGTATCTATTTGATCGTCCCTGCCGAATACAGTGTTTAAAAATAGGTCCGCAAAGCATGCATAAATTTGCGCTTCGTGCCTGTCGTTAAGCTCAGTTCCTTCCGAATCATTACTCATTTCCTTACTTGACAACCTCACCGAATTCTTGGAGTGCGAGCGTGGGCGAATGGAAATTTAATGGCATTTCCAGGTTATGCGGAAGATTAAAAAGAAATTAAGGGGAACTCACGAAACCAACTGGAAGAAAATTGCCGTTATTTCTCAGTGAAAATAAAGTCTGCGCCTCTGAAAATTGATGTCTCGTTTTGTGTCATGTATTATTCCTTTCTGCTGAAACTGGGGATAAAAATTCGTAATTCTAGGTGTGTCTATTCAAATGAGGCCATGAGGCTGTGTATTATTATAAAGTGATGTACAAAGTGGTTTTTGTTTGTCACTCTCTGGATGAATTTCGTAAGTGTGACCTGCATTCAAATAAAAACGTTTGAGAAGTTCTTTCCTGCGTTAACCTATTTTTCAACGTTTTGCAAGCTGAACTATAGATGGGATTCGTTAGTGAATGCCTAACGGTTAAGACAACATGCTTCTTTAGCCAGGTTGAATTTGGGAGCTTGCGTGGGCTTGGAATACTTGTACTTAACAGAAAACGGAATGTCATTGTTTCTTATAGCACTAATAATTACCGGATTTGCTTTTTATTGAGCATCTAGTTTAACCTGTGGCTTCTTCAGACAACCAATATGGAGTTGACTCACCCACCCCTACGCTAAGTCATCAAACTCGAGTGCCTTCACAAACTTGTCCGATAAGTCAGTGGTTTTGGGTTTGACGATTTTGTTTCTTAAGGCATGTGGTTTTGAGGTCTTCTTGAATCAAGGACTTTAATACCGTCCTTCTGATAAGGCACTAGAGATAGTTACTGAAGAGGGTCCTTGAATTGCCTCCGTCAGCATGCAACAGGCGTTGTCTCGGACCTTGGGTCTTTGCAGAGGTTGGCAATGAATACATGACTTCCGCTGAGATGACTGAATTTGAAACGAGAAATGAGATACGCAACTGTTTCGAATAAGAAAACGGGTTTGTGATAAATCAATAGCACAGTTTGCCGATAACAAAATACGCCCTTAGCAAGCATATTTAGTGAAAGCCATGCGTCTTGACTCAGTTTTTATTCCTTCAGACCACAGACATACCTCACTTGCCTACCTCTCAAAAACAAACTAACCTACAAACCACAGATTAGTGGCACTGTTCCTAAGGAGGTATATTATCCCACGACACAAGTTTAATCTCTCAGTTAGTACGGGACTTGCTGTTGTTTTCAGTCACGTAGCGTGCACTGAAACGCTATAGCCTAACTTCGTATACTTTCTCGTGATTAAAAGATGCTTCCCCACTGTGCTTGACGTTTTCAGTGTAGTACTAATTAAGGAACAAAGAGAGTACTGAATAAAGTCTATAAAAAATCGTTTTTGTACGTTACCACCTTTCTAAATCGTTTTAAAACGTGTCCTTAAGTAGTAATCTGCCCTGACGAAACAGCTGCGCAAGGCATCAGAAGTAGATGATTGATTACGGTAATTTTGTCAGTAAACGCTAGTCGTTTTGGCTAACTGTTCATGAGCCCGGAGGCAATAGTTTTACACCAAAAGTTGGCAAATTTCACGTAACGTCTTAAAACGGTTGAAATACTAATTTTCAAGCTCTGAAATCAGGAAATCTATTGAATAATGCTTTGCTGCAGTACTATAGTTATTCATCATGCTGTATACATGGTGGTTCTAACTTCCTAGTCGCTAGCCGGCGAAGGATGGATGAAATCCTAAACTTCTACATCAGCTTTTCAGAATGCTTTCTTGTACTAGAGGGCTGTAACCTTCTGATCCTGTGAAAGGACTTCTTATCTGAGCGACTCAAATCATAGCCATTCATTAATTAGTAATAAAATCGATATCCGTGGGTAATAAAAATCCTGTGGGTGAAATCAGGAAAGCTGGTGAAAAGAGAGCAGAATCTTCTGCTGCAGTACTAGTTGTACATTATGCTGTATACATAGTGGTTCTCATTTCTGTGGTTGAAACTGATCACGAAAGCTATTGAATAATGCTTTGCTGCAGTACTAGTTGTTTATCGTACTGCATATATGGTGGTTCTCACTTTTGAGTCGATAGCCAACGGATGGATGAAATCCTAAACTTCTACATCAGTTATTGCTTTCTTGTACAACGGGGCTATAACCTTCCGAGCCTGTGAAAGGACACCTTAACTGTGCAACTCAAATTATAGCTATTCAGTAATTAAGTAATAAAAACGATATCTGTGGGTAAAATCCTCAAGGCGGAGCAGTACAAAGTCGCTGTTTTCAGCCGTATTGTTTGTTGTGCTGTACAGTCAACGCACACAAATTTCTGAGTCTGCGAATGACAACAACAATAACCATTATTTGCATGACCATATAAATAGTTGCAGCATTGCAAAGGCTTCAAAAGAGTCCTAACGTTCTGCTACTTATGGAAACAAAACACAAAGTACCACAAAAACGAAAGCGAGCGGAAAAGAGAATTAAACTTCATCGATTATATTATTTGCTGACAAATTGTTTCTTAAATCAACACAGGAAGAAATGGACTTAACCATCTGCATGCTTATTAACAAAATAATCAGAGGAGTTAATCAATACTACAATAAATTCAATGATTTGTAAATCGTTTGAAGTTTTGTAATTAAGCGCCTATTTTATCATAAAAGTCATTTCTAACGGATGTAATCCAAAGTTTGACCATTTGAAAACTATCGAGTGTGCTTTCCTGTCAGTGGGAATTTGCATTGTGCTGTGCAAGGTGGGTCTAACTTTTGAGTTTGCTGTTGGAGTAAAACTTGTGAGTCTACCTGGAACCGTGGTGCAGTGAGTCCAGAAGGGTGACCACATTAGTCAAGTGAAAGGAGGATTAGTATTTTCCTTCAACGCTCACGAGCGTTCATGGTTTATCATTGCTGTACAAAGTGGATATTCGGTAATAGTTTGCCCGATCCAAACCTTAAGTGTGACGAGTCAGTCAAATGGAAGCTACTGAGCAGAACGTGTTAGTGTCTATTATAGAAGCTGGTTATAATTTTTCAATTGTGTGGTCGATCAAGAACGTTTCATAGCCTGCGCCGGCACACTGGTTGCTTCTTTACAGCCACCCCTTCGAAGACTGATGGAAGTGGAAAGACTCCACTTGCTGTTGCTGTTCAAATAAAATCTCCTGGTCAGTGGTTGCATGCATTTTCAGGTGAACTGGCAGTTCCGTTTGCAAATTTGAACATCATGGAGGCTGTTCTTTCCATGAAAAAAAATTGTTTTCTTATTTGGATAACTTGCATAAGACGAATGATTATTTTGACACCAGACATTGAGCATCGTTCATGTGCCATGGAGTTGGGTGAGTGTCCTGAAGTTCGCAAAGACTGCTAAGGCCTTAGCCTAGTACAGCAGCTTTCTAAATAACTAATGAGTTTGATTTGGTAGTTAATTAGGACGTTTTACATCCTTAAGCTGCATGATTAATCTGTTATCTATTTTGTATATACTGTTATTTCTTCATCAGTGAGCTGAATCACTCAGTGCTTTCTATGTGATTTGATCGAAGCAGGCCACTGTTTAAGACAACTCGAGATCTAATATTCAAGACTTTAAAAGTTATACTGAACTCAGTATGAATTCATCGACATCAAGAGGGTTACAATGTATGTGCAGCTATATCAGAAGCTCCATTGTTGAATAATCTCAGCCCTTCAAAGCAGTAGGGGAGGTTTGATCTTCAAGATATAGAATGCTAGTTCATCTCAGTCATCAGTACTCAACTCATAGTGAGGACTGCAGTATGCCAATCGGATTTTTTTTCTCACAAACTAGAATATTTAGCAGCAATTGACACTGAAATCAACCTGACCAGCTAACCGACAAGTAATAAAGATTCAGTGACTTCAACAACACTTTGTTTCTCTTCTGGAACTAACTGGTTGCTAATTTCTGGTAACAAGTCTGCATATGGAGTAGCGGATATAAGAGTTTAGCGTTCGATAGGATTGTAAATGGATTATCGTGATAAAAGGATAAAACAAGTAAAGAGAAGTATTACTTTTAAATATTAATAACTAATTGATAAACTCAGCGCCTAGGATGCAGTGATATGATCATCATGCGACAAACTGCTTGTGTAATTCACAGCCTGAGTTCACTAAGAACTGAAATGTCCTGAGATGCACTGGTTTAAACAGTGTTGAAACTAAATAAATTTACAATAAATCAAGATTACATAAACTGGATCTGACATCTTACAATCATGATCACGGGAAGAATAATGGAGTATATTCAAAGTCAGTTGTTATCAAGGCCAGAACTGCAAAAATCCTAAAATTAAAGTGACCTTTCATAGGCGCCATACGCTGTATTGATATCAGAAGTGCATATAAATCGTAAAACTTCTTGCCTGGAAGAACTGAATGGGATCCCAGCTGAAGACTTTTCTCTCACGATATCAGGCTCGCAAAGGGTCGCAGTGTTATTAGATTATCGGAAAACACAGCAGTTTAGTATAGCCACCTGGGCCAAACAGGATTCACAATTCCTTCAGTTTGCACCAGAAAATCTTCCCCAATTCAATGAACAAGACGTCTTAAAATGCACAGCAAGAAGATTCATGAACAATTAAGTTATTCACAACCTCAACACGGCTTAAATGAAGACCAAGGGAGGTAAACTTGTTAGATAAGAGTAATTCGTCAGAAACGTAATTAAGGTCAAACATTAGGGATCGTTGAATGAAATATCAGAAAATTAGTATAGCTTAACCACTAAACAAGCTGCTGTTTTTAGTGACGCACTTGCGCGTTTGTTTTTGGTCCTTTTAAACAGAACGATTTATCGATAAATCAACCCGGTTTATTCAGTTCGCATACCACACCGTTTAAAAGTCCGACAGGAACTCTAGTTATGCATGTTTGTCCACTAACAGATAGGCCCCCGAGATGCTGTGGGTTTAGTTCCGGTTTTCAAATATACAGAAAAGTTTTATCTACAAACGTAATTAGCGGTAAACGACTGATTTTTGTCGATTGTTCATACTTTCGGAAAAATACCGTAATCTTTTGGCGTACTTATTTTCCATTCACGAACTAAAACTACTTGTTCAATTTCTCGCAAACTCCGTTGAGCGAAGCGAGGTGCTGCTCGATTATAATTAAAAGTTAGTTTGCAGGCTTAAAAATACTCTTCTTATTTCAACTGCCTTTGCTCGAGCGTGGTGTTATTTCATAATCCTGCCGGTCATTTTACAGGTAAACCCAGGGCATGTCTGTAAATATCACACACATTCTATGAATGGTTTAGAGACAAGGCCAAGTTGAAACACAATATAAATTTTTAACGCATCAAGACTTTGAGATTCCCAGCACCATTTCAAAATAATTTACCTGGCAGCTGTGAATCCTTCCGTCGTACAGCTGCATCTCAGAATTGTAGCAAATAATTGCCCAACTTTTATAAACTTATCCTGAGTTAGGCGAGGATTAAAATAGTTACCTTGTAATTGCATTTACATTGACCAAATGCACGCGCCTTGATTTCCTCCATTGTTCACTTTCAAATGCATAACAGCGCAGATCATTGACCTCAATAACTTTGCATTGAACAAGGTTTTGTTCATACTCACCCTAGTAAATTGATCTTCGGAGCTTTCTACAGTTCCACTCTGCGTCGAATCCTGTTCGCTGACCTCCATCGATTTTTTTAGTTCCATCCACGATGCCTTCTGAAGTTCGTCTGAGTTGGGCTGGGACCGAAAAATCTTGAGTATTGTAAATCCTATATTGTTTTCTCGACTTTTGGTCGCTCTAAACTAAACCAAGCTAATGAAATTTACGCGGAAAATAGCGCGTATGAAACGCAAACGAAGCTTTACGGTATTGAAAACTCTGCCGGGCAAACACACCGTGCAGCACGTGTTACTATGCCACAGCGGGTAAAACGCCTCGGCCTGCAAGTTTACAATTTCCAAACTGCAAAAAGAGAACCGCTCTTTGACCGCCGCGTGCCCACACGGAACTCGGTGAGAACTAAACTTTTGTGAATATGTCGCTCGAAGGTCATAGCTTTTTTAAACAAGCAGTTCTTTCTAGAACCTCAAAAGGTTTTGCTCACTTAAGTTTAACAAATTATTTTAACTCCGACCCGACTTAATATGATTATAAGTCAGCCGTACTAATCCGGGACACTATTCCAGAAGTTACTAATTTGTTTACTTGTTACAAAGTTACTTAGTTTTCGATACAAGATATCCAACGTCTTCTAGAACATTTCGGGTCAAGTCAAGTCACGCATCCCAACCAGATAGTATTTTTTACCAAACATTTTGATTCTTAATCTGTTAAGAGCAAGAATCGAAAAAGGGCGTTTTTGTTCTCTTAATTATTTCTTGACGAGAGAGCCCCTGTGTTTGCAGTGTAATTTTGCTAGTTTATAGAGGCAAAACACTTCGCGTGGGCTAGCGTGACCCGTTACTACTAGAATATTCTGTGTTCTACGCAACATGTCTAGAAGGATCTATCTTGCTTGTGCATATTGTCGCATATTTACGGAAAATTTTACGGATCACAAAATTTTACGCTTTTCAGGTGAACCCCTCCTCTCACTTTGTCTTTTTTAGTGGAAGCAGAAAAAAGCGATTTTAATTGCTCTTTTGCTCGCAAGTTCTGCGTTTATAGCGTCAAGGCCAAGTGATCCGCATCGGTAATGCACTGTGGCCATATCGGCCCTAGTATTTCGAGTAAAAGTAACATTTTCATCTTGAAGGGAGATATAGGGTCGCGTTTAATTGTTTTCCGGTTTGAGGTCGAATATAAATCTGTTCTCACTTCAAGGGACTGATCCTGATAAGATAGCAGATTGATATTTCACATCAGGCATTTTATGTCGTATTGCCATCGTGTTTCAATCCTCCCTTGACCGCGAAATGGCGGTAATTTGCATGAATGAAAAATAGAAATTTCAAGGCCGGGCACACGAAACTGGAACGAACCCATAAATTGCAGGCTGATTTCGGCGCTTTTAAATGCAACCGGTTCCGTTAAATTAGGTTAAATCACACTGGCGTTTTGTTACAAAATGATCGACAGTTTCACCGTCTGCAACGAATTTAAGAGGCTCCCGGACAGGAAGCAGCGTTTATGAACTGATTTTACTGATAAGAAAATTTAATTTGTTTGCTATGGAAACGACTCTCTCGCGCCGTCGA
Source organism: Pavona decussata (assembly GCF_977016875.1). NCBI lineage: Eukaryota > Metazoa > Cnidaria > Anthozoa > Scleractinia > Agariciidae > Pavona > Pavona decussata. The sequence continues at coordinate 575,158 of NW_028145548.1, read as the reverse complement.
GCTCGTGAATGGAGTCGATTGTTTCCGACCACACGCCATAATATCACGACGTCATCGCCGGCGGCTATCGGGCTAATTCCGTCACAGAATGCTTGAAATATTTATTTTTCGGTCGATGATATCTTGAAAGCTTGTGGGCGAACTAATTTTGGGTTCTCGCTGTATTCGATTGCGGTAAAAGCACAAGTGATCTCGGAAGGAACGAGTGGGTTTTGTTGACTTGTAAAAACTGAACCCCTGATTGCTATAGTGTCTCTCTAATTAAGGCTTTAGAGATGTTTGCCCTCTTCTCTGAGAGGAAACTGCTTGTAAACTTGAAGCAAATTAACCACGTTGAGATTAAATATTAAAGACTCGGGGAATAACGAAGTCAAAGAAGAACATAAGCTGACAAGAGTTTAAACTTATTCAGAGCGGATGAGAGTTGATAAGAGTCCGTGACGAAAAGAAAATGAATAGTTACGCGATGGTAAAAACACGTGAGCGAATGAGCTTGCGTGAGCGTCGTCTTCCGCGCGTGGAAGTCGTTTTCAGCGGGATGCTATCAGTCAGGAATTGAAGGAAATTGCGTTTGAAGTGTGCGCGTAGGTTGGCGCTGGCGCACGGCAGGCAACTTGCGCGCCGGCGTACTTCAGGGAATCCGTTCCACGAAGAGTAAAAACGAACCGCTGATAGCGCGTGAGCGGAGAAAGAAGTCTCATAGATCAGTGAAATTCAAACAGGTTTAAACTTCTTTTTAGTGGCTTTTAGCTTTTGCAAGGTTAAAAAAAGAATAAGGGTTCTCGTCTTTCTTCGTTCGTGGATACGTGAATTCTCTTAGAGTCCATGACATGGATCTTACTGTTCTTTGACCTACGCCAGGAAATCTCATGAGCTCTCATCAGCTTTCATGTGCTCTCACACGAAGTGCTGAAGTTTGACCTCACTGAAGTCTCACTCTCCTGCCGGAATCGGCTGATCATATCAGAATTTAACCTTTTCAATCCTAACTTGTGTTCTCGGGTTTATTCCTGCCTTCGATCGTTTTCAATTCACACGAACTCCTGCATGGGACTGGAACCGAGTCGTTTGTCAGTGTAAAACATTTAATAACAATTATCAGTTTCACGCTTATATCATTGTTGCCCTATGCGCCACAATCATCTATGCTAATAACTAAACACTTGGCTTTTTTTACAAAACCGGAATTTCCCGATTTAAAAATGTCTCAACTCTGACCTACTCGAATGTCTATTGTTAACAAATTCCACAATTCTGGCACGGCAACTGAAAAAAGAAAAAACAAATTAGCCAAAAGTTGAATGTTGTTACCGACTGCAGTTGTGTCCCGAAGAAGAGCGAAATTTTTTACAGACCTGTAACAGGGAAACAGTTCTCTAAAAGTGATCAACGCTGAATGTTCTTAAAATATTTTCCGGTTGTACAGATGAGATAACCTTTCACCGCGGATTCAAAATGGTGGGAAGCTATATCCGCGAATTAAACACTGCAAGTGGGTTGTCTCGCTAACAAAGACTAACCTGATGCTTTGACAAATTCGTCAAACAGCCAAAAAAGCAATAAATGTAAATAACTAGTTAAAATCGCTTTATTGAAATTTTTGATTAATTATCAGAGGCTGTAATTTAACGACATTACGTAAGAGTATATACGAGTATAGGAGCTACGAACGCCAAGATTAGAAATTCCTTTCTTGGTTTTCAAAGAATGCTCATGATTATCCTGCTACATCATTTCTTCTTTCGAACACGTGTACTAAATCAAAGTTTACACTCCCACATAGAAACCCTACTCTCCAAACAGCACGTGTCCCTGCGGTTTTCTCACGAGCAGAACTTTCATAGACGTTGTTCCACTTCTCAATGACGTTAGTTCACGTTTTATATTTCATTCATAAGCTGTTGATGTTGTATTTAAACAAAGATTTTAATTATCAGTATTTGTTTTAAGTCTGGCAACGAGGGTTAATATTGACAAAGGATAAGACGCTATTATGCCAGCCTCCCACGCGTCTTATTCAGCCTTTTGACCGCTTAAATGTCCTTAATGTTTGGAGTTATTTCATTTGAAACTTTTGTTTCTATTTCTTCTCCGCCTACTACTTCTTTTCCTTCTTCGTCTTGTTCTTCTTCTATTCCACCTCATCGTTGAGTATTTTTAGTTTCTCCTGTATTCTGTCTAACTTTCAAACAGACAAAAGAGGCCATCTTATATATAGTGAAACGAAGGGACCAGATTTTTAATCTGTACCCCATGCTTAATTCAGTTCAAGAAAACACGCAAATTTTAGTTCATTAAAACTCATCTCAAGCGTGGGAAATTTTTGACACGATAATCGCCACAATTTTTATTTTAAGCAGCAAAATTTGTGTTTTCACGGCGGCCATGGCCTACAGAACAATAAAAAATATTTGCATTTTAAAAAAATTACCTTCCAAAGGAAAATTATTCTATTGTTCCTCTCCTCCAATATGGTTGCCACGAAAACACTCTATTGGAAACTTGATTTTAAAACTCTGGAAAACACAATGCAAGCACAATTTTGCGTGCACGTTATTCAGTCAGAAGTTGGTCACAAGACATCGAAGTTTTCTGTAGAGTTGACCTTGGATGGTTTCCACTAATTATTGATATTAATCAGAACATAGTTATCAATAATTGTGTGATATGCCTTCGTAGGAGTGACCGTTACACCAATACTTTAAATATCCATATAGACTTCTATTTTGAATGGTGCAAATGGTTTTTAGAAATTTTGTGGAGGTGCGGTAGTGTAGTGGTTAACGCGTGGGACTTTTAGATCGGGGGGTCGATAGTTCGCATCCTAGGAGACCCAGGGGCAGTTAGTCGGGTAGCAGGGATTTTCGTGGGCGAAAGTGTACTGTAAGAACGGAAGAGCCCCTGGGCAATTACTCTTACCGAACCAGTTCCAGAGCATAACTTCGCCCACGAGAATCTCCGCTACCCGACTAACTGCCCCTGGGTCTCCGAAGATGGGTAGTTCGCGGCTGAAACAAGAAATTCTTGAGTTCCTTCACATTGTTTCTCCATCCCCCAGGTGTATAAATTGGTACCGGCGACATACTGTTGGGGGTAACCCTGCGATATCTAGCATCCCATTCAGGGGGATAAAAATACTTCTAGTTCCTTTTAAAGCTCTGGCCGTGTGGGTCACTTATGCTCGTAATGTGGATTTCCTTTTACTTCAGTTTATCCGCATTTGCGCCCTGTCAGTTTACATGAGATGATAATAAAAATCGCCAGGTGTGCCCGGTGCAGCTATTGCGATTTTCGCCGATCGCCGCGATCGGCGTATAAAATCGCCGATATCTGGCATGTCAGATATCGGCGATTAAATTCGCCGGCATTCACCAAGTGTGCTCGTTCCCGCGATTTTCTACAGTCATTGCAGCGAATCGCCAGTAAATCCAACCCATCAGGTTGGGCGTTTTTATCACATGACTTTTCAAAACTGCTACATCGCCGCGACAGGCGAAAAAAATCGCCAAGTGTGTCCGCATCAATCGAAAATCGTATGCAATTTTCGCTGCTGATCAAATTCGTCGCGAACAGCGTTTAAAATCGCCAGGTGTGTCGCTCGCATTAGGCAATACAGTATATATCGTACTGGAAACATACTCTTGTAAAGTCCAAAACGTAATAGGTCGATTTTTTATATCACATTTCAGGGGGAATATACTCTCAGTACTATAGTTTAGTACTTGTATCTTAAAAGAAGAGAAATTGTCGGAATGAAGGGCATTCATAAACACTAGGCTTGCAAAACAAAAACCAATAATCGAATTCGACCAACCAAATTGAAGATGAACTCGTTTCCTTTACTAATGACAAAAGTGATTCAACTCTTAGGGGTGAGTTTTATAATGCAACACAGACCCATTAACCAAATATTAAAGAATTGTCAACCACAGAAATTACTTAAGAACCCATTAACTCCAGTAATTATCACATAAAATAAAATAAATTACGACTGATCAATTTTATTTCATAATGATTTGATTTGGTCGAAAAACCAATATCAGTCTTCAGTGACGTGATATAGGTTAATAATCAAGTTGTATGACTATTTATAATACTTTTTGTTGTTGCCGGACGAAAACATCAAATTTTGAAGATTTACTAATCCGAAAATATCAAACAGATAACTGATTAAGTTTACCTCTTTCAAAAACTCTATATTAATGTGAAATTTTCTCAGACTCATACAACGCTTTTTCTTGAAGCCGGGTTGAGACACCTTATGTAAAAATTCCCATTGACTCACTAATGATTCAGTTCCTAGATAATTACAGTTTTTGAACGACTTCAATAATTTCATTGTCTATGTGAAAATATGAGTCATTTCAGTTCGTCCTTCCTTGATTCTAACAAAGCAACGTATCAAAGCAATTGTGTGTAGTCGTATTGTAGATCTCAATTGATTTTATGATTAGAACATTAGCATATAAAATATATTTCTTCTATCCATTGGGAAATGGCGCTATATATTAATGCATTATTATTGCTAACTAGTTCTAAAATTAGTATTAGTATTTTTATTTAATTTCTGTGCCGTTAGCCGGAAGCCGACAAATGGGTCAGATAAGGCGAATTGTTTTTATTTTCGTTATCGTTTTTGTTGTTGTTGTTCTTGTTCTCCTTTATCTTCAATATTTTTTGAGAGTATTTCTTCCATATTCGGCACGTATGGCGTTGTTACATGAGGGACCGTTCATTTTTTATGAGCATGGGGGGGCTGGTGGGATTTGGTTAATTGCCACTACAAAACTGTATGACCCCCCCTTAGCATGCAATTTTTTTCAACATGGCCCCCCCCCCCCCCAAGCAGGACTATTTTTTTCTGATGACCCCCCCCCCCCTCCCGCCCAACCAGAAACAAATCATACTCCTAACTTTAGTAAAACGCTTATGTTAATGTACTGTTTATATCAAAGCTTAGGTAAAGATTTCTCTTGTTTAAAAAAAACGTTTTGTAGATAGCAACCCGTTTACGGCAACGGCAAACCCTAAATTTCCATTTAGATTCTTAGAGGAACTATAAAAATTAATCAAGCAAATGTTTAACGTGAAATTAGTCCCCTTCGAGTAGAAACAATTAATACACGTACAGATCTGACTAACAAAATACCGATCGAAGCATACCAATCAACGATTACAAGTCATATTAAACAGAAAAAAAACAGCGGACACACAGATATCAGGCGCGTAGTTAAGGGTTAGATAGGGGTGTTTGTTGAGTGCCGGAGGCGCTGTTACTGGAGGGGTCCGGGGGCATGCTCCCCCGGAAATTTTTGAAAATCTAGGTTCCCAGAAACCTCATTTCCTGCATTTTGAGACCCATTTTAGGCAAATCACAAATTTGTTTTACAGCAGCTTTTTAAGCTATATACATCATTTCTGCGGCATAATTGTCTCAACTTAAACAAGGAAGTTCAATGTACATTCCGCGCCCTGTCAAGTTCTGATAGCTATTCGATCTGCTGATAGTTATACACCAAGCTGGTAAACTGCATCATTCTCGGGTGTAGGCCTTGAAACAAATTGACTATCTCGTCAAGATTGACAGGCATATCATATTTGATATGCATTAGAACCAGGGCGGACATTCTACTCTCTCGCATGGTACACCTCATGTAGTTGTTCAACCTCCTCATTGTGCTTTTTCTTCCGCCATTATTGATCTTCAAAGGGGGTTCGTTCGAACCCCTTGAACCCCCCCCCCCCCCCCTCCTACTTTCCTGGATATTAAAGTACTGCTATTAAAAATGACAGTTACAAGCTTTTCTGAAGATGGCCTACGGCTCAGATTTACCGTCAACTGAAGTCACCAACAACAGTTCTATTATTAAAATCTAATCTGGATGTTCACACTAGGCATACTACTGAGTTTACTGATACTCCTGGGTTCAAATAATTTACTTATCAACAGTCTTTATAAAAGTGAGTACTATTAAACAGAACATTAAACAATCTATTGATATAGTTCTGAGTACAACCACTTAATAGAACACAATTCCCCACGGATGATTCAATAGTAAGACTGTTACGTTTTTATATTAATTTGAACTTGTACAAACATAGATGTCTACTTCAGTTTATATTCATTATTGCTTTTCCAACAGATATGCGTCATTTCCTCAGTTGTTGTTAATATGAAATGCAGATTTCGACCTCAGTATGTAAAACAAATTAAAAGTGGTTAGGAAAATCGTATTAATTAAATATAATTGAAATAATATTCAATTTCTTCATCTGTTTCTCTGTTGAGCCACTTTCAATTTCCTCTACTAGCCAATTATTGCTGGTGACCCCCCCCCCCCCCTCTTTCACCCAATTTTTTTTGGTAGCCCCCCCCCCCCCCTTTAGTGCCATTTTTTTTCTCGTGCCCCCCCCCCCCCCCCCCCCATGCTCATAAAAAATGAACGGTCCCTGAGTCGTTCCTCCGTTGGTTTCTCGAGGTTTTTTGAATCCCTTTTCGTCCGCAAACGTTGTTGTCGTTGTGTTTTTTTTTTCAGCAGAAAACGGAACAAAATAATGTATTAAGCTGTAAAGTTGGATCAAGGAAGCTATGATTCACAGAAATAACGTTGTTGAATTCAGCGGAATCCCTGACTGCTGAATAACTTCGACGGTGTCGGAGGAAAAGTGCAAACGATCAATATGCTGGCAAGAAAAAACATTGTGTCCTTGTCTTTCTTGTCTTTCTTCTACTCTCTCTCTCTTTTTTTTTTTTCTTTTTCTGGCTTTCTTTTCGCAACTGCTTAAGTTGCGTACAAACTGCGAGGATCTTTCTTTTATTTGATCTTTCATACACAGTTCAAAATATCTATCTTTCATATATTTAAATTCATTTAATCATCCTTCCCGGGTATGTTACGAACTCACAATATGACAAGCTCCCAGTTAGCTTGATAGCTCACTTGGCAGAGCACTGCTCCGGTATCGCAGAGGTCATAGGTTCGAATCCCGTTCAAGCCTGAATTTTTTTTTAGGCTTTCTTTTCGCAACTACTTAAGTTGCGTATTAACTGCGAGGATCTTTCTTCTATTTGTCTTTCTTCTCTGTTGCTTACTAATTTTCGCGCCGGTTTGCGCCTGACAATTCAAAGACTAACAGTGTAAAGTAATTGAAAGGCCGTGTTCTACCTACTTATCAAAAAACGAAACAAAATTAAAGTTTATTATTGCACTTTACAACAATGAAATTAACTGTTTCCATTGACTCTTGATCTAGGCTGAGCTGCGTTATAAGTTCGTATTTACTTTTCCATGGTTTGTTTTAAAGTACCAACTTTTTCTTTGAACTCTTTCCCACCAATTTGTCCAGCTGAATAAACAAATGAAACAAAGAATATTTAGCCAATGAATATGAATATATAAAACATATATTTGAACTGCGGTTGAAGATGTATTGTGAGTTACGAACTCACAATACGACCAGCTCCCAGTTGGCTTGATAGCTCCATTGATAGAGCACTGCATCGGCATCGCAGACTCGGGTTATGGGTTCGAATCCCGTTCAAGCCTGAATTTTTTTTTCAGGCCTTCTTTTCGAAACTGCTTAAGTTGCGTAAATAACTGCGAGGGTCTTTCGTGTACTTAATATTTAACGCCAACAAAATTCAAAGAGGAAGCGGTGTAGTAATATTAAAGATCTGCAACCGCATCAAATAGCTAAGAGAACTTACAAGTATAACTGAAGCTTCGATGACACCGACACATACCGTGTTTGTATGATTCGGTCTCCTTCAGGGTGTATTTGTGTTTCGCAGTTAGAGACAGTTGTCACTTTCGGGAAAAGTGACGTTTCTTTGTCCCAACAGAGCAATTAAAAAATAGTGTGCACGTTAATTGCTTTTCACCAATCGACGGAAAGTCGACTGAACTGTTGTTTGTTTTTGACCTTAATCTTCACTAATTAATTTTCAAGTAATAACGTTTCGTGTACGCGATTGGTCCGAAAAAAAACCTGAGTATCGTTGTCATATATATAGCAAACACTCGGCGAGAAGCGTTGTCAAGAGTCTATTACAAAGAGATAAAACGACGTCTTTTTTGGCCTCTTCTGAGCATCTTTACACTAGAAGGGACTCATATCTCTCTTTAACATCAGCTTTAACATGTACATGCCGCGTACGACGAGCATAAGCTTTTTGATGAGAATTGTACTGGTCACGCAGCATTCAATATTGTTGGGTTACATACGATCTATTCAGGGTAAGTTTAAACTAGTAGTATAGTTTCAGAGATCGTTCGGTTAAAATTACTTCAAGCAAACAGCAAATTCAAGTTTTGAAATTTTGCATTGAGCAACCAATTTAATAGGGCGATGGTTTTTTCTTTTTTTTTTAACAATTTCAAGCCTTTTTTTTACTTTTTAATTTTTCAACAAGATCTTAGTTTTAGAAACAACAACGTATAACTGCAGGAAAAAAAAGACCATTCATTGGGTAGACCTTTGTACTAGCGGCTTCTGAGTAAAGGCACCGTTGATGGTTGCGTTGCAGCTTCGGAGATCTCTACTTCAAACCGATCAGAGTCGTAAGGAAACATATGAACAATTAGGACAAAACACGGAAGATCCGACGTAGTTTAATGCATGTGACCTGATTTTTTGCCCTGCCTCTTACTGAGTCTGTCCTCTTGTTATTATTGTTGTTGTTGTTGTTGTTGTTGTTCTTCTTCTTCTTCTTCTTCTTCTTCTTCTTCTTCTTCTTCTTCTTCTTCTTCTTCTTCAGCTTCAGCTTCAGTTCTTACATGTCTCATTCTACCTTTTGCCTTCTAGGTGTCCTAAATGTTTGGTATTATTCTGTTAAAAACTTTTGTTTTCATTCTCCGTCTCCTCCTCCTCCTCTATTTCTCTATCATGATCGCCCTCGAGCTCTTCTTCTTCTTCTTTTTTATTGAGAGCTTGTTTGCATTCGCATTTTCAGCCACAACAACCAAAACTCTAACAGCCACCTTGACGTGTGACCAGACCATGACGGTTTACATCGACGGCAAGTATGCTGGAAATAACCGCGGCAAAATCAAACCCGTGCGTTTTACTCTTCATCCGGGAACTCGTGTCCTGGCTGTAAAATGTGTTAATGATGTCGGTGAGGCGGGCATTCTGGGAAGTCTTGACAATGCCCTAGTAACTGACTCCCGCTGGAAGTGCACTGGACGAACGGGAAGAAATCGCTTAAAGAGGCACTGGATGGGGGTCTTGTATGATGACAGTCACTGGCCACAGGCCGTGGAGTACTTTCCAAACCGAGGTTGGACTGTCTGGGGTAGCATAGGCGAGATCAGTGAAGAAGCTTCATGGATATGGACTGCTGACAAGGGAAAGCACGAAGAAACTTACTGCAGGCGCAGAGTGTCGGACGTGTCAGTCAAACGCGAGCATGCGCACAAAGGTTGGTAGGAAAGCCGGAGTTCATCGATGAGTTACTTCGTAAGCCTGCCACATACTTGAGGAAAGAGCTGAGCAAACTGCCTCGCGAGGTGAACGGCTCAGCTGTTTCATCACGTGCATGTGCGGTTGCGTTTTCATGAGTTTTTCGCCTCGCGAGGCCGTGACGAAAATATCTATCATGTTTGATATTTGAAATTTCGCCTCGTGAGGCGAAATTCTCACGAAAACTCAACCGCACACTTGAGGAAACAGCTGAGCTGATTGCCGTGCTTGGCCTCGCGAGGCAATTTGCTCAGCTCTTTCCTCAAGTGTGCGGCAGGCTAAAGGATTTTCAAAAAACTCCAACAGGGGGATGAACGAACTTGCAAAGAGTGCTCGCATTTTTTTAACTTACCTTTCAACTGATTTTTATTTGGCTTATTCTGACTCAAATATGATCAGTGATAAAAATAGGTTAAAAAAACTAGTGAACACAAGTTTGATCTACAAAGAAGCTGGGTAGCTTATGCTTTTAAATGACCCTTCATAAAAATGTATTAAAATTAAACCACGACCGAATATAGCATTAATTCAATTCAGGTAAACAAGATGAGATTGCTAATTATATTAGAATATTATCTTTACAAATAACTATAAGTAACAAAGTAGGATCTTAGTTTGGTCAGGTTCAACAAAGAACGAGAACCAGAGAAACATTTCATACTTGGCAACACCCACTCTTGCAGTATTTGGTTTACTTACTACAAACACAAATGTTTCTGAATCCCTTTATCGCATCGGTGGAGGAAGGAAAATCTGGGTCGCATTTAGCTTTAGAATAAGCTTAGAAATGCCTAGCCCAGAAATATGAATGTAAATTGAGGCTAAGAAAATGCCATCATTCAAGTCAAGTCAACTTTACTTACCCACAAATAATCCTTCAAAATACAAAAAATAAAACAAATTTACCCATACTAATCTATGCAACCAACAGAAGCTACTTATTGTGATGACATTTAACAACTAGTTGTTCCACTATTCCACACACGCGTGTTGGATATGAGAGGTAGCGCTGGGTATGGCGCTGCACGCTTCGCCGACGAAGCGTACAGCGCTAAGTTGACTATGTTGTTCACATATTCAACGCGCAGCAGTGGAGTAACCGTTTTATTAAAAACAACGAAGAAATATTGCTGGGTTTTGCTTATTTCATTTGGCGGGAACGACCAGGAAACCATTAATGGTCGATATTTCCGATCAAAACTCTGGAATTATATTACCCAATGATCAATTTTTTTTACATCAAACAATATAATAAAATAAATTTTAAAATCGGCGCAACTCGAACGCACTTTCTTTCCAACTCCACAGGAATATTCCACGCGACACTCCGAGAAGTCGGTCATGCACTTCTCCTACACTCGCGCGCTCAACACGAGGTTCAAAGCATCGATCAGTGCGCACAGAGATGTCGAGAGGACAGCAGGTGCCTCTCGTTCAACTTCCAGCATGATTCTTCCTCTCTCGTCAAACAGTGTGAGCTGAAAGATGCTACAAGAAACCAGGATCCTAAAAACTACATCAAAAGGAATGGCTACACTTATTATGAAAGTATTGGAGATGGCTAAAAAATATCTTACGGCTTGGGTGCTGAACTACATGTTTGCCTTGCGTTTAACATAACGAATTAACCAGTTTCAATCCAACAAAGAAGGGGTATCATCACGGGAATCTTGCTGTACTTTGGTCAAAGATACACAAAATATTTGACAAACTATATTTGGTCAAACATAACAATGCTCAGTCTCAGTGATTTGCCCAAGAAAGGACAAACCATTATCGGTTGTAGCATTGTTTCACCAAAAATACCGGGAAAAATTGGCCATTCTAAATTCGCTTTCATTCTAGCCATCCGCAGGCACAGATAATGTATTTATAACAATTTCTCTGCAGTAGTAGGGTAATTGTTAACAAGACTGGCTGATTATTTAACAGTTGATACAAAAATGGTTTTTGGCTACTTTTCTTTTATTTATGACGTGACAATGCCCCTGTCAAAATACAGTTGCATACCTGGTTACATTTTATGATTTCATCAACGGACTCAAAAGTGACACCACCTTGTTCACTGATGATGGTTTATTAAATGGTCGTACTTTCAGGATTTAATCATCGGCATTAACAGCGCCATATAAAGAAAGGGAATGGTTAACATTTAGGATTTCACTGAGTCACGGGCTCCCTACAGTTGTATAGCATCCGAGTCGTAAACAGTACAACAGAGCATCTTTTAAATAGCCGAAAGTTAGAATCACCCTCACTGCCATACGCCATAACACGATACATGTATCATTGCTACTTCGACAGGAAATTACCACTCAGTAGCTTTCATTTATATAGAATTTCTTCCACTGGCAAATTCAAAAGGTCGATCAGTAGAACTCACTCCTTGTATCTGGAGCATAATAAATATCACCAAAGGAATGTGTTGTAATACTTAAGCTACCTACACAGGCATATTATTTCACTGTTGGTAGAGGTTAACATTCGTACATGTGTACTTGCATGCTCTTAGTTTCCTGTGGGAAATTAAAAAACAACGAGTTTTCTGGAGAGATTCAAAATTCTTAATCTCCTAAATAACAGCAAAACGTGACCTTGCAAGCCAGGCCATGTTTGTTGTTATAACAGATTAAGGAATAAAGCGCATTTCACGTGCGCTAAACAAAACATAATTTTACAATAGCACCACTGCCTCTTCTTCTGGTTTGAAAATTTCCGTTTCATCTCCAATGGAACGTTTATCTACCATCTTAACAGCTCAAGGAAATAGTTCGAGAAATAAAGTCCTTCATAACTGATTACCTTCATATATAGATCGGGTTAACTTCAAACGTTTATAGTACCATTTTGTGGTGTACAATTTTGTTTACCTAGAGGCTTAATGGTAATCTGCAAAGTTCTGGAATAGCTACGTGTATATAAAGCAAAACGTGTCTAAAATTGGGTTTAAGACGTTTAGGTTGTTTACTTTTCAATTCGATAGTTATTCTGAGATCTTTCATAAGCCGCAAAGAACCTTCAAAAGTTTGAGAACAGATACCCTGTCTAGGTAGAGTGGTTTAAGACGTCTCACTATGTCAAAGTTCGAGTATTGGACATGTTAGCAAATATATCTAGGAATTTCTTTCGGGTTCCAGAATAGCTTAGTGCGATAGCTACAGTATCAAGCAGTGATGATATCTTGATACATACGTCCAAGGATCATTGCCGAGGGAAGACTGAGTTCCGCCACAAAAGATCATTGGAAACAATCCGACGAACTTCACCCCCTCCCACCCCCCCCCCCCCACTCCAAAAAAAAAACCTTTTTAATATCAGCCAACAGTCAGTATGATGATTATATATCGCGTCTTTCTACGTAACTTCTAGACTTACAGACGTCAGTCGAAATCAGACAGGTAGAAGGTCGAAAAGTGGGTTTGAGGCGATACTGAATACATTAATAGTAGCAGTGGTAAAGTTTTATTGGCGGTATTACTTCATTCAGTGAGCCGTTTACATAACAAATTACAAAACTATCATTGTGATGCTAAAAAGACACTCGAGCTATAACAACAATAGCTACAACAACATAGTTGGGGAAATCTTTGAACAAAGGGTGGGCTTCGCTAAACGCAAGGTACTATTATTTTGTTGTTATACTTCGTATCTGGGTTGCGACAGGGCATTGAAGACTGTCAGGGAGTAAATGAACCTTAAGTGAGACAGTCAAAATTCAATCGGCCGGGTAAAGACTGGGCCGGGTGAGGATTTTGACTGGCATGTGAGGAGAAGGGCGGAGTTGCACAAGAATTAACGCGGGAAACCACAGAGCGGCCTGAATAAAGTGATTTTTTGTTGTTGTTGTTGTTGTTTGTTTGTTTGTTTTTTTTTTTCATGATTTTGCAAACATCAGTGGATACAAATTCACCATTTATGGGGGAGATTTTCACCTATTCTTAGCGTCACTTTAAAAACTCAAAATATCTAACGGCCTTGTATCAATGGCGACGTTTAAATAACTTGGTCCAGTTTTCTTTAAACGGTCACTGAGCTCGAGTAGTGTACAAAAACTAGCATTGATCATCTTCGGCTGAAGAAGACCAGGATGGAAATGGATTACGAATGGAAAAAAAAATTTGGCCTACCTCAAGTTTTCAAGTTTTTCCCAAATGTATCAGAAAATTCGCTGTATGAAATAACAAATATATTAAAGGTGGTATAATGAGTATGAATACATCACGTGTACAAGATGATAGATTTAACAAATAGATTCCATTTTGCCGTGCGTCTGTACTCTGATAACGCACAGACGACGTCAAAACGTGGTGAGAACAAAGAAGTACGCTACGAGCCGCAGGCGAGTAGCGTGACTGATGTTCTCACCACGTTTTGACGTCCTCTGTGCGTTATCAGAGTACAGACCCACGGCAAAATGGAATCTATTTGTTTTATACAATAACCAAGACATTTCAACACATTTCGTAAGCGAGCATCGTGTTGCCTGAGCTGAATCAAAAACTTTCCAGCAAACTCAGTTTTAGACTACTACACACATGCAATTGTGATCTTCTAAATTAGCGTATAATCCGAAAGAATTTTACTAACAATATTTTCAAAACTATTCCAGTAGGAAATCCTGACCCCAAAATATTACAGCATGCAAGTCGCTTCCCTGCGATTCGTAATCGATTACTCGTCATTACCGGATTTCTATCTGCGACATATTTCGACAAATATTTGCTTCCTTTTCACGTCACAACAAAGTTCCAGCTTTCCTATCCTGGTTGAGGTCACTCTCAGAACGCCCTTTGTCCAATTTTTTTTGTCCTTGGCTTTCGATTCCTGCAAAAATTTGCCTGTGTTTGTCCGCTACTCGCAAAAACAGTTTGCAAAACTTTGTTGACCATTCACTCTGGCTGGACTCTAGACTCTGATCACGTGCACCGGTCACACCCCTCGATGACGTCAATCGTGCGTCTATACTCTAATCACACACTCCTCTAGACCAATCAAAACGCGAGTTTTACACAGTTCATTGTATAATGCTAAATCTTGCTGATTTAGTGATATTTTTTTTTTCGAGTTTGCCTGTCATTACTGAATAATACATCATTGTCAACAAAACAATACTCTTAAACATAAAAACAATGAAGCTGGAGGTTATCAGGGTCCAGTGAAAATGGAGCTTAGAACAGGTGCAGACCTGCTGACTAAATTGGTGCCAGATTTTGCTTCGAGCCGATCGGCCTATCGGGGGCCATTTATATTTTGTAGTCGTGTAACGTGAACTGCCGTCAGGGGCCCTGTTAGCCCATTGCAACAATCAAATTCAGGGTTTTCAACCTATTTTACCAAGTTACGTGGTCGTAAGTTTCCTTACAACCTCATTTATCCCCAATCTTTATCCTCCATACTCACTGTCTAAAACCAAACTAATCCTGATATATTTGAAGCGGCATTTTTGCCCCAGAAAGGCATCATTGAAATGTTTTCCGTCCACACCATCGTTTTCGTATCCGATCGCGAGTTTTGCCGTCCACATCGCACTCAGCTCCGTCGTCTCTCAATAACGCTAAGTATTCGGTGAAATATGTTCGCATTACTGTTGTGACGTCTGCGTTTTCAAAAAAGTCCGTTTTGCAGTTCACACTATAATATACCAAGCTGGCGTTTTCAAATTTATTCACTCTGGAGAGCGTTTCCAAAAAGCACTGTTTTTGCCCGGTTCACACTGATATACCAAGCCGGCGTTTTCAAATTTATCCACCTTTGAAAGCGTTTTCAAAAACCTCCGATCTCGCCGTTCACACTAAGACACCAAGCTGACGTTTTCAGATGGAAAGCGTTTTCAAAAGCTCTGTTTTCGCCGTTTGCAAAAAATAAACACCAAGCTGGCGTTTTCAAAAATTTATCCACTCTGGAGAACGTTTTCAAAAAGATCCGCTTTTAGCCTGCGTAGCAGTCGTATTCGTTCCCTTTAAGACGCGCGAGGGAATTGGGCATAAAGGATAAAAAAAGTAGGAGCGGGGGAGGGCCGCCCCTCCCCCCCCCCCCCCCGCTCCTACTTTTTTGCTCCTTTCTGCCCAACGCCCTCCCGCGTCTTTCGTGCTTGCCCCACTTGTCTTAAAGGAAACGGAAACGACTGCTACGCAGACTAATCCGCTTTCGGTGGTCGAAAACGCTCTTTTTTGTGTAGACGAGCCTGTTCCAGGCTCTCGGTGTACCTCGGGAGACACGAAAGAGCGGACGAGAAGTGAGAAAACGAGGCCCCTCGTTTTCGTTCCTCTCGTCCGCTCCTTCGCGTCTCCCGATAGCCTGGAACAGGCTAAGTGTAGACGGAAGGTCAAACCGGAGAGAAAAAAAGATGTTTTTTTTTTTCAAATTTATCCGGACATAGTGTGGACGCGACCTCTGCCACCAATATTTCAGTCGGATTCATAGCCGATATTCAAGGACAGTGAGCGGTCAGATTGGCAATGAAAAGAAAAAAAATTAAATGTGGTCCATAAAGACTGACTACAACATTTCTTTTGTGTATTTCTTTATCTCTAGCTAAAAAAGTATTCACAAGAACAGTCAAATTTCTCAGTGCTGACATTACGCTATAAGTTTATTGTTAACAACAGAAAGCTATTTTCCCAGACCTTTTAAAATATCTTATACTCTCACTTCAACTCTATGCCTCCCAGAGATGCATTTAAACCTTGAGTCACTAAATTTGGTTTCTAAAGGTTTGCAATTTGTGGATGAAATCCTTAAGTTCAAAAGTTACTGATCAGTACCTTCCTGTGATACTGTTTACTATGCTTTTATACACCACTATACAAGGTAATTCTTCTAACTTTTGAGTTCGTAAAAAGAACCTTAAGTCTAAGCATAAATGAGAGCTACCAATCTGTACTTTCAAGTGGTACTGTTTCTAACACAGCACAAGGCGTTTCTAACATTTCAGTCTGTCAATGAATTCAGTTTTGAACTCCTAAAGCATGGCTATTGAAACGCCTTTGTTACCATTGAAATGTCAGTGTTGATGATTTTACTCTAATCGATAGAGCGTTTCCAGTCGAGTGTCGTAAAACCAAAACCAAAGTAATTACTCTGGCTAATCACAACAGATGTAAACAGCACAATGAACCAATCAGAATTCGAAGCAAATACATGTAACTGGCGCCAAGCGCGGGAAAACGCGTGCGGCCAAAACACGATTGGTTTTGGTTTGGATTACCATTGGTTGAGAAAGTGGCGCGAGTTTTGTTAACCAATCCCGGAGCGTAGCAATGCAAAACCAAAGCAAACGCGAACTAACTTTCGACACTCAATTGAAAACCGCTCCATGGTACTAACACCATGGTCCATGTCAATACATTACTGTTACTATAAGCGAATCGAATTGCCGTGTTTTTACAGTTCTACATCATTTGAACCTTGATTTTGCAAATAATGTGTAGCCAAGGCCAAATGTCTTTTCCTTCTGAATACGTTATTCTAACTCAATCCTAGCCGCGGCGGTTGAAATTGCTCAAACATGCAGAAGTTGGCAAAAATAACAAAATGAAAAAAAAAAAAAAATGTATTCCCTACTGGTTTTATTGGTTTTACTGGTGGATGGTAACTTCACCAGACTACAACATCAAAGCTATGTTCACATTGTACCAGTAGAAAACGTGCATGTAAATAAACCAAACTGATTGCAGGGCTGCCACCATGGCAAAGGGGTTCTAACATATCTGGTCCAGTGTAAACGAAATAAGTAAAAGTAGGAATTGTTAAAGTGCTAGGAACGTGGAAAAAAACCTGTGCTAGTTTATTGTACCCTGAAGACAGTAATGTTTTTTTTTTCATGTTCCAGTGCTTCATTTATCAATTCTTACTTATCAAGTTGAAGGCACTGTGCAGTTTATCCATGTTTTACCAGTGTAAATGAAGCCTAAGATAGCTCCCTTCAAGAGTGTTATCACACTCGACAGATGGGACGCTAGTATCTAATCAGATGTCAATTCCTTGCTGTCTGTTCCAGTTGTTGCAGCAGTTTTTCTTGAGAGTGGTTTACTCAGGATGTCATAACAATAATCTTCAGGATTCATTGGATCCCAGATGGCTGGAGACGTCTCATCTGTTTGGAACCTTTAAAAAACAAAATTTCATTGTTTTAACCTTGTGTATACTCTATCCAACTAGTCACTGCAATGATGGAAAATTAGCTTCAAATTACAATTTAACCTTATTCTATGATAACAGGGCTGTCAACTGGACTCCAGATTTTGAACCGTATCTCGCGGTCTCCAGATTTATGTCTGTAATCTCCCGGATAATTGCCGAAGTTTGCTATTTTTTGTAGACTCGACTTTCCGACATGAGAATCTGAAATGTTGAGCGTTGTCTGAGCTACTGTTTCATAGACTCCAAAGAGAGTCCTGTTACAAAATCCTCTCACAAGTAAAAGGTTGTTAAAAGAAAATGTTGGTCAAAAAATAAGATTTCTCTCATCAACTTACTTCATAATTTTGCTAAAGAAGTTGATAGCTCTCTCATTTTCTGAAAAAAAGAAACAATAAAAAAACAACAACAAAAAAGACAAAAACAGTAAATAATAAGCCTCATCAAAATTCCAACAACATTACACAGAGAATATATTTCTCATTCAAATATATATATATATTTTTTCAATGAATATAAAAGAAAAAAGGCAGCCAAAAAGCTGAGGTAAAACAAAACTATGAATTAACTACATCTTATTGGATGGTTTTACATATAATACGAGAGGATATTTTGAGAGTTGCAGAGTATACGAGCAATGAGCAAAATGTCTTCACATATTATATGTAAAACCATTGAATAAGAGATTTATTATTCCACTATGAAAAGATTTTGTTATTTTGGTTTCTCTTTTCTGGTAAGAGTGTTGAAATACACCCAGCATTATCTGTCCATCCAGCTGTCTATCAGTATATGGCGCGTGCGAATGATGTAAACAACACAGAAAGCCAGTGAAATGTCGTTGCCCGTATTCGCTCTGTTGCAAACCGGTCAAACCGGGACACTACAGTGTATTACGGTCTTGTTTTTTTCACGTTCTCTAAACCTTATTTGGTGAAATGACATAATAGTGGAATAATAAAATTTGTGAATGATGTTGTCACTTGAGTCGACTGATCATGCTTCAGTATTTACATCATGAAGGTCGGCTGTGATTGGTCATCACCTGATGAAGATTAGCAGGAAGCAGTTGGAATGTTGGGATCTACATCTTTACTGACTACAGTGTGAGACAAACAATTATTTTATTTTTTAATATATTTTACCATGATGACTAGTGATTCTTTTCACAAAGGTATGTAAACTAAGTTCTTTTGGCTCGTCAGAGCCTGTTTACAAGGGATAATATAGGAATTGCGTGGCTGGTCTTATTAAAATTGGTAAATTTATGACACTAAAATCCAAAGGCCTCCATTATTTCTCTGACTTGTATTAATGAGGGTAAGTTTTATTTTTTAATATATTTTACCATGATGACTAGTGATTCTTTTCACAAAGGTATGTAAACTAAGTTCTTTTAGCTCGTCAGAGCCTGTTTACAAGGGATAATATAAGAATTGCGTGGCTGGTCTTATTAAAGTTGGTAAATTTATGGCACTAAAATCCAAAGGCCTCCATTATTTCTCTGACTT
This sequence comes from Pavona decussata, assembly GCF_977016875.1. Lineage (NCBI taxonomy): Eukaryota > Metazoa > Cnidaria > Anthozoa > Scleractinia > Agariciidae > Pavona > Pavona decussata. The sequence continues at coordinate 556,046 of NW_028145548.1, read as the reverse complement.
GTATTAATGAGGGTAAGGGAGCCAAAATAAAAAGAAAAGTGAAGTAGAACCACAGACAATCAAGTTTGCAACATACTTTTAAAAACAGTCAGCATCACTTTTTTCATCTGGGCTCTAAAAAAGGAGAAATGAATGCATGATTATAAGCAATCAATTACTTTTCTGTGTGTTCTAGTATAGCTGGCTCACAGCACAAAATAATTATATTACATGTTACAAAAATGGAAGATGGGTACCAGAAGGTTCACCTAATCTACCTGTTTTGCCCGACCTCCCCCTCCCACCCGCCGCCAAGAAAAAATCAATCTGGAAATTCCAATTTTGCCTCATACTTTCTTTAAAAACTTTGGCTTTATAGACACCCCTCTCCCCAGTGACCTATCTTGTGGCCAGGGTGGGGTAAGGGGGGGGGGGGGGGGGTGTCAGGTATGGAGTTTGGATAGTGTTTTTTAACCACACAACAGAAGATACATTTTTTTTAACTCTCATGGTCAAACTTCGACTTATGTAAAACATGAGTATCTAACTTAGAGGTCAATCTATGGAACTGGCTCTTCTTGAGATAAAATAAGAATGAGAGGTTTGATTTTTCCATTATACCATACAAAGTGGTTCTAACTATTGGGCCTATGGATGAAATCCTTAAGTGTGACCATTCAAATGAAGGCTATTGAGTTAGTGCTGCAGTACATTAGTGTGGTGCTGTTTATGTTGCTGTACAAAGTTGTTGTCTTCTAGTTTAATATACTCATTTTTTTAATCAGTAATTCTTTTAACTTAGGAACTATAAGAAGACAAAGGTAAAGACAAATTATTCAAGACCAACCTATGAGCCATCATCTCCAAAATCTGCATGAGGAACTTTCCAAGGCCTCTCCCACGTGTATCAGATTCCACTTGGATTTCATAACTGAGAGTAAGAAACGACTAAATTAATACTAGCATGTCTTACACTGTACTGTAATATTCTGCTTCCCTGGACTTATAAAACTTTGTCAGAGGGTTTGGGTGGGCATTTAAATGGGCAGGGGTGGCTTATATATCCAAGGGGATGACAAAATGTTATGAGATGATGAGAATACAGAGACTAACATAGTCTAACATAGCTGTAGTGTCAAAAAACATAGAACAGTTGGTAGATAGATGGATAGATAGGTTTATTAGATCAATTTACATTGCAGCTAAGTGACTGAATTGCGTAAATTTACAATTGGCTGATATTATTACAAACTACGCTAAAATTTACAAGGTATCAAGGTAATTTACATAATAATAGTAATGAAATCCAAGAGTATCGATAATAATATGAAATATATAAAATATCTTACATTGTTAAGAAGAAAAAAAGAAAAACCATTATTTACAAGTAATTTATTTCTTTTCCAGGGCATTGTTAGAACGGATGCACATCACAGGAATGAATGTGCACTTGTAAAGATCTGTGCACATGCGTGATAGGTTATAAATGCGCTTTCTTCTTGCATTGTATTTGGCTTCATGCTTAGATAGAAGATAAGGAGGTAACAGGCTGTGTAAACTATTTAGCGGGCTAGAGTTATGGTAATTTGACAAGAATGGTGTTTGACAAGACTGTCATAAACTTATTGTTCTGCATTCTACAAATATACTTGTATTATACTTTCTTAACTTTCTGAAGTTGAACAGTGTTCTGTGAAAGTGTTTATATTAAGGATAGTGCTGCCTTTTGCTACTGCGCACAATTTACATTCTGCACATCGAAAACCTTGGGTTTCTTAGGGACGGTGCCTATGGTTTATGACTATGCAGAAAAAACAGATCTTAACAAAGGATCTTAGATTCCAAAAAGAAAGCTTGGAATAACCACACACTTCTCAGACATAATTAAGCTGTAATTTGTATTTTTAAAGTTTTTTGAATTACTGTTGCTTAACCATCTTTGGAAGATGTGTGGTTAACCCCAGTTTTCTTTCTGGATTTCTGTAGCCCTTATTAAGATCTACTTTTCCCTCATACTCAAAACCCGTACAAAAATACTTCAATTTGTGGGAGGCACCGCCTTAAAAAGAAAATAAGGAAAAGCAGAAAGGGACTAATAACCGTAAGGGCTCATAAGCAAGGGGACGGGGAGGTGGCAAAGGCAAATTTCTTAGGAAAGTATGAGGCTAAAATGGAATTTTCAGAGGGACTGGGGGAGGGGGTTGAAATGAAAAAGCCTTTTGTGTGTGTGTGGGAAGAGGGGGGGGGGGGGGATTTTCTGGAACAACACAATGCCTGTTCTGCTGCATTTAACAAAACATGTTTGAAAATTTGATCATAATGTTGTGTCTATCAGCTGACCAAATTTTTATTTTGTCCAAGTACAATGGCAACTTGAAAGTCCAGAGGACATTTGCAGCCTTGGAACAGTGACGGAAACATGCCCAAACCTACCAGTAAAGCACTTCATCTCCTTCCTCCAAGTCAAATCTAAAATGTGAAAATCCTACAGGTTTTCCTGATTCAGTTTTGGCTATCAGATACCTGTGTCAGATTCAAGGCAAAATTTACGATAAAATCATTATTACTTTAAATATTAGAAATGGTCCAAGTCAGCTTGGAAAATGTAACAGAAGAGCATTATCAACTTATATTTATTATTTTACTTTACTATAAGAAATTCTGTTTTTATAGAGGACTTGGTTAGGCTATACACTGGCTATAGTTACCATGCTTTGTCCTCTGTCATTTCGTCTCTCTTCTTTTTATCACTCCAGCCCCAGGTGCTGTCTTCATAACTGCAGATTGAAGGATAATGGTCAATGTTTGAAAATAAATTAGAGTCCAGTAAATGTGATGCACATTTTTTCTTCTTCCCAGTTAGGGAAAATACTGGTCAGTGGGATATACATATTATTGTTAAAAATAAAACTGAAAAAGTAATTGATTCTCCAGAAAATATAACTTTTACTAGTAATCTGTGAAAAGGGGGGAGGAAGAGGGGCTTATTCAGGAACCAAAGAGAGGGATGCTCACTTACATGTACAAAACCATACAGATCTACAGATGTACCTTGCAAAATTAATTCTTTACTTAGTTGGAACATATCAGGATGTTCCAAGTAACTCTGATTTCTTAAGGACAGTGCCTTCTAAGTCAAAGGTATTTTTGTGCGGTTTATGACTATGAGGGGAAGTACTGTAAGATCTTAGCAAGGGTTATTGAATTCCAAAAAGAAAATTGGTTGGTAACCATGTATTTTTTTAGAGATAACTACCTTAAGCTTCAATTTGGAAAAAATTCCATCCATTGTCATGTACAGTCGAACCTGTATATAACGGCCCTGTATTAAGCGGCCACCCTCTATTAAGCGGCCACTTTTTAAAGTCCCGATTTTTCGCGCATACAAATGCTGTATTTGGTACCTGTATTAGACGGCCATCTCTATTAAGCGGCCGCGGCCACCCTGTAGCAGTCCCATGTTTGTCTTTCTTTGTTATTTTTACCTGTATTAAGCGGCCACCCTTGAATGGAAAAGCCATATACACAGTACCATGGATGACAGGAATTGTCACTGGGAGTGCCGACAGTCAACGACTTGCTCTACAAACAAAAGTTTCAAATTCCGAGGTGCCAAACGCATGTGTCCCACTTGTTTAAGTCGCTGTAATTCTTGAGTGCGTGAGCACGAAACTCGGAGTAACAGAGAATTTTGTCTCTTCGTTATATCTTCTTATTCAAAGCTCTACACTTAAAAAGTGTATTAAGCACTGTTTAACGGCTTTAGCCACTTTATTACACGTAATTCTTACCCTATTCCTATTTTAACTTAAAGAATTTTGTTATATATTGTGTTACTTTTAATTAGCAAACATTACCGTTATAACTCCACTTCGATCGTAACAACTATGAAAGGACGGAGTGAGATATTTTGTTGTGAACTGCAAGTCACGTAAGTAAGTGAGTAAGAAATACAGTACTGTACACCGTACAAGAGTAGAGGACAATTTATTGCACAGTGCTTTTACACAATGTTACGTATATTATACCATTAAGTTACAAGCTGGCACTGAACTGAAGTACTGATCTCTTGAAAGAGTGTTGATTGTCCTATTGTTTCCTTGCATGAAATGTTTTTGTATGATATACCATTAAAATTGACATTAGACAACAACCAGTGAGTATTTTTAGTGATCCTGTATTAAGCGGCCAGTTCCTCAAGTCCCGAGGGTGGCCGTTATATACAGGTTCGACTGTACTTTAAAGGTTTTCAGAATTATCGTTGCTTAAAGGCGTGGCTACCCCAATTTTCTTAATGGATTCCAATACAATGTACCTTTTGCTAAGATCTGACTTTTTTGCATAGTCAAAAGCTACACAAAAAATATGTCTGCATTACAAGTCATCGTCCTTAAAGGAAGCAGTGTAGCAGTGTGGTTAGGGATGCTAGACTTCCTGGGTCAGTTATTAAAAGATAGTTTAGATGGTGTTTAACAAAACCACGTTCTAAGCCGTTTTCAATTTTGCCACCAATCATACATCTAAACATTGCCTGCTGCTGACGGTAGCAAGAAGGCTTGCATCCTAGTCTAGAAAACTGCGTATTTATCTACTTAAAATAAAACACTTATAAAAAGATTTATAAGTGCTTAGCTTAATTGGGGACGCTGAATCGTGATTTAGCTTTATAGTTTCTTTTCAGTCTACCGCACCACTTTATTATTATATTATTAATATTATGTATATTAATTTTCTTTCTTCATTGTAACTACATTTGTATTACCCGAGGGCCTGTTATCGTCACTTTTGTTTTCTTTATGTACAGCATATATATAAAATTAATAAATTGAAAAAATTATACCGTCGATAAACTAAGGAAATTCCTACGGGAACTCTGAAATCTTGTTGGCGATGTTCAAAACTGACACGTAAATTTCAAAACTCTGTTCAAATTTCAAAAATACTGGTCACTCATAATATGGATTGACTGTAACAAGGTTATTTAAAGGTTATTGTTATTGTTAGCATACTCCATTACATTCATTCCATTGCGTGTATGCCACACATTGACATTCCAATCCTAGCAGTATGCAGGATGTTTGTCACATGAACCTAGTTTAATGGCCTTTGCTCCCACGAGTCTCCAGTAGCTCAGGGGTAGAGCATCTGAACTAGTAATCGGAAGGTCTTAGGTTAGATTTTTTTCCAAGTATGCCCGTGTCATTTGCTGATTAATACATCATTCTCAGTTATTGTTATCATTCATAATGATTTTCCCAGCTTACAGTGGTTGCATGTTGTGCTTTGTGAGGTCGAAAGCCCAGTCCACATCCTCTTTACTTAAGTCTGTTACCCGCAAGCACACCAGGTGAAGCATCAACCTATAATAAATAAGTAATTGCAAACAACACCGTCTGCCTATTAATTTTTCTGTAATTTTTATTATACATGCCTGACTTCAATGCAAATCTAACAAAATGCTGTGCACTGGCTGACATATTTAGAGAGATTTAGAATAGTATTTACAGTGAACGAACGGTAAATGTGAGATTCAAAATAAGTTTGGCCTTTGATGCTTATGCCAAACTACTCAATTTTACTGAGGAACTGAAAACAGTGAGCAGCAAATATAGGGTAAACGTGGTCACCAGGTCATTTCTGCCATTTGGCGTAAATGTTATTCTAAAGCTCTCTACTACTTCCAAAATGTTCCCAATGTAGGTTTAACATGACTGCAAAACAGTCGTATTTTTTGAGAACGCGAGCAACAGTCAATATTCGAACGAAAGGTCTGGAGCGAGTCTAAAAACAGCGAAGGAGAATGGGTCACAAGTCCGTAGAGTGTGTGAGGCTCAAGCACTTCACATGCAAGGATCACGCTTACAGTGCTTCCCGCCTTCCAAGAAACGTCCGAAAACAACTGTTTTGCAGTCTACATGTACATACAATGAGTTCGGAACACGATGTTTGGCCTTCATCTGCAGTTCTATTGTGTCGTAACAAATTTCCAGTTATTTTCATTTTTCCAGTCAACTGAAATAAAAGTGCTCAACAAAATTTAACTGTCTTATAGCTCTTAACATCTGATCCATTCCTCACTGTCTAGTTTACTATAAGCAATGCAAATGACATCGCATACTGCCACATTTTTAATTCACAAATACCCAGGTTACTCACCCATTTCTATTGAAACTTTTAAAAGCTGTTAATGGTGCCAGAGGATCTTTCACCTGAAGAAGTAAACAATGACAAAACAGTTTAAGTGCTGCAAAGCTCACTGTACATGTAGCACAATGTCCAACAAATGTTGACAAAGTAATAATGCTAAAATGATACCCAGAAATCACCACTTCTTCGAAAATAATAACTTGAGGCAGGTTGCTTCCCTGAGAAATTTTAATAAGGTTATGAAAGTTACCACTTACCGGACGAATTTCTTATGATGCTATACTTGTCTAGTAACTTGTGGTTAGTACATTGTAATTAATGCAATAAGTGAACAGTGGGGAGGTTGGACTGGACAAAACAGAGATGGTACAGGGTGTCAATTGACAGTGAAGGGTCTGGACTGTGGGAAGGCAGAAGCATTCAAAGACTCACTTTGGGGGTTGGATGGTTGCATCTCTGATATGCCTTAAGGTGACTGTACGATGCAGTTATAAGACATACGTGCCTGTCTGATATGCCTCGATGTGACTGTGTGATGAAGTTATGAGTCATATGGGCCTGTATTGATTTGACTATGTGACTGCATGATGCAGTTCTAGTCAAATACCCACATTTCACCCTTGCTCACCATGGAGTTTCCAGTAGCTCAGTGTTTAGAGTATCCGACTAGATCACAGAGGGTTGTTGGTTCAAATCCCATCTGGTGCTTAGATTTTTTTCCGAGTTTCCAATTGATGCCAAAACTTATCACGTTGTTAATACAATCATCATATTAAAATTATTAATACAAATATCAAATATTTTATTGTCTGTTGGTGGTTATATTTCAGTTACTTAATTGCCATTACCTCATTAGCAACATCTACAACAGCTTGGGCAGCACTGACTTTGGCCATTTCCTGAAAAAATATTGACATTGACTTGCTCAAGTTATAGCTTAACTGGGATAATTGGAGAATGCCTGCCACTTTGGGGCAAGCTCTACCCTTGAAAAATCTGGTTACCAAAAACATGCAGTCACCTTTTCTTATACTTAAAGAAAAAGATATATTCATATTAACTGGGCTGTATTTTATGTAGGTTACACCAAATGGCATGGGTGTCCAAATTGTTTGGCATACTGGTGCATGATCATGGTCTTTCAATAGCGTAAAGTGGTGTAGTGATGGGTTAACTTTTGCAGATTACCTGACTTGTGGATACACAGGGTAAGAAGGGCAAGTGCTGCGTAGCCACTAGTTTAGGATAGGAATTATTTTGGAACAGCTAGGTATTCTGACTGACATTAAGAACGGTGCCTACTTTTGTTACTGTGCATATGTTCTGCGCATCTCTAGATACTTGGGTTTCCTATGGGTGGTACCTACTAATACATGGATATTATTGCATGGTTTAAAACTATGCAGAGAAAGCAGAACTTAGCAAGTGTTCTTGGTATCCAAAAAGAAAATTTGGGGTAACTATGCATGCAGAGATGATAAAGCTTCAATTTGGGGAAAAAACGCCATACATTGCTTTATATTTTACTGTTTTTAAGAATAATATTGTTACCTGATTATCTCTAAAAAATACGTGGTTACCTCCACTTTCCTTTTTGGATCATTTCAATAGCCCTTGCTAAGATCTACTTTCACCACATAGTCATAAACCACACAAAAATACTTCTTTATTAGTAGGCACCACCCTTAAGCCGTTTTAACTTAACCAGACCTACTACAAGTTAATACCAGAATAAAAGAAGACAAAAAATTTAAGCTAAGCTTTATACCCCGCTTAGTTTTGAAGCATGTATATGAGCTTATAATAATAGTTAAGCTTATATGATAAGAACCGTTTACAAATACTGCGACTTGAATTGAAGCCTACCTCTTTCCTTTTAAGCTTTTTCTCTTTACCTTTGCCCGACTTTTTCTATGTTGGATAAAACATAACAAGCACGTAATTTAACCTCTTCGAAACATCATTTCCATTTGAGGAAATGCAAAACTTGGAAAACTGCGCGGCAAAGCACATATACATGCATTTCACGAGTGTTACATCAAAGCTCAATTTATCACCAATAAAACGCAACTTACCCCCATTTTAACTCGCCAAGTTAAACTAGATTCCTTATATTTTCGATGTTACTCTTGGATTTGCTAATGGAAAGTAGATTACCGTGGAAAATCTTCTAACTCTCGTGATCACTTTTCCCGCGCTGTTTCATCCGCCATCTTTAATTTGTAACGCTCCAAGTGGATGCTGGGAGTACATTCTTAGGCCCCAATCTCTCCTCATTTCGAAGCTGAGTGACGTCAACTCGAAAGACGAAGAAGTGAATGGTCATTGAAATCATAGTGTTGTACATAAATGACTTAAAACTTGTAAACGGGTGATTTAAAAAGGTATCTAGGACATCATGTCTCAGGAGGAGAAAGCAATTGAACTTGTAGCTCAGGCGGAGAAGAAAGTGAAATCGTCTCAGGGATTTTTTGGCGGAATGTTTGGGTGGGTGCCAGTGAGTTTGTGGAAACTACCGTGTTGTTCGACGATCATAACAGATGATTGCGTGGACAGAGAGATTTTATGCCAATTTAGAATGCAAAGGAATTTTTTTTCGTGATTTCAGGGGAGCATCAAAGTTGGAGGAAGCGGCAGAGCTTTACATCAGCGCAGGAAACACGTTCAAAATGGCACAAAAATGGAGTGGTAGTTATCATTATTTTCTTTATGCATTGTCCAGTTGTTCCTAATTATTTTTGTGGTCTCCCAGTGAATGATTGGTGAATGAAATAAGGTTAATCGAGCAAAAGTCAAAGACCTTGAAGCACCTCCTTTTCCTTATTCGGAGTTAGTTAGGAAACTTGTTGTCGCTACTGAATGTAAAGTTCCTGATCAAAATTGCTATAAGTAAGTTTATTTTAAACTCTTGGGGTGTACTGTACCCATTGAGGACCTGCCAGGGACAGAGACTTGACAGGAGAGGACACAAGAGGGATCCTTTCCCTTTGCTATGCAACCTTGACACATTGATAGTAGCGTTGAAATAATTAATAATTATTATTAGTATATTTGTCTGAATCAAAACCCAGTAAGTATAAGGGTTGACAAGAGTCCCAATCCAGTAAAAGTGAACGAACGATCTTGAGCTCAACAGGGTGGCTGTGATACTTTGACTTTTTTCAGATCCTGTTATATTTTAAGACTGGATTAAGGACGGTACCTACCGTACAGAAGTTTTTTTGCGAGTTTATCACTGTGCAGGAAAAGCAGATCTTAGCAAGGGCTATTTGAATCCAAAAACAAAATTGGAGATAATCAAGGATGATAATAATAATAATAATAACTTTATTAACGTGTCAAGAAATGTAGCTGAGGGGAGAAGTCCCCTCTACTAATAGTGGACACCTAACTAAATTCTAAAAATTCTAAAAAATTATAAAAAATGAATTAAAATTTACATCGTAAACCATATTAATAAAATTTCATACATCAATCGCAAAAAATCATGTAAACCCTAGTCATTCTCGGCATAGGTTGCAGCCTTGACAGTTACTGACATTTGCTGCTAGGGCAGTAAGGTCCTGATTACGTATGACTCTTTTAAATTGCTTCAGAGAGGGTTGATATCTTATTCTAGGAGTGAGATCATTCCACAGTTTAGGCCCTAGGTAACGAAGTGAGTGTTTTCCATATGTCACCGAAGAGAATCGAGGTTGAACAAATTCTCGCTTTCTTAAGTAATACGAACCACTGTCTAATTGGAAAAGATTACAAAGTCTCTGTGGCAGTAATTCATGCTTAATCTTATACATAAAGATGGCAATGTCCTGTAATCGTCTGTTGTATAACGATGGTATGTCTGCTTTTGCCAGTAGTTTCTCGTAGCTACTTTTATTACTGTGCATACATTCTGCGCATCTTGAGATACTCGGGTTTCCTATAGGTGGTGCCTACAAATACAGGGATATTTTTGCGTGGTTTAAAACTATTTGGAGAATGCAGAACTTAGCAAGTGCTCTTGGTATCCAAAAAGAAAATTTGGGATAACCATGCATTTTGCAGAGATACGGTATTTACTTGAATAAGTGCCGCGGCGCTTATTTAATTTTTCGTTTCTCCTGTGTGGCGCTTATTCGAGGGCGGTGCTTATTTGAGGGCGGCGCTTATTAAAAAGGCTCATACCACAAAGCCAAAACATTTTGATTATACAAGCAAACACTGACAATCTCCCTACTGCAACAGTTACAGGGAAGAGAAAGAGCCGGGAGGTTGGGCTTGTCGTACTGGCGAAGTTTACAGCCTTCATGCAAGAACAGTCCGAAGAACGCGAACATTTTGAAGACAGAACTGAATGAAGGAGCATCAAGATATACTCACTTCGAACTGAAAAACATCACTATTGATGAAAATAAATTCCCATTGCTGGCTTAGAACCGCATTGCAGCGATTACAGTGTATTTTTATCATCCATATATCTTATGGAAATACTCAAATAAGCGCCGCACCCGAGCTGTGGCGCATATTCGAGGGCGGTGCTTATTAACCATTCCGCTCATGTGCGGCACTTAATCAAGGGCGGCGCTTATTCGAGGGCGGCACTTATTAACCATTCCGCTCCATGTTTGGCACTTAATCAAGTTCGGCGCTCATTCGGGGGGGGGGGGGGGGGGGCGCTTATTCGAGTAAATAGAGTAATATTTTTTTAGCTTCAATTTGGAAAAAAAAAAAAATCATACATTGCTTTGTATTTTACTGTTTTTTAGAATAATTGTCGCTTAATTATCTCTGAAAAATGCGTGGTTATCCCCAAGTTTCTTTTTTGGATTTCAATAGCCCTTGATGAGATCTGCCTTCCCCGCATAGTCATAAACCACATAAAAATACTTTTTTTATTAGTAGGCACTGTCCTTAAGCAATAATAATCCAAAAAAAGCAGTAAAATACAAAGCAATGTATGGTGGTTTTTTTCCCATATAATTTGAAGCTTTATTATCGCTGAAAAATGCACAGTTACTCCCAGTTTTCTTCTTGGATACCAAGAGCACTTGCTAAGTTCTGCTCTCTCTGCATAGTTTTAAACCTTGCAAAAATATCCCTGTATTAGTAGGCACCATTCATAGGAAACCTGAGTATCTTGAAATGTGCAGAACATATGCGCAGTAAGAAAAGTAAATCTTTGTCTTCCCATGACCAGAGTGTGTGGAAATAGCCAACAGGCAAATTGTTGTTCAAATGCTGTCATAATTTTTGCTGTTGTCTTAGCCTGGCTAAGGATGGTTTTTTAAATGCCAAAGTTTTGTCATTGCTCATCAGCCCTTGCACATACTTCCCAGGAGTCCTCTGGACACAAAATTAATCTTCAGGTCTTGCATATGGGTCACCAAATCTCCCAGATAAAAGGTTTTTAATCATTCTCTCTTCAATCAACTAAGATTTCAACTCAAACTTTCTGAAATCCACAAAATCTTGGTTTTGCAAATTTATGTCACAATTCCTTGGTGCATTTTTGTGTATCTTTCAATCAATAGTGTTCATAACGCCGCGACCTGGCCAGATTATCTTTAAATAATAAAACAGGAATGCCCCAAGGAACTGCGCTGAAGCAATTCAATTAGATTAGTGGTCCGGACCCAAAATGGCACTCTCCAAGATAATGCGTTGAAACTTTTTAACAATCTACCAGAAACTATTAAAAACTGTAAAGATTACAGAACCTTTTTAAGACTCTCAAGGAATTTTTCAAGAAACAGAGTACAAAGCCATTAGTTAGTTTTACTGTAATTGTTTTCTGTCAATCCTGTTTTCTGCTGTATAATTTGTAAATAATTTAATTTAATTTGATTTATTTTGTAATTGTAATTATTGTAATTTAACAGGGAAGAGCCACCCAGTGGATCTGTTAATAGACCATTATTATTATTATTATTATTATTATTATTATTATTATTATTATTATTATTATTATTATTATTATTATTATTATTATTATTATTATCATATACAAATCAATGGAAACAGGTTGATTTTGCCAGAAAGTTTTGGGAGATGGGGTTGGGGCTTTTGGATCCTTTCTCGGGAAAGGAGTGTTATTAGAGAGGGTGGCACACAAGCAAAAATCTCCAGATTTCAGAGCTTCAAAACTTCACTTGATTTGCTATGAATCCTAGATTTGAGATAAAAATTAATAAATGTTAAGCTGACACATGTAGGACTGGATATTTTTTTCTGGCCTTACATGTTCCCCTGGTCAACCAGAACCCAAGTTAGTTTGCATAACTGTTTTGTATTGAACTGTGTTGTCAAAGGGACTGCATAAGCAACATGGTATCTTATAATGAAATGTGAGAATGTAGGATCTCACTATGTTATATTCAAACAAAAAGCCCTGATTTAATAAAACTAGATGCTCTGAGAAAGGTAGTTGATGACGTCTAAAACACCTTGTTTTTACTCTGTTGTTGTAGCTGCTGGTAAAGCATTCATGGAAGCAGCCAAACTACAAATTAACTTGCAGTCCAAACATGAAGCAGGGCAGCGCTATGTCGATGCAGGGAACTGCTTTAAGAAAACTGATGTGGAGGGTAGGTTGTAACAACTCTTTATTTATCATTCCAGTGATAAAATTGATGACAATAGATATCAATAGATCTCAACCAATAATAACAAAAAAATGGATTGATATTGGAGATCCACAAACTATCAATGACGCCTGTTTTGTGATAATTCGATTGACCAGCGATTTTCAGTATTAATTGATTTATTTAATTATTATACATAGTAGATTGATACTAACTGTTAGCGATTGTCATCGGTAAGGACTTTATTCATGAAGGTGACGTGCAGCCAATCAAAATGCTACATTTATCAATGAAATGGTTTAAAAACAAAGAGACAAGTGCGCAAAGTTGCTTTGGTGAACATTGGCCTCTATTGCCATATGACTCTCAACTCAGCTATGAATTGATTATCTTTTGATAACAGAAGAGTTGTAAATGTTTGCTGTTGTGTATCACAGCGTGAAACTAAAAATTGTTGGCTTGCCATCTTCTATGGGAACAATACGCTGATTTGCTTCCATGCAACGATGAGGCAAGATTTGGATGAGCAATCAGAAAAGCTATATGTTTCAACGCTCAATGTTTGATATTGTGAAATAATTTTTTAGGTAATTATTATTATTATTATTATTATTATTAATTTATTGGTGTCAGTGCCACCTCATGCAGCCATGGTTTACTTCAATCCCTGTGTACTTCCTCTCTTTTTTTGATGATCTTATCTCTCCTTTCAATTTACAGAGGCTATAAGGGCTTTTGAAATGGCAATTAACATTTACACAGACATGGTAAGTAGATGCACTTTTTAAAGTTCTTTTCAGTTGCTTGTTGTGAGTTCTGAATATGTTATTTATAAAGATTCATTTTCAGACCAATAGCGTGCTATTGTACATGTAAATACCATGTAAATCCACTACGGATAATTTTTTGAAGGGCTGAAAAATGGCTTAAACATCAATTTTAGGTAATTTTCAGTTGTTATACAGATTTGCCTTTTTCAGTGTGTGGACTACAGTTTACTCCTAAACCATTGTCTTATAATTTTAATGTTCAGCCATCATTTTTGAGAAATATTATTTCATAAAGGCACTTTTTTATGTGCAATATCCTTTGTGTATGTACAAAAACAAAGCTATGCTCAAAGTGCCAGAAGTTTTGTGGGGAAAGACCCTACCCTTAGCCATCACTGAAAGTTTTTGTCAAAATGTTGGTCATACACCGGAAAAAAAATAATACTGGACTCTGTTGCTGCAGGCTACAAGCTCTGAAACCAATCTGAAATGAAAAGTGGTTTCAAATTTTCACACACAACAGTTATTCAAAATTATAACAAAAATAATAAAAATAAATGGGAATTTTAGTGAATTCCATGGGGTGGCTCTTCTATCCACTGTTTCCAGGTCAAATTGAAATTTGGAAGTGTTGGGGGAAAACCGGTGTACCCGGAGAAAAACCCTCCGAGTAGGGATGAGAACCAACAACAAACTCAACCCACATATTATGCTGAGACTGGGAATAGAACCTGGGCCACACTGGTGGGTGGCGAGTGCTCTCACCACTGCGCCATCCCTGCTCCCCTGTTCTCAGTCCTTCATTTTATCTTCAAAAACTCATTAATAATTCATAAGCCCATTGACCTGGTAGATAACACGTCACGTGCAATGACTTTATATCAATAAACCTCCTCCTTATTAGTATGCAGTGTTTTATCAGCTGATAAAACACTCCTCATTAGTATGCAGTGTTTTTATCAGCTGATAAAACACTCCTCATTAGTATGTGGTGTTTTTCTTGAATGCTAATTTCCAACGTTCACAAAAGCATAATTGTTATGAACTCTATTGACACACGCTTTTCCAGGAACTCGCCGCACATGTTTTAACAGGTCTAAAACCGGATAAAACACTCCTGCTCGTTTTTAAACATTACATAACATAATCATCAGGACAGACAACCAACATGTTCATGGAATGTTAAGGAAGTTGCCTACTAATACAGAGGTATTTTTGCCTAGTTTATGACTATACACGAAAATCATTGCTTTGCCAGGGCTATTGGAATTCAGAAAGGAAAATGGGGGTAACCATGGATGTATTTTTAATTAGTGGCAATAATTATAAAAAGGTCTAAAATACATAACAGTGTATGGAATTTCTTTCTGAATTAAAGCCTTATTCTTTGAAAAATGTACGGTTATCCCTAATTTTCTTTTTAGATCCTTTTATATTTGTTATCTTGATTTGCATGATACCAGGCTTTGTTTATTATTTCCTTTGTTAGGGCCGGTTTACAATGGCTGCAAAGCACCATATCACAGTAGCTGAAATGTATGAAGGGAATGCTGCTGATATTGAAAAGGTGAGAGACTGATAGACCTTTGACCTTTAATGTAGATCTGGTCACCTGGAAAGTAATTAAAAAGGCCAAGTATTCCAATCTTCTGGGCCAGATGGTGAAATTTCACTCAGACTTAAAAATAACTTTTCAAGTATTAAAAAAGCCATGACAATGAGACTTGGAGGATAGATAGTATGTCCAAACTACAAAAATGTGTCCTTTAAGGTCTGCAGGGGGAAGTGGTGATGTCATATGGTGCAGGAATCACATAGAGATGGGTTAATATAGTGACAACATAGTTCTTTAAATTCAGGAATTTAAGTAGATGTTTGTATAAAGACATGCAAAACTTGCCCATATCCATACAAATGTCTATGAAATTTTCAGACTTAGCAAAACTATGTCTTCTCTATTTTAAAAACAAGGGTCTCAAACTTGGTCTCTTCAGGCCCGTAGCAAGGCTAAAACAATTAGGGACTCCAAGCAAATTGGTTAAACAAAACTAATCCCCCCCCCCCCCCCCCCGTCACTCACCAAAACAGACCGATTACCGAGTTAACATGTAACAAGAACATCAAGCAAGGAGTAGCTTTAGTAAGTAAAACAATAACTTTGCACCTGCACCACACTTTTTGGTACATTTCTTTGCTGTTTCTTTTGTGGATTACCATGTGAAGTTTCCTTAAATTTTACGTTTGAAGGAGGATGTAAACAAACGATGACAAATTTTTCTTTCTCTTTTTAAATTTGTAATCAGACAGTAAGAATGCAACTGCAGGAGAGTTTGATTTTCTGTGGCTCTTTAGAGGACATATTTGTGTGGCTTTCAACAACGCGCAAACACTAAATACATTGGCATATTATAGCAATAAAATTATTGCTATCAATGAGCGGATGTCTTAGAAAACAATTAGTTTATTTCAACAGCTTTTATGGCTTGAGTTTGGTTCATTTCAATCTATTTTTGGTTCTTATTTCTGATTCACAAGGCAGTTGTGCCTCTGTTGCTGTTGCATATAAAAACAAACTGTTAGCGAAGGAAACTGACAGGTAGTAAACAGATTATTAAAGTTTTTGAAAAGGTACTTTCAATGTCAGAATTAGAGACTGATTGATGCACATTAATTTGTTTTAATTAGATATTTTTTGACACATTGTTGTATGTTGGTTTGCAAAATTTCAAAATTGTACCAAAGATCCATACACTAAAATATGCAGAATGAGTCTCAGTGCCCTTGTTAACAATAATATCATTATTGTTTGTATTTTTCTCCTCAGGCGATATTTCACTATGAACAGGCCGCTCAATATTACAAGGGAGAAGAGTCAACCAGGTGCATGTCAACAGTTTAATTCATTTTACCATGCCTGAGAAATAGTGACCATTAAATTGTCTTCTGGTTGTTCTTTCAAAGTAAAATCAGCAATATCTAGCTGTCTGCAATATTTCTTGATTGTTTTTAATAAAACAATATTATTCCACTCACGCTTGTTTGATGTGAGATAATTATAGCCAACTTGGTGCTACGCCCCTCGCTGGCTATCTATCATCTCATATCCAATGCGTGCTTGTGGAATAATGGTTGTTAAAATTAATGTTTCCTTTATTTAGCCTCCTGGAGGCTTATGAATTTTAGGTCTCACGGTGGGGAGGATGTATGAATAGACCAAACTCTTGGGGTGGGGTGTGGGGGCTGGGGGGTAATAGAGGATGGGGAAGAGGATTATTGGAATTTTTAGTCCTGAAAGGAGGTGTGGTGGGGCGGGCGGAGGGAGGAGGGTGTTGCTTGATAGAGGGAAGGGGTGAAATATAGGAAGTATGGTAATTGATAAAAGACTTAATCAGCCAGTTAGTTAAACTTCTCTCCCTTTATCCTTTGTAGCTCTGCAAACAAGTGCTTACTGAAAGTAGCAATGCACTCAGCTCAGATGGAGGCATATGAAAGAGCTCTTGGGATTTATGAGGAGGTGAGATTTTCTTGGTTTCTTGTGAAAATAGAGCTACAGGTCTACTAGCTATGTTATGCTTCAGCCTTTCAATAAATTATTGGTAACCTATGACATTTTGGCCACCAAGAGCCAAACGTTTTAGCTATCAGTACTGACCATGAGACATTATTTGAAAACCCAGGTTGCCGCAGATGCAATTGAAAGTTCATTACTGAAGTACAGTGCTAAAGAGTATTTCTTCAAGGCGGCTCTTTGCCACATGTGCATTGACGTTGCTGAAGCACAGAGATCTGTAGACAAGTATTGTGACATGTACCCTGCATTCCAGGACACAAGGGAGTGTAAACTAGTCACGGTAACTATAAACCACTTGTGAATGATGTATTATTATTCAGTGAATGACACAGGCATACTCGGAAAAAGGAAATCCGAGTGCTCCTATCAGGAGTCAAACTTAAGACCTTCTGATTACTGGTTCGGATGCTCTACCGCTGAGCTACAGGAGACTCGTTGGAGCTAAGGCCACTTGTTTTGCTAAGTTATCTGATAAGCAGACCTGGCCTGAGTTGTTTAATGCCCGATTAACCTAATCCTGGGTTGACATAAATATTGATAATTCGAGTTTAATGACTAATCACTAAAGATTCTTCCAAAAGATTTTTGTTCCTTAGCTTTGACATAGACTTTTCTTTACCATTAGCTTAAAATTAGCTTTTAAAAACATTTTTTAAGGAGCGAGATGAAAAACTTGGAGTGAAGTAATGCCAGTAATTTTTGGTGTCTAGTGTTTAAAAAAGGTTACTGCTTTTAACATTAAATAAGTAAGGCCACCCTCCACTTTCTGTCTGTTTCCGACTGAAAATAGTGTTACTTGGTCTCGCAGCTCCCAGGACTAGCTCAATGCTATACAGGAAGTGGGGTCAGCGAATTGATCAATTCAGTTTATAGTAGAAAGTGTTCAAATCGAAGAAAGGCCCTCGCAGTTATACGCAACTTAAGCAGCTGCGAAAAGAAAGCCTGAAAAAAATTCAGGCTTGAACGGGATTCGAACTTTTACGCACTTGGACCAAGGGTCTGTTTTCAGGCATGGAAAGGATTTTTCACATCCGTGTTCTATCAATTCATGGTAGCTCTAAGTGCAAACTACTGAAAACCAATGTTTATCATCATTATTATTATTAAAGCCGTATTTCTGAGATGCTTAATGCCTTCCAACCAGATATTCACCGAAAAAGAGCCGTTGTGTGGCTCGGAGTTTTATTATTGAATTACACTGATCACTCTTGCTTTGCTGCTTACTTATCTTTTTTAGACCCTAATTCAAGCTCAAGAAGAACAGAATGTAGAATCTTTTACAGAGGCTGTAAGTTGCTCTCGTGTCAAATGGATGAGAGATTTTTTTTAACATTTGTTCAACAATAAATAGCTATAAATTATGTTAACTTGGAAAAGAGAAAGATTGAAACTGATTTTTCGTATGGTCTAGCGGAATTCGTGTTTGGTTTTTCCTGGTTTTGGGGAGTTGAGGAGTTTTTTAAGGACTGGGTTTCGCCTTTGTGAGCGAATGACTCACTCAAAACGTATCCAAGATAGTTTTGAAGTTGTCATCAATATATCGCTGTTTGCAAAGCGTGAAGAGTGATTGATTGAAGCTAAAAATTTGTCCGCGAGGAGAGGTCTTAAGGGTAGAGCATTTGAACAACCTAATTTTCAAAAGTTCAAATGCCCGGGGATGGGAAGTTGAAGTTCGAATTAGTGGCTGCATTATCCCACAATCCTAAACCGTTTGAGTTTGTGAGAAAAGCCGCAGTGAACCAGATGTTTGACAAAATGGGTTACTAGTTCACATGAGGTAGTTTTTTATGCAAGTTGCCCAGTCTTCATTTAGCCACAGAGAATTTTGTGTACGTTGTTGCTGTGATTATTCTTTTACAAATGTCTTGCTATTTTTATGCTTTGTAGGTTAAAGAATACGACTCCATATCAAGACTGGACCAGTGGCTGACTACCATTCTTTTACGGATCAAGAAAGGAATGAATGAGGAACCAGACTTAACTTAGACTCGGACTGATATTTTAGTAAACAAACTCACACATAGATCTCAGTAATTTACATTTCCATGCCGGTAAAAGTACACCCTTATGTGTGCCTTTTAGAGCGGTTTTCATTTGATAGTCGTAAAGCCATACCAAAGTAATCTCTAGCCAATCACAAGAATTAAACGGGTCAACAAACCAATCAGAGCTCAAAGCAAGCACATGTAACCGGCGCCAAGCGCGGGAAAACGCGTGCGAGCAATGCACGATTGGAATTTGGTTTTGTTTCTCGATTCTCATTTGTTGAAAAAAAAAGTCGCAGAACGAAGTAACGCAAAACGAAGCAGACGCGAAATAATAACAAGTTTTGACACTCAATCGAGAAAGGCCCAAAACGAAACAAACGCGAAATAATTGCAACTTGAAACACTCAACTGAGAACCGCTCTATCAGTATTTTTGCTGGATTTAGAATTTGCGAAAATCATGTAAAATGCGTTGTAAGTTTCTATCAGTAAAATTTGTGATATTTGATGAGTCATTTACAAAACCTCGCTGAGAAAATATATAGTTTCCAGACCGAAAAACAGTGGAATTGATTTTCGTAAACTTTGACTGATTCATGAAAGCATCGAAAATGAAAATGACGCAAGAGTAAACACCAAGCATTGGAGAGTTTTATAATCACGTTTACGGCAAACAGGAAACGTGAAATTCGCGTTTATGTTTTCTCGAAAAAGTGGGTACATGGATGGGAATAGTGCAAAATAATTCTTAGCCTTTGATGCTAACGTAAAACTACTCAATTTTACTGAGAAACTGAATACAGTGAGCGGCAAATAAAGGTTAAACATGGTCACGTGGTCATGTGCCGTAAATGTAATTCTAACTCTCTCTTATGTTTCGTGGAGCTGGTCTGACAGCATTTAAAAATAGTGCGTTGCAGCATTGCTAGACATTTGCGATATTTTTAATCATTGCTTGCAAGGATAAGCAGTAATTGTTTGCTTTTTATATTAATGTTTCCTTTCAACTGCAAAGATAGTTTTTGATTTATGCTATAATATGGACACCACACTGACATCTGCTAATCACAGTAAATGCAAATCATGCGACTTACTTTTCAGAACTTAGTTTAGTTTATTAGCTTCTCCAAGGTCAATACAGTATAATAAATACATAAATCGAGCAAATTCTCTTTGAAAAATGATTGCTCCATTTGTATGGAAATGAATTTCCTTGCTTTATCCGAAAATGATTAGAAAAGAGAAAGTAACAAAATCTCAGTAAGATCGGGAGGATCCCCCAACAATAGAGTCACGGTTACGGTAAACGGCCAACGCGAGATTCGAGTTCATGTTTTCCTTAAAAAAATGAACACGTAGATGAGAACAGTGCAAAATAATTCTGCTTTTTAATGCAAACAAAAACTACTCAATTTTGCTGAGAAACCGAAAGCAGCGCGCGGCAAATGTAGGATAAACATGCTCACGAGGTCATGTTTGAGTTTGCTGTAAACGTTTAAGGAAGGGTGACAAGGTTTTGGTTTCCTCATAACATTTTACTCGAATTTTGTAATGCTATAATAATTTTATGCGTTCAGTTTATTCACTATTCCACTAATATTGTAACAGGTGTACCGTGCGTGAATCAGATTTTGAGGTACGGTGCCGGCATTCTCGTTAAAAAAAAAATACCGTTTTTCTCATTTACACGAACAAAAAATTGTTAAAGAAAATTTGCCCGTGTACACACAGGCAGTCCAATCGTAGTATGTGAGACACGATTTTGAATCTCTATGATCGTTACGTAGTGGTATATAACTAGAACAATTCAAAATAAAATATGTTTATCTTCATACTTTACGGTTTCCGTCCGTGGCATTTACATGTGATTCGCTGATTGAGTGAAATTGCTGTGGTTCGATAAAGCCATATTACTGTGATTCTCGCCGGAGAAAACTGAAAATAATACAAAATAAAGCCTGTTACTTTTGCTTCATTGTCCCTGTGTCCCGGCCGGTTTAAACGTAATTTTGTCCATTTTTTTTCTTCACGCGAGGTTACCCGTACCACAGGTTTGATCACCTTGAAATCCTCACTACCCCTTGGCACAAATTGCAGTGTTTGTATGGGAATCCCTTGATATTAATTTCTCCAAAGTTTGATTTTGTAATCTAAAAAAGGCAGAATATCTAGACGGTCAAGGTTGAAAGGTAATGCGATTGGGGTAAAATGGGCGTTTGTGTTGTTTTGTTAGCAGATTCATACTCTTCCGTTAGTCTTTGACCAGCACACGAGAGTTCGCGAGATCCGCTACGAGAGCGATAGCAAGAAAGTTTGGCGCGTATTTTCCGCCTTTTTGTACTTGTCATCTGCGTTAAACTGAAAGCGCCGTCTGATTGGTTCATTGAAGTAATTGATAGTTCAGATGGTTAATCTACCAATCACATCGCAGCTAAGAAAAGGATGGTAAAAATGGCGGGAAATGGCGCGCGCAAACCGCCAAGTCAGAGCTCACAGCTTGGCATCAACTTCACTTGGTTTGAGGAGTGAGAAGCACGTTTCGAGAAGCTAGAGTGCACATTACAGACATTTGTGGCATTTTATCAGCTCTAACTTCCAGCTTCACTTGTTAAGAGTAATTTTGAAGACCTCAGTAGGTGAGTAACATGTTTGCTGGCGTTAGTGTTCGATGTATTTTCGCTGATAACTTGCGCAAATTAAAGTAGCGTTGATTTCGCCATTCAACAGCGCGAAGAACCTGAGCGAGGAAAAGGGTAGGAGACAAAAACCGAGCTAATGAAGTAACTTTAATATTATTATGGCTTAAGTAGTGCGACTTAACTTCCACGACTGTAACACTGAACCAACTTCTACGTAAAAGGCCACTTTTGTAGGCGTCTTCATGCGCGCATGCATACATGTTGTCGCTCGTTTGGTTTATTTGGGGGCTGGGTTTGTTTGGCTCGCGCGCTCGATAGGCGATGGATCAAACGAGCCGGCTCATTGAAAAGAACTTGTATTAAATGGTTGCTTTGCTTTGCTATGATCATGTGTTTGACTATTTTTTTTTCTCATGAACAGTAACCTACATTTTACACTGATCGCAGAACGAAAAAAAGGGAGCAATTTCAGAATACTAGGTCCACTGCACTTATAACAGCAAATGTCTTCAAAGAGGTTACCTATTTTTAGTTTTTTTTTAGGCAGACCTAGAACAAACCCCATTTCCTTAAGGCGAAATGACTTTCTTCTTATCCGCTGAACCCTACCCAAAGTTGTAATATGTAACAGTTGTGTCATAAGTTTATGTCAAAACGTTTGCAGTAATTACTATACACCCAAACTTCAAACAATATTCTATTTTCTTAACCTAACCTTTTAACCCCTTATATATCTTGTCCTCATACTTTTCTTGTAAAAGTACTGGGGAGAAGTTATTAAAATATCAAGAAAATTCAACTTGGGTGACCATATCCTTAATTCTCATGACCTCAGTGGTTGCATACAAGGAGAAAATTGATGCTGATCACTGTTAGGGCTTAAAGGGTTAATTCAGGGTTCTTTCCTTTTCTATTTTTGTTTTAGATATAGCTGTGACCTTATGACTGACATTGCACTGCAAGCAAAGACACAGGCGAGCTATTTTGACCTGCTGCATTGCTTGATGCTGCTGCATCAAGAGACCTCGAGATAAAGGATGGATTGTATTGGGAACGTCAACATTGTATTCATGGTAAGCTCTAAACAGTAGGCTCTTTCTCCTTCCAGCCCAACCTTCTCCCAGAGGGGCACCCGCACCAGGTGGCTCTCGCCACCGTGAAATATTATGCAACTACATTTTTTCCAAGTTTTCTTGCTACTTGAGCAAAAAAATTAAATGGAGCAAGTTTGTCTTGAGCAGTCCATCCTGCTGAGGGGTTACAGGCATCTTAGTGTTTACGCTCAAATATTTTAAATTTTTGGGGTACACTTGTGTGTTCTTATCATTTGACTATCCAAGAAGTAGGAACCACTACAAGTCTATCGCTTCTTCCTGTACCTAAATGGTTAGAGCATCTGCCATTGTGCATAATGTTGAGACTAGAGTTTCTTGAATTAGATGGTAAACATTTGTTGCATTGGGAATGCTTGCAACAATTGCCACTACTAAACAAACTGGCTGTAGATTTGTCTATGAAATAATCTGTGTCAAATGCATTACACACAAAACAGAAAAAAATTAATGTACCCTACCAATTCAGTGTTTGGCTGGAATAACACCTATTCTAAAGCTATGCATAGGTGTGTGTGAACACTCACATTACCTATATATGCAGCATAGCCAATTTTTAACTCTTGTACATTGTTTAGAAAATGAACATAAACAAACATACCATTGGTAAGCAGTCTTTCTGTTGGAAAGAGTAACTACTTGTAATTGAAGAACTTGGTGGAACGGGGGGGCGGGGGGCGGGGGTTACAAAGTGGCACTTTTGTTGATGAAATCACCAAAACACTCCAAATGTGTGCAATTTTTGTGTTTGTTGTTGATTTCGATGGCATTGCTAAACCAGGGCTTGAGACTAACGGTAGCCAACTAGCCAGAGACTGGAAAAAATTCAGTTTCGGCTGAAGTAACCTTCCGTGGGGGGAATATGGATATTTTCTGGAAGTGCACATTATAATCTGGAAGCCCCTCACATCTCAGATGCTAAAATCCTTTTGATATTACCCACCTCAGTCACCCACCCCCATAGAAGCCCATGGACTGTTAGCTTTAATTAGTATTTCAAGTTGTTTGTATTGTCAAACTGAACTTATTTTGAAATGTAAAATTCCCTCCAATAATAAACATCCACCCCCTCTGACAAAAAACAATCCTGGAGTGAAAAAGCTCTGTTAAGTCTCTTGAATGAATATACAGGGGGGGGGGGGGGGGGGACAGGGGGCGGAAGCCCGGGAGAATAGGGGGCGGGAGGGGTATGGGAGACGGGAGAGGAAAGGGCGGGAGGCGGGAGTTCTAAGAGGACGGGAAGTGGGAGAGCAATACAAAACAGTGAATTTCTTTACTTATTAATGCGTTATAATACCTCTGAGGCTTTACACATATATCCGAGGGCACACAAAATTCGTGCTCAGGCGATAAACAGGGTTACTTCCGGTGAAATTGTAGACCCTTTCATGGTGTTACGTCATAGCTCATGAAATGTCAAGCGTGTCTTGTGAACACACGTGTGAGTGCGGCGCAAGTTGTTAGAAGTCCCAAAAGAAGTGAGCATTAGGCGAGCAAGTACGCATCTTGTAAATTTAGTATCAGAGATATAAAAAAAATTCAAGTTCGTCAAAGACCATTTTAGTACTTCTTAGTATTTTTCAGTGCAGTAGAGAGAAATCTGGGGCATGGACGACCTTCTTGGGAGTTAGCTCCCAATGACCGTCAATCGGGCTTACTAAAGATTTTGCTGCATGGTGTATCAAAATTTGTGAACGGAATGCTGTTTCAATGAGCACATGGAGAGTGCGGAGTGGTTCGTTTCACGACCCCGTTTTTCGTTTTGGACAAGGCAAAATCGATTCCTATTACAATAGGCAGCCAAACAGCTTGGGAAGCAATCAGGAACGACTTTATAGAAAAGAGGAGTAGGATTAGGACTGAGTAGGACTGAGATCAGTGCGGCCTCCTCGGCACATTGATGAAGACTTCTTTTTGATGAACAGTTTGTCCGGCCTAATTTCGGACACTTTTTGCATTTAATGCAGTAATTCTTTCCTCAGAGCAGTACCAACGAGCTTAGAAATTAGTGTATCAAGTAAACGTGATGGATCCGCAATTAGGCGCCGGGAATTAGCAGGCGTACCGAACTCTAACTGGGGCTTTTGGCTGCCAGCTTGCCATGTCCTACTTCCCTATTTGAATTACTTGATCTCAACAAATGAATAATTAAGAAATGCAACACTGCACGATGGACTAAGAATGTTGTCACTGAAAGAATGGTTAAACCGTCAAACAAGACGAACATGTTAGTCAAAAATTAAATACAAGTAGTGGTGATAAACATAAACTTGCGCATTTTAGCTTGACGTAGCATATGAAACGTCAAGTTACATAAAATGCGCAAGTTTATTATGTTTATCACCGCTGTTTGTATTTTATTTCTGATCAAGCTACGATGGCTCAAGAACAAAAGTCTTTATGTTAGTCAAAACTTCATTAACTCAGAGTACAAAACCTATCAATAATGTTAATGTTAATCAAAATATATATAGTAAAAAAAATGAATAATGAAAGGCCTATGAATGGTACATCCTGGTACAGCTTTATGACTAATACGGGTTTTGAAGCCTTCTAATTTACTCGGGGACGGGAGAAACGCGAAAAAGGGCGGGAGGCGGGAGGCAAAGGTACAGGAGGCGGGAGGTTCTGACCCCCCTGTCCCTTCCCCCCCCCCCCCTACAATATAGGCCTGGAAATCTATGGTAACCATAAATTAAATTTACAATGCCAAAGTGGAATATTGTAATCGGGTTGGATTTGCTTCAAACAGTGTTTTAGATCACATAGTTCTGTGATACAAAAAGCACCAGAAGCAGCAACAAGACTGAAGTACTTTCAACATTATATATTTTATTCTCAGTTCTTATAATAAGTTCTAGGAACATTCAACATTGAAAGTTTTCCAAAATTCATTTTCATGAAACTACTCCCTCTAAGCAAGATCTAATGCTGCCCTAAGGGGAAGCATTTATGTTTACAGTTTAACACCTTCCTGTATAATATCAGAACATACATGTTTATTTTAATTAAGTAGCTGGTAAATAGCATCAACTTTGCTACTATAAGAAAACCTTAAAACATCACCGTGACCTTAAAATATAGAGAGGGTTCAAATTTTTAGAAGTGACTTTTTTCTATAGTATGTGACTTAAATTAAAAGAAATAAATTATTTAAAAATCCCTACATTGCACATTAGGAATGCTTCTTGCACATTAGGAATGCTTCTCAGTAGCACAACCAGCTGATATTATTCATTCAACGAAACTTAGAATAATATTTAATATATACACCTACTAAAGCATGGGCTTTTTGAACTTATTCTTCCTTGACCTCTGGCTCAAAATTTAATCTGCATGAGCTGAAAATATGAATCACACCTTCAAATTTCAGCCATTTGTTACCCTACAAATAAGGCAAATTCAGCCTGAAAAAGCTTCTTCAAAGACTGTATAAGAAGCAAGATTCAAGGTTAAAAGTGTGTTGCATTGATCCAGTCATTGAAGTTTTCACCATTGGATGAAATTCGGTACTTCTGTTTGTCATTTCACCAAATTTTACACCTTGCTATCCCAACTGTAGCATTAGGCACAGGTCATAATAAATTTCAAAAGCTAACTGTTCAACCAACAAATAAAACATAAATTATGCGAATGCAAACATATATTTAGTATAAAATGTATCAAGTAGAATGCATAAATAATTTAATGCTTCTTCTGCATAACACTTCTTAAACTTTCTTTAACTGTGCCTATACTGTGTATAGGTGCCATTTTTCATTCACTCACAAAATGGCCGTAGTTTTCCAAGAGCATGTCCAGTTAATTATCGATTGGGGGCCAAACCATGTTAAGTTTATGGTGACTTTTCCAAGACGACATCAAAACTTGACAAGTGGAACCCAGTTATTTTGTTTACTGGATAGTTTCACCACAGCAGAGAGCTGTAACGTTTTACAGCATTGGGGCATTACTTTTTTCCATTCGTGCTTTTCAAAACTTATTACTATGGGAAAATTCTTTTAGGACTATAAAATAATATCAGTTGATCCCTTCAAGAGATGTATTTTCACATACTTTTCCCGTCATGACTGAGAGGTTGGCATGTGGTGGTTAATATGTGACAGTATTTTGGGGTACATTCTTTTGGGACTATTCCGTTATAGGAATACTCGGAATAGACAGTATTTGTGTTCTTTTGGGAGCTATTCCATTTCGGAATGAACAGAATATAATTCGGTTTATTCTTTTCCTGATAGCAGAATGAATAGAATGGAAGGAATAGAGTTTAATCGGAATAGACAAAATATGCATTCTTTTGAGAAATTTTTGGCCAGGAATCCTATGCAGCCACTCACGTGCGCAGACATGGTAGTTCTTAGGTCACCTCCATCATAGGTATTCCATTTCCAGAGTTTAGGAGTGTTCTTTTTGAAATTGAAATTCCAAGTATTCTGTTATTCCTAAACAGGAATAAGAATAGCTAGAATAGCCCCAAAAGAATGCACTCTTAGATGAAATCAAGTTTGCCTTACATGTCTTGGACAAATATTATTGTTCAATTGGGTTTCATTGTGTTTGCCTTCCTTGTTTGGGACTAGATATATTTTCAAGTGGATAATGTGGTGACTGGAACAGGAAAATCGCTAGGTATGTCATGTTATGTGTTATAAAGTATTATGGGATTTAGATAAAAACAAGGAACGCATGATTTGAGAAATCGAATGATTAAAAGACACATTTGTTGTGATTATCAGAGTTGTTGACGTTCTATAGTCTTTACGCAAAACCGCCATAGGTAACTTGTTAAATTCGTGTTGTGAACTATTGTTTTTGCTGAATGATGTTCTAGCATCTCACTTTGCACTAACGTATAAGTAATTATTAAAAGAATGTACCTATTGCATCTTATACAAGCATAAAAATTGTTTACTGATGACCATACTCTACATGGTTTGGATGTGAGACTAGACTGACAGCCTCTAAATACAGTTTTGCTTGCTTCGGAATCCAATTCACTGTTTGTATGTAATTTGCCAAATATTGTCTTTTAGCCACTTAAAGTGTCACTGACTTTGGCTTCAGCTTTTGGCAAAGGATTTCTATATATGAAATCTCTAATTTGGTACTAATCTTCTAAATCATGTCATTCACTATGTTATCCACACAGAAATAATAATGTTTCTGCTTAATATATTTGGGGCCCGCCCTAACTGTCACTATGTTCCATGTTAAATTTCTTTCAGTAATTTCTTTATCTGCTTTAGCAGATTGCCACATATAATTTCTGAAAATAGCGTAACAAAAAAGTGGTAATTTGGTGGTAAAATGCTGTCTTTCATGTTTTCAGTCAGCACATGTTTCCTTCATACATTGTGCATGACCATGAATCCATTAATTTTTTAATATTTTGAGTAACATCAGTAATACAAAGACTGCTAAGCATATGAGAATCTGAACATGTTTAAAACTTTATAGTTTTGCATGCTATATAAAAAGATGAAAAACTATCACAAGTCCAAACTGACACATATTTCTAAACAAGAACTTCTTTTCTTGAAGGAGGGTGGGTTTACAACCATTCAATACCTAAGACTTGTTTACTTCTTGGCCCAAAATGTGGATGGAAAAGTGATCAGTTTGTTGCTTCAAGGAACAGGGAGTATTGTTAGTCCTCCCCAGTTGAGACACTCTTACACTGCAGGCTACCCTCAGCAGTTGCTTTTCGGTTAGGTTTATGCCTTACAGTTTGCCAGTACCAATTATCTATACACCTAGATGGGGAGATGTGGAGTTACATTTCCTTTCCAAAGAAACAGCACCATGCCTTAACAGGGATCCATGTTGAACCACCTATCTTATATTAAGGTTAAAAGACCAAAGCCCCAACTATTAAACCACATACATTCCACAGCCTCAGACCAGTGGAACTGTTTAAGATAAAAACTTATTTTCTCTGCTCTCAGTCCACTCGAAATTTAAATATTTCTCAACCACAAGTTATGGATAACAGTACGATAGGCTTTCAAAATAATAGTTTTTTAAAAATAGAGCATTACAAATGGCTTTGTCTCAAAAACATTTGAACACTACATGTATCTCTATTTAACTGTAAAGATAAATTTCCTATCCACTTTGCAATTTTTCAGGACTTTGAAAAGTTTTGTTTTTCTCATGCAGAAAAAGCTAAAACCCTGGCCGGATGTGGCAATATGTTTGTAATGAAGATAGTACAATATATAAAATCCAAAGTGAGGTTAGAAAGAGGGATGTGGGAAGTTTGAAGGTCTTATTTCCTCCAAGCTCTCCACCAACCCTTTTGCCTCTACGGAACATCATTACTGCAATAGCAAGAAGAGCTGTACAACAGAAAACTACTACAGAAAAGCCAAGAGATCCTGCTTCGACTTTAAATGGTTTTCCCTGGGCTGCATTTGCTATTGCTGCTATAGACCAAGCAACTCCCAGACCAAGAAAGACATTCACAGAGTTGCTACCAGTGACATTACCAATGGAGGAATCTGCATATTCATCACCAACGGCCGCAACTTTACTTGCAAAAGTATCTGTTGAAATAACAATAACAATGAAAATAACAATCATGATGAGTTTTGAACTAAGGTACACAAATGGCAAGTAGCTGAACAGCTTGATTAAGAGCAGCAGGATTCTAAATCTCTTTTACTGCAGGTAGAAGGATTAACCAGGGCTGCTTAATGACTATAAATGTGTTAATTTTAGAAATAAACCACTGCTTATAAGTATATTAGTAAAAATGTTCATGAAATGTTTCTCGTTCTTTACCTGTTATTTCATTCATCCATTTTTCAGTCAAGGCAATCTCTAAAAACAGCTAATTTTCTTACTGCTGTTTTTTCCCTCTCCACATACATTTCTTGTGCAGGGTTTGATTGTTTTCAGTCAGTGGGCCCCCAACCATTTGAAAATGGTATACATCAACTGTTATGGCAATATTATTAACTGAATGCTTGCTGTTTCTGTTTTGTTTTCGCTTAGTAGGTTCCTATGAACGGGTTCTGTATTATAAGCTAAAGTGATGTGAATTTGTATAATTTATGGCAAAAATATATGCAGATAGACAGGTTTGCCCCCAAATTTTTGGAGATTGGAGGAGTCACACACCCCTATTCACCCTCTCTAGTAAAAACGTTGGTCTGGCTACATGCAAACCATGCACAGTGTTCTCACCAGGCCGCGCCATTACGGGATTCCCGCAGTTTCAAAACAAATGACGCGCAAGATGATATGAAAGGGCCATCAGGGCGCAAAGAAGAAAAACAAAATCTAAAAAAAATTCTTAACTAATGCAAAAAGAAAATCTAATGTCGTGGAAAACAAAATACGTATGGCTTAAGTACGACGAGGCTAAAGATGCGCTTTGTGCCAAGATTAATGGCAAGACAAATTCATTCATGGCTGAAATTCAAATTTCCGAACAAGCAGTGCTGTCAATAAGTTTTAAAGTAGACATCCCGACTGGGAAAGTAGGCGGCAGGCTACTTTTCGAGTGCCGAAGGCGCGAGCTTCCTAGGGGGGTCTGAAATTTAGATGCTTGGAAATGCTATTTTCAACGTTTTCCAGACTGTATTTGGGCCTTAAGAACAATCAAAATTAAGACTATATTAACTATATTCTATGTTTGTTACAAGCGTTCTTTTAATCAAAATCTCAATCACTTGGTTTTAGAAAAGAGTGAAATGATAAATTTTCAACTGCTTATTCAAAAAAATACATTCAATGTTTTAAGTTCATGTTGTCCTTTTGACTTTGCCCTTTGGCGACCTGGTGTACACTAATTGGTAACAATACTGAAGTAAAAGTAAGTTGCCATATCAGATTCATATAAATTATGCACTTTCTTCTGACATGCGAAAGCCTGGGACCTAGTCCTGTGAAAATGTCCCAGGCATTCCACGACCCTTCGATCACCTCGATCTGCGTCGACTTTTTAGACTTTTTTTACTTCCACCAAAAGCAGGCGAAAGGTTAACACGGTTAAAACTCCTGAAATGTGCCTTTACTTAGACCCAGATGTTTGAACCGGAGGTTTTACAATTATTTTTGCGGAATCTTTTCATTATTTTAAGCCGGTTTCTTGCTGGATCCTGTTCTCTGAAAATGTCGCAGGCGTTCCACGACCCCTTTGATCAATTTCCATCAAGTGTGACAAAGTGAAACACGTTAAAAACTCCTGAAATGCGCCTTTATTTCGACTCAGACGTTTGAGGCGGATGTCTCACAATTATTTTTGTTGAATCTTTTCCTTATTTTAAGTTTCTTACCAAAATTAACAGTAAAGTGAGACGAAAGTAGCCGGCCGAAGATTGGCCAGTAGCCGGCTGTTTTGGCCGGCTACTGGCCCTTATTGACAGCACTGAACAAGTCTGTTTGAAAGGCATGTTGTTCTTCATGTTTGGAGCTTGGACACTCACACAGCAAAATGTAACAGCTTAAATTGTTTTGTATTCATTTTATTCAAATATTGACATTCGACGGAAATTGTCCATTCGGATTCCATAACGACCCAGTCTATCTCTCAAATGACCCAATTTTTTTGCCCTTGGACCCCAAGATGCAAAATCCTGGTGAGAACACTGCATGCATGTTTGTTTTCTTCACACCTTGTACATGTGGAACTCACTGATGTCAGCAATAAAAAGTGCACAAAATGTACAGCTCAGTTAAGCATAAAATTAAGAATTTTAACAGTGTGTGGAAATCAGTCATTACCTGGGAGACTTGTTCCAAGAGCAACAAAGGTGATGGCAACCACACTGTCTGCTAAGCCAATAGTACAACCAAAGTGAGAAGCTATGTCTCCTATCACCATTGTTAGCACACCAATGAAGATGATAGATACCACAAAGCATGCCCAGCCACCCCAGATGTCAGTAGGGGGGACAACTGCAAACAACAGCTTCCAAAACACAGTCAGGTAGTGCATCATGTAGTCTCCATAAGTTGGAGTACTTTGTTCTTCACTGTCGTCATCACCACTGCCACTCACTGTCAGAGCATCAACAAACTGCTCTTTCCAAGAGGAGGTACCAACAACCAGTGCCAAATTGGCTTTGACAAGTAATTTGTCAACTGTGTTCTTGAATTCCCTACTTTCTATAATGGTCACCTCTATCTTGGAGACATCACCTGACAAATAAAGACAGAATTTTAATTTGACAGTTCCACATGCTCATGGTCTATGCCCATCTCATCTTCTGCTAGATGCTTGTTTTTCTTTTTAGAAAGACCTTTCTAGGTCATGGTATTCTATTGGTGAGAGGACAAGGGAGCTAATGTGTGGACTTTGCCATTTCTGGGAAGAGGTAAAGTTTATTACATTGAGACTTCAGCACTATCTGACCGCCAATTATGATGAAGGGCTGAGCTATTTATATGAATTTTTGTTTTTAAATTCGTGAGACATTACCAGCACTTTAAAACAATTCCTCGTACCATTGTGTTAAATAACAAACAACTTTGAGCATCTATGTCACTAAGATCGACCATGCTGATTTCGCTCATACATACGGGGCACATACAGGTAGAATCCACACTGGAGTAATTAATCATCAATCCTAAATTATCTTAAAAGATGCTACTTAAAATATTATTATCAACACCTAAACTGTTTAGCCTGGGGTATTTAATAAAACTGTTACACTTGTAATTTACAACCTAGGCTGTTGGTTTTACAAGCACACACACACAAAGAAACTCAATGAAACACTAACTCAAAAACAAATTCAATAATCATTGTCAAAGACTTCTAACAATGTTTCTTGGACTCATTTTCTGCATGAGCGTGTAATAACAAGGGACCAGATTATTATTTTCATTGAAGTGTAAAGGCTTTATAAAGTTGGCACTTGGTAAGTGCCAGGTGTCAAAAGGATTTCTGGAGGGTTGGGGCAGAGTTCTGTTCTGTGATTTGGACACACCTTGCAAATAAACCATACTCTTATTTTGGGTGTTGTGTTAGTCCAATGTATTAGGTATATGATTGAGTGATTTGGAAATACATTTGACGATAAAAAATTGTGATGAAACATTACTTAAAATCAATTTTAGCCATTGTTAATCTAAAAATGATTTTAAGTAATGTTTTATTGCAATTTTTTATTGTCAAATGTATTAAGTCTGTTGACATTTTTAAGTAATATAATTATTTGTTTTAGTAGATTATTATTGCCAGTACCTAGTCTAGGCTTTCCCAGCTCTTCCAGGCGTTCTTTCTCAGCATCGTAAACCTCATCAGTACCAGCTCCACTATCCTTATCTTCCTCCTTCTTGACCACTTTAGGTTCACCAAGAACCACATAAAAGGTCTCGTTCTTCTCATATTCTTCATCATCTATGACATTGATCTCAATGTTTTTCCTACAAAAAGACCACACACACACAAAAGGAAAGAAATCATAGCATTATTTTCTTTTGACACTGAAATAAAACCTTAATTGCCACACTGAGAAATGTCACTGTACATTTCCTTTACGCTGTTTGGAAAAAAAAAACTACGTAAAGAAGTTTATTAACATTTTCATTTTTAATTACTTATTTTAAATTTAAGTTTCCCCCTTGTGTTTACATTGTCTGATGCAGCTGTTACCAGTCACAGGCACCCCAATATAACTCATTTTTTCCCATCAAGTTTTTAGGGGATATTATCAAAGAAAATTCATTAAATTATACATGGGCATTAAATTATGCAATGCCCATCGCTCACAAGTGCAGATTATAATGACATTGCATGAAGTACAAATCACTTTTTATCTGAATGCTATCTTCCAATGTATGTTATTGGTAGATCCTCACAGTAACTCTTTTACTTCCAAGATTGCACAATTTTTCAAATGCACAAAAGTTGCAAATTTTGTTGTTCGTTTTCTTGAAATATGTAAAATAAACTCCACAGGAAAGTATTACTTAGGAATTTTCATGTGAACGATCAATGTTGACTCTTCGATCACAATAGGAAAAATGTATTTACATTCATGCAAAAATCATGATTCTTCAGATCCCAAAAACACACTTGCGAAGAAGGGGTAAAGTTGCGCAGTCTATTTCGATGAAAAATTATTTAATAACAAAATGCAACGATAATCAGTAGTCAATTCACACATTACAAAAACATTGTGGATCACAAGTAATTCACTACTTTAGTCACAAGTTTTGTATTAAGTGACTACTGCATTCATATGACATAAAAATGAGGCATTCTTGAATCACAAAGAAAATTAAGTCTAAATCACACATTACAGTAAAATTAAAGCCCTAATTATGCATCATGAGAAAAGTGTGGGTGATCCTCTTCAGTGAGAGCTGAAAAAAAAAAATGCAGTTATTCTATAGGTTTCTGTAATTTAACCTCTATTTCCCCCATCTCTTGGTAGAAACTAAAAATTTTATATCAGTTCTTCATCTGTCTTTGATTTCGTGAGATTCTCATATCCAATTAGCTTTTATAATTTTTGCACTTGCAAAACTGTCACAGTCAAATAAATTTCCTACCCCCTGCCTTTGTTTGACGTTTGTTTCAAAATAAAATAATACTGTTCCACACTGATTAAAATGGATAATGAAGGAAGAATATTCTGTTTTTACTAACAAGCTGTAAATTAGGACAATTTGATGTCGCGTGCCAACAGTTTTCTGTATACTTCCACATTTTAATGTGGTTTATAGACTGAACTATAAATATATTTCTATCTTTGAATCTGCAATAGCTGTCTTATCAACAATAATTAAATGCAAGTTACCCGTTCTAGGTGAAGTGCTCATACAGATGCTACCTTTGGTCATCCATATGTTTTGGCTAACCACAATGATAACAAGTGTACTTGGAGGCTACTACTGAAAACACCTTGGTGAGTCTGTCAACAATGATGTACCAAATTTTTCTTTGTTTCACCATTTGGAAAAGGATATTAGCACTTTTCCACTGGTTTGATAAATACTTTATAGCTATAAAAGTGTTTATGTTTAAAATGTTATACCTCTCTGTTTAATTATTCATGTAAACTGGCCTCCTTTGAGGTGTATATGTATTCATTTCTCTAAAAATGTCCACAACAAATGTCTGCTGTACATATAACTAATTTGCTAATTCAATAATTCATAAGAAAATAGCTTCCAACTAAATAATTCAAACAGTGAAGTAGATAACATACCTTCAGCTTTGAGCTGATAAGTAAAGCTGTTAACTCTAAGATATTATTGTAAAATAAAGAAACATGAAAAATTCTAGACTTAACAAAGATTGGGTTTTCATATGGTTAAGGTCTGGAAGTTATTATTAAAAAAAAAAATAGTTGGTGCCACTAATGTTTAAAAATTTTATCAAAAGAAAAGGGGCTGGGCTCCCAAAAATCTGTGGCTGGCTTCAACTAACTCCAAGAGTCAACCTTGGTTCTTGAAGTCTGTGAACAAAATCGTTAAGTTTTCAGTGGCTTCCACAGAGTGGCTCTTTCATCCACTATTTCCAGGTATATTGGAATTTTGGCTTTTGTGAACAGAGGAAAACCAGAGTACCCAGAGAAAAACCCTTGGAGCAGGAATGAGAACCAACAAAAAACTCAACCCACATATGGCTTCGACACCAGGAATCTCCCTGTTTGTCCTAAAAATTCAAATTACATAGGCCATGTGAGACGAAGAACTGTTAGAAGCATGTTTAAAGCTGTGTGTGCTGTAAATGATTGATAAGGGTTTATGTTTGTTTATAAAATTTGACTTAGAATCAAGATGAATTTCTTTATTCTCATCACCTATTCGCATGACACGATGCATAGAAATGGCTTAATAGCTTTAGCATGGTGGGCTTTGCATTATTTTGAGCATATGCAATGTGACATAAGATACATATATACAGCAAACTACAAGGGTGCGTTCAATTGAAAAGGAGACTACATTTGCTCTTTGAGATTAAAGATTTCCCACAGCGAAACAAGTGTTTTGATGAGATGACCAAGTCATTTTAATTGGCAATACAACAATTTATGGCTGCACATGTTTGCAGAAAAAAAAAGGAAGAAAAAGTTTTAGTAATTGGCTACATATTAGGACCCTGGCCTGGCCTTACAGCTGCCTGCATGTCAGCATGATAGACCTGCAGTCTTAAAGGAAAATTCTGTTCTTGATATTTTTGCATAGTAAGTAAATCCTGATTGTTTTATCCGGAAATATGCAACAACCTTGCCATGTTGGAACATCAAAACTTAGTGTCCAGAATTTCTAAGTGCTAAATTACCAACCATACTCTCCAGATATAGTTCCATAAATTGTTGCAGTATTGAGGCCCAACAACAACAAAGCCAAGTCAACCGTAGCGGCGTCAACTCGAAATTTAGTTTTAGTTTGACATGACCGCAGAACTTTGTTACACCTGGTGATGATTTAATTGTAAACTATTAGAAGGAAAAAATTGTTTTTCTTTTATGAACATTTGTCCCAACGGTAGATAGAATGGCTATTATATGCAAGTGAAGAACGATCGAGTAGTACTTGTGAATAACACTAGAAAGATCCATACAAGAGCGATAGGGACAACAAACTAACTGTACAAAATGAAACCTTACGTAAATCAAATCAATTATCAGCTCCTTGGAGACATTTTCAATTTTTTACAACCTTTGCAGAGCAGTGTTGCTGAGCTATTTGAACCAAAATTTAGGCATCGCTAAGACAAAGGGTAGAAGGAAAGGCTTCAGAATACGGAGTCGCATTCATTATCGCATCGTTTGCATAAATCAACACCACTGTCACAGATGCATGTAAACGAAGCAAAACGTATTGTCGGCACAAGTGAAATGTTTGGTGAATTTACACAACTGAGATGATCTGAAGAAACGATAAGTCTAAGAGGCAAATTAACGCAAAACATTGTTTTGGCTTGTAAACAAAAATGCCCGTATTGGCCTGTTTTTAAGTCAGACATAGATCATGTATAAATTGGTTCTCAGGAAACTCTCCAGTCAACTGGCTCGTATGTAAATTACAACAGTTGGATTTTTCGAAAGCAAAACATAAAAGACACATGCTTTGGAACAAAAAATGCGCTGTTATAAACAACTTTCCCCACCTCCCTCTAAATTATATTTTACATTAAATTGTATACGTAAAAGAATAACGATTACTGGTTTTTCTCGAAAGCGTTGCAATATTATATCTTGTAAATGTAAACTAAACCAAGATGGCTTACAGTAAGAATACGAAAGTCTTACCAGGTTTCGTCGTTCTCGAACTCCAATTCGCCGACAGCATCCTCGTAGTCCGTGCCACCGCCTTTAGCGGTTCCCTCCACGGTATGGTAAGGAATTCGGACGGTACCACGAGCCCCCGTGTGGCGAATCACCTTCAGTTTTATCGTTCCATCTGCTTCAGTGACCGAGGATTTCTCCTCCTCAAAAGTGAAGATGCCGGGATAGTCATCATCCAGGATTGTGATCGTGGCTACACCATCTTTGCCAACTTTTCCCGGTGGTCCTCGGTACTTGTTTCGTACCAGATCACCATCTTCGCCAGCTACACGAACATTGCCTAGGTGGACGTAGAAGTGTTCGTCTTCTTCAAAGATGTCATCGTCGATTATCACAACGGAGAACGTCTTGGTAGTTTCCCCTGGCCGAAAGCAGATGGTTCCCTCGG
Organism: Pavona decussata; assembly: GCF_977016875.1. Lineage (NCBI taxonomy): Eukaryota > Metazoa > Cnidaria > Anthozoa > Scleractinia > Agariciidae > Pavona > Pavona decussata. Next base: position 518,638 of record NW_028145548.1, on the reverse strand, counting down.
TTTTCTCGTAATCCTGACCCGCCTCAGCTGTGCCATCTTCCGTCCTGAAGTCCACAAAAACAGTGTTATTCGGATCACCACCGGTGCGTGAAATGTTCATAAACACACTGCCACAGTTTTCCTTGACAATGTAGTGGACAGGGTCAAAATAAATCCTGACGACCTGAGGGTCCTCGTACTCCACTTCGTGCATCTCGAGTCTTGCATCTGCCAGGGAGCTGCTGGCTTTTTCCAGCTTTTCATGTTTCATCTTCAATACATTTCCACTGCCCACCATCTTGCGAGTGGCTTCGATTCGATAAAACGCACGACTCTTTGGTTGCAGCTTGAGGTTTTCCTGCTCCAGCAGACGCTCGACGGCCTCTCGGTCGGCATCTGGGTGCTTCTGTCGTATTTCTTTCAGTGCTTGGATGGCCTTTTCACGTCTGTCTTCTGTCAGATCGTGAAGCAATTCGTCGTCGTCAAATTCTTGTCCAGCTTCGGTGTCGGAGGTGTAACGACCATCGGCGACGTTTCCGTCCACGAACCCATCTTTTACTTGAACTCCAATAATATCGAAATCGCCGGTCTGCATGACAGTCATGCCAGCTCGTTTTTGTTTTCTTTGCCTCCTTCGTAAGGCTCTGTAGAAGAGCAGTCTGCGATCTGCAATGTAGGCTGCGATCACCATGATTGGGAAGAAAGCGAGGGTAACGACGGCTTCCCATATCTTAACTTCATCCTTCGACGAGACTGCGAGAATGATATACAACCAAACGTAAGCCAAGACCGATGTGGACGCTGTGATAGCAAATACTCGGAGGTGTTTGATTCGGCGAACCTCGCCATCGGGAATAACATAAACACACACTGCAATAATAATCAGTAGGTTAAACGCTGCAGAACCGACGATTGTCGAAGGACCAAGATCACCAGCTTGAAACCCGTTCCCGCAGATTTCAATTGCTGAGAGTAAAATTTCGGGTGCTGATGAGCCAAGAGCCATAAGAGTTAAATTTGACACAGTTTCGTTCCATAGTTTGACGGTTACCACTCTCTCCTTTCCGGTTTGCTTGTCCGTAAATTTTATTTCTTTCTCCTTCGATGTTATTATTTCTATTGCGGACATAAAGCGATCGGAGATTATTGAAACACCCAAAAAGAAAAAGAGTAAGGCGAGAAGGTACACAAACGCTCGCCCGACAATCTCGCCAGTAGAAGGACTGCCTCCCCAAACAGGCAAAACAATCCCTGGTTTACAATCTGTTCTTAACCCCTTGCATTCTGAGTCGGCTCCGCAAACGGTCTGTTGTAGAAAAACACACCAAACTACCCAAATTGTGCCCGTTTGAAGCGCCAACCTTTCAACGTAGGACATTTTTAGTAGCTTTCTACATTTATGAACGCTAAAAGGGCGAAACTCGAGAAAATTCTCGACTTAAATCTTTTCGAACGTGCGCTGTCGACGACCAGTCGGCTCGGAAGCGGTAGAGCCCAATGAATTGTGCTTGGAGTTGTGTTTCAAACAGCGTTCTCTGGTGCGTAAAAAGCATAGAGATGTCTTTTCACATTCAAATTATGGTCCGCAACACGCCAGCTGCTTTCATTCTTACTGGTTGGCAGGAGAAAAGACGACCTACCAAGCAACTCACAGTGTTCGCCAATTGAAAACAAGTTGTATTTGGTATGTATATTTATGATTGCCTGCGCATGCGCTGACACGCAGATGTATGTTTTGATAATATTTTCAACGGGGCTCAGCAGAAATACACTTAGCGGCTTTTGAAACACTTGTAAAATATACGATTTGTTTTCAGTTTCAAATAAATAAATAGTTTCCATGTCAAAAAGAAACAAACCGCGCCAGGAAAGAAATTAAATACGGGTTAAATATTCACATTAGCATTCACAAATGTTAAGTAAATACATGAAGTGCTAAAAACACTTCAATGCTTCTGAGAACGTAGCGATCACGCCCAATTGTTTTCCAAGTTATACATTTTTGTACTTCAAAACCTAAGTCAAAATGCGTGCTTTCTATTTGAGACGACAAATGCGTGTTGTTTGATCTATCCTTTTAACAGATTCTACCGCGCAGAATGTAAGAAGGTTCTGGACTTTCTAATTTTCATAAAAGCAATTGTAAATTGGGCTGATACAATCAGAATAATCAGTCGTGCTGTCGCTCTGCCATTATCTAATAACTTCAGACAGCCACTGACTAAACACAGAACAATTTGTTTTCCGATTAGAACCATTTACACCCCGTTATCTGTCACACTTCATACGATGTTTACTTGGTTTTGGGGGTGCAGACTTGGGAAGCTCGGTACATTAAGACTGGAGGTTTTCTATGACAAGTCTAATGGTCAGTCATCTCTTATATTGCTGGGTTTTTTCTGAAGCAGAGTGATCACACCTTTACTTTTGTCCTTTGGGCACACCTGGCCTTTGGGTCATTCACGAGGTACTCACAAAAACAAAGCAATCACTGCACCTGACATTTTCCAAGAGGAAAATTACTCCCGATGGAATTGAATTCAATTATACTTCAAGACCACTGTGATATTTTTGTTATTCTTTTCGAACATCTCATTCTTTCTACCTGTCGCGTCGTTGCTGTTATGGTGATTAACGGCCATTTAGGCAGGCGCAACCGTAAAGCCGACCAACAGACACAAAAGCGGATAAGAACACTCGGATTAGAAGGATCAACAGGTCATAAAAACATCACGGATCAGATTAAAGATGTAGTAGTCCTGATTATATATTCTTGGATCATTTTCACTGATGATTTGCGTAAAAAGAAATCTGAACAGGACGCAAGACGTCGGAAGCAAATTGCCTTAAGTTCTGGTTTTCATTTGGCAATCATTTAATTGCAACACATCTTGTCAGTGTAGCTGTTCCACCAGCCTCTGTGCTAAAAGCAAACACTGCGTGACTATTGCCATAGGAAATCGGTAAATTGCTATATCTTTTGGCAAAGAAAGCTACGTTATCAGTTTAGCTGCACGGAAGCTTGCCAATACGCACACCTTCAAAATACTGCAAAGTATCAATGCACGCGAAATTCAAGTCTTTCAGCTGTATTAACCGTCGTATCATAATCTTTTGCCCACTAGCTTTCGTAATCTCTTCACAGCTAAGTCGGCAGGTTCTTCAGTACGAAACTCAAATTACCTTTTACTAAGATCACATTTTTGTCGAACGAATATAAAGCAGTTCAGCGTCCTTTGTCAAGGGCCTAAAATCTGAAAGTCATTGCCCGTTTCATTGATTAGTTCACCATCCATTTCTGTTTTTAAAAAGATGGAAGCTGATTTGATGTGTGTTTTTATTTCTCTTTGCTCACTCTATCCTGATTAAGCCACGTTTTAATTAACCAGTCCCAGGAAGTCTATTCATATAAACTTACAGCTTCATTAGGCTTCCTTGTCACATTTATTGATATGTAATTATCAGCGATTTCTGTTCAGCCTGTTTCATATGCTCTGTTTGTATGGGTGACGTCTAAATAAACTAAATAAATAAAATAAAAGAGAACATGCATGTTCCACTGCGTGACCTTGACAAACGGTTATAGTTGTGAGATCTTTTAGTTAACACAGCAAGGGAAACGTTTATTATCATTCTCTAAGAGGTGCTCACGAGAACACGCGATTGGAGATGTTTATAGTAATTAGAAAGTCACTTGTTTTAGGTGATTTTGACTCCTGCTGTTTTCTCAACGATGTCGTTCCGCGAATCTCGATCAATTAAGCTGGAGTTGTGTTCCCATGTTATTGTTACTACTTAAAGGATAAAGTTCGTTCCTTGCAATTTCATAGGATTGCGGAGCAAGTGGTAGTTGACTCCAAGTGATTTCGAACGCAGGCAAGCTTTCCTCAAGGAAACATCACATAGTTTACATAAACGTTGAAAGGTCACGGGACCATTCAACGTAAACTAGCTGGTGTCTGTCTTCATTTGAAAATAACCGGTGCACTAAGTAAAGGCGGCCGCAAAGCTGAAACAGTCTACAAGCAAAAGTGCCAAGTCACTGTGTGTTTTAAATCCAGTAGTTTCCTTAAAATGTTACCAAACGACTAAACAGTCTTGAACACACTCTTGGTCAGTGGGGGGAAAGAATCAATACATCAAGAGGTGCTCTTAACCTCTCATCACGACGTGAAACTCACGCAATCCATGCTTCCTCTCCATGGGATATTCAGTTACACTTTTGTGTCCATCAGCTTCTATGTTTGAGGTTGAAACAGCGAACAAATTCCAATTGAAAAGTGCGCACATTCGTGCTGTGAAAGCGCTGTTCCCGACACCAAACGGTTAAAGCATAGGATAACTGGTGTTAATGAGGTAAAGGACAAGCCGACCCCTCTGGACCTGTTTGCTAATTGTTTTTCAACAGCTGTTTTGTTCTCTCTCAAGTTAAGATCACTTTCAGTAGCTAGTCATCGGCCACTATTTAGCTCCGTTTATTCGTTTAGTAATCAACACTTCTTTATCACCTTAATTTAGTGCGACAGGTCATTCGAATAAACAAAACTCAGGTTCCGTCTACACTCGTAAAAATGTAAATTGCTAATATGGTGTTTATAGACCCCAGGATAGTTTACACACCTTTACTCTGCTCAACTAATCAAAAAGAAGTCCTAGTCAACCTTACACTTGAACGATTCCAAAGTCTGTTTTATACCGAATAAGCTGCAAAGTATTTTGGGTCAAAATAGCGTCTGCACTGTCCTGCGTCAATGTCCATTTTTGTTTGAACTCAAACTTTTTGTACCTAGAACTTCGAAAACGCAGTTTAAAGGGTTCGGGCAAAGTGTGACGGTAAACAGAGTTTGAAATTTTTAGTATTTTCGCAAAGTAAATCAGGCGAAAACGGACCAAAAACTGTACTCTCAAATTAAGTTACGTTAGCAGGTTCTCATACAGAAAGACAGTAAACTAACGGCATAAAAAGAAATTGACACTCTATTAGGAGATAGTTAAAGAAGTGTTACGAGGTTTTTGGTAGGTGCTCTGCCAAAGATTTAGGCGCCTTGCCAGATCCTTGTGTGCCATGGGCCCCCAGGTTCTAATCTGGCAACATCCGTAGATTAACTTGATTCTAAGTCATCAATGAAATGGAGCGAATGTACTTATTTCAATTTTATTACTGCTAAAGAAACGTCTTGTGATACACCATTTGTTTCAACCCTATTTTGGCAGTGTGCTAAGTCCCCCCTCAAAACGGCACAGTTGCCCCTAGTGTCCATTCTAGTAGCCCTTAAAAATATAAATAAGTCACTGTCTTTCGTCTCCAATGTGATTGATCGATCTCTAATATTATACACACCTAATAGTCTTGTGGATTTTTAATGTTTTTGTGATAGAAGTGATGCCAACCCTGACACAACAACTGACAAGAGTTTATCAATTGGGCCCCGTCTTCGAAATTAAACTCATACTGGCTGGTCGACTGGCACGGCAGGCTCTCTCTGTTGCAGTGAAGACTGTCGTGCATGTCTTGTCGATTTTTCATCGTTCACTTTTGATGATATCTACCAGTAGCAATAATATGGCGATAGTAATGTTTTGCACCAAGAGCTCGCAGGTCTAAGGTTGATGCGGTAGACGAGCTGAGCCGGTTGAATGAATCTCGGGTTGGTAAGTGAGGAGAACAACCAGTACCCATAAGTGAAGTAGTACCTGACAACAATAAATGAGCAAACTAAAATTCATCGACTAATTTTTATTTTTTGTACAAGAATAATGGCACAATATATTAAATCGAGATAAAAACCGTACGAAAGATAGCCTGAGCTCAAAAGCCAAGTTTCCCATGTGCTCTCTAAGGGTGCGTTCGAGTGACCCAATTCCGGAATAGGATGACAAAAAACCTGTCATAAGAGGTTGTTGGAGTTACCAGCAAAATACTGTCTTGTGCCCTCAATGTGCCTGCCCATTTCTTTTAAAGCTGTTTTTCTTGTCAAGCCCACGAAATGAGGCCTCCTTCAAAACAAGCCCAGCGCTTCTTTCATTTTTAAACCTTTACGTACCCTTCTCGAAGGTAACAAAAATAGAGAATTATGAACGATTTAAAAACGATTTTGTAATTTCTGAATTTCACTTTGTGGTTTGAACAAACAACCCAGAGAGTTTGCTTAAGAGTTTGTTCCTTCTTAAGGCTTTGTGACTCTTTCCGTTGATAAAAAGTAATTATTCAAAAAAAACTTTTTTCAGACCTACACAAAAAGGATAAAGCAGGACTGAGGGACAATACTGAGATTACTGCATGAATGGTGCGATTATCTGTTTTAGATTAACAGGGATACAAGGTGTATATAAGTAAATGCAAGAAGTACATAAGCTTAAGCCCTTACCATGTAAATGATAACGAAGAGCCTGGCGATTGGATATCTTCTCAGGAAAAGGCCAAGTCTTATACTAAGACAAACAAAGCAACTAAGTTAGGCAACATCAGAACCTCTAATCGGTTAGTGGGGTCTTTCGTTCACAGATATAAGCAAAGCAGCATGCATCAAACATTTTAAGACTATGTCGAAGCTAAAAGGCTCACACAAAAGATAAAGAGAAAACAACATGTGCCTTCCAAGATCAAATTTTCTATTATCTGAAAACTTCCTTTTCATGTTCGCTAAAACCTGGATTTTTTTTTCACTGGGCTTTCCGGAAAAACAAAAAATATTTAATGATTAAAGTTGATCCGCGCAAGCAATTAACAATTCAAGCCCATGTATGCGAAGACGTTTCCTCTCTAAATGGTTTAAATAACACCTTTATTTTAAACCGCAACTGAGTAATGGCAAATAATTACCGTGAAAAGGAAAGAAAACTAAAATCTTGCTGGACTCCACAGTTTGATTACCCTTGGGTTGGGGTGGGGGGTCGTTTCTCCTAGCACACAGAGGCATGTATCGAGTTAATAGAGACATTTAGCTTCCCGTTTACGGCTAACGCCAAACGGGAAACGTCAAGCCGCTGTTTGTTCTAAAATGCATAAACTTGTGTTTCTCGTACGCACTTCTCTCCTTTTCGTGTTTGCTCTAAGGCTGTCGCCGACTGGGTGGAGATAAGCTTAAACCAAAAAAGCTTCATTGTTTTTCATCAGAGAAAATTTCAGCCTGGCGTTTGCCGTAAACGCGATGCTAAATCTCTCTATTTCCTCAAAGGGAGAAAAAAAACTATAACCATTTTGGAATAAATGTGATGGTATATTTTAAGCCTGGTGAATGAGTGAGAATGATGTATTATTAAAAGTGACACAGGCATACTCAGAAAAAGGAAATCCGAGTATGCCTGTGTCACTTTTAATAATACATCCTTCTCATAATCAGGTTTTTGCTATTTTCAAAGAATTCGGAAAAAAGCTAGCCTTACTTTTATAGGGTGACATAACCTGTTTAATGGTCCAGGAAGCGCCTCCGAGAAAATTTTGACACTTACCTGAATTTGTCGATTTCATTAACAGCTCTTTTCACTTTTCTGGCCTCGTTAAGTTGCGAGGGCATTATTGAAGATATGGACTTCACTCGAGACACTGAAAGAGAGAACAACAGTCTAAATTAGACAAAATAGTAAAAAATTACAACAAAAACTCAGAGGATACAAGAAGTTTTCTCCAACATTTTTAAATCAATAAAATTCAAGGACTGTTGAAAACAGTTAAAGGATTTTTTTTTCCAGAAAATTTCCAACTTTTTAATGCAAGGCCTTTCCAGGGAATAACTTTTTTGCAATGTCTTTATTTTCATATATTTATTTCCACGGCTGCCACTTTATTGGTCAGGCAGTTAGGCATTTCTAGTAGCCGTTTGAAACCTGGGTAGGGATTCAGGAAGTTGTTTGTTTCTGAACAATAGCTTTTGCATTCAAACGATACTTGAGATGCATCTTATCGTAAGATCGCTTCATGAATTCATGAATCTAGAGTCAGGCACTTAAACTGTATTACATTAGAGGCCTGTAAAGGGTTCCAATCAGTAATAAGTTTTTTTTTTTCCTTTCTTAATTTAAACATATTAAATGCATTACAAGACACAGCTACGACGACTAAGCTAAACATCGGAGACAATAGGTAAGTAATACCAGAGTAGTTTGTTCTAGAACTGCGGCATTGGGAATTACCACAAACAAAACTATATTGGCGCATACAATTTGTACCAGCGCATCATTCATTGCGCACAAAATTTGTCAGGGAAGTCTTTTCTTACTACAAAGAGGTTCATCAACCCAGTAGATTTTTTTCAAAAATAGCTTTTTCACCAAAAAAATTTACTTCAAATTCAAGCTACCACTGGAGTAAGCCGTTCAATATCTCATCATAATATTAGTTTTAACACAACCAATATATTGTTATATCTAAAGCTGTGTATGAGAAGTTCAAATATTATGGGCTTCCTTTTGTGAATACCACCCCGATAAAATCTCCAAAGGCCACGCATCGGCCCTCGTAAGCCAATTTCTAGAATAAACCCTGATAGTAATTTCAAGAAAGAAAGACAGTCTAAATTAAAAGACGGGGAGTTATCAGTGATAAGTCAGTTTTACATGGTGAGTTGCCAAATCTTGACATTGCCAAATTTTGACAATTTCAAGATGTGGCCTCCTAAATATTGAAAAAATCAAGATGTGGCCTACTTGGCAACATGGCGTCCACTGTGACAAGCCAAATGATGAAAATTCAAGATTTCGCAAAGGTAGTGTCAGGGTATGTCAATCGTGACTACAGACCGTCTATAATTTCGAGGTGGTCGGCGCTTTGCTTAGTTTTCGCTGCGTTTTTTTTTTTTTTTTTTTTTCTCCCTTTTTTTTGCATTGGTGAAGATGGAACAGAGGTCTCAGTTTTTGTTATCCATTTCAAAGAATACAAAATAACATACTTTACTCGGACGAACTCCACCACGAGCACAACAACGTGTCATAAAGAACTACCAAATCTTAAATTTTCCATGTTTGGCACACCAAATCTTGAATTTTTAAATGTTTGGCATGGAAATCTTGAATTTTCCTTACTTCTCTCGCCAATTCTTGAATTCTCCATATCTGGTCCGCCACATGTTGAATTTCAATGTTTGGCATGACGATTGAATTTTCCATATTTGTCTCGCCAAATCTTGAATTTCAGTGCTTGGCATGACAAATCTTGAATTTTCCATATTTGTCATGACAAATCTTGCATTTTCAATATTTGACAAGCCAAATATTGAATTTTTAAAATTTGGCAACCCACCCCATCGCTAACTAACCATGATAACTCACGAAGGGTAACTTACCGTGTTTCGGCACAAGCGAGTGTTCTTTCATATATGCCGCAATTACATGACTTGTTGTTTTTTAACTTATCAGGTAGATTTGCTGGTTCAAAGCTGTGGACAATCTTACAGAGTAGGACAACGCGAGCGACAGCTCTTCCTCTGACTGTCCTAAGATATTGTATCTCCCCTCCCCTCTCTCGGACGTTTTACCGTGAAATCGCTAAGCTATATCGAAGTTAGCGGCTACGCGCAGACGCCTCCTGTTTCCTTTGAAAATAGGAGACGTCTGCACGCAGGCTATTTTGAAGACAGAACGAAATACTAACGTGTGTTTTCATCAGTGTCATCAAACCCGTCATAAGACGCTGACGGTCCTGCCATTATTTTCGAGGTAGATGCTTGTACATCTCTGTATTGTTTCTAACAATTGAAAAGAAGAATATTTACTGAATAAGTGTAGAGCCATTCCCATAAAATGTTTCGCGCCCCGTCCCCCGATCAAGCAATATTTCTTTAAAAAAGTAACAGAAAGTTTCGGATTCATTGCCTGCTCTCTTTTCTCGGGTGCCTTCAAGGTTTTAATATGCTTTGCATACGCTGAAACATCTAATTCACCCTCATAACAGGCTGTCATCAGACTTCTTACGGAGTGATAATGACTCGGAGAAGATAAAATCAAGCTGATATTCCCTTTCTGTTCTTTATTCACAGACGAACCACTACCGGGATCAAGAGAAAAGGCGACTGACAACGAAATCTTTTGCGGGGAAAGAAGAAAGGGCTTTTTCAATGAAACCTCGCCCCTGGGTTACTGTATTCGGTGGGCAAATGCTAAAGATCAGTCCTGATGGACAGCTGTGTAATTTTCCCTGAGGCCATACGCAAACAAGGCTATGACGGTCTTTTTTAATTTAACATTGCAAAGTTTGCTTTGAATCAATTCACACCCTGCGTTTACTACTTAGTGATACAAACAATAGGGTAACAATGGTTCTAGTTTTTCTTATCCAGATTCATTTAGTACAGTGCAAGTAACACAGGCAACGCAAATGCTGCGGTCTAAAACAGACTCCCATTCATCTCGAACCCTACTGTAAATTGAAGAAGCCGACGAGTTTCATGGCAACCTGAAGACCTCCTAAACATTCACGACTATTTTCACAACTGAAGAAGATTTTTGTTTAAAACACAAACCAATCGGAGGTTTCCAAGGCTGCTGATGTACGTGTCTCCACCGAATTTAAAACAGCTCCTTTTGGCGTCTTAGCTTAGATGCGGACAAAAGTTTTTGTGGGGAAATAAAAAAAAGAGTGTATTTTAAATGCAACTTCGCCCCAGAGCTAAATTCGGTGCGCAGATGCAAAACATTAGTCCTGATGGACAGCTGGGTAATTTTCCTTGAGGCTATACGCAAACACGATTGTGACGGTCTTTTCTAATTTAATATCCCAAAGTTTGCTTTGGACCAATTCACATCTCAAAATTTCCGCCCTGCCTTTAATACTTAGTGATACAAACAATAGGGTATTTATAGTATTTTTTTTTTCTTACCCAGATTCATTTAGTACAGTCCAAATAAAACAGGTAACACAAATGCAGTGATCCAAAACAGACTTCTATTCATCTCGAACCCTTTTGTAAACTTAAGATGCTGAGGACTTCCATGGCAACCTGAAGACCCCCTAAACATTTACGATTATTTTCACAACTTAGCAATAAACGGAATGGAAAAATGCATTCTGATTGGTGTAATGTGGGGTAATTTTGCTGTCTTAGCTGCGAACAGCAGTTTTTGATCCATTTAAAAGATCACTTTATAAGTGCATAGGTTGCGACTTGCTTTCTCTCGTATGAATGTCTAGTATGTTCCTCTAACATACCTCTAGTCTTTCGAGCTGTAACACCAACGAGTTTTTCTCGGTGCTGAGAGCTTCGATCAGGGTCTGTTTTTGTATCAAGTTTTCCGTCAAAGCTCTCACGCGATTCTCTAATTCTTCTTCACTTGTAGAAGTAAGGGCCTTGGTTGCCAGCTGTTGCGACAAAAATGATCGTTAGCAAAGTATAACTAATACACATGAGCAAAATTAAAATTTTGACTTGGCTGCAAAGACGTCAGACATTTTTAGTTCATTTTTTTATTAGTACGAGACAAAGAAGGCGTGAAGGAAAACGAATAAATAAATATTAATTTAATCGGAAATTTGCCGAATGTACGTATATTGAGCTGATGCTCTCGTAGCCAAGTTCTTCAGTCACGGAGATTATTCACATGTTTTCAGGGTGCAGATTTAAGGGAGGCGAAACATAGGGGATTAACTTAACTACACAAGAAGAGTTGCTGTAAGGGGTGTTTAGGGGTATTTGGTGAGTGGTTGTTTACCATTTAAATCAGAAAACCCGGTTGGTCGACAGGTGTGGCAAATGGAAAGCGTCAAAACCCGAATGGGAATTTCCATACGGGATTTGCTGTTCCATTTACAATGGCAGGATTTTGCAGAGTAAAGCCTGGAACTAGTAGCCGTAATGTGATTCAAAATGGCGGACGAAACTCGTTCTGTTGCACGAAACTGTTGAGTAAAACTCATGTTATTTACCAAACTGGGACGCCGAACCAATAGAGGTACACTCATGCCTCATCAGCAACGACATTTCCGAAGCAAGCAAGCCACAAACTCCACACTGAAACATTTGTGTATCTTGCGAAGCAGCCATGTTTGTTATTTAAGCGGGAAAATGAGCTGAGTAGCCAGGCGATCCAACCCAAAAGGCCTAGAACTGGTCAGAAAGAGTGAATGGAACGCACAATTTCCGTTTGGGAATTTTGGTCTACCTTTCAAGAAATCCAGTTTTCCATTTACATTCCAACCGAAATTTCCGGATTTTTTTATTTTGTAAAAGGTAAACAACCACTGTTTTGTGGCGATTTATTGGTGAAATGTACGAGGGTGGATGAATGAATGTTTCTAAATCATCATTACAGGCATGTAACTAGTGCCAGTCCTCGACCGCGCAGCAGAAATTTTAAATGGGATCATTAGATGTTAACGTAGACTACCAGTAGTCCCCCATTTTTCCTTTTTCTCTCTCCCCGCCGCGTGTCGCCTTTTCTCGCGTGGGGTGATTTTCACGCGCGCTCGCGTTTCGCTCGCCCTACTATCCCTGAGGAAAAATGGGGGACTACTCGTAGTCTAATGTTAACGTAATGTCTTAAATTTTTATTACCTGGTTTCTCAATTTTTGAATTTCATTTTCTCTCTCCTGCAGGGAAAAAATATAAAGGCGGCTTTGTCAGTGAATATAATAGTGCACTAACAAGAATCCCAGTAAACAAGAACACAAAAGGAATAGAAACTTGTGCCATTCAACACACCTGTATTTGGCTCATCAAACTGGTTTTGTTTACTCTTACTTCATCTTGGGCGTAATGTAGGTCCTGGGGGAAGAATTATGTTTTGTTAGTCTCAAGCAAGTGATACTATTCTCAACCCACTCATGGAGAAAACTGATGGAAGACGGCAAACAATTTCAGCGGTGGTCTTGACATATCAGAAAGTGAGAACCAAGAACGAAAACCTTGCCGACCATAATTCAGTCAATGGCATCCATGCAAGTGTCTAACCAACTGAGGAAGGGAAGAACAGATAAAAGGGAACGAGGGAATTCGTGCTCTACATGTAGTTTCAATCGTTTGACCCAAACACATGATGCAAAAATCGCAGTGTATGAATCCTTTTCAAGTGCGTCATCATTCTGCTTTGAGATTGCTGAACGCAATGTTAAGCACACCTGTAACATGGGTGGAAACGTTAAAATTTAAAAAAAAAAAAAATGCGCGCATTGTAGCACCTTGTATCAGCTCCATTAAAGGAAGCGTTTTCTTGGTGAATAAATATTCTGCAAAGGTAGATAGGATAAGAGGTCTAACTTAAAACTCTTAACCAGACTAAGCTCCTCCCATACATACGGGATGGCACTTCACATACCTGAAGTTGCTGTTGTATCTGTTGTTCACAAGCTTCTTTTTTTCTCTTTTCGTCATCAAGTGCACTCTGTAACTCCTCAACTTTCTCTAGAGCAAGGTCTGCCTCTGATTGCTGTTGTTGTTCCACTTCCTGCAAATCAGAGTGAACTTGTTTTAAAATTCTTATGGTCTGACGACCACCGTAACTTCTAAAAATACTTTCATTCACCAAATGATTTCACGAGGTTATTTTGTCTTTATCTGCAGTTTGTTTAGTCCCAATGTTTAAAAAGCCAAATGGCACTTACCAAGGTTAAGGTTTCTTCTGTCCAAAAGTGTTTTCACTGCTTATTTTTTGTTCAAGCTTGAAAGTACCCAAAGTCAAAACGTAGGGAAAAATGATTTACATAATTCCACATTTATGGTGTACAAGTCAGAGTTGATTCAATTTTGAGGCCAAACTTGGATGAGCTACATTTTTCCTGCTTCGAACAAACAGCCCTGATAAAAGGCAGGCATTTTTTTAGCCTCTGCCAATTCTTACGCTTTACTTTGCTCCACATTCATCTTGGCGGGAGTGGGTCACAGATTTTGGTTGGAGTTTTCAGGGGCGTAGCTAGCCTTTAAGCCATTAAGCACGGGCTTAATAAGAATTTTCGTAATTAATTTTTTTAACAGCCGAAAGGCTGTATTTTCTTTTGCCTACTATTCAATAGCGAATACCCGCTATATCAACGTTTTATTTTGAAAAATAAAATAATGGGTTTTAATATTATAAATTAAAAAAATGCTGAAAGGATAACAAAGGAAAGATATGTTACTATGGAACTTTGAAAGAGTTTTGCGCACGATAATTTAGTCGACTGTTGATTTCCGCCTTAAGAGATCTCTATCCGCATGCCGCATCGTGTTTACCATTCTCCTCACCATGCCAGTGTCCACTGCTACACCAGAGAGATCATTTAGCACCACGAGAAGAGTGAAAACATAGGTGCGGACCACTACGCTGACAGAGCGACTATTATCTCTAGCTCTTCTGCACGCATACAGGGAGATGCCGATTGACCCCGAGAGTATCATCAGCGACTTCTGTGCGAGCAAACCAAGAAGGCTTGAATTTGAGCGATGGTTAGTCCGTTATAATCATGCACATGATCATACCAGGCAGTCTTTATTAATTTTAACTTTTTCTTTTAATATAATAAAATCCCACGAGAAAAATAATCAGCTGTGCATCTGTATTAATTAAAGCATTAGATAATGTTGACTGCCAGGGATAAAACTAGCAAGACCACCTGTTCCTACGTTGGACGTTGGCAAAGTTTGATATATATGACTTACGCTGTACAACTTGGGCTCAAATGGAGAAAATGGCTGGCTACGCCCCTGGTTTTTCTTCAAAACTGACATTTACTAATCCATAGATCATGCCTGCAAAGACAATCTAGTACCAGTGCGTTTGCTACTACATGTAGTCACCTGTAGATCAGCCTTGAGCTGTTCTATTCTGTACTTGTACTGGTTGACCTCGTCTTTTAGCATGTCTCTCTCATGGCAAACCTCTTCATACTCTGAACTACTTATACCAGTTGCAACCTCTCCTTTAGTCCCATCACGAAGGCTTGCTATCACCTTGTCTTTAGCCTACCAAGAAGTAAAATGAAACAATGATACAAAAAAATACATTTCTCCACATATTAATATCTTGAAAGAATTCTTCAAGCTGCAAATAACAGTTGATCCGTGTTTGGGCATGCTACCTGTGCACAAAAATTTCATCTTAGTGACAGTTATATGTAAGAGGTTAAACAAACCAGCAGATAGAAGAATCGACTTTCCAGAAATGGACTGCAATTGCATTGCACACCATTTAGAAGGTTGATGCCATGTTTTTATACAGCTGTTTCGACAAAGGTCCAAACAAAGCGTAAAAGCGTACGCGACAATGCCGAAAGGTAGTCTGGGAAATACGTAATAAATTTATATAAAAGCTCAGGATCCATAATGAATGCCTCGACCGTACAGTGAAGACTTGAGATGGCGGGCAACATGGATTCCGAGCTTTTATTGAAATTTATTGGATATTTCCCAGACTACATTTGGGCATTGTCACGTACGTTTTTACGTTTTTTGTTGTTGTTGTTGTTTTTTTGACAACCTTTGCCAAAAATAGCTGTATAGTCAAGGACAAAAGCCTGGTGGTTGAACTTTATAAAAAAAAAAAACCGATAATAAATTGCTGGGAAGAAACATGCCCTTTTTTTCTTTAAGTATTTCTTTAAGAATCACACCATAACTAATCATTGACAATTAACTAGCAATAGTCAAAGATTAGGGAGTACATTCGTTGATCTCAATCCCAGGTTCTCTCTCTCCCCTTTGTCAAGTTGGTGATCCCAAGATCCATTCATTCGTTGAATGACTGTCCCATACAATCTCGACTCCAATCTGTATTAGGAGTGCGTTTTCTTGCAAATTTTACATTTTATTAACCTATTTTTTTTCTTTCATACTTAAAATATTTCCTTCGTTGTATTTGTCAATATCAAGTATAATAATATTAGATTGTACCTAGTTAGGCTTTTTTTAGTTAGTTGTGGGCCGACATCAGCTCCACGGTTGCCACTACTGACCTACGTATTAAAATGATAAAGGATGTATGCATATATGCAGTTATGAATGACGCTGCAGAAAATTAAAATAATACCATTTCCTGCCGGGTCATTTACCTGAAGGATCCGGGCTGCCTTGTCCTTGTAGTCTTTCAATTCTTGTTTTGTTATTTCCAGATTTGCTTTCGCAGTTTTGAGTGCTGCTACATTCTCATTGCTCTTATCTGTGTTAAAGCTAAGGAGTGCAACACGTGACCCAAAGCAATTTACCTTATCACATAATTTAAAATTTGACATACTCAAGGTCAGTTCGCAACAAATCGATCACTGCCTAAAAGAGGCCACGCCCTTAAATTAGTAAAATAGCTAACTTTTAAAGTAACATCTTTTAAAATGCATGGGCTTCCTTACTCATGAGAAGATCACTTCTTGGCCACATTGCCTATGTAAATGCAACACCCAATTTCTATCCAGTCTGTACAATCAAACCGCGTTATTACAGACACCACTGGGACCAGAAAAAGTATCTGTATTGCAGTGTGTCTTTATTGGGTTAATTAAAAGAAAATGTATGTTGTGGGACCAAGAAAACTCTCCGTAATAACCAGTCATCCGTATAAAGCAAGGTTCCACTGTATTTTGAAAAATAGAAAAATTAATATCAGAGCAATCTGCCTCTTGTTATCAACTGAGGATGGATACTCTTCTCATCATTAAGTTTTTTCTGCATACTCTTCAGGGATTCAGCCATTGCTCCTTGCTCTTCTTGCAGTTTTGTTTGCCTGTCCATGGACTCTTGCTGAAACGAAAATGCACAAATCCTGTTAGGCAGGTAGGTGAGATTTGTCTTTCAATGTCTTTCTACGTACAATCTACTCTCTCCGAGGTGGACTACCACAGGAACAGCCACAGTGTATGTCTGCCCACATTGCAGAAGTTCCCAAAATTGATTCAGAACAACACCCACCAGAACTCCAGCGGGTAGTGACAGTCTGACAACGTATTTTTTCAACTATGAATATTCAATTAAAAACTATTATGAAATTGTTGGCTTTCAAGCATACTACAGAGATTTTTTTACCTTTATTTTAGGATAGTGGACTGCGACACTGATTGGACAAAATTCAATTTCCATCAGTCTTCCATAAATTAGATTTCAGGTAAGCTAAAATGATGCCAATTCCTTCACTCAACACAGTAATTTACACATACTATAATTTGGTTTTTCATGGAAAGATTTGCGGCTGATGCAGAAATTCTTTAAGTTGGGGGCCCATAATTAAAATGGCAGGGGCAGTTTCAAGAAACTATTGTTTCCAGCTTTGGAAAATGTCCAAAATTGATTCAGAACTCCAGCTGGAAGTGGTTAGTTTTGAGGGCAGTCTGACATCGTATTTTTTCAACCATGAATATTCAATTAAAAACTATTATGAATTTGTTGGCTTTCAGCATACTACAGAATATTAACCTTTATTCTAGGATAGTGGACTGCGACACTGATTGGACAAAAATCAATTTCCATCAGCCTTCCATAAATTTGATTTCAGGTAAGTTACAATCACGCCAATTCCTTCACTCAACCTAGTAATTTACATAAATAATAATTTGGCTTTTCATGGAAAGATTTGTGTCTGATGCAGAAAGACGTTAAGGTGAGGGCCCATAATCAAAATGGCATTGGCAGTTTTAAACAATATTATGCTCTCCAGCCTTGTATTCTTAGACAGAAGGAAGATGGAAAGATGGGCTGTACCCCAGATTTGCCACTGGAAAACATTTGCCACAAGAAAAAAAAATTCATTCTGATGAAAGGTAAAAGGTGCAAGAACTTTTTCAGGATAGCAAAGAAAGAATAAGATATACTGTACATTAATTTATTTTGTAATAGCTTGACTTTTCTCATTAAAAAACATAAATTAACTGAACCTGCATTTTTTCATGAGACTCTTGGTCAGCCTTGAGTTTTCTCTCCGCTTCTTGTAGTTTAGCTTTTAATGTGTCCAAAGCGTGACTGTGAACTCCACTTGACTGAGAGTGATCCTGAAGTAACCTAAAGAAATAAATTTAAAAGGAAAGAACTTTCAGAGTCACACCTGTTGCCACTGACAGTACAGCCATAGGTGCACTAACTACTTTTACTAAGATGTATATATTCCAATTGCTCTCACTGACCTTTCCCTTTCAAGCTGGTATTCCTCAATTTGCTTACGCTTGTTCTGCAGTTCCTGGTCAGACTCCTGTATCCTAACACGCAGTACAGCCAGCTGCGAGTCCTTAGCATTAACTGCCTCCGTAAAATCATCTTCCTTCATCCTCAGCTGCCTGGCAATGTCCTCAGAAGCTGATAACTGTGCCTGGCTTCTTTGCAACTGCTTCTCTGTTTCTTTGACCCCTTGAATAGATTGTATTGTAACATATAAAAATTTAAGTTCCTTTATACTCACAAACAAAGCAGTATCACATGCTGGATATTGGTAATTATTGTTAACTATAACTCACAGTAGGTCTAAACAAGGTCATCCATGCATTCGGATACACTTGGTCTCTTAACGGGACAGTGTAATTTATCTGTGGCAATTTTGCGTTATTTCAAAAACCAAAAAAAAAGGTTTCTCTCAGAGAAACGTACAAATAATGGACCAGCTTTTAATAATTACCACCCCAGTGTACTAAAGCTGTTGTTAAGGGTCCCTGGCCATAGATGATGGACTGGGTTGCAATGGATTGCTACTTTAAATTTAAAAAGTTATGCCAACTTTTTTCAAGTTTGAATATTTGTTTCCAAAATACGCTTCGACAGATCACAAATTGTTTCTTTCAAGAATTAAATTCATTTTGATATCTTTTTCTCGGCATTCTTGACTAAAACTATTAATTTTTGTAACTACCGGTAAGTGAAGGTATTGTAGCACTGTTGTCACCAAAAAAGGTCAAAAATCTCTGTGACATTTAACTCAAGTTGTATCTTTCCAATGAAAGCTATAAATTTCATGACCAAATTTCTGTGCAAGCCCTTCCGCTAATATTATTAGTTTGCAAGAAGACCATTATTTTAGTCCTCATCCTGGATGAGGAACAGAGCATGAAACACCAAAGTCACACTTATTTAGTTTCAACACAATGAATTAATTACACATTCGACCACAAAACTAGTTTCCCCTGAGACCTAGTCAGACTGTTTTGACACAATTTTTTTTTTGTTGTTGTTTTTTTTTTTCTGTTTTGACACAAGTTGGATTTGGATAACTTTCCTTCATAATGGGTGATTTATTAAAACCACATCACAGCCATAAATCATGGCTAAAAATCATGATGATAAATTTTCAATTGAACAACATAGAGAATGAGAATTCACCTAGATTTTTACATTTATTACTCCAGACTTACTCCTCTCAGCTTCCTTTGCCCTTTGCACTACAGACACCATTTCATCGTTCAGAGAAGCCACTTCTTTTTTTAGTAACTTGTTCTCTAGTTCAAGGTTGGACACATGATGATCATCTGCATGAATCTGACCACCAACGATCACACTAGTATCATGCTGTAGCATGGCTTGTGAATGAGGTTCTTCTAAATTTGGTCCATTTGAAACATCTGTTACTGCATCAGGGTGGCCATCATTCTTTGCAACAGTTCCTAGCCATAACAATATACAAAACTTCCAGTCATACTAAAGTAGACACACACCTATTCAACAGAGACCTTGGGAGCTTTCCATTTGGCCAAAAATTCCGGAAAGTCTGGATAAGGAATCAAATGGAATAGAAATTTTGGGTATACCTCGCAAGGTTGTCCTAACGTTCCGCTTACTTACCTAGAACACCCAGTTCTGATTTGATCAACAAAAATTAAAAAACAAAACCCAGGTTTGAAGAAGACCATTTGACAGCAGACACTGTTTTCTCCAAATGTCGCACATAAAAGAGGGGTTTTGGTTCCCACAGCCTCTTTCCTAAATCTGGTTATGGTCAGCGGCTAACTAAAGTAAAGACAATCATAACAGCTGGTTGTCAACTGTAAGTGACAACCATCAGACAGCCTTTGACCCTTTCAGCCAAGTATCAGTATCTATATTCTCCTCACTGTTCTCCATGTTTTCTTATGGCACTAGTTGGAAGAATCTGGTAATTAAACATCAGCTGAAGACATTTTACCTTGGGTGATCAAAAATGACCTTTTTGTGTGAATTACATGTAAGTACAATATTGTGAGGAGTAAGATGCTTGTCACACTATTGGAGCTTAATTAAAGGGATATTAGTACAATGGCAAGTAAAATTAATGACATAATTGAACATTAAAAAATGATGAAAATGGTGCAAGACGACTCCGAAAAAACGTTTGACTTTGTCGTTAATTTTACTTGCTTATGTAGTAGTACAACAAAATGAAAAAAAAAGCAGCAAAAATCATCAAGCATCCCAGCTCACCCTCATCAAATTGACCATCAGTGGCATCATCTTTCTCCAGATCCACAGTATCAGTTGGTTTTGCTGCCACTTCAGATGAGCTTTCTACAAAAACCTTTGGTTTAATGGGTTTTCTCTCTTTAGAAGAAGGAACATTGCTGTTTAGAAACTCAAATAATTTATCATCAGTTTTGTTTTCTGTTCGTGTCACCCTTGGGGGTGTCCTGGTACCAGATGAAGGAAGTCGAGGCTTGACGGGAACTGTGGGGCCACCTGTCGCAAGGAAGGAAAATAATTTGTCCAGTAACCCATGAGGCATGATATCTTTTGTTAAGCATGAAATCAGGTTCATAAACTCTTTTTAACCCCAAGGGTTTTTGTTTATACACTTCCACATTTTTCTAATCCCTGTTCCTTGCATAAACGTTGTAAATTAGTATGTGGAAATAAAGAAACTTGAAAAACTAACCCCTAGAAAAGAAACAAGAATAGTCATAGAGAATGTGGCGAAGCATGCAAGGGTTAAAAAAACAAAAGAGAAGTGTTCAGAAAAGCAGTCACAAGGTGTAGACAAATGCATGACTAAGTGTGCTTTAAACTTCCCAAAACTTTTACCCAAAAAGTGCATTACTTTATTTCTGTGGTAAACCATAAAATGTCTCAGGATTTACATGCACTCAAATACAAGACATGTGTATATAACTTGACTTGACCAATAACAGGACATGTATTGCCCAGTAAGTTCTGTATTTTTCTCCACAGGGAGTTAATTATTAATATGCTAATTTGTGAAATTGCAGGAATACATGCAGACTCCAATGGGTTAATCATTATTAATTTGACAACAGAAATAATAAATTATTATTAATCAAAATACTAGGATATGCAGGTCACCTTGTAGGATCCTAATACAAACAACTAAGGGAATTTGGGAGAACTCAAAAATATTAACTTTTTCAATACAGTATATGAGAGCCTGACAGCTTTGGTTCACATAAACTATACAATTCTCCCAAATATCTCTCTCAGACACGTGTTAGCTACACTTTAACACCTAGCTTTCTACTTCTTATTTTGTTAACATACCACAACTCAAACACCTACCTAAAACACTATGTTCAGTTCCTGTTCTTGGAATGTCTCCCTGGCTGCTGTATGGCACTGAAGTTGTTATTGGAGTGCTAGTGGGAGGTGGGGTAGGAACAGCTGCACTAACACCTCTGTCAAGTCCAAAAGGCTCATGGCTGGCTTGATCCTTTGTCAATGCTGTAGCTGCAACAGTATCAACCTTCTCCAAAAGTGACTCAGCTTTACCAGCAAGCTCAGAAAACCAGGACATGTTGAGTTAAATCTGAATGAGGGAAACATATTAAAATGGGCATTGGTGAGGCGTGTGAGAGTCTGTATGTTTTGAGAAGGCGGAATTGCTGCTAACAGGAGCACAATCTCCGTTCACATCATTTTTGTGTGGGCAGTAAAATGCTTTAAAAATGATGTGGGATGAAAATGTAAATACTTGAAAGATGAAAAATTCCACAAGAATTATCATTGATTATCTGGTTGACTGAATTCAAAACTGTTGCTATTACAAATTATTTATCTTTATCAAGCTTAAAAACCTTCCTGAGGCATACAGAGGGTTAAGATGTAATTTGTTGAAATTAACTAGCAGTTTCCCTACCCTGATTACAAGATGTCACAATACCAACACCAAAATCCTGCTTTGGCTTTCTACTTTGGTAAACAAGCAAGGCAATAAATTATTCACACAAATGGCACAGGATATGTATCACACTAAATAACTATTTTGCCCAGCAGAAAATACTTAAATGACATTTTAGAATGAAGAATCAAAACTACTTGAAAATTCCATAACCTGTTAAAAATCAAGGAAAAGCTTTAAAACACGAAGTACAAAAGTTTTGAAGCCACGAAAGTTGTAATATTTATGCCATAATTTGCAAAACGTCATCAAACACATCTAGCTATCAAAATAACAACAACTTGGTTATTTATTGTGATTTTCATCCAATGACTGGAGATTACGAATTACTTAACTTACTCTCTAAATTATTTCTCTAAAATACAGGCTATTTTACAGGATATTTCTGATGGGCTACTAAAAACTTAAAATCGTTGAAACATTCGAAGTCTGCTTTCTCTAACCTACCTTCGAGGAATAGCACTCTTCTCTTTTACAACTATAACATCCACATTCCTGAAAGTCTTTCCCTGGTGTGCAAACAACGCGTGAAGCTTCTTTTATGGAATAACAGACTGTAACGCCAATAATTAGCTTATTTTGATGAAAGGGAAACAACTATTACATGGCCGCCATGTTTACATCGTACGTGTCAGCGCGACCCTGCGTACTCTCTCATGATGAAACCGCAGCGTGGTTGGACACGGGGGCTCAGGGGACTGTACGCGACATCGCGCGCGCGAGAAAAAATTTGCAACACTGAGTGCATAACATTTTGTGACAGAAAGAGCCACGGAAAAAAGTTGCTTTTCCGTTATAAAAGCGATTGAAGGGTACAGGGCTTGGATTCCCTGGTCAAAAATATTTGGGGAGATACAGGGCAATGTAGAATACCACTACTACTTGGCATAAACCCCGGCGGGGGGGGGGGGGGGGGGGGGGAGGGGACTTCCTCATAAGAGGCTAATGGGGATGTGCCGCTGGATGGGGTCGCATTTTCACGACTGGATTGACTATAATGGGGTTGCATTTTCAATGGAGTTACTAGAATGGGGTCGCACATTTTTGGATTTTTGGGGTAAGAAAATTCTATTACGTAGGGAGTCAAAATGGTCTCGGCTAAAAAAGTCAGAAAGTTGTTGTTTATTAAATGTAACAATCACCTCGCATTACATTCCGTTCTTGAAACCACAACTTCAATAAACCAGTTGCGCAATAGCACAAAACCACCGGTCCAGAACAAAGTAGATGCATACCGGTAAATAGAAAGTGACTTAGTTGGGATCGCTAAAATTACATTTTCCCAAAAGTGACTAAGATGGGGTCTATAACTGGCCACAAAATAGACTATAATGGGGCAAGGGCTCTGAGAGGCCAGCGGCACATACCCAGCAAAACTGAACCCAAGTACCTCCCCCCCCCCCCCCCCCCGGGGCATAACCCTTATGCAAAAATGGCTGACATTTTAACAATACTTTTTTAAGAATAATTTTTATTCTTTCGTCTGAATTCAAATTAGCTCTACTGGTCTCGTTCAAGGTAAAATATTCATTTGATTTTTGAACTCAAGAACGAGGTTTGTAGAGCTAATTTGAATGGGAACAAATGTCAGCCATTTTTGCATAAGGTCTATGGGGTGGTGAATGAAAGATGTAACCTTGCAACATGGAAAGTAGCCTCCCACGCAACCAGAAGTTGAATATTTTCCGTTTTGGAGTGTTTTGACACCATCACGTTTGTAATGCCAAGCAACAGACGTCCAACAAGAGCTTTTCCCTTCCATTGCGAGGAACAAAAACGCGCCAAAAAAGGAATTATTCGACTTCCGGTTGCCGTCCATGGCTCACAAACATCTGTGCTTAAGCTCCCTATTCTTTTTTGGTGGAATGATACAACTACACCAACAATGGCTCCAGGAGAGGCTAGGTGGGACAGATATGCTTTACCTGGATGTGGGAAATTCAGTTTGAATAACAAAACAGGAAACTGTGACTCTAGTCACTCCACACCTTGCAAAAACAAGATCAGGACGAAGAGTAACAACAGGAGGCTGGATATATGAGGGTCCAGTCAGATCTGAGAAAGAGCAGCTTGCAAGAAGTTGTTTTCTTTTCAAAGAAAAGTGGGGTGAATGATAAAAGAATTCATAAATTTGAGCAAAGTGTTGGTTGAATGGTGTGATCACCAACAATGAGTCAAGTGAAGCTTCATGCTGTGAGTATTAAACAGTTGGGTACAAACCACTTTCAGAGCATGCGGTTCTCAACATTTACATTTTACATGCCACTTTCTTCATAAACAAGTGTTTGTAGTCAAGAAAAAAGTAGCTGACATCCACTTTAAATAATTATTAAAAAGTTGTGTGTTTGACTTGAACAGCCAAATGGAAAGGAATTTTAATTGCAGTCATTTCAATGAAAATTGGGATATTAACCTTTAGGTATACCTAAATTAAATTTCTAGGATTTTTTTCTAAAAAAAGACTTCTCTGTTTGACTCCTAAGCAGGTATTTCCAGAATTTTCGGCCGAATAGGTAGTGTAAACGAATTTTCCATAAAATCCCGGAACAACGGACAACTTTTTCCCTTAGCCCGCGCTCCTTCAGTCATCGCTTATGCCGCGATATTGATCACTTCACTGTAAATTTCATCGTCTACTCGACGAAAATAAAGTTGTGAGCCTCATGTTGCAAAAATGTTCATGAAAGCTGGAAACTCTTCGGCTGTTCAAGTGTTCCTGACACGCTGGACAACCAGGCAAATATCCCCAAAGTCTGTCGTGTATTAAATTTTCCATTAACAATCTGGTGGCACTCGATCAAAAATACCATGTTTTCTTCACGTAAGAGAAATCCCACAACTTCACTTTCAATCCACTTTTTTGTTATTTCGGCCATCTCCAGTTAATGCGTTATTTCATTTTTTTCCACGATATTAAAAATATCAGCAAGATCTTATATATCAATCAACCGGCGCTGGATCATTTGGCGGTAGGCCTTGTCTTCTCCGAGCAGCTTTCCTTTCGTTCCAAGCTTTTTTGCACTCCTTATAAGCTTCAAAATACATCCTGCACATGTCTTTGTCATAGTTATTTTCATCTAGACATTTCATAGAAGCCTTTGATTCCTCCATGCAAGGATTTGTCCTTTTATCTGTAAAGCGCCTCAGTCCGTCCGCCATTTTATTTTTCACCGCAGGCCTAGTCCCTCTCGTTTCCAACCATAAAGAGGCTAGCCTGACCTAAGCCTGACCGGGCGTAAGGGATAGATTGCTGTCCCACAGCTTTGCGGCGCCCACAAATCAAAAGCCACGGTCACAGTTGTGCTCGTAACTGCGAAGATCTCCCGGTATCCATTTAATTCAAATATAGGGAGACTACTTTGTAAAAACCCACGGCCCATGAAGCCCGGGGGGGGGGGGGGTACTCCCTTATATGGGCTATATAGGTATGTGCGGCGCCAAAGGGTATGGTTTTTCGGCTGTTTTGGTCATAAATAGGGTATCGCTTTTAGCCATTTTGGTAATAAATAGGGTATAGATTTTTGCACTCTAGTCCTGGGTTCGATTTTTTTTTTTAGAAGAAGCTACTAATCTCGTACCCAGATCTCCCACGGTCAATATTCCCGAACCGACGACTGAGATCGGGGTACGAGATTAAGAAGCTACTTCAGGTCATAAATAGGGTAGGGAAAATCGCAGATTTTGGTCATAAATAGGGTAAGGGTTTTGGGAAGCGGGCCGCACACCCCTACCCAATTTTTTTTGGAGTACCCCCCCCCCCCTGGGCCATGAAGTCCGTGAAGGTTTCTTTGGTCTTCCTCTCAAAGCAATTTTATTCCCGTATGTACTTAAATTATGGGAAATAAACATTCACTCATTCATTTATATATTTCGTTTTCATTGTCATCACTCGTATAGTAAATCACTTGTCACTGGGTATGAGGGTTGAGGGCTCCTATTGATACCCTGAGCTTTATATGAGAAACTCCCAGTTGGCTTGGCAATGGTAAACTACAGCCCAGGTATTGCTGGGGTCACGGGTTCGGATCCCGTTCAACCCTGATTTTGTTTAGGCCTTCATTGTGCAAACCGCGTGAACTGTATAAGAAACTCAAATGGTCATTCCATCTCAGAAGTTCACATAAGCATACAGCTTTTTCAATTGGGTGAGTTTTAATCGAGCAAAATGTGCAATACAAAGTGTTGCAGGAATTTCAAAGCCACGAACCACCGCAACGACACCGAAAGGTACTATGTGAAGCTGTAAATCTGCCGTAATCCGGCTGTAATTTCACTGCTGTCGGTTCGATAGGATGGGAGAAAATACTATGAATATTTCCCTCGGTGATTTCTTTTCTCGAATTACCCATACCACATTGCGTTCTCGTTGCGTATTACAGTAACAGTTTCGGTGTGTAATAATTATTCAGCCCGCAGCTAGATATAGCCAGGTTGGCCTTGGTAAGTCTCAATGAACTCATAACGACAAAAAAAAAATGTTGTAAATTATTTTAATAAACTGTTATTAAAGTAAAATGCTGCAGGTGTCAAATTTTATTTTCTAACAATGCCACAGAATTAGTCATTCTCACAAAAGAACGCAAATTTCTGCGTAAACAATATTTGGATTTTTTTTTATATATATATAACAGCTGACTTTCAGGTCCCTTGAGCGCCACGTGTATCCACATCATCATCATCATCATCATCGTCATCATCATCATCATTAATTAATTGTTTTCCTTTGTTTTTAAGCCCCTCTCAAGATAGCAGAACTCTAGTGGCTCTATTAAGTGACGAATATTTTGTGACAGCTTGTAAACTTGAGTGAACGGCTGGCGTAAGGCTCTGCACAACGGTATCATCGTATGTACGTTAGTATATAAAAACGGACATCAAGGGTCCATGCCTTATTTGAATGAAACTGAAAATATTACCGACTGCGACTCGCACATGTTTGTAATCCACCAGTGTATCGTCCTGGCCTCTGTGTACGGCGTACCCCCAGCCGAAAACTACTTCAGACATTTCACATATTCCTCCATTGCAGTATCTGTTTGCCTGCGCAGGACACCCTTTTTTCTATGATGGATCTTCAAACAAAATCAACACACTCGCGTGTGATGTTCTGCGCGACCACTCGCGCGACTATATTGGGCGGCTTTCTTCTCACCCAAGGAACCGAGAAGGAAACACATCGAGGAATTCTCGCAAATGCATTTATTTGAGGTAAGTGGCGATGAATTCCTCTGGGGACATTTTTTCTACAGTTCCATTTGTTTCCTTCGTTGGAGGCTGCGATGGTTTTGGCAACAAAGCTTTTCTTGAAATCTCATGTCTTCCCGTGTGTTCGTCCCTGCCAAGGTATTTGACGTCTACAGTATCTCCTACTTTCATGTTCAATTCCTTTGCATTATAAACCTGATGAGGGAAGAAATTAAAAGAAAAAGATCATCGAAAATGGCAGTAGAGGATCTAAACTTTTGCACTTGGCCGGGCGCCCGGAGTAACCAAGATTGCACAATAGGCCATTTCTGAGTTGCTGTGAACCTCACTATGAAAGCGAGGAATGAAAACTAATTTTCATAACAAAAACTTTGCACTTAGCCTCACTTTCATAATGAGGTTCAAAGCCACTAGGGAATGTTCTTTTTAAAAAATATATAAAAACGTTGAGTCTCCCGTAAACGGAAACCCTTGGGACCAGAAAAAGTGCCCGCTTAAGAGAGGTGTCCGCTTATAAGAGGTTAAAAATGTATGTAGCTGAGAACATGACCAAGTGCCCGCTTGCGAGAGGTGTCCGCTAGCGGAGGTTCAACTGTATATTTCGATCAGGCGCAGGCTTTGGGGACTGCAAGGCATAAATAGAGTTCTTCATCAAATTACATTATGGATCAGCGGCAGGTGTCGCCTGGAATGACGCAAGGTTATTTTAATGGTGGAGCTACCAATAATATAAGCAAGCAAGGGAGTGGACTCTTAAAACTATTTCAGTCAATCAATCAAGAATTAGCCTACGAGTGGGCCATGTTGTTCTCCAAGATGCCCCTCTTAGCTAGGAAATTCATTAAAGTAGCTATTTACAGCAGGGACCAACTTAAATACCAATGTTTGGTGAGTTTTGTGATTTACCAAAAAAGTTCCAATTTTTTTATCTTTTTTTTTTTTGTTGTTTTTTTGTTTTTGTTTTTGTTTTTTGTTTTTTGGGGGGGAGGGGGGTATTTCCAGTTTTGACAAGCGCTTGTTTCTTACCCTGTTGTGATCCAGCTCCTTAACATGTAGCAGCACACTGGGTGAGTTTGGAAGCAGTTCCACCAACAAGCCATAATCCCTGAGAAGAGGAACGTAATTAATCAAGGGAAAGAACGACACTAAAGTTGCTACATTTGTGGCCCTTGTACGTCGAAAGAAATGTTTGTTCTGCAAAAATATTCCTCATGTTTACTAAATAAGCTTTCTCGTAATTTGGGCCTGTACACATAAAACAGTTTGTCTCTTACAAAATGTCAAAATTTAGCTTGACAAAGAGGCGTTGATGACGCAAACTAACAAAGGAAATTTATGAAAAAAGTTTATTCAGAAATGTTGCTTGTTAGCTACTGATACCTCACTTTCAAGCTAAATGATGCCTACTGTTCAATTCAATCTCGTCGTCTTCTTAATTAATTTCTATCTTTCCGCCATTCTCCATTTATTATTACTTTTCTTTTATGTTTTCTTATTTTTTTCTCCTTTTGTCATCGTATATTATCACTTGTTGTTATTTTACCTATTTCGCCACTGTTGTTCTATTAATGTTTGTAATTCAGCATTAGCCGGGAAAGCACATGCTGCATAAGCCTCATGGCTTCTTTGGGCTTCCTCGCCATTTTTCTCTTTTTCTTTACGATTCTGTAAAATACATTTGGTGGTCTTACAAGAGTCCGCATTGTGACGAAGCATATCGCGAGGTGTTGCCTCATTTGACTTGATTTCTTGGTGATTTATGGACGCGTTAAACTGGGAACAACGCTGAACTCTCAAGGCTCTTTGTAAGTCAAGGTAAAACGAGCTACACAATCACGTAGCCGAGAAAGTAGAGGAATAAGTTCCCTTCAAATCTGTTTGTTTGGCTAATGAACTTCGTCATCCTTTTTGCAAGACATTGGAGCACCACAGGTAGCCCAAGCTCGAAATATGAGCGCTAGTTACGCAACGGTTGAAAAATATAAGGATTTGTATGGGAAATAAACGGTTTATTTTAGAGACTAAAAATATGAACGAATTCTTAAATAAAAATCACCCACTTTATTTCTCTTGTGTATGTTTTGCCTGCTATGTGGTTTTTAGGGCGATTTAGCGCGATTCCAGTGAGTTTTAGTTATTTCGAGCTTGGGCTACCTGTGGGAGCACGAGACACTTTTCTCCAATCGACACCGGCAAACAGTCATTACATGAACAAGGTAAACATACTATTGAAAGCAGAACCACCCTGAAATGCTAAGCTAAAGATCCACTAGACAATTCTGTGACTCACTGACCTCACTTCAACGATATTTGCCGTGTATTTCTCTCCAACCTCAAGGCTCTCTGCCCAATCGTCCTTGATAAAAAAAAAAAAAAAACATATCCACTAATTTATCATATGCGTAAGAAGTGCATCCAAGACTAAAAATCTTGATTTCCTTGTTCAAGCTTTCCAAAGCGTTCAACTGCTACATGTAAAGATATATGAATTTCTAGGAATATTCTGCGTAAAAATTGTGCTTCATTGAAATTTCTGCTTTGATAAGAAGATGAGTTGGTATATCAGCCATTATAACCCATCAAATATTTTCGCTCGCGCGCGATTGGTCTAAACGCCTCACGTGACCGAATATACCCCAGCTAAAACTGGGGAATATCCGATGTTATTATTCCACTATTATGTCATTTCACCAAATAAGGTCAAGAGAACGCGCAAAATATGAGACCGTAATACACTGTAGTGTCCCGGTTTGACCGGTTTACAACAGAGCGAATACGGACGGAAAAGGCAGAAAAAAGGAGCAACAATGTCCGGACTGGACGAAGAATAGTTTTTGAAACGATGCAGACTCGAAAACAAGTTTCACTTGTCATTTATCTTTTCATTTTATCTAATCAAATTAAAGACATTTAACTGGCTTTCTGTGTTGTTTACATCATTCGTACGCGCCATATACCGATGGACAGTTGATGCCGGGTGCATTTGAAAACTGTTACCAAAACAGAGAAGCCAAAATAACAAAATCTTTTTGTAGTGGAATAATAAATCTCTTATTCGATGGTTTTACATATAATACTCGCGGACATTTTGCTCATTGCTCGTATTTTTCCTCGCCCCTTCGGGGCTCGGAAAAATACTACGCAACTCGCAAAATATCCGCGCGTATTATATGTAAAACCATCGAATAAGATATATATATTCCCCAGGTGATATTCCCCAATTTCAAAAACTTCAAGGCGCGTCTTGTTTACAATTAAAATTAATGTCAAGATGGGGGAACGATTTGCTTTTGTGACAGAAGGAGAGATAAACCTGCTAGTCGATAAAGCAGTATCAGAAAACAACATACGCTCTAAACGTTTTTGACGGTAAACTGTTCTTAAACGAAATGTTCAAATACTCAAGCTCGTTGCTATATGTTGCGAAAAATATTTGAAAGATAATAACCACAATAGCCTCCATTTGGCTTTAAAACTAAGTTCAGATATTTGTCCTTGGACATTATCTGTTCCTCGAAGCTCACAGTTTTCCTCGAGCTTCGCTCTCGGAAAACTGTTCACTTCTCGGAACAGATAATGTCCGTGGACAAATATCTGAGCATATTTTCGCGCCAAATGGAGGCTATTGTTTATTTATTATTCAACACATTGTAACACTGCCCAAATATGGTCATGGTGCACTGAATATTTGTCGGCCTTAGTCAACAGATATCCGGCGATATACGTAATTTTGTGTGTCGGGGAGAAAAGTGACAAAATACAGGTCGTCTCCAGCTTTCCGCAATAAAACTGTGCTTTGTTATCAATGTATTGAATAATAAAATAATTATAATGCTAGATCTTGCCAGGCGATATTCCGCTCGATTTCGTGGCAGAAAATAATTTTCTGCCACGAAATCGCGTGAAACAGGAGCCCTGCGTGGAATATCAAATAACAGTCGTCCGATTAGATATCCGTCGTCGGACTTTTTAAAAGAACTTCAACTTTTTGGGTCTTTATTGTTCTAGTCTTATCACAGAATAATAAAATCGAGTAAGCTAGTCAGCGTGCATTTGTTTGCGACATTCATGCTTGGATTACCGCTCGCTGTTTTGCATTTTTTAACAGTAAAGCGTGCGCGCCATAAGAGGCTTAAGCACAGACGTTCGTGAGCCATGGACGGCACCCGGGAGTGGAATGTTGCTTTTTTTGGCGCGTTTTTGCTCCTCACAACGGACGGAAAATGCTCTTGTTGGACGTCTGTGGCTTGACGTTACCAACGTAATGGCGTCAAAACGTTCTAAAAAGGAAAAATTATACTTCCGGTTGCCGTCCGTGGTTCACGAACGTTTGTTCTTGACGTTCTCCCGCGCTTCCGTCACCGCTGTCGATGCTTGGCTAAAGTTTCATGAATCCTACAAAAACCTAATTACCTCTGCGGTCGTAAGTTCACTGATCTTCTTTATTGTTTCCTGAAGACTTTTAGAGTTTGGAGCAAATACTGAGAAGTGCTCTTCCTCAACTCTGCTAATGGTTGTACCTAAAGACAATTCACAAGTAAACATGTTACAAAAGATTTCATTTTTTGACGTGTTTTATAATTAATGAGCTGTGAGAAAACCAAACCAATCGTGAATTTGAATTCAACACAGTTCAAACGGGAACGCTGCCTGCGAAAAAGCTCTGAAGTGAAGTATAGGGCTCGGTCCGGGGGCGCTCCGCTCACCGATTTTTCCCTTCTCCCCAGTGCCTTCGCCCTATACCCCACTTGACAGCCAGTTCACCGGCTAACGGGAACGGAGGTTTTAAACTGAAGCATTACTAGTTCACAAAGGAAAGCAATGGAAATCGCTATCATGAAGGGGCTTAGCCCATTGGGCTTTCTTGCAAGATTTAAAGACAGCTCATTTTTTTACAAATAAAAGAATTCAGCTTTATTATAGCGCCATTTTGGGCGCCCTGTTTGATAATTTAGTGCAATTTAATGTCCAAATACAGGAATTTTTAACTTCAGCAATCCCCCAATGCTACATTCTAAAATAAACCATACGTTTATATCCAAGTAAAGGAAACAGTTTAATCCAATGAAAATCTGGGAACTTAAAGATCTTAAATCTCTCGTCCAGTTCTGCTGGGTCCTGTTTTGTTTGACCCAGCTTTCAAAACGCGTTTCTTTACGTAATTCATTGGTGCAGAGTAAGACGCGCGAGTAAGACGCGCGAGGTAAGAGGGAGATGAATATTCTCCCCTCTCGCGTTTCTCAAGCCACGTCCTAAAGTTTTGCTCTCATAAAGGACTAGCGCTCGAGACATCAGCCTTTTTCATCTCCTTACGCTGGCCAACGTGCTTTGCCAGTCAACTCATTTGACAAAACCAGATATTAGTTTCCATTTCTGCGTCTGCAACAAATGCTAAACGCCCCTGAGTACGCAGCTACGTCATTGTAGGCAACTAAGATCAGAGAAAGTTCAGAGAAGTAAACTCTAACCTGTTTCTTCCTGTAGGTTTCTGATCGTCAATCCTCCAACACCCACCAGCTTTTTGCTTTTTGTATGAGGAACAAATACATTTGCTTGGCGAGGAAAGAAACAAATTCATTGACAACACTGACTAACACAGATCTCACTTGTAAAACTGGCGCAGGAAAAACCACAATCGCCGGTAATAAGGACTATTCAGATACACGTTATTGAGCAATGCTTTCTTCCTATGGTGCTGTTTATTATGTTGTACAAGGTGGTTGCAGCTGGTAGGTCTACGGATGAGATTCTAAAAGAGTAACTATTCAACTGAAAGCTTGTGTAACAGTACTTTCCTGTAGTGCTGTTAATTATGCTGTACAAGGTGGTTTTAAATTTGGAGTCTGTGGATGAAATCCTAAAGTGTGACAGGAGCCCATTACCTGAGTGTGACCATTCAAATGAAAGCTGTTGAGCAATACTTGTCTGTGGTGCTGTTTATTAAGTTATACAACGTGGTTCTAGCTTTTGAATCTGTGGATAAAAACTTAAAGTGTGACCACTCAAATGAAAGCTACTGAGCAGTGCTTTCCTGTCGTACTGTTAATTCTGCTGTACAAGCTGGTTCTAGCTTTTGCGTCTGGAAATTTACTCACTTTAAGGATTTTATACTTAAAAGTGTTACCATTCAAATTAACAGTACTTTCCAAATGCAAAAAACATTCAACGGTTTTTAAGTGATTTTGAGTATGGTCACTCTTGGCGTTGAAATGGTTAAAAAATTACCACAGGCGGGAGTATTTTCTTTAGGCGCTTCTCTGGGCTTGCTCTGACATTCTTCAATAACATCCAAAACTTTCATCCGATCCTCTGCAAATAGACGCGAACAAACAATATTTTTAAATTCCCACTACTAGGAACATAACTCCCTCCGAAAATTAGCCCGTGCAAAAACTAAGTCATCAATACAAACACTCTTGCGATATGACGTCCCTCTGACAGGCAAGAGTTGCAAGCTGTTTTTGTTGTCAACCCCATTTTTGAAAACCGAAATTCCTTTCACCAAACTAACCCACCCCTTTCGTAAATTAGCCCCTAGAAGTCTTTGACACAAAGGATTTAACTTGCTTTTCGTGATCTTCATCGTCGACGGGGAAAAGGTGAAAGAAAAACGAAAAGAAAAATTTAATCATTTGACGAGCTTCGAAGCTCGGAACTTTGAATCTGTAAGGCAATGTGTGTGTACAAGTAAGGCAGCGTTGAACTAACGTCTTCCTTGCCATCCACTCCCTGACAATTGTGCGTACCTGTGGCTTTTTGAACTGCTTCTTCCACTATGTGAAGAGGGAGTCCTGGGATCTTGAAGTCAGCCTGTCAAAAAGATGAAAGTCTGAACCCGAAAATGCAGGAAATTTTCCTTTTCAAGGGAAAAAGTTGTCACGTTTAGTTAGAGCAAGTATACGCAACAATGTTTAGAGAAGTTTTCAATTGAGTATCGAACAAACTCGCGCCACTTTCTCAACCAATGGGAATGGAAACCAAAACCAATCGTACTTTGGCCGCACGCGTTTTCCCGCGCTTGGCGCCAGCTACATGTATTTGCTTCAAATTCTGATTGGCTCGTTGTGTTGTTTACATCTGTTGTGATTGGCCAGAGTAATTACTTTGGTTTTGGTTTTACTTCAAAATGAAGTCAGTGCTTTTACAACCTATCTGCAGTTTCGACTCGAGGGTATCTTGCATCCCAGATTGAATTTAATTTGGAAATGTCGCTATCTGAGGCTGATAAAGCTAAGGGAGCCGAGGAAACGCTAAGAGCAACACGACTGAGAATCTACCAAAATCAAATTCCGGTTTGACCTCATGACGTTGTCAAAGATACCTGCACGGCAGTTATTCCTTCTCTGCTTCCAGCGAGTTTGAAGTCCATATCACCCATAAAATCTTCAATACCCTATGGATCAATAAATTAAAACTAAGATTTCAGGTTATAAACTCCAACTCTAGTTCACAAACATACCACAAGTGCTTGTTATACCCATTCTGAATGCAAGAAACCAAACACACTTGAAGTTGACAAGAATACCATTCAACCAAGCACTGCTTCTGTAACTATTTCAGTTGCAGTATCCCGCCATTTATCATTTCACCCAGAGTTCTTACAAATAAACACAAGATATATTTTGTGGGCTTTCTTTTGTTTTGTTTTTTTAATTCTTTTTGTGCGCACCGTAGCATTCCCCTGTCGATTGATCCACAGAAAAGAAATGGAATTTGGAATTCTTGACTTGCTAGACTGCAACTGTCCGTAATGAAATCGATGAACGGCGACCGCCTGAAAGGGACTACCGCATGTGTGTTTAACATTAACAGTACTTCGCATCTTATTCGCGCATCACAAATCGATGTCTCGAGAGAAAACTCGAAATCTGTTTTTCTTTTTTTACATATATGAGTCATCAAATATCACAAAATGTTTTCCTGCGAAAATTTCACCCACCAATTTCCGCGAATTTTAAGCCCCATGAAAATAAGAGTTCTTCGCCACAGAGGTTATGGATAGGGAAGGACATACCCACCACATTTCAACGTGAGGTTAATATTCGCCTCAGCATACACCAAACAAGTGGATAACCAGTCCCAATTAGTTCTACTGGATGATACTAGATGGGGAATATTCCCCAAACAAGCAAAAACATCCGCCTTACCAGAATATCAGTCATCAGTTGATATCGCTCAATATCTGTTTTGTGCGGATCATCACCATCGCTACTAGTTACTACACCACAGGCAACCCCTGCTACAGGGCGACTGATTGGGATGCCTGTGAAATGACGAAAATAAAAAACAATTTATTTATTTTTCTCTGTTTCACAACAACGTGCTACACATGACATTCCAATCCTAGCAGTATGCAGGATGTTTGTCCCATGAACCTAGTTTAATGGCCTTAGCTCCCACGAGTCTCCTGTAGCTCAGTGGTAGAGCATCCAAACTAGTAATCGGAAGGTCTTAGGTTCGACTCCTGATAGGAGCACTCAGATTTCCTTTTTTCCGAGTATGCCTGTGTCATTCACTAAATAATACATCATTCACAACAAAAGTTTAGTTTCTTTTTTGTGGGTAGTGCACTTTATAGTAAAGTTTGAACCGGAGAAGTGGGTGGAATTCATACCTGCATCCATCAGCGCCAAACTTCCTGCACAAGCTGTCGCTATAGAGGAAGAACCTGTAAACATAAGCGAAGCAGATAATTTTTTTGAAGAAGTTAACAGTTTTGAATCTGAGTTCAAGCACCTGCATAAGAAAAAATAAATAAGAAATACATAAAACGCAAATCAGTTGACGTCGAAAGTGGGTGCAGCTTAGCCTCTTGTATGGTGTGCCTTCGTATTGAAGTGTTGTAATCACAATGAATCTTTTTATTACTTTATTCGACCGCTTTTCAATTGAGTGTCGAAAGTAATTTAGTAATTGCTTTGGTTTTGCTTTACTTCGCTCTGTGATTGGTTAGCGAAACTCGCGCCACTTTTTCAACCAATAAGAAGCAGAACCAAAACCAATCGTGCCACGTGCGCACGCGTTTTCCCGCGGTTTGGCGCGGGCTACTTGTATTTGCTTCGAGTTCTGATTGGTTCATTGCGCTGTTTACATCTGTTGTGATTGGCCACAGTAATTACTTTGGGTTTGGTTTTACGACTGCCAAATGAAAAACGCTTTAATGATTTATTATCATTATTTGCTCACCATTCGATTCTAACACTTGGGATGTAAGCCTGATGGCAAATGGGAAATCCTTTGGAACAACTGGTTCCAGCGCCTTCTCTGCCAAGTTTCCTACATCAACAAAAAAAAATAACTTATTGTTTAACTCCAAAAGGTTTGCCAACTGTCTTACAGAACATGATTTTAGATGGCAAAAAAATATAGCTTTGCTTCAACAATCTTGAAAACGCCTCAGGTCTACCGATCATAGGGATGAGTTTTTTTTTTTTTTTTTTCTACAAAATATGCATTTCAGATTTGAAAGCGGGATGGGCAGGAGGGGGTGGGGTCCTGGACCCTCAGTAACGTTCGAGTGTTGAGTCGGTCAAGAGAGGAGTGGCAAATACTTGTATCCTCGGTCCCTTTGTATCCAGATTTGGAAAAAGTTCTTACGCGTAGTCAGTTTTTACTTAAACGAACACTTTCTGTCGCAATGCCAATATTTTATCCTTTAAATGTTGGGAGTGAGGCATTTGGAATTTCCGTAAACGCAAAAAGTTGAGCGCTTTTCAACTTTTTACCTTTACGCAAGCGGCTCATACATCGTCCCTATTTTTAAAGCACGTACGCAATGTTAGTTCAATTAACATCGACGCGTACGAAAAATTTACATGAGAGTGGAAATTCTAGTTCACTTTGCGCCCAGTTGAGGGGAAGGTTGTGTGTGGTGGGCAGATTTTTCGAAACAATACCATACGGTTGGTTATAGTTTAACTATTGCGGAGTGAAACTAGCAAAAGCTGTTCCAAATTTGGAATTATAAGTGCAAAAGGGCAAGTTCAGTTTCTCTAGATTGCTTGTAGATTCCCTTTTCTCCGTCGAGGGTTAATCAATCCGTCGACCGCGAGCAACAACAGGGAAATGAACGAGAAAGGATTGGGGCGAGGCGCCGCTCTCGTCTGGTCCCAATCCTCCTTGTCCAAATTTTCCGCTGCGTATTACCACTACACAGACTCCGAGAGAGAATAAGACTGCAAGCAGTCTAAGTTTCTCCTGTCCAGTTGAGAACATTATTATCACTCTCAGCTACTCTTACCATGTCCCACTTCTCGCCGATTGAATCCTCCCACCCGTCCTGTTTCATTTATACAAAATGGAGGAAACTACAAAACAATATAATGATAACAATGGAAGTCAAATGTTGTCAGTGACTAAACGAACAAGGAGGTAAAAAAGCTTTTCTCTCCAGAGTGAAACCACAATTACTGCAGGAAATTTCAAGTAGGTCATACAAAAAAAATCATTTCACTTTCAGTCTCTGCCTTGACTAGATGAGTTACATACCTCGTAATGAAGTATAAATGATTTCTCTCCACCATCACTGTTAAAAGTTGAACAAAGAAAGAAAGAAAAAAGTATCAATTAAGAACGAATCTCACCAATGTTAATTCATCACTTCTGTCACTTATTTGACAAGGGTGTGGTCAGTTTGTTTTCAAACGCCTGACTACAGTGCATTTCCAGCCTTGTCTAAATTAACCGGGGTCACTTGTATATTTCAGAACGCGATGGCAAAATCTATACTCTATTTGACGCTAAAACTATAGAAAAAATGATCATTTTGGCAGCGTGTACAACAGTTCTCTGGGAAAAAGAACTGATTTGGGCAGCGTGTACCACAGTTCTCAGGGAGAAAACAGTCAAAAACATTGATTTGTTGTAGAGAATTCTTACCCCACCCCCTCCGCTGTCGCATCAGACTGTTTTGCAGAACGAAGAGATCCAAGTGTCGCTGTACAAAACACCTGAAAAAAGATGCAGATATTGGGAACATAAGAACTGTGATCACGTCTTTGACTAGCCTGTATAGCAAGTGTTTCGGGGACGGGGGGGGGAGAGAGGGGGTGTGCGTTTTTCATTTTTTGACCGCGCGGATATTGGGCCGAGAGCGAAAGAATGGTAATGGAATGTATTTATATACTGCACATATCACATTGTTTCATGGCGGTTTACAACAATGATTCTTCTTCTGTGGGGTGAGATCGGACGTCAGCACTGTAAAGGCGCCATTGGTAGCCAGAGGAGGGGGGAGGGAAGAGGAAGAAAATCTCTCTCCTTTCCTTTCTCCCCCTCCCCTCCACCCTTTCTCCGTGTTTTTCCCGTGTTTTCCGCGCGTTCAAACAGCCAAAAATGCACAAAACCCCACGAAAACGCTTGATGCGCAGGCTGGACTTAGATCCCCTTTCAGACATCACTCTTCTCATGTGATAAACCCGCCTAATCAGTGATTACACAAGTTCCATTCTCGAGCAACTTTAGAGCGACCAATGATTCAAACAGCGTATTTGCGCCAAAATTAATTTATCAACCTTTGCACCCAGTAGTAAACAATTCTCACTGGATCGAAAAAAGAACAAGGATTCCGCACAAATGGATGTCGGTTGAGTGATGCGGTAAAATCGTTTACTCAATATACCAATACCACACAAATGAGCGCTTTCCATTTGTCAGAACTGGCCGGCCAAACCAGTCAGTTTGTAAACGGAATGTATCAATTTGAAGGATAACCTTTTTATCCTAGTCCTTCGAATTTCTTCAAAATAACGCCTACTATTTTCGAAGTGATTATTTTTCAAGATTTCGCAGCACCATCCCTTGAAAATATCGCATTCAATTTACAGACTGGTCAGCCAGTTCTGGCAGATGGAAAGCACTCTAAGTTTCACTATGAGATTCAAATGAAAGAAAAAAACGTGTTACAAAATGTTCAATGTATATATTAACATGCAAACCTGTGTTTCTCCTCTTTGAAATAACGATGAACCGTGAAGAGGTTTAAACAAATCCACTTCACATTTGATGGGTCGGAGAGCATCAAATGGACGCCCATCACATCTGACAAAACAAAAAAGCAATCTTCAGTACCACAACAGCTGAAGCCAGGTTTAGACAGGTCTTGCATGGTAAGCAAGTTGTGCCACTTGTCTATTCATCACCTTTTATAATCCAAGATGATAATTTGACAAGCAACTGGTATCTGATAGCACCAAAACAACTTGGAATACGTTAATGTGTGTCTAAACAGGGTTTGTACACAGTTTTTGTATGCAAAACTCAACACTTCCCCCTACTTTTTCCAAACAATTATAATTTACTTTGTCCAGACTCAAAGTTGTGAGTCAAATCACACTCCAAGAACAGAAATATTTTTTCTTAAAAAAAAAAAACATTGGAGTGACGTTCGTGAGGGAATTCAAGGCCACATGTAAAAACTGTTGAATCTGAGCTAAAACAACAAAATGCGATCTAAAATGCACTCAGTTATACCGCCCTTCAATTGCTTGCCTTAAATACTCATGTGCATACTGTGAAATACAGAAAAATCAGCTAGAAGTGGGATATATCAAGGCAAACTGCCTCAAAAGCATGGTATAATCAGCATGTAAGCAGCAAACAGTCCGGATGTCCGCATTTTGAAACAAAAAATTAAGTCCTTGTAATTGATGTAAGAACAAGGTCTTGTAACGTAAACAAATTTCAAAAAGTCATTAATAATTCATAAGCCCATTGACCCATCAAATGGTCGTTAATACATCACGTGCAGTGTCTTTATATCGATAAACCTTCTCCTTATTAGTATGCGGTGTTTTATCAGCTGATAAAACACTCCTCATTAGTGTGCGATGTTTTTCTCGTATGCTAATTTCCAACGTACACAAAAGCATCATTGTTATGAACTCTATTGACACACGCTTTTCCAGGAATGTTTTTGAAACCGTTCAAAAAACTCACAGCAGGTGTTTTATCGGGTCTAAAACCCGATAAAACACTCCCGCTCATTTTTTAAACATTACGTAAGGTATGTTGTACGCTTTGATGCCTTCATTACCTTTGAGCCTTTTCCAGAATGTTCCTTCTAAAGACTGATCTGGTTACTGATAGCACTGTGTCCTCAATAAGGTGCGCAGCAACATCGGAAAATTGTTCTATTGATTATGATGAAGTTTAACAAAAGAATCTTACATTATGGCCATGTTACAGGCATCCACATTTAGTTCCTACAAAATCAAGTTTTTCAGCCAATCATAGCACGTAATGAAAAACAACAAATGGCTTTAATTTATTTAAACAGGCCCTTTACTTCTGGAGTCACCAGACCCAATTTTCATTAAAAATCGTTTTCATGAAAGTTACGACATTTTTTTTAAATACAGTCGACTCCCGATAACTCGAACCTTCAAGGGAAATTGAAAA
The DNA here is from genome assembly GCF_977016875.1 of Pavona decussata. Taxonomy (NCBI): domain Eukaryota; kingdom Metazoa; phylum Cnidaria; class Anthozoa; order Scleractinia; family Agariciidae; genus Pavona; species Pavona decussata. The sequence goes on along the minus strand of NW_028145548.1, from coordinate 478,089 downwards.
TGGTTCGAGTTATCGGGAGTTCGACTTATCGAGGGTAAAATTATATAGAAAATGGCCTGAAAGGAAAGGAAAATTGGTTCGAGTTAGCGGGAGGTTCGAGTTAGCGAGGGTTCGAGTTATCGGGAGTCGACTGTATACACCTTTCGGATGAAACTGCATACAGAACCTGTTAGTGGGTGTGACCGATGTTTCATTTGTAACATGTATAGTTTAAAAAATGTCGTCACTTTCATAAAAATTATCTCATGCTTACTGGCTCTACGTAAAAATAATTTATATTAAGAGCTATATAACTTAAGAAATAAAAAGAAATTTGTTTAGAAAGATCGTAAAAAAAAAAAAATAGCAAAATGAGCATGTCCGGAGGTTCACGATGGACCAAAACTTTTGGCTAAATTTAAAGGATCATCATCAATTTTATGGAAAAGGTCACTGGGGAATAGCCTTGCTCTCCAGCGAACTTTTCAACACAAATCCAAAAACTGAAGGACACAGAACACCCTAGCTACAACGGCTTATTAAAACAAAGACTGTGCAAAGTCATGTGTTAATAATCATGTCACAAGTTTAACAGAAAAAACAATTATAATTACTTTTTCAATATAATTAGAAAATAGCAACAAAAAGCTTGCCAAAAATGTCAACAGTCCCTTTAATTCAGTTTCAAATACAAACTTTACAGTTTTCAATGTTTCAAGGCACTTTGAATATCTTTCAACATTGAGTGTCATATGAAAGGGTATTGTGTTTGTAACGTGTTTGTATTTGGTAACGTTACTCCACAGGGTGGTCTCTGTGTGCAATTATAATTGCCCGCTGTACTGTGGGAGGGGGGTGGTAATAAGGAAGTTATATACAATCATCAAGAATTGTCACATGAAAATTATTTCAACTCACAGCTGTTATTTTACTCAATACTAAGTCCTGTTACTCTTTATTCATTTTACACGTCACTTACCTTGAATCGCTGCATTGCATGAATCTCTCATGGCAAACATTTCCCTATCACGTTCTTGCTGCAGACAAAACAAAACAGTACATGCTTAATGACTGGTCACAAAAGCAAACAGTTAAAATCATGAACAAGATTCACGGGATACCAAAATGAAAAGTTTCCCTAGGAGCCTGTCATTCTTAGAAGACTGCTTGTTTATGTATTGAAGCTCAACATTTTAAAGAGAATTTAGGCTGTACATCTACTTATTACAGCCATTTTTCTGCAGACAAGTGTATGCCATGTATCAAAAGTACAAGTTTTAACTGTACATTGCAGTAGACTGCAAGTAGTCTCTTTTCTTCTCCTAAGTTCTGTGCTAGAAATCCCTCCTAATTCACTTTTCGAATTTGCATAATTTTGCTGTCACTTTGTATGCGTGATCTGAAGAAAAAAGTATGACTACTTGCAGTCCAGCATTACGCAGGTGTTTGGCCATAAGGTGAGATTATAAGTGATAATAAATCCAGAGAGTGTCACACCTTTGAGTAATTGAAGTTTGAAAATATCTCATCCAGTCGCTCCACTAAAAATCTGTAGTGAGAAACAAAACGAATTTAAAACTGTTGACTGTATGTTTCCAGCAAATATTCAAATTAAGGCTCCATTCACAGAAATCTGTTTCTATTTGAAGGGGTACAAGAGCATAGCCATCCTCCAACCCCCCCCCCCCCTCCCCCCTAAAAAAAATGTGGGTGGACAAGCAAAAATTAAGGTTTTTGAAAACAATCATTATGACTCTGTCCACACAGACATTATACAGGCAAAAATTGATGAATAAACTAATAAATTTTTAGCCGATACATGCTGTTAACCTTTATGTTTCAAAATAAACATATTACTTGGCTGTACTACATGTATTTGGACATGCATGAAAACTTATTTTTGCAACCATTTTCCACTCCAAAGTGTGGTCAACTGAAAACCACACAAACATGGGGAAAATTATTAGAAAACAGAAAATTTGTATTTATTTAGTGAAATGTACCCAGCTTGCCTTTACTAGCAAATTACCTCTGCACTGCCTCCAATACCTCTACAGGAGTGGCAGGCACTGAGTATGGTCTCTTTACTGTTCCAGCTTGTTTCTGAAGCTTGTGTAAGGCTTGGATAATTGGTTGGCACTATAAGAAAGAAGTGAAATACATGTTAGAGGAGAACCAAGAATAAAGGTGGGAGTTAAGATTCATGGGGATGCACAATCTGCGAGCCAGCAAGGCATGCGAGGCAGACGTGTGGCACTCAGGTTAGCCTAAAAAACACTCCGGTTAGCCTAAATAGCACTCAGGTTAGCTTAAATAGCTCCCCGGTTAGGTTAATGGTTAGCAGTTTATGTTGGGGTTGTTCATGCCTCGCATGCCTTGCATGTTTTGTTCATGCCTCGCTTGTCTGCCTCGCATGCCTCACTGGCTCGCATATTGTATACACTCGGATTCATTGAGCCACATAAAATTATTATTGATGGGGTGTCTGGAAAAAAGCTGTACGTGACTTCTGATAAATTGCTAGATTCTACTTCCAAATTGCCTTGCATTCGCTTGCCAAACAAAAGGAGAATTTGACCTTACATCAAAAGTCACTTAGCGCCTTATTCCGCACACCCCTTCACTTGGTAGGAGTATCAAGATTCAAGAGGATTAAACCCTTACCGCTACAAATCCCCTTATCTTGACAACACAATATACAGTAAATGTGTGGTGTTTAACCATTTTGTACGATAAACACAGAAACATTTCACATATGACAACCACTCTGTATGACAAATCACAGCAAAGCCAATTAAGAGAAATTTGGATTTCAAGGCCAGCTCATCACTTAAGCCTCTCTTTCCTCAGGCTTTTCAGTAGCACAATTCACAGTTAGCCTGACATTTTAAAATATTAAATTAAGTTGAAAAACTAGTTCACAAATAAATTCTCCATACCAAGTTTAGTAAAACTTGATATTTTTAACTCAAGGAAATTTTAAAAATTGTGATGTTCACAAAATTAATTTGGTGTACAACAGAAGTAGCCCGCTCGCACAAATTTCTTTGAATAAACTTTCTCAAACTCATTTATTAATAATTCGTTAAGAGAAAACAAAGAAAATCACTACCGTGACCGTGGTTTGGATATGTGATCCTAATTACCATAAAATTTTGCCAACTTTTGCCTTGAATTTCTCCAAGAATTATTGATCATTTGAGAGGCCATATCAAACACTCTAAAGTGTGTTTCATCAGATATCCAAACACCTCGAAGTCATTTAAAAAAAACTCAGCTGCGCCTCGTTTTTTCAACCTACTTCTCAGTGTTTGGATATCTGATGAAACACTCTTCCTCGTGTTTGATATATTATTTCTCAAACTCATTAATAATTTAAAAGCCAAAGACAAAGGAAATCATGCACCATGATGTGTTTGGATATCTGATGAAAAACTCCTCATTTTTGCATCCTTAATTTCCCCTTCAAAATCAGTTTGTTTATGAAGTTATATCAAACACTCGTCATTGTGTTTCATCACAATTTCAAAACCTTTGAAGTTCGTCAAAAATACTCCGCTACACATCGTACTTTTAACTCTCTTCTTGGTGTTTGATATATGATGAAACACTGTGTCTCTTGTTTGATATATTACATAACATAAAATTCAAACTTCCATATTTCCTTGAGATTAAAACAGATCTCTTCAAAAATTGACACTTTTAAGCATATATTTATCTGCTTTGATGAATCTGTTCATGAGCTTGGCTTTTCATTTGAAGGGGTGCCTGGAAAAAAGCCCTAAGTGACTTCTGATAAACTGCTAGAATCTCCTTCCAACTTTTCTTGTTTTTGCTTATGAAATAAAAGGAGAATTTGACCTTACATCAAAACTCACTTAGGGCCTTATTCTGTGCACCCCTTTATTTAATCCCATGTGTTTAAATGTCACCACAAGTTACAAATGCTTATTACTAAATGCATCAGGTACTCGCCTCTTTGAATGCAAATCTAAGAGCCTCACAAAATCTTTCAGATGTCATCTCATTAGCAAACCCTTCCACCATGACTACAAAGAAAAAAAAAACATGCAGTGGATAAATGGGTTATTTTTGACTTTGTTTAAACCCTTTAAGTCCTCACAGTGATCAGCATCAAATTTCTCCTAGTAATATCACTGCTCATTCAATCCCTGGGATCATGAGAATTAAGGATATGATCACACAAGGTGAATTTTCTTGATATTATAATAACTTCTCCAATGTATTTTTATAAAAAAAGAATTAAGTGACAAGATAGGACAATTTGTTCTTTTGATATAAGAGGATAAAGGGTTAAGTTCTGGCAATCAAGGGGACTCTTGAGCAAGTTATCGATCTTTTGCCTTGTAAATAAACATTCTGAGATATCCATTGATGGTCATTTTCACAAATTATAGCAACAAACAACTTGTCTGAGATAGACAACTGGTTCTTTGTTTAATTAACAATGGAATGGTTATAATATTTTTAAATATCATGTCTCATTCTATCTATATCTATTTGAATGTAATTCAAGGATGTATTTTCTTTAATTTAAGACTGTCTCAGTTGAGCACTTATGCATCTCAGGCAGTTGCAAAAAGAAAGAATAAAAAGAAAATCAACTAAATTCAACTCACCAACGTACAAATTTAATAGAACATCAGCTACTACCCAATTTGTATTATCCTGAATTTCCTATTTCAACAATGGTGTTTATACTGTCACTGGTAACGTAACTCTTGTTAATAAGTAAAGTATGCATTTGCAGCATAGATAATGTAGTGTGTAGTGTCAAAAGAATGGAAAAATAAAATTTAAAAAAATCTCAGTTATGCAATTAGGCAATTGTCAGTAATGCTCAGGCAGTTGTGAAGAGAAAGCCTGAGAAAAAATTCAAGTAAATTGAAGGTGCACCTTACCAACTTTCTTTTCACTACAAGCAACAACAAGGTTCAGGCTACTTGTGATAAGCTGTGACCATGTTGGGTTGATAACAAATTCTCCTTCTACCTCTCCAACTCTGACCACACCTACAAACAGAAAATGCAGCTTACGATATTACAGTCAAATCCTGTTGCGTGCAATTTCAGTTGGGAACACCTCTGAAATGCTGTGTTATCACGGATGATCCAAGTTAAACAAACACTTCTCACATTCATTATAATTAAAACTTTATAATTTTAAGTTTTGATGCAGTCATTTCCATCAACCTAACACCATTCAACAAAATACACATAGCACTCATTATATTTAAAAAAATGCATCTTTTAATGAAAATTTGGATTCCTTGGAGGGAAACTGACGTCACAAACACTCGCCCTCACCACTTCACTTGTCATGCACTCAGTTACACTGCCATACAACCGTAAGTTGGCACCAAAATTGGTTTTAAGTTTTTGTGGGATATAAAATGACAGTTTCTGAAAGAAAGGTTCTACAAAGATCTACCCTGCGAGCAGAGGGTAACAAAGATCTAAAAACTGAAAAAAATTCCCAATTAATATTGTGCAGTTCCCGAAAATATCCATACTGACCCCTTATGGAAGTAGTTTGTTCTGCACCCCTCCCCCCTGGAAATTCCAGTTTATCCTCATACTTTGCTTCTAAAATTTTGACTTTTAGACCCCCCTCCCCCCAGGAATTTCCAATGACCATCCTTGGGGTGGGTATGGATTTTTTCTGGAACAGCACATGACATGTGGATCCAATCAAAAGTTAGGTATTTAAAATTCCAAATATTCCACTTTTTGTTCCTAAAAATATCTCAGTGTGGCAGGAAATTAAAATTCAAATAAATATCAACACAAATATCAACATAATTTATAATATGAGGTCCTTGTACCAGAAATTACCAAGAAACATTACATAGATACTCAGGTTTTCTAAGGGTAGTGCCTACTAATACAGGGATATTTTATGGTGGTTTACAGTAAATTATGCAGAGAAAACAGAACTTAACAAGTGCTCTTGGTATCCAAAAGAAAATTGGGGGTAACCATGCATTTTTCAGAGATAATAGAGCTTCAATATGGAAAAAAAAACGCCATACATTGCTTTGTATTTTACAGCATTGTTGCTTAATTATCTCTGTAAAATGCATGGTTACCCCCCATTTTCTTTTCTTTTTGGATTTCGATAGCCCTTGCTAAGATCTGCTTTTCCCGCATAACTGCGCAAAAATACATGTACTTCTGTATTAGTAGGCACCTTCCTTAAAAAAGTGGATAGTAGTAATATAGAGACCACTAAACCCGGAAAAATGCTGAGGAAATGCTGAGGCAAAGCTGAGGGAAACCTGAGGCATCTCATTACCGTGCTGAGGCATCTCATTACAATGCTGAGGCATCTCATTACAATGCTGAGGCATCTCATTACAGTGCTGAGGCATCTCATTACAGTGCTGAGGCATCTCATTACAGTGCTGAGGCATCTCATTACCGTGCTGAGGCATCTCATTACAATGCTGAGGCATCTCATTACCGTGCTGAGGCATCTCATTACAATGCTGAGGCATCTCATTACCGTGCTGAGGCATCTCATTACAATGCTGAGGCATCTCATTACAATGCTGAGGCATCTCATTACCGTGCTGAGGCATCTCATTACCGTGCTGAGGCATCTCATTACAATGCTGAGGCATCTCATTACCGTGCTGAGGCATCTCATTACAATGCTGAGGCATCTCATTACAATGCTGAGGCATCTCATTACCGTGCTGAGGCATCTCATTACCGTGCTGAGGCATCTCATTACAGTGCTGAGGCATCTCATTACAATGCTGAGGCATCTCATTACAATGCTGAGGCATCTCATTACAATGCTGAGGCATCTCATTACCGTGCTGAGGCATCTCATTACAATGCTGAGGCATCTCATTACAATGCTGAGGCATCTCATTACCGTGCTGAGGCATCCAATTACAATGCTGAGGCATCTCATTACAATGCTGAGGCATCTCATTACCGTGCTGAGGCATCTCATTACAATGCTGAGGCATCTCATTACCGTGCTGAGGCATCTCATTACAATGCTGAGGCATCTCATTACAATGCTGAGGCATCTCATTACAATGCTGAGGCATCTCATTACAATGCTGAGGCATCTCATTACCGTGCTGAGGCATCTCATTACAATGCTGAGGCATCTCATTACCGTGCTGAGGCATCTCATTACAATGCTGAGGCATCTCATTACAGTGCTGAGGCATCTCATTACAATGCTGAGGCATCTCATTACAATGCTGAGGCATCTCATTACAATGCTGAGGCATCTCATTACAATGCTGAGGCATCTCATTACTGTCCGTTAGATGACATCATTATTTATTCTTACTACCAGGATTGGTTGTCTCTAAAAAACAAATGCGTTCATTGGTTGCCTCTTTTTAAGGAGGCACTCTGATTGGTTATGTCTATATCGATTGTTATGGAGGAATAAAACCGAACACACCACCCATGGCGTCACTCCACCATTGGAATTTTAAGTGAAAAATAATTGCCCCTTTATTTTAGTAGCGTATTTCAAGATAAGAATTTTTATCGTTTACTAAGATGCATTTTTTTATCACCTGCCAATCGGTTGAAGACTGAGAAACTTTAACTGGTTCTAATCCAATCCCGCACAAATTTCTACAAGAAGCACTAGACAGATATATCGAGTTAACAATCAATCCAATTAGTTTTGAGGTAAGCTACTTTTGCACTCCATTTTATTCCTTTAACATAACATAACATAACATAACATAACTTCAGTAAGGCTTTAATCGTTTAAATAAAAATGCACACTTTCTTGCTATTTCCTTAGTTACCAGCTGAACTGCAGACTGATGGCGATCATGAGTTGTTGCAAGATTTAACAAGACCAAATGAATATAACGTAAGTTACCATTACAATCACCCTATGATAAATGAACTCTTAACTGTTTGATTATTTGTATTTTGTTGTGGATACTTGAATGTTTATTTATTTATTTATTTTATGCAGTTCTTGGAAGAAATATTGGAGGAAATAAATTCACCTGATGTTAACCTAGCGGTAAGTGCACTTTCGCAATGGTTTTATTTTGTTTGTTTGTTTGTAAGAAATACCGTTGAATAAAATTTGTTAAAAAAAAAAAAAAAAACGAGTGCTACCTCGATGAAGCGGACGTAAACCATTTCATCTTCTTCAATCTCCACGTCAATCAACTGAGCTTCCCAACACTCTTCCACTCGACTGTCAATTTCTTCGAAAACATCTTTGAAATCTTCCTCGAGAATGCAATAACTTGATTGACTTATGTTGACCAGATATTCAACCATTTCACTCACCAAGTCACCTTCATTGCCACTAGAAACGATACAATGGGGATTGTCAAAACCAGGGACGTTGGAGTTGATACTCACACTAAGTGGTTTGTGTTTGTTCTTCCAGTGTAGCTTTTCAGTGTTCTTGAGTCTCACGTCTGCTTCATCGAGGTAGCACTCAAAATTGAAAACGGCAAAGTAAGGATAGTAACACATATTCTTAGGAACATATATGCCTTCATCCGCCAGTTGATCGAAAATGGTTGGAGGTAAGTTGTAAGCACCACCAAGAAACTTCAGCTTTACTTGGGCGTCACAGGTTCGCTCGTGCCGGTGAAGCTTGCCCACGTGCTTCCACATTTTGCGACATCTACTGCAAGCAAATGATTTAGAGTAGTGGTTTATGTTCCTGATGTAGCTAAAATGGTCCTTGTAAAGGTTCAAGTACATGGTGTTATTGTATTTGGAGTAAGAGCGCTGTAGAAGTCTTGCAGTTATCTGAACGTTGGAGGGATCCTGATAATTGGAGTAATCTTGAGAACCGGAGTTGCTACACTCACCATCCGCCTCGGCCTTCTCCAATGTGTAAACAAATATGTTGACTTCAAAAAGTCTCTCGAGCTCTGGAAGTTCTTGTAGAGTTACTCCACAAAAAGGAATTAGGTGATGAGCGGCTCTGTATATACCTTTGAAAGTAGTGGCTTGTGTCTCTTGCTAGATTCTTTGTATGACAGCCGTTATGGACAGCAAGACAGCGAAAGAAACAGAGGTTGTCGTTGTAAGGAACACCGGGATTCGTGTCGCATTACAGACTTACAACTGCCCTGTTGCGAACGATGAAAGAGAGCAATAGTGAACTTTTACCAATGGGATGCAGACGGAGCTTTGTAACGAAAAATGTAACGTTTGTAACTTGATCTACTATCCATTTTGAGTTGGGAGGTCATTGACGCACATATTTTAAGATGTCAAATTCTTGCAAAGCTTCGTTTACTTGAACAAGGTCGTGCTCTGCTTGGATCTGGAAGGGGCTATCAAAGACTTGATTATTGTTGTTTGACGAATGGTAGTACTGCAAGGCACCCGTTTCATTGTTGCGTAAAATGAATCCGAACGAAATGTTAAGCTTAAAGACCATCCACTGGTCATGAAAAATTCATTGCGTGTGACGAGTAAGTTCTTGAGGGTCGAGGGAAGTTAATCTAAAGTTGTACCAATCCAACAAACGGTTTCCACGATTGAAATGTGTGTGAATTTGGGGCCAGTGTTGTTGATACACTTGACTTAGCGAAGGATCGTCAGAAGGTAGAAGATCAGCGGGCACGGAGTGCGGATCAGAAGTCCAACTGGAACTTGCTCCCGAAGCGTTTGGTCCAATCACGTGTGAAGGTTGATGCGATGAAGATGGTCTAGGCCTCTTTGGTTTGGGAGCTAGAATATAATGTTACAAATATCATCTATATTTGTTATATTTGTAACGGAAACAAAGCCATGCGTTCAGTTACCTTGAGAATAAAATATTATAATGCTGTTAAAACTCACGTAATATTAACAATAATAAAATGATGATAAATAAAATAATAACAATAATAATAGTATTTAATTGTTAGAAGTAACAACATACCTTCTTCGTTAGAAACTCTCTTGTCAGGTTGATAAGTATTTTTAACGCGGGCATGAAATGGTGCCATGTTTGTAAATGCCTCGCCACAGGTTTTACATTTGTAGCTTCGTTGAGCACGCGCACCGTCATGGACGTTTTGCTTGTGACGCATCAAATCTCCAGGACGTGCTAAAGCCTTGTTGCAGGAAGGGCAGATATGATTTTTCACCTTGGTGTGCACTAACATGTGGCGTTTTAGGTTGTCCACTCTCGCAAAGCTCTTACCACACATTGTACATTCATGGGAGACTTTGGCTTTCTTGGCCCGCGGCTCTAGACCGCCACCTACTTGATTGTTGTTCTAAAATGACAACAATAAAATTATACCATTAACTTAAGTTTACAGTAAAGTTACAACACAACCCATCTATTCATCACCACTTCTTTAAGCATGGTAAATAGGATCGTTAACTGAGTAAAGACATTGTCCCACTTTAACTCAGTAAAAGGTAATGATTAAAAAACATTTGGCAAATAAGAATGAAATAACACTAATAAGGCAGCCTTAGAGGGCTGGTTAAAAAGATCATCATAATCATCTGTTTCTAATTGAGGTGGTAATAGGTAATTGCCCTCCTGAAAGAACATGGAGTGTACATTGATTAACAAACTATTGTCGTATACTTCACGGACAAAGAATGTACTAATCCCTTAATGGTGCATAGTTTAAACCTAGAAATGGAAATACAATTATGACTCTAAAGAGTAAAGTGTAGACAAATAGAAATCTTCTAGCACACAATTGTAAAAACAACCAGGGTACTTACGTTATGTTGCTCTATGCATACATCCATTCCGTTTAATCCACTACTTTCTTGGATAACCTCTTCGATTACCTATGACAGGATTAATAATTAACCGTCGGGAACAATACTCTAGTAAAGAGGTGTCTGAAAACATCTCTCGTGGGAAAAGACGCAAACAAAAGAATAACAAACATAAGATCTTTAACGAAAGTAGTGTATATCACTTTCACATTTCACATGCGGTAAAAAGACAAAAACAACTTACACACTCTTCAACTGGGAAACCAATCGACCCATTGGATGGGTTTGAAATTTCGTTGTTACAATCCTGTACTGGTATCTACAAAAAACAATATAATAAATTACCACTTTTGATGGAGTTAAGTGGGCGAATGAATAATGGTCATTCTGAAAATAATAAAGTCTCAATAACAAATGTCCAGAAATTTCATGGTCTGGTGACAGTTTCGTTCCAGACATGTATGTTCATGTAAAGTAGTCTGCACCGTTTAAACTTTCTGTTTGAACTATTGTAACGGTATTTTTTACAAACAAACAAAAAAAATAAAACCATTGCGAAAGTGCACTTACCATTAGGTTAACATCAGGTGAATTTATTTCCTCCAAAATTTGTTCCAATAACTGCATAGAAAAAAAAAATAAATAATAAAGTCTAAATAACAAATGTCCAGAAATTTCATGGTCTGGTGACCGTTTCGTTTCACACATGCATGCTCAAAGCAGTGTCAACGTTTAAACATTCTGTTTCAACTATTGTAATGGTATTTTTTACAAACAAACAAACAAAATAAAACCATTGCTAAAGTGCACTTACCGTTAGGTTAACATCAGGTGAATTTATTTCCTCCAATATTTCTTCCAATAACTGCATAAAACAAATAAATAAATATATAAATAAATAAATAAACATTCAAGTATCCACAACAAAATACAAATAGTCAAACAGTTAAGAGTTTGTTTATCATAGGGTGATTGTAATGGTAACTTACGTTATATTCAGTTGGTCTTGTTAAATCTTGCAACAACTCATGATCGCCATCAGTCTGCAGTTCAGCTGGTAACTAAGGAAACAGCAAGAAAGTGTGCATTTTTATTAAAACGATTAAAGCCTTACTGAAGTTATGTTATGTTATGTTAAAGGAATAAAATGGAGTGCAAAAGTAGCTTACCTCAAAACTAATTGGATTGATTGTTAACTCGATATATCTGTCAAGTGCTTCTTGTAGAAATTTGTGCGGGATTGGATTAGAACCAGTTAAAGTTTCCCAGTCTTCAACCGATTGGCAGGAACGTAAAGCTGATAAAAAATCCATCTTAGTAAACGATAAAAATTCTTACCTTGAAATACGCTACTAAAATAAAAGTGCAATTATTTTTCACTTAAAATTCCAATGGTGGAGTGACGCCATGGGGTGCGTTCGGTTTTATTCCTCCATAACAATCGACATAGACATAACCAATCAGAGTGCCTCCTTGAAAAGAGGCAATCAATGAATGCATTTGTTTTTTAGAGACAACCAATCCTGGTAGTAAAAATAAAATAATGATGTCATCTAATGGACAGTAATGAGATGCCTCAGCACTGTAATGAGATGCCTCAGCTTTACCTCAGCATTTTTCCAGGTTTAGTGGTACCTATATTACTACTGTGGATATTAATTTTTAGCACAGAATTTGTGATGTCATTTTCTTGCCAAACGCCCAAGTTTCAACAAGTTCCATAATTTTATTAAGAAGTTGCAAATTTCACATTCAGCACTTCACTTACCAACAGGACCATACCAGGGAATATCAGAAACAGCCAGGGCAGCAGATGCTGAAAAATTAATGCAGGGAACAAGTATTAAATTATTCTTGTGTTCAATTTTTATTTGCCATAGCTGACTTATTAACTGATAGACAAACCAGTTGACTGATTTGTCAATAACATAATAACAGCAGGTTGTTTATGTGACTAACTGACTGACTGACTCAGACCAACCGACCAACCAACTGAATGACTCAATGACAGACTCACTGACTTCACAGACTCATTGGCTCAACAAGTGACTCACTCACTCACTCACTCACTCACGTACTCACTCACTGACTGACTCACTGACTGACTGACTCACTGACTCATCGACTCACTAACTCACTGACTTACTGACTCACTGACTTACTGACTGATTGACCAACTCACTGACTCACTGACTACTGACTGACTGATTGATCAACTTACTGACTCAAAAACTGACTCACTGACTGATTGACCAACTCACTGACTCACTGACTACTGACTGACTGACTACTGACTGACTGATTGATCAACTTACAGACTCAAAAACTGACTCACTGACTGATTGACCAACTCACTGACCCACTGCCGACTGACTGACTGACCAACGCACTGACTCAAAAACTGACTGACTGACTAACTGACTATCAAATTAAAGATTTGTCAGTTGTTTGACTACTTACATTGTACCTGTGGTTTAACTCTACAAGATAATTTCATGGACTGTCTGTCTGACAGTGATGATTTGACTAACTTACTAGCTGGCTGGTAAGGCAGTAAGGCCTCAACAGTTATTATCAAACTAACGTCCATTATGCTGACCTCCATTCATTGCAGTTATGTCGGGATCATAGAGTCCATCTGCAGCCCACAGACTACCTATCACCTGTTGACACACAAAATTAGCACTGTTATGACTCTGTTATTAGTACCATTTGCACAGCACCAACAAGTGAAATTTTGTTGTCACAGCTAGGAAGAAAATTTATGTGACCTAGAGGAAAGAGGTTTTTTTCTGCCTTCCTTTGATTATTTACATCCCTGATGGGTCAGTTAGAGTCCCGACTGGGAGTCAAATCCATAACCTTCAGCACATTGATAAGATACACCACTGAACTATGTCTACTAGAAACTAGTGGTGTCAACAGGGTCATTTTATTCAAAGGTTCATCATGACATGCCTCCTGTGTGCTGTTTGGATCAGTAACGTTAAAACCATCTTGATTTTTAATGTCAAATAATTTTATATTAAAGTGCCTATGAAGTAAAAAATTTCTTGTTCTAATATGATAGTTTATTATTTTCTGATTCTTAATATGTAAGTTTTAGGCTGTAAAACATTCACAAAGCAGAATAAATCGAACTGAAAGTCTTAAATTTGGCGCCTACAAGTGTCTCCACCTTGCTCGCGGCCAAAACGTTCTTACACTGTATTACAAAGCTGTGACATAGGAAATATTTCAGAAGTGAGAAGTAAACAACTCTTCCAGGCATTTGCCACGTCATCAGCATTGTCCTGAGCAAAGATGCATTCCCAGTCCACAGGACACGATATAGTGAATTTTGAGGTTCTTTGGAGGGCAAAAAATGGCGGTTTTAGTTGATTTTGTCAAATTTCTTTTGCCATTTCGTAATCAGGACACAACAAGCTTCAAAAGTACGAAAAAAAAATTTACTTTATGGGCACTTTAAGTTTTTGCAGTTTATACCTGTGTAGTACATGAATAACCTTTTGGAAATAAAGACCTCAGTGATCTGTCTAAAACAATCAAATGTCATAATAATTAAGACTTGTTTACCAAACATCAACAGCATATAATATGACTGTAACTCTAACAGTAAACTGAAATACCAGTTATAATATTGTCACATAAGATTACTTTCAACGTTTAAAGATATTGATTATTTATTAAGTTAAAGAATGATATTGTTAATCTATTGTAAAGATAACATCGTTTATTATATCTCTCTCAGTTAGCAAGCATGGTGTGATTGGCCAATTTTGTGGGCCATATTTCACTACACGGCTTGCTAAACTTCAAAAAGGTTCCTTTCCCATGCGTCCGATTAACCTCAACAATATAATACTGTAATCTTACTAACCTTGTTTTCTCGGTCCGTACTGAAGGTTACCGATCCTGTTTTTTTCCTGTTGATTTATGGCCTGTACGCTTTGCGCTTGGGCCATAAACCAACAGGAGCTTACAGTACAGACCTCTAACTTGGTTAGTAAGAGGTATTTATTATGCAGTGAGGCTTACGTGTATATAAACTGAACATAGCATTTTTTAAAAATCCCAACTGGTGGGAGGCTTGGAGGCAGATCAGTTGGCTCTTAACATAGCATGGCCTTGGATCTGAAAACAAGGCTACCATGAAACAAATCCAAGTGGTCAGGGCTGAAGTCCGTCACCCTAACCACTAGGCCACTCCGCCTCCCCTCCTGTAATTGTAAAGCACTACAAGACATTGACTTACCAATCCGTCTACTGATGAGAATATCTCGTTCTGCTAATCCAACATCCCTTCTTGTAAAGCTTCTGGGAAACTGACCCCCAGCTGCTGCTTTTTCTTTGTAATCAACCTGTCAACATACATGTAAATAGTAGCTTTTATAAGGCACAAAGTATGTCTAGAAATTGTCCAAGGAACAGTTTTTCCCCAAAAGCCAAGCTCAAGGAAATCTGTGAGCCACAAGAAAAGGATAATTTCAAAAGACAGATATCCATACATGTTTAAAACCCAATAAAGGTTTTTGACAGTATTTATTATATTCTTTTAAACTTTTTCACAGCTATATTGATGTCCTTGTCTACTCCAACAGCACCTTTTGCACCACCTTCCATTTTGAAATTTTGACAGCAACTGCACTCCTCTTGCTGCTTTGCCACAAAGACTTTTGACCCCAGGCAAACAAAACCACCAGCTACGCTGGCTCACTCTGAATTTTAAAATTTATCTGGAACACTGCATCTAATCTCATTACTAATCCCAATAATCCAAAAAATCTCTAATGTTCTAAAATAAAAAAAAAGCTTCAGTAAAAAGGAAGTATTACAGATTCTGTCTAAGACAGGTGTAAGTATTAAAAATTATGTAGTTTATTGCCACACCTCTGAAAGCTTACCGTAAGTGGTAGACCATGACCTTTGACAGATTTAGACTCCTCCTCACTCACAGCAGTAACTAATGTTGCATTTTCTCCACACTGATAAACAGATGTATAATAACAAGTTAAGCTTATTAACTCATTTCCTGATTTCCTCCCAGTTTTGTGTTAGAAGAAAAGTTCTTTGTCAAATATTTGAGCAGATTTGAACAAAATACAGCAAAATCTCCGTGACAGTGCCCCTTTAAAATGATAACAAGAATGATGATAATGATGATGATGATGATGATGATGATGATGATGATGATGATGACGATGATGATGACAAAACATAATACAATTTTTTTTAAAGGATAACCCTTCAGTGCAATTGGATTTTGTTGAAAATATACGTAAGCAATTTAGTAAGTAACAAGTAAGTAAGTTCTAGCTAGTCAGTTGTCACAAAGAGAATCTGCTTTTTACCTCGGCAACGACGGCTCCATCCGCTAATTTTGCCATTTTTCCCGTTGAAAATTTCATAGTCCTGTTGTTCACAGATAAAAAGAGAGTTGAGAATAACTGCGTTTGCAATCAAGAAACAGCTGAACAAGTCAGCAATTGAGTAGCCACGTGCAAACTTAATAACTTTCGATTCTGAGAATAAACTCATTCCGATACTCACTGACTTCCAACCTCAAGCTCAACCGTACATTCCGTATGCTTTCTCCTACTAAGAACTCCAAGACGCTTTAATGCGCTCCGCAATGCGAGGAAATAGCTCTTCTCCTTCGCACAAGATCTTAGCGCCAGAGCCGCCATCTTGGTTAGTTGGCACGAATTTCGTTTCCAGGGCCCTTGCGCTCCGTAAAGGAAAGCCGGGTCCAGACCCCCTTGCCATTCTCGCTGCTTACCCACCCCACTGTGTCCCCCCCCCCCCCCCACTAGTAGTAGGTCTGAAGGAAGCTTAACCAAAGAACAACAACAACAAACAAACGCTGTGATGAATCGTTTGAGCTAGTAACAAGCACATTGTATTTTGTTTCTAGGGTCATCCACTAGCTAGATTAGCCTTGCTATTTGGATGATCCCAACTCGCCCTCTATTTTGTTGTTATAATTTTAGACTCATTTTACTTTCCCTAGTTGAACTGTTTTAGTTGCCTATGTAAATTCAACCTATGCCATGTAAAACTGAGCTGAGTTAAATAAATCATCTTGTCTTGGCTTGTTGCCCAGTCGATAATGTAAGTGTCACAAGGTGTCCCACTTCCCAACCAGGGACAGACATTAAAGAGGGTAAAGCAATCAGCACTTCAGTCATAAAAGGAAAATTCTGCAATATCCCGGAAAAAAGAAGACATTGACTACTCGCAAATATTGCAGAGGAACACATGACACACAAAAGAACTTCTGAATACTTTTTGTTGTTGGATCTCTTGTAGTAGAGATGCACATGCCTGATGTCACTTTACGTGTAAATAAACCAAACTGATTGCACACGTGACACTACGGCAAAAGGAAATTTGGGTGCAATATTTCAACTAGTATCTCTAGACCTTTTCAGGGCTAAAGTTACAATAAGCCAGAGTATTCACATTGGTTGGGTTCCCATGAAAGCAAATGCAGGTCATGTCAAATCTCTGCCGTAACAGTCTTGTAGCAGGCACTTGAATAATAATCATAGAGCATGTGTCAGGAGACCATACAAGGAGGCGTTCTTTCTCCTTTTATGTCCCTGACATTAATCATACCGACTGCATCTGTCATGACAAGGTAACATCCTTCCCAATCCCTCGTCCCATTACCCTGAAACCAATAGTCCGGCAGTAAATGTCATGAAATAAAGTCCCGTGGGAATTTCGTGAAGAAAGCGAACAACTATTCTGAATGTGTTAAGGGACCCTAAATTACATGAAAAGTTTTGGTGGCAACTTTGGAACTTGCTCAGACGGGTTTTATGGGGGGTCGAGAATGTGACATGTATATCCTAACATGGAAACGAGGCTCAAACATAAAATTATCCATAGCTATCCATTATTTGCATAAAATTCAACCAAAATCACCACAATTATGCAAATCAATGTTTCAAATATTAAAATACGATTTTAAGAGGTTATTGGGGTCATGTGACCAAGCAATCACGAAAACGAGGCTCACGCAAAAGCCGCACTGGAAAGCCCTTTAACGTCTCCTGACAAAGACAGAGATTGAAAAGTGATTCTAATATGGGAAAGAAAGTTTATCTGATCCACTGTAATGTTTTGGCTACATTGTATCACCACTATAATTTTGGATTAAACTAGTTGCCTGGCCAATGTTTGTCATATTTCTACCTTTAAAAAATTCATAAAATATTTTCGTTTAAAGATTGTCATTTTGATAAAATAACTAAGGTTTCATTTTTAAACAATGTGATTGTGTCAGCCTCATTTTCATGCAAGCATGGTCAGGTGATAACCCTTACCATATAAACATGTTTGGTTACACGGATGACATCCACTTTCCATACTTTCTTCAATCTCCGTCTTTGTCAGGAGACGTTAAAGGGTTTTCCAGTGCAGCTTTTGCGTGAGCCTCGTTTGCGTGCTTGCTTGGTCACATGACCCCAATAACCTCTTAAAATCGCATTTTAATATTTAAAACATTGATTTGCATAATTGTGGTGATTTTGGTTGAATTTTACGCAAATAATGAATAGCTATGGACAATTTTATGTTTGAGCCTCGTTTTCATGTTGGGATATACATGTCACATTTTCGACCCCCCATTAAACCCGTCTGAGCAAGTTCTAAAGTTGCCACCAAAACTTTTCATGTAATTTAGGATCCCCTTAACACATTCAGAATAGTGGCTTGCTTTCTTCACGGAATTCCCACGGCATCACACATGCTCCCGGACTACAATACAAAGAACCTAGGCAAGCCAACGATGTTGCAAAGAAATTAAACATGATTTCAACAACTTTATTCTGATAAAATAAGCTTTAACCTAACAGAGATGAACAGATTTTTAATAACTATTAGTTTATCAATAATATCAAAGTTTATAATATTGTGGTTTGATGACCTTAACATCGTAGATCAACAGCGTCTCAACATTAACCAAATAAAACTACTTGGACTGGACTAGGCATACTTCAAGTTTACAAGCAGTGATCTTTTCGGACCTTGTTATTTTGAAACTTCTAAACAAAATTAACCTTTTGACTCTCAATAAGCACAGGCTTTCAACAGCAAGGACTAGAGGACACAACACACAGTACTACCGACATGGTTCTCTATGCCGTTTGGAAGCCATTGGCCTATTTAAACATAGCAACATATCTTTAGTCTCGACAACACTTTAGAGGTAAAATTTTACACCTTTAAGCGCCAATGCTCTCCATATCAGATATATTATTTTTTTTCTTTTAAGTTTTCAAGTTAAGACCAATTTGCACATGCTGATTAAAAAAGGCCAATTTGGTCTAATTTGACAAAGAAAATAAGTGGGCAGACCAAACTTAGCCCAATTTATAAAAAACAGTGGCAGTGCTACAGATTTTTTGAGGGTGGCCGACTTTTACCCTGCACTACGCCACCTGAAAAGCTGAAAAGTTGTAACAGAAAAATTGGCCTATGAAATTGAAACTACTGATATTGACATAAATCTGCATGAGTAAATTAGCCTTTAGGCTGGGTTTCATCAGACAATTCCAAGAGTGCCCATCCCCCCCCCCCTCCCAACTGACCATTTGTTCTGTGGAATGGATCTACCAATATTCCAAACTACCATCTCATTTGTCCTCCTCAGATGTAGTTTATCAAGAATTTATTGTCTTTGCTGGTGAACTTATCATTGAAACGAATCAACATTATTGTCAGGAAAAAATCATGAGACTATCAAATGCTAGAACTGACAATAGAGGTTAATTAAGAATGACATTTAATGCAAACGGCAAATGTGACCATGTTTATCCTATATTTGCTGCTAGCTGTTTTCAGTTTTGCTGACAAATCGAGTAGTTTTGCGTTCGCATCAAAGGCCGGAATTAGTTTGACCTATTCTCATCTTTGTACTCTTTATTTCAAGTTAACATAAACGTGCATCTCACATTTGCCGTTTGCCATTGTTGAAAAATACTAGTGCTCAGGGAGGGGATAAGCGCTGCTAGAATTGACTGATGCATAACATTAACCTATTAGAAAGATTCTAGAAAAGTTAACCCCACAAAAGATAGCCCAAGGCTTCATAAGAGAATCTGATGTGAATGTTAACATTTTGCCTCATTAGCACATATCACACAATAAGATACAAATGGACACCATAAACTGAAAGTCAGAGGATGTCTCTCTTAGTAATCAGTGTAGATATTAGTGTGATATAGTTGAATATTCTCTGAGAAAATTAGCTTTCAAAAACTATGTTAAAGGGGAAGTATCATGGGGTTTTTGACCTCTTTTGTTAAAAATGGTGAAATAAGACCTTCACATAGCTACAAAATAATTCTAGAACAACGAGAGGAGAGAAATCAAGTCAATTCTTGAAAGGAACAACTAGTACTCTGCTCAAGCGCATTTTGGAAACAAAAATACGAAAACTTGAAAAACATTAGCCTGATATTTTTCAAGTTTTAATCCATTCCGACCTACTCTGTCTCTGTCCAGAGGCACTAATCGACAGTTTTATTGCACTGAATTGATAATTTATAACAAAACTAGACGATTATTTTTTGTTTCTGTTGTCAGACAAACATTTTTGGGTTTTGAAATGACATCATATTTTCGTGATACTTCCCCTAAGTTACGAAGATTGTATTGTTGGGAAACAAAAGTCATTTTAAAATTCTTCATAAAATAGACACTTTTAACGTGAATTTTTCAAAAATAATGAAGGTATCACTCAATAGCCCTTTTCACGGTTAACTCTGCTCATTTGAATTACAATGAAATCTAGCATGTATGTGAGGAAATCTCGGGCTATTTTGTAGTTTTAGCCCGAAATTGCCTCGCATCCACATTGGATAACATTGTAATGGAAATGAGGAAAATCAACCGTGTAAAGGGCTATTGTCAGAGAGTAGTAAGTTTGCAGAGCTCTTTTGATTCATGGAGAGTGTTAAAATGCTACTGTTGTGGGCATACCAATAGGCAAACCATGTAGACAAAGATCCTCCTACAAGACTCGGCGGAGGGGGAGGGGTGCTTGTGGGTGGGGAGGGGTTAAGGCAAGGGCTATTTTTGGAGGGGCTTTTTCGAAAGAGCTTGTATTTGGACTGTTTCGTGGCCCTCCAGACAATGGCACATGCATTTTAGATTAACTTACTGGGTATGCTATTTTTTAACTTTAAACGCGCAACATTACATTTGTTCCATTTATAGAGCTTCTGGATTCTTTTCCTCCCATTCAGCAACATCCTCATGGTATTTTTCACGTGCTTGACGACTTTCCTCAAAAAACTCTTCCTTCTCCTCGTCGGACATTTCCCTCCATTTCTTCCCAAAGACTTTCGTGCGCTCGGTTATAGGAAGATCTTTCATTTCATCTCGATGCTTCTGTGTGAACATAAGAAAAGCAGTCAATGGTCTTTTAGGGTATCCTAACAGTTCACGCTGTTCTTTCCGGAGTCTTTTCAGTTGTGCACCAAGTTTCTCCTCGATGAAGGATCGTTCCTCCGCAGTCAGCCCCTTCCCTAAAGTCATAACTTGGTCTTTATAGTGTTGCAGCAATTTCTCGCGTTTTTGATTCCATTCTTCTTTCTCTTCATCTGGGAGACCTTGCCATTCGCCCGCTATCATGGTCATAATTTCTGTGGTTTTAGCTCCGGGATTCTCAGCCTCAAAAATGGGATATTTCTCCTTCACAAACAACCCAAACGCGCCTGGCGGTTTCTTGGGTATCTTGGCCAGGGGCGCATTGTAACTCTTCATTTTTTCCGCGTAAGCATCCTTGTATGGTTTCTTTTGGTCTTCGGACATTGCCTTCCACTTTACGCTTAAAACCAGCATGATTTCTCGAGGTGTTTTGTCTGGGTATTCCTCCACAGCACTCGGGCGGTTCTCCTTTAGGAACGTCATGTACGCATTCGGTGGCCGCTTCGGAACAGCTTCTGCTGCTTTAGCTTTCTGCGTGGCAAATCCATGCCCTATTATAGTGCGAGCGAGGAGGACTTGACGAAATAATGGTGGATTTCGGAAAACAACGGATGTAAAGCGAAGAATACTCATTCTCAACCCAAAACAACAACAAAAGTAGCCTACGTGTAGAAAGGCAGGTACAAACGCTCAACATTCAACCGCCAAAAGCTCAATTTACCCAGAGTGCTTTGTCAGGGGTGAAGAAGTACAGAAGCGCGAGGCCGGGGTGGGGGGGGGGGGGGGGGGGGCTGTACTGGACACCCTCGGATCGCGAAAAAGGTGCCTGTAACTGGAGCTGGCCTCTTACGTGCAGCTTGTATGGGAGTTCAAACGAGGTTTTGTGAAGGCGGTCATAAGTAGAGCTGTCCGCTTACAAGGGTGTCCGTTGAGAGAGCTTCCACTATATTTGAAAAAGTAGAAATTAAACTAAGCTGAATTCCGTCAGTCAGAACTGATTTTTTTTTTTTTACAACGTAAAACCTTCCCGTCATAGTCAACACCTTGCTGTATCTGAGTATTTAGAAAACGTAGGGGGCATAGTTTATTCTATCTTTGGCATTGTTTGAGGCATTTAAAAGGAAAGTGTATACATTTTTTTTATTTTGTTTAAGTCAAATGGGGTTTTTGCTTAATTTAAGTCAAAGAGGTGTCATTTTGGTAAATGTTGGAACGTGAAAAGTGGGGGCGGGGGGAGGGGGGGCTAAAGGCTCCAATCCGCGGGCTGAGCCTTTCCTTTCTCTCCGTGCTATCCCCGACTAAAGGGGACTAAAAGGTTGAGCCCAGCATCTGGGTGGCATGAGGTCATGGGAAGGGGGATAGCCCAGCATGGGTAGGGCAGCTCTACCTGTCACCCGGCCCCACCTTAACGTAAGGGGTGGGGGGTTGAATGGTCGCTCAAACGTTTTACGTCAAATTTCACAGGTCTCGTACGCAGCACTGTCAACTTTTCTTTTTTCAGAATGTCTGTCTCAGGATCTCACTTTCTTTGTAAGGCTAACAAAGTCTCGGACTTCGAGGAAAGAATACGGTAATCTTGCCTTCTCACGGTCTTAAAATTACCACTTAAAGAACATTTACATATAGAAAAACAAGGGGAATTCTCAGCCAGGACCAGCAAACTTGGCGACTGTCTTATAGTCGTGGTGTCCTCTTTGATTGTCCATTTTAACTTGCTTGAAGGATTACCTTTATGCGGTCAGGCACCAACGCATTCCTCTAAAAGGAGCAGGAAAACAGGAGCGAACGGCTAATGGGATGGACAGTCGTACAACACGGTATGCACCCTTTTGGACTAAAAAGAGAAGCCTGGGGACAGGGCAGAGCATTTGCAAGATTGTCATAATAATACAACATGAAACAGACAGCAGGATTATAAGAATATAATCCCTAGAGTGACATGTGGACAGGATTCAACCAGTGTTTCGAGATGGATGATTCTATCTGGATGAACTTCAGAAGGGAGTTTTAGTTATAAGTCTCGACCAGTAACCAGTCTACATGCTAATTACGTCTGGAGAGAACTTATTTGCTTGGATGGATAAATTACAGTGCGACTACTGTAACCGGGGTCACTTAAACAAAACTGGCCAATCAGATTTGCAGGACAAGAACAATGAATTTCAACCAAAGTCGACTGAACCAATCAAAAAATTTTGGAATTATTCACTGTTCGTATCCTACTGTGATCTGATTGGCCAGTTTTAAGTGACCCTGGTAATAGTAGTCGCACTGCAACCGTTTGTCTGTATCTATATATATTATTATACCTGTGACAATTTACTACAGTTGAACCTGTATATAACGGCCCAGTGTATTAAGCGGCCACCCTCTTTTAAGCTGCTAGTTTTCAAAGTCCCGATTGTTCGCTCATACAAACGCTGTATTTGTTACCTGTATTAGGCGGCCACCTCTATTAAGTGGCCGCAGCCACCCTATAGCAGTCCTATGTTTGTCTTTCTTTGTTATTTTTACCTATATTAAGCGGCCACCTTTGAATGGAAATGTCATTTTTATGCGGTATTTTATTGCGTTTAAAATGAGATGCATCATCACTATAAAGAAATAACATGTACAAAGCTACTGTAAGCTGATACTCGGCAGAAGAGTAGAGGGCAATTTATTGTACAGTATTTTTACACAATATTACGTATATTATACCGTTAAGTTACAAGTTGTCACTGAAGTTTGTTTAAAGTATTGATCTCTTGAAAGTGTTAATTGTTCTATTGTTTCCTTGCATGAACTGTTTTTGTATGATACGCCATTAAAATTGACATTAGACCACGCCCAGTAAGTATTTTTAGTGATCCTGTATTAAGCGGCCACCTGCATTAAGCGGCCAGTTCCTGAAGTCCCGAGGGTGGCCGTTATATACAGGTGCGACTGTAGAAGTTTTGTTGACTCACAATTTTACAGTCAATTCATGTCACGCCAGCGAAATTTCAGAGTTTCCGTAGACATTTTCCTAGTTTATTGACGGTATAAAGCTATGAATTTTTCTTTACATTACAGCATCAAGTATTTCAAGAATAAGAATTGTTTCCCAAGTATTTTGAATCTTTTTTTTTCTGTTAATGCTTCTTTTTCGAAAAGATTTCCAGAGAAATGTTCAGCATTCCATTCACATGTCGGACATTACAAAGAGAAATTTGAATCTTCATTTCACTCTCAGAAATACTGGTCGCGCGTGACGTGAATTGACTGTAATACCTTAGAAGTTATACAAGGCACATTAAGGACGGTGCCACTATTGTTACTTCGCATACGTTCTGCGCATCTTGATATACTCGGGTTTCCTATGGGTGCTGCCTACTAATACAGGGATATTTTTGCGTGGTTTAAAACTATGTGGAGAAAGCAGACCTCAGCAAGTGCTCTTAGTATCCAAAAAAGAAAACTGGGGTAACCATGCATTTTTCAGAGATAATAAAGCTTAAATTTGGAAGAAAATGCCATACATTGCTTTGTATTTTACCATTTTTAGAATAATTGTTTCTTAATTATCTCTAAAAAAATGCGTGGTTGCCCCCAATTATCTTTTGGATTCCAATACCCTTGCTAAGACCTGCTTTTCCCGCATAGTCAAAAACCGAACAAAATACTTCAGTATTAGTAGGCACCATCCTTAACTACCACACGGGTGCTTCATGTAAGTGTATTATCCATCTCTAGTATAAATTGCACTCAGGTCACAAATTTAATTTTCACTGAGTTTAAAAAGCCTCAACTTCATGTATCAGAGTCGTATCAATGAAAGATGAACAACACTGAGAACTCAATGTTGGCTTTTATTGATTATTTTGCAATTTAATGTCTTGTTTCTTCTTATCAAGGATATTAAACCTTTCAGATTTTTACACGGAATGCCCGCAGGGCATGACGTGTCTAGGTTTCGGTCAGGTATCTTTTTCTTCATCGGTGTCATAAATGTGCACATTAATTTATGCATTAAACTCTGTCCTCCCCTAGTAAGGATATATTGTTCTGATTGTCTTCAACAGAAGCGGCCCAATCAAAATCTATTTTTCAGGCACATATCACGAGAGAGGGGACCCACTCATCACTTCTGTGTGACGTCAAATCATCATTTGATTTATTCATTAAAACTAGATTAAATTCTTCCCTCTCCCAAAAGGGATCTATTGTTTTGATTGTCTTGAACAAAAGCGGCCCAATCAAACTCCATTATCTGTGCGTATATCACGAGGGAGGGGACCCACTCATCTCTACTTGTGTGACGTCAAAGCAAATCATCATTTGGAAAAATTGTTTTCGTTCAATGGCGGCCACATGTCTGAATTTAAGACTCCGGATCTGCCGTTTTCAGAGAGAAAACCAATCTTTTTCAAGCAGTAAATCGAAATAATAACTTCTAGGTAGTACTCGGCCGTTGAAACGGCGGAAATTGGGAGAGTTCACAGCAAAGAAAATCCGCTTTAAAAAACAGATCGAATGATCAACGAGAAGGATTAGAGCTAGAGGAGGCCAGACCAGTTCAGCGGGGTCATGACGTTATTGCATAGTTATTTCTGGTATGATTCCTAGTAACACAACGATAAGTATCACGCAATATATCTGAATAAAACCATTCAGACAATTATTTCAATGGCCAAGGGAGGATATTTTTTAAATATCTGCGAAACATACAATGGGGAATAATTGGGGCTACATTAAGCATTCCGTGTAGTGCCATTAGAGGGGCATCTTGTTTTTAAAAAAAAACTATTTACATTCATGACCTTAGGTATTTTTCCTTTTCATCCACAAAAGTAAAAAAATACACAAAATTATACTACTTTTGTTAGAAATGATAGTCTGTGTGGTCAAAATTTACCTTTTGAAATAATGTATGAAAGTGAAGAAATAATTTGAGGAAAGGATGAAAAAGTGACAAAATGCAACAGAGGTCAAAGTGAGATAAAAAATACTGAGAACACCTCCCTCACTGTATTTTCTTTTATTTTTTTTTCCTTTTGTGTGTGTGTGTGTGTGTGTGGGGGTGTATCTGGTATCTGCTTCCAGCACTTTTACGTTTATCAAGAATTTCAAAGATAACAAGAGTTCCTAGACAGGCTACAGATACAAGAAACAAAACAACAATGCAAATTGCTTCAATTTTCCTATTGTCTAATTAAATGGCTTAATAATAATTTATTTGTTTTTAAAACAGCATGACACCTCCACTGTATTGGGTTTACTTTCAGGCATGCTTTTAGAGAAGGACTAAGAATCTCATCTTAGTACCTGGAAATACCATGAAAAATGCCATAGAATTTGACTTTCACTCACCAACAGTTGCTGGACATTAAACCAACATTGTCACTAGTTACGATTTAAACAGTCAAGCTTAAGAAAGAGCTTTCAGATAACAAAAGCAAATTCTACCTTACACTTCTCCTACCAACATTTAAGAAATGTTTGAAGAAAATAATACACCCATGAATGCTAAGCCACAGGGGAGAAAAACTGGGGGTAGGGTTGGTCATTTGAACCTGGCTGAGATTTTCTGTTCAAATGCCCTACTGTAGGACACTTGTGGATAGTTTAAAGAGTCACTAAACATCACTGAAATTTTGTTCTAGAAATTTCAGAAAAATGGTCAAACGTCTCTACTGCAGATAGATAATAAATTGTTTTCAAATGGCCAGCCCCTGCCCACCCACCCCTCCCTGCAGATTATAATGGATAGGTGCATGATAAACAACTTTTCTTTTCATAATTGAACATTTGACTTAGTCTTCAACATCCATCCCCTCAACAGTCTCATCAGCCTCGTCTTCAGACTCCTGTGACCACTCAATACCCTCAATGTGCTCAAAATCAACAAGATCTTGAACGGCAATAACTGAAATGGAAAAACGTAACGTTTCGGTTAATGCCAAGCAATGCTGGGTACAAGATATCTGGAGAAAGGACGCTTAAATAGGACATCAATGTTCTCTTCACATTAATGGTCCTCTCAAAGGTTTTGGACAAAAGATAAAAATCTGAATGCAAGACCTTCAAAATATAGTCCCCACCCCACCCCTCAAAAAAACAATGCCCTCAATTTTGGACACAGCATCCTCATAATTAGCGCTTCCCAAATATATACCCAAAGGCTGAAAAGGTAAGGTGATTCTTGCTGATTTGGGCTGTTAGCTTAGCATTTCAAGCTGCTATTTTGATTGTCAAACCAATATGAATGGACCCTTGGTCCCAAAGGTTGCATCCTTTCTTCTTACTCTCCAAGAACTGAGCTGTGAAGCGGCAAGGATGAGCCTTAAAAAATTTTGTGAGAGGGAAAATAGAAAGAAAACATCTGGGTCCAGGGTAAAATTATTGATTTAACCTGTTAAACGCTAACAGTGATCAGCATCAAATTTCTCCTTGTAATATCGATGTTTATTCAACCCCTGAGGTCATGAGAATTAAGGATATGATCACCCAGTGTGAATTTTCTTCACATTTTAATAACTTCTCCCCAGTACTTTTATAAGAAAAGTCGGGGACATGACAGGAGAATTTGTTCTTTGATATATTTAGGGGTTAAAGGGTTAAAGAAAGGTATAAGAACCCTTCATCAAAGGGAGACAACTCAATTTTTTTATGCACGGAAGTCTGTGGCCCACTTCTTGAGGTGCTTTCCCATTTTTAGACCATTAAATGTGTAACTTTCTCAGGTGGCACATATCTATATGCTATACAAAAGTATGTCCTATATAAGGCATGACTATTACAATGACTTGCACAGGGGAACAGTCACCTTCTGCCTCAGAAATCAGACCAGTGATCCTCTTGTACAGTCTCGTAACACTACTGACGACATTGATGTACTGATGTTCCACATCAACACGATGTTCCACAAACAAACGATCATTGAGGCACAAGGTCACTAGCAGAAACACACCCTGCCGCAACAACATCAGGCTGTGGCTGAATAAAGAAAAAGAAACATAGAATATAGCTATAGTTGTAATACTAACAGAAAGAAGGAAGTACCCCATTTCCCCAAACACCTTCTCAGGATACTTTTTTTAAATTTTGCACAAATGTTTGCTTTCTTAAAATTTTCAAAATTGATTTGAAATTTTCACAGTTTATTGCACTTACCATGTGCCAAATTTAACTGCTCTCATGTCATCCATTATTCAAACTTCTTGTCAAAGGTAAGGTGTTGGTGGTTATTTCAACAATCAGAGCAGAAAAGGGACAGTTACATTCAAGGGCGAGTTCTACATTGAGGGTGGGCACAAAATCAAGGAAGTGTGGAATGTCATAAATGAACCTATTAAAACAACCTAGCTCACCAAAGTTATTCCCGTCACTTTTAGTAGTGGTTAGAGTATCACACTAGTGTGGACTCAAAAAGTTCCCAGGTTCAATTCTAGTTAGTCACTTAAGGTAAAGTCACTTTTGGGCCACAGACAACCCACAGTGTCAGAGTTAGCAAGGAATATTTTAATATTACTTCCCTGTGATGACAATAAAAGGCATTGCAAAGTCACTCCAAGTATTTTGCCAAGTTCACAGCTAACAATTCACTAGTACCCAATAATTATTATAAACCTAAGTAATGAGGGACAACACTACAGCAATCAATTTATTTTCCCAGGAAACAAAAACCAGACAATTCAAAAGTCTGAAATACTGAGAACTTTACGACCACACCCCCAGAAGTTAACTTCATGACGTTGGTAAATTTGCTTCCACAAATTTCATCATGGGTACAAATGGGTACAAATCTAAAAGATTTCACAGGATAGACAGTGTAATGCCAACTTTTTCACTAACCTGTTCACCTCATCATTTGTCAGTGAATCAGACGGAAGTTGACTCAGAGAGTTCATGACTCTATCCAGCATCAACACAAGGCATTTGATGAGCTATAACATCATTTGAAAATTAAGACAGTTAAGAAAACAATGAATATTCAATACACCCCAAGAAATATCTACATTATAGATCTCAAACTTCCTGGCAAAATTCACCAACATTATCACCCTAATTTGCCTGAACTTGCCACCTACAGAAGACAACTTCAACAAATCTTCATTGTGGACAATTCGCTTGGTCCCAAAACTGTACAAGAAAACCAACTCATCTAAGGAGATTGAACTCACTTACTTACAAAGACACCATTCAAATAAATCAGCCACCTGCATTTGTACTTCTACTATAAATTTAAGTCCTACATTTTATAAAGATCCTTCATCTACTTTTTACTTTTAATAATAAACTTGACATCAATAAAAATTCAGAGATGAGGACACCACCTGCCCCCCCTCCCCCCAAAAAAATAAAAGTGGGACTTGATTTATGTTTAGTTGTTGCACATACCTCTAGGCTGCAGTGGCATTCACTTTCCAGTGGAAATAACAAGTTGAACGCATCACTGTGTGAAAGAAGGTTATTTACAAAACCAACAATCTGAGGAAAAAACAAACACAACAACATTGAAAATGCATCCAAGAAAACTTCACATTAGATTAATCACCCTTTAGTACAGCTTTTTTCAAACAACCTATCAAGTGTGTTCTTGATTGAGAGTGCATTCAGTTGGCTGAAACAAAATTTACAAAAACCAACATTTCCAAATTCCAATTCGACCTGAAAACAGTGGAGAGAAGAACCACTCCGTGGATTCCACTGAAATTCCTATTTATTTATTTTATTTTTTTTATTTAAGAAACTGATGGCCAAAAATCTCTTGTAACAGGTTGTGGTAGTTACTGCAATACAAAATTACTCTCAAATGTCCTGAAGCAGAAGAATTTCGCAGATACATCATAAATTTGCCAGAAACACAAAATCTACATGCTTTTCCAGTAATTATTCTTATTCCAACATCCAAGCTCATCCCAAGGTCCTCACCATATTCAAATTACAGGCAGCAAAGACCCTGGCGCACACTGTAAAATACTCAATGAATCAAGGAGTATTTTGTTACATGACACACTTGGTTTGTGTCTTCACTATGCTTTTTCTGAGATCAAATATGGCTGTTTACCACAATTCATTTGATCTTGGAAAAAGTCTAGTGAAGGTGCAAATCAAGTGTTTCACATCACAAAATACCCCACAATCCAAGGAGGGTGTGCCAGGGCCTTTGTCGCCCATCACTTTGAATTTTGTGAGGACCATGGGGACATGGTAGCCAGCAGATGGTCAATTGAATGTGACCAAGAGGAATTCTTGGTTCAACAACAACAACTAGGAAAGAACTTTTTAATGGTAATGATCTAAACTGTGACAAGAACTGATCTACAAAATAAACCCATTATTGCCTGGGTTAATGTGATCCAGGTTAACTTTAAACAACCTTGACGGTCTGTGGTTAGTCAGTACCTGCAAATGGACCTCTTGATAATGAATAACAGGAACATTATCTGGCCTGAAAACCCATCCCTGGTAAATCTTGAGTAAGATGCAATCATCTGTTATGAAGCAAAACATTTTTGATCAAATCTGAGACTCAACAACCTGTACTAAACTTCATGCAAATTGCGATGAACTAAGGTGTTTGTTCTCATCCATGGGCGGGTGCTTTTGTCTCGGTTCTCCAGCATTTCCAGTAATTCCTTTGAATGGATTTGGATTGTACAGTTCCAGAAGATATCCATACTACCCCCATGGAAGGTTTTTTTGTTTTGCACTCCCTCCCCTCCCTCAGGGAATTCCTGTTTAGCTTCATACTTTGCTTCTAAAACTTTGGCTTTTAAGACCCCTAGGAATTTCTGATCACCTTCCATGGGGTGGGTATGGATATTTATTATTTTCTGGAACTGTACATTGTACAGAGGAAAACCTCCTGCAGCAGATGATGTATCTCACCTCTCAAAATCTGTTGTTGTTGTTGTTGTTTTTTTTTGTTTGTTTGTTTGTTTGTTTGTTTGTTTACAGTCTTCTTAACAAAATCATGCTTGGTATTTTAAGAGAAACACTTAAAGCAAGCGACACACTTGGACACCAACCCACGGCCCGACCAGTACCTTACGCATGCCCACAGCCATATCACCTGGGCACCTGCAGCCAAGGACAGCTGTTTCGGCCTTGTTAAGCCTCATCAGCATGGCATAGTCCTCAGGCAGCGATAGGACACGAGAGCCCTATTTTTACTTGGTATTTTACCTGATTGAGAGCAGAGCCTTTTCACTATTCCGCTGTGTCTCGCAAGAGCTGTAAGGAGTGCTGTGATCAATGACAGTGATGTTAGACACCAGTCTTTGGACAGACACTCAGATAGCAAATTGTCAGACAGCAGTGGCAGCATTCTAATGTACAAAAAAGAAAAAGGATTAGGTTTTCACTGCAGTTATTTCCCCTTAAAGTACTGAACAGAGCTTCAGCTAATAATAATAATAATTATTATTTATTTATATAGCACTACAGTAGAACCCCGGTAACTCGAACTCCCCGCTAACTCGAACTAAGTTCCCTTGGATTTGACCCTACTCTTCAGTCAATTTTACTCGGATAACTCGAATTTCTCGCTAACTTGAACTAAATTTTGTTTCCCTTGATCGAAATTTACCCCGATAACTCAAATTCTGGTTCTTGCAACTCACCACTGATGTCATCCCATTAGCTCCTGCTGTCATGTTATCGGTAAAAAACGCTGGAATTGACACTTGACACAATGGGCGATTCCAGAAAATATCCATACCATACCACGGACGGCTTTTTGGATTTCCAAAGGGGAGGTGGGGTTCACGATTATGTATGTACTTCCCAGAAAAACCGGAAATTCTGAAGGGGATGGGGGGGGGGGGGGTTCACGATTATGGAATTCTGAGGGCATGGGGGGTAACGCATTTTGGAATTTCCGAAGGCAAGGTGGGGTTAAAACATGGAAGCCGTCCGCTGTTGGGTATGGATATTTTCAGGAATTGCCCAATTTCAGTGCAACAGATCACGCATTTGATAGTCATTTCCGATCTTTTTGGTCAAACCGCATGTACTGCCTGTTTAGCTGTCACATAGAAAACAAAAAACAGTGCTACAATGAATGAAAACATTTATCCATTGGACCTTGGAACACCTATGAGATCTCAGCGATCTGCAAATATAATGGATCGCCTTTTTTCAAACAAAACTGTTTTGCAAGCTAGAGAAAAAAATTAATGCACCAACCCTGACGACATAAGAAATCATAAATTGGGCATAAATCAGATTTACACATTTCAAGTACACTGCATTATCATAAAAATGCATAATTGCATTACAGTTTCCAATGAGAGTAAGTTTAATTTGCCCTATGTTGTATGCTGAAATGCTGATAATCAATAAACTATAAATTATTTACATGAAAAGTCAAATTTTTGATCTACCTCGATAACTCGAACCCCCGCTAACTCAAACCGTTTTTCGTCTCCCTTCAGAGTTTGAGTTACCAGGGTTCTACTGTATTTCCAAATTGCCCAATAGCGCTTTACAACAGGATTTTTACATGAAAAGTAAAAAATTATCTACAAGTAGGTTATTTAAAAATTTAAAATATAGCTAATTTAAAATATTACAACCAGCTAATTACAAATTCATTGTAAGATAAACTAAAGTTAAAATATAAACATTATATAATGCACCAGTATGTGTTGTGGTTTAATTTTTTTTGGTTTAAAATTCTTCAAACCAGTTTAATTTTTATTTTCCTTTGTGCAGTATCCATCATAATCTAAGACAATGGGAAATAAAAATCAAACTGGTTTGAAAATTTTTTATACCCAAAACACAACATGTCCATTCAATCACCATGGCCAATAATGAGGTAAGTTAATTATTAACTTGCCGCAAGGGAAAAAAGTCTAACATGCAGAATCCAAATTACTGTGTTACAAGGGCCATTAACCATGGTAAGTGTCCTCAGTAACCGTACCTAGACACATAACAACAAACAAACCTTGTACAGTGTTGTACTTCACAATTTCTAGCCAAAGATGTCAAGACTTGTAGTGTAGAGTAGGCAACAGCCATGGATTCTTTCTAAAAAGAGGAGAACAATGCCTTTAAATAAAAGGGGGATCTTTAAGGGGATGTTTACATGGAGCGTTTTACCAAAGAGGTGTTCATGCACCCACACCACAACCACTTTTTTCCAAAATATGCATTAAAAATTTACCTGTGGAGTGAACTTTTTAACATTAACACGCCTCTAACTTAGCCATGTACACATGAATTCAAGTCAGTTTCCTCTTGCAGCTCTGTATGCACATACATGAAACCAATCCTAAATCCCATGTTGGTACAAGTCATGGTGTTGCATGTTCACTTCAGATGCTGAACAGAATCAAACCCAGCCCCACATAAAAGAATAGCTTCAGCCAATGCAGAATAAAGTCTTTCCTCATACCAAAATGAAAGTTTCACTGGTATCATGTAAGAATCCCCCTAAGAAAACATGAAACCTTTTACAAGTTAGCAACTCACTGGTTGAGGCACCAAAAGTTTGAACAAGTAGCCCAGCAGTTCTGTATGTTTAACAACTTCTTCCTCTCTGCCTCCTTGATCTGTACCTAAACACAGAGGTGGTATAATTTATTGACTAGTAACTCCCAAGTTATGATGTTAAATCTACTATTTTCACATAGACTGTTTCTGTGATTTTATCACCCATACCTTGTTCTGGTTTTATTCTCATCAACTGCTGTTCAGGGTCCTGATAAACAAGCAAAAACGGAAGTTATAAAGGCAGCACACTAATGCCCTGGGGGGGGGGGGGTACTCCCAAAAAAATTGGATAGGGGTGTGTGGTCCGCTTCCCAAAACCCTTACCCTATTTATGACCAAAATCTGCAATTTTCCCTACCCTGTTTATGACCGGACCCTTAAATCAATACCCTG
Source organism: Pavona decussata (assembly GCF_977016875.1). Taxonomy (NCBI): domain Eukaryota; kingdom Metazoa; phylum Cnidaria; class Anthozoa; order Scleractinia; family Agariciidae; genus Pavona; species Pavona decussata. Next base: position 444,091 of record NW_028145548.1, on the reverse strand, counting down.
TTTCAGACCTGCCGTATAATTATTTCCCTAGTCCAGACCAATGTTACAGTCAACCCAGGTCACGCGTGAACAGTAATTCCAAGAATGAAATGAACATTCGAATTTCTCTTTGTAATGTCCGACGTGTGAATGAAATGTTGGACATCTCTGTGGAAGTCGTTCCGAAAAAGACGCATTAACTGAAAAAAAGATTCAAAATACTTGGGAAACAATTGTTATTCTTGAAATATTCAATTTTGCAATGTAAGAAAAATTCATAGCTTTATACTGTCAATAAGCTAGGGAAATTTATACGGGAACTCTGAAATCTCGTTGGCGGTTTTGAAAACTGACATGTAAATTTCAAAACTCTGTTCAAATTTCAAAAATATCGTTCACGCGTGACCTGGGTTGACTGTAAAGGCGTGACAAGTCGTTGCGGCACGTACACAGTTGCCGTAAACATCATGATGAAGAGGTAGCTTCTAAAAAAGAAACGAATTCAAGACTAGAGTACAAAAATCAATACCCTATTTATTACCAAAATGGCGGCAAAATGGCTAAAATCGATACCCTATTTATGACCAAATCAGCTGAAAAACCATACCCGTTGGCGCCGCACATACCTATATAGCTCATATAAGGGAGTACCCCCCTCCCCCCCTGGTACTAATGCTAAAATACACAGGTGCTAAAACAATCAGGTCTGTGCAAAGGGGGTTAGTTTCCAAAGAAACTGTAATGTTGCATCTGTGCAGAGAGGAAACGAATATTCTGTTTTATCAACAGAGTTGATACGGTAATTTGGCCACCCAAAAGAGATTACCTGATCATTTCTGTTGATAAAACCAAACATTTATTTATTTAGTCTATTTGCCACACACAATTGAGTTAAAATGATTAATAAATTACAATGATTACAAATGATTACAAAGTCATAGTGATTAAAGTACAAGAGATAGAAAAGAAGTGGCGAGGGAACCTAATAAAAACTATGGGGCATACAGTTCTGTTTTGACTGAGCAGTGGGGAAATATATTCCATTACCAGCCTGATGGGGATGTTCACAGCAAAAGATAAATAATTTCAGAATTTTCTTTGTACCTTTTTCATGGCAATTTTGAGGTTTGCATGAAACAATGAGTGTTGACAAAAGCTGCCTTCCTCTTCATTACTGGAGAACATCTGCTTTGATACAAAAAGAAACCAAACACATGTATGTATTTCATTCACAAGATCCACAGCATTTGTTAACTATGCAGTATATTCATACAGCGTTCTTCCGACTGCATAACACCTATTGAGTAGACATTTTAAGCAGTAACCCTCTAGAAGGCTGGGTTATAAATAGTTTTTCTTAGGCTCAGTTCAGACACCATGATTATGTTGTTTATCATGAAACAACAAAAAATTCCAGAAATTTTGCATTATCGTTAATGTCCAGTTCCAGAAATAATCCAAACCCACCCCAAGGAAGGTCATTGGAAATTCCTAGGAGGAGGGCAGTCTTAAAAGCCAAAATTTTAGAAGCAAAGTATGAAGCTAAACTGGAATTTCCTGGGGGGATGGGGGGTGCAAAATAAAAAACCTTCTGTGGGGGGTGTATGGGCATTTTCTGGCACTGCACAAGCAGTTAAATGCAATTTAACTAAGTTAACAACAAAGAAAAGCTGGCATTCATCAGGCGGCCAGTGGCTATTAGAGGTTTGTGCATGGGCAGAGCAATGCATTGTGGTAGCTTGTTTGAGTGTGGCAGAGCATAGTGGATTTTCTGTGGAGTTTCTGGTTGGTTTGTCTCGGTTTTTCTGCCCCTCCCCCCCCCTTTTATCCCTCTTCCACTGCTAATGCAGTGTGATGGGTGTCCAGATGACTATACGTGGGGGTCATGGCTGGGTTGTGGGGATTGCCTGCCACGGGAGCGTGTTACTGTCTAAAGGCTGGCTTGTCATAGTGGAGGCCCCTGAACTTCCTGGGCACCCTTCTTCCACTCAGCTTGATGCAGTTGTTAATTATCATAATCATCATCATTATCATTGTTACTATTTTTAATTTTGGTGAGGGTCAGGGTGAGAGGAAAGGTTCATACTCTTGGCTACTCTTCCCTGGCTAAAAAACCAAACTTGGCAATAAAATAATTTAATGGAAACTCAACAATAAAGAAAATTTTGACCTTATGTCTTTTCTCTACTGTGTCCATTTCTTTGTCATTTTCATCTTGATTGCCTTCAGTTTCATTAAATACTCTAGCTGATTTCAAAATGCAATCACAAACTTCTGAACTGTAGAGCACAAGAATGTTTAGAAGCCGCAGCGAAATAAGTGCAGTTTCCTGCAAGGCAGCAAGGTTCTTTGAGTGATCACTTTCAGAACTTGTGCTGTCCTTTGAGTCTGGAGAATCAGGCGTTGGAGAATGTCTAGCCAAGCAGGTGGCTGGAATGTTTTCCTCGTTACTCTCTGTTCTATGATCAACATAGTGTACAATGTGGCTCTCCAGTAAAGGAAGAAAATTGGTGGCTGCAGGCAAAAAGTGATTCTGTTTGAATTTTGATGACACTGCTGTACTTTTGTTTTCTCCTAAAGATGCGTTATGGCTGTAGTTTAAAAGACCAGTCAAAGTTTGGAGCACCGAAGAGTTAATGTAAGCACTAGATGAAGAATCATTTTGTATGACTTCCTCAATAGATCTTTTCAGCTTTGAGGTAGCTTGAGTATCAAACAAACGTAAAGTGTGACAGGCATCTGTTTCATTAAGAGAGGTTCTCTGTGTGATGCTATAAGGATTTGCCATAGGTGTGTTGAGAGTTAAAAGTGAAATTACACTACCATCATTTAAAATCTTGTTTTCTGGGTCCTGGAAAGGAAGATGGCATTCTTTGTCCTGTGGTGATAACAGGTTTTGGACAAGTTCAATCTCTGGAAAGCTTTGAGCACATAGCTGTACAATCTCTCTTTCACTGGCATCAGCTTCCCTTTGCTGAGCTTTCATTCTCTCAAGAGTTGAAGCTCCACTTGACGTACCACTTAGTGCAGAGTTTTCCGAGTTTTCTCCCTCGGAAAGTCTTTGCAAATTTTGTTTGCCTGTTTTAATACTCCTAGGTGATTTCACCTTGGCCTCTGGTGATGTTTTCTGGAAAAATGAACTACCCGTGGGAAAAACTTCACTCAAATTAACAGATTTCTTTTTCGAAGGACTACTGGCTTCTGTTGAAGAACTAGCTCTTTTCTTGTTTCTCTCAATCATCTGAGAAATTTCCCGATCTTTAAACTGTATCTGTGTTGTTAAGTTCTCAACTTGTTTTTCTAAATCTTTCTCTCGCAGACTCTGTTCTCTGGCCTGCTGAATCTCTACGGCTTTTGCCTCTCCTTGTCTCCTCTTTTCCTCAACTTCAAAATGCTGCAGGGAATCTCGTAAGATCTTGATCTCACCATCTTTACAGAACTTCTCCTCTTCTAGTGTTTTGACTTTTGCTGTCGCAGTCAGGTAATCTGTTTTTAATTTTGCAATTTCCTGTCTCAAAGTTTGCATTTCTCTATCTTCAGAACAAACTACCCTGGCAGAGTGATTATTGGAGTTGTTACTAACAAGACTGGCAGTTTTCCCAACGTCTCTCAAATCCAAGTTGGTATCAGGAATAAAGAAATTAGATCCATTGTACTGATCTACAAAAGATTCTAATATGGAATCCCTTTGTTTTACTGGTTTGACAACATCCACACTCTCTTGAATATGACTTACAGCTGGGGCTTGTAAGGTACTTGAACGACTGACTGGAAATCCCCCCATGTCACTAACACTAATGTGGGCTTTTGAAGATGCAGCTGCAGTTGAATTTTGACAAACAGAAACCGCATAATCCTGAGTACAATGGGTGGCCAGGGAATCATCATCAGATAGCTCTTGATCCGGGTCTACATGACAGAAAGAAGGCACATCGTTTCCAGAAACACCACGCTGCTCGATTTTCTGTGGTAAATTGGACGTAAAATTAGCGGGTGCCCTACTTTGCGCTTGAAGTTCTCTCGACACAATACGATCACATTCATCAAACTGCTCCGCTGTCAACAACTCGTCATCAGACCCATCGTCTAAAGCACCTAGCTCTTCATCAAAAGCATCAGGAGGTAGATCACGACACGCTTCCTCGGCTGCAAACTCCTCTGATCTTTTTCTTGGCAAATCATGGGAGGTTTTGAACCTCTTGTGCGGAGACTCGTGTGGTACGCTAGGCACCGAGGATCGAAATAGCGCGCCACTTGTTGAGGTCACAGGTTGCGCGGCAAAAGAGCTCCTGTCTCTTGCACGAGATACAGCTGGGTTGTAGATGAAATTTCGCCTCTTTTGATTTCCCAGAAGATTATTGTTGCCCGAATTTGCCATCGTGAAGAAAACACAAACCTTTCATGGTGAAAACATCGACGAAATCGAAGTTTACCGCGAACTCCTCGCGAACTCTCTCCTCCCGTGGAGAATTCTGGGTGAATTTTAGCCTTTGTCCGCTGATGAATCGTTTTCAGCATCGCGTGCGCATTTCAAGCTGCAGGTGAACAATCCACTCCGACAAATTAATTACAAAACTCACCTAACTAAAAGGTCACTTAGAATATCTACTCACGTTATCTACTTTGTATGTATACCAACACGCTTTTAAAACCTGTAAAAATGTGGCAAATTAACCAGGAACATCATTGGCAGCAACAGCGCTCAAGTTCATTTCAAAATTTACAATGTACGCGAAGAGCCACTGTTTTTCTCATTAAACCCAGTTTTGGTTTTTTTTTCCTAAGTTCCGTAATAAAACCACCACCGTCGTATGCTATGAAACTTTGAAAGTGGTCCTTAATTTCACGTTGCCTTTTTGTATATAATATAATTCATATGTTAGAGTGACTGTCTTCGCTAATAAGGTCTATTGCAATAATTGTTCTGTGGCATTGTCGCCGTCAACGTTGCTTAACTTTTCTTCCATATTACTGTTTCCTGGGTGTTTCTCCGGTTGCACTCTAACGAAAGATTTCGTTTTTGTTGTTGTTTTTGTTGTTCGCTTCCGAAAAAAAGATGCATATTCTTTTTAGAAACATTTTGTTCTCGCGACAAAAGTTTTCCCGTTTGGACACCGAAGAAATTTACTGCAGATTTTCGGGGTGGATAAAGGGAAAGCCCAGTCAAGTTAGAGTCTGACTACATCGAGTAAATATAGTAAGAGAACGCTTTTCCCTGTAGGAAAATGCCTACAGGATAGAACAAAACGTGAGGTAAACATAATGGAAACAAAGAACTGAGGGGAAAGACACTCCCCTCTTTGTATTGTGGCCTATAACAGTTTCGCACAGAAACTGAAATAAAAAAAAAAAAAGCCCAAGCCGATTTGAGTTCGAGTTGATTTCGAGTTAAATTATGGTCAGTGCTAGTGAATAACGTCTTATATACCGAGCAAAATCGAGTGAGCCCAGTCTCCTGAGCAGTCTGGATTGCCATTGTTTTTTTCTTATTTTTGTCATGTTTTTGTTTCTGATTTTTTTTTTTTTTTTTTTGCATGATACCGCGTCAGGGGTAAGCTACAAAAAAGTTAGTGTATCGCTTAGGCCTAAATTCTACATTCACTGCTTAACCCTAAACACCTCGTTTTATTTTTATTGTTCCCCGCATTTAACTCAAACTCGTAAGCCGTTCTATTGACGGTTCTCCCATATCAGAACCATGCGTCTCAGTGCCAGGCAGATCCAAAAACACACTTTGGTTTATGTTAGTTTGATTTATTAAAAACTGAAGAGATAGAGAGGATTTTTTACACTGATTCTTCGGAAAGAAAGCCTAAAATCCGTACCCATTTAGGACGATAGGTTATCAGTTCTAAGAGCGACAAAAGACAATTATTCAGCGTAGATATCTGAAAACCATCTGCGTCGGGGTTAGTGAGTTACATTGTTCAGTCTTCCTTTTTGTTTGCATTGAGATCTTCACCGCTGTCGTCCACTTCCTTAATAGCCAACACGCCACTTCCTATCTTGGTGACTTCCGAGAACAGATCCATGCTCGCCATAGGCTCGTAATCTTCCACAGCTTTCTCGGCAGCCTTTCGGACTTGCTTCGCAACCTGGGATATAGCGGTGTCAAACTTGTTCCTGTGTCTCATCACGAAGGGACGAATAAGGAAGTTATAAATCACGATCGTGCCACTCCACGGTCCAGGAAACATACACCACACAAGCAGGATAAACTTCAGCAGGTAATACAACGGAATCCACAGCATGAAAATTTCAAAGAAATTCACTGTGCTGAAAACCACCCAATACGTAAGCCACTTCGTGTCGTCGGCAACATCTCGGGACTCGATCGCCCTTACGGAAGCGTACGTCGGAAAAACGAAGCCGAGAAAGTAACAAAGCAAGTTTGCAGCATAACCAACAGCGAGGTAGAATAGTATGAAGCAGAGGCCGCCAAGAAAGAGCGTCTGTCTACTGACATTTGTTGCGGCCTCTAGCTTGTACAGGAGATCCGTGAATATGTTTCGCTGATCTAGAAGTTCATTGACCACTTCAATGGAGACACTTTTTCGAACTCTGGCCACGAGACTGGTACAAAAGGACAATGATCTATGTCTGTCCATGATCCATGAGGATGGCCGACAGCCTCGATCGAACGAGCGAGCAAAGTCGCCTTTTGTGACGTAACATCTGATTAACTTATCAAACACATTATTCCTGATTAATTCTAATAATCGCGCTAATTTGATAATGGCGCGTGGCTCGAGGCCATTGGCCTCAAAAATGACCTTCAGCGCGTTTTGTGATCGGTGCGCGCTCATGAGAAATTGGCTGGTAAGCAAAATGTTTACGAAAAACTTCAAAAACGTCTTTCGGTGTCCACAACAAATGCTTCAGTCCTGTGCGCGCGCAAACACGGAAAGCACAGTCAGCGGAACACTGAGAGCCAGTTATTTAAACAGAGTCTAACTTAGGCCGCGGCTTAAGACAATCAGTGGGCCTCCAAATCTGTTCATAAGTAGTTTACTTTAAGTAGATAAATAGTTTTCTAGTCTGGGATGCAAGCCTTCTTGTTACCGTCAACAGCAATGTTTAGATATGACTGTTGGCAAAACTGAAAATGGCTTAGAACGTGGTTTTGTTAAACACCGTCTAAACTGTCTTTTAATAACTGACCCTGAATGTTTCCACATCATTAATTGCTTCCATGACAATGTCGATCAGGCGCTGTTTCATTAGGTAATTGTTCTTGCAACTTGTCTCGAAATCTCGTTTTGCCGTCGTGACACAAGTTGCATGGATAGTTGTCTAGTGTAACATGCCTCGCAACGTTTTTGTTACAGTCCGTTGCACCGCGAAGTAGAGCCGAATTCTACTTCTGACAACGATTGCAGCAACCACAACGAGACATGATCGTTTCAGGGCGTGGGGTTACACTAGGCAACGATCCGTGCAACTTGTGTCGCAACAAAATTGCGAGGCAAGTTGCAAGAAAAATTGCCTGGTGTAACAGCGCCATTTGTCTCTTTTTCAAGTGCCTGACATGACATGTTTCTGTTTAATTATAAAGCCCTTATACAAGCAAAGTTGAAAACTTTTGGGCAATACTTCCGGATGATTTCATTGGCTTGTGATGAACACCACAGTTAGATCACAAGCCATTCCACATAAGTTCCTTATACAGTAGACGCGCCTGGTTACGTTGCTCTCTCATGAATATATGACGGGACAAAAGTTGGAAAGTTACCCAACCAGCAACAACAACAACAACAACAATCTTTATATTCTTAATTTTAACTATTTACAACTGGACTGGCCCGCAGGTAGCTAGTGCTAGCCTTGGCGGCCCTGTCTATAGAAGTTTAATGAGAAATTCTTTTTTTATATATACATTGTAGTAAAAGAAAACAATATAAAATAGAAAGGAGAGAAATATATAAAAGAATAAAGACAGAGAGTTTTACATTTGTATACAAGGTTTACGACATGGTTGCTTAGAATGAGAAATTATCAAGAATTGTAAGATGCTTGATACTTTTTCTACTAAGGATTTAACTTTAGAGATAATCTTGTGTATGTCAATCATCGATCACAACAAAAATAGGTGATGCAAACGAACCAATAAGAACTCGGAGAAGAAACAAACAACCGGTTCAGCGCGGGAAAGCGTGCAACTGGTGTCGAGCGCGGGAAAAGTTCCGCCAAAGACAAGTCATTATCGGTTGCCGCTCGCGAAAAAAAGGTGGATTGGTCTGGCAGTTTTACAGGACATGCGCCTTCTTTCCCCCACTGAGTGACGCAGGGAATCTGACCGCTTGATTTGCCGCTTTTGCTGAGAAATTCTCTTTGGCTGTATTGTAACACGTATTTTCCGCATCTACATGAAGGACCGAGCGAGAGAGGCAGAGACTTTGCATTTGCCAACTTTAATTTTTAACTTTAATTTCAACTTTGTTGACTTTTCAGAATTTTAATCTATTTCGGAATTCTTTTTCGGCATGTTGCTTTTCCGATTCATGTTAACGTAATGTGTGAATGTTAATTGTAATTCAGCAATTTCTACTCAAAAGCAAAATAGCTCGATTCTAGATCAAACGAATAATAATAATAATAATATTTCGATATGAGACCACTTTCGAATTAAAGAGCAATACAATTAAAGCGACCGACCGACAATATAATTAAACCGAACATGATTTTACATTGCAGATATCAATATTTGTACATCTGTACGTATATATACCAGTGATAACCTGCGTACAAGAGAGAGTATATAGAATAACATGGTTTGTAACAGGGAATTTACAATTATTACTGCCAGAAAGGTTATAATAAGAGCAAAAACTAAATTTTCCCCCATCTATCTTTTATTTTTTGCCATGTTTTCCACACTTAAATTTACCGTAATGATATGCCACCAAAAAATCACCAGACGGTTAGATAAACACCGCTAGAGGATAGAAGACCTCCCTGGTAACGTTTGGTCAAATTTATTCAGTGTTTTATCCAAAATGAATCATTGGCATAAAATTCAGTACAAGTCTTGATATAAAACATTTAACTCACGCTTGTTGCACGTGATTAAAACGCATTGTCATTCTCTTTAAAGCAAGAACATTGTTTTTGATCGACAACTGCTATTCACACCAGGTTGGGTTTTTTGAAACCTATCAAGCGAGTAAAGCCAATCAAGCTATACATGTCAATCATAATTATAGCATAAAACTCACAAAGTGCGAACCATAAGGTTGAGTGCGAACAAAAGAAAGATTGCATCTTGAAAAACTTTTTATCATAAATGACATAAAAATATGCAAATAAATTTTGGTTTATTTTATCAGTAAAACAGCTAAAGTATTGGGTCAGTGATCGTAGCACTGGCCGCCAAATCTGCTGCGAGACAGGTTGTTTCAAAACAAAGAGTTCAACAGGTAGAGAGAATACAATATTGGCGGACAAAATGGGCTCGTTATTGTCTAGAATGTTCTTCGCCATCTTTTGTCTCTGCGTGCAGTATAAATGAAATAAAACGCCAGCTAACAATACTAGATTTGAAGACTTCCTAGCCAATACCTGGGATTATTTATATCTATATATTCAATTTCACAATAAAGTTTCTTCGGGGGGCTTTGAAAATACAAAACAACAGGTTCAATAATAGCAAAAGCATCGAAACAAAACCTTAAGATGCTAATCACCTGCTAAATACGGCAAAATAACAGCAGACATTAAAATTGTAAGGATCGCGTGAAAATGAAATATTTTGATGGTAAAGCCTTTTATTCCCCATATTTCGAGGATATCTTTGATTTACTTTCTGTTTCTGGCGGGAAAAATTAAACGAACTCGCGCGCTCGTGTCACGTTATGCAAATCACGCGCGATCTTTTGTCCGTTGATGAAAAGTGACGTGTTCAGTTTTCCCAAAACAATATTTTATCAGCTGACGGGCACGCAATAAACCAACCGTACCGCTCATCTGAAGCGACAGGACCCAGAGTAAGCAGACGGCACAATTTTGTAGTCTTGTACTAGTGAAAGTAAACATTTTGAAGTAAGTTGACGCGATCGAGGATGGGCTATGGACTAAATCGGTTTGTGACACACGTGGATCAGAATTTAATGTGCAGTATTTGCGCCGGGGTCTTACAAAATGCTGTTATTACACCGTGTGGGCATTCATTCTGCGATGAATGCTTGCATATTTGGCTCGATCGCCCCAACACCCATTCTTGTCCATCTTGTCGATCGGGCGTTTCAGTTGTCGATGTGATTCCGGTTTTGGCCCTCAGAGGAGTCATAGACGGACTGGCGGTTTACTGTGACAACGATGAGAATGGTTGTAAAATGGTTTTGAAACTAGAAAAACTTAAAACGCACCTACAAGTGTGCGAGTTTGGGCTGATTGAATGCGGTGCGTGTGGCAAGAAAGTGAAGCGATTTGAGCTGCCGGATCATCATGAAGAATGCGAAGTTATAAAGGACTTGGTTGCAAAGCACAAGAAACGAAAAGACGAACCAACCATTGATGGCCTTACAAAACAGATTGCGGCATTGGAGGTGGATGTTAAAAAGACCAAGAAGGCTTTAATGGAATCAGAAGGGGATGTGCGGCGAGTCAAAGTGGAACTAAGAGAATTGCAGTTTCAGCTAGAAATGCGAATGTACGATGAAAGCGAGTTCGACGCAGACTGGGACCCCGATTACAATTACGGATACTCGCCCGCGAGCATCGCACAGCTCGCAAGTTTAGTTTCGCGGTATTTGTTGAACAAGCCTTACTACGTTGATCGAAACCGCATTTTTAACGCGGCGAAACGTTGTTATGATTATTATCACGGTTATGCGGGATACTCGCAGGATGTCCACATGTTGTTGGCCACAAGTTATGCAAGCAACTGGTTCACTGAGAATCAAAGATCAAATTTTGATTTATGGCTGCAAAATCTCGCGCGCGAAAGGTTTTTGATCCCCGGCTAGCTATTTAAAAACAATAATATCACAGCTTTTATGCGCTATTATTACAAATTTGCATTTTTCGCGGTTTAAATTGAAAAGGATTTTCTTTATATAAGGAATATTATTGAGGTAAAAGCATCCCTGTAATTACTGAAGATATTTGAAGGTTAATATTGATTAAGAGAGTTTTAAATCATGCTAAATCTTAGTCAAAGTGAATAATTGGTCGCTGTCAAACCTATGTATTGAAGTTATTAAATAAGCGATAGCGTTGTTGGCAGCGGATTATTATTATAACGAAATGGACTGAAATATCCGAGAAAGGAAGCGTTTTGTACAACCACAAAGTAAATGAACTTGAATTGGAATTGGGAAAGCAAAGACAATACAACACACGATAAATTTTGAATGAAAAGGGAATTTACATGAAATGTTATCCTTCAATGGCTTTAGTTTGTTTTCCGTCGTGCGCAAAATACAGTTCTACAGCTTTCGAAAGAATATGACAAATATCCACCTGTCTTGATAATCATTTGCATACAGAAACAAGATGTTTCGAAGCTATTATTTTCAAGACGAAATCCAGTTTCGTTTCGGAGAAAAGCCATTTTCTGTATAGTATTTCCAGATCCACAAAATCACATTTTATCGTTCCGGCATGTTCAACTAATGAGAAAAAGAGGTGAGAACAAAACACTTTTGCAGAAAACTTTCAAAGGAAAGCGAGATAAAGAAAGAAAAAGAGGCGATTAGCCAATTATATGTTTGATAAACAAACTTGACACAACTTTCGTTTTAAAAAGTGATGTTTTATCAATACTCATTACCATAAAAATGGTCACAGACCGGTTTAAAAACAAAGCTATCCTTGAAAGGGAAAACTTCCTCTGGTTTTATTGAAAGACTGAAACAAAATTGTTAAAGGGTCAATCCTTTGGCAGCCTTTAGTTGGTTTCCAAACGTTTCAACCAATTAATGACACGGGATCAAAAACCACACGTGCAAGCTAACTCGGACGCTTTCTTTAGTTGTAACTGGGCGGGCAACAACATGTCAAACTAAAAAAGTTAAGGTTTTGATAAGTTAAGGCGCATGTTACTTTTGGCTGCAGGCGTTGGCGCTAAATAAAAAGCAGAAAAGAGATTAGACATATATGCTGTGACTTTGAAGGTCAACATGATCTGAACACACGCCTTTGTTTATATGGACTTAGAGCGGTTTTGCTCAAAGTCGCGTTTCGTGCGACTTGTCTCGCAACAAGATAGCTACACAAGTTTCACGAATTATAAATCGCCTTTTGCAACACACCCTGTGTATTTCCCCCTTGTTGCGATTTTTTTTAACTCCAGCCTTAAATTTTCCGAAGTTTCACGACAATTTGAAAAGCTGGCCATCGAGAATTAATAACTTTTAATGCTATTAAAATTTCATTTCGTGATTTTTGCCTCTAAAAAGCCAATAAATTGTTGGTAAGATTTGTTTGTAAAAGCAATAGGAAGTTAATCTTGATTATTGAGTTTGTAAGAGTGGCCGACGATTCCTACTTACAAGCCGCGCAGCCACAAAGTCTGGAGATAACAGCAATGAGACGGAAATTAGTTGTGCAGCCAAAGATTTTAAAAACCCTTTATGGGAAATTCAGTGTGTGCATAGTGCGGACTTGTTTTGATTAATTGATTTTCAAAATTGCTTTGCGCCCGGCAGGTCATTTTGTTTGCACGACTAAATTTAAAATTGCCTCTAAAATAAATTCTTGATTGAACAATACGTTCGCACTAAGACTTGTACGTTTTCTTTCTTTCTTTTTCCCTAATCGGAAATTTGCGAGTGAAGAGGAGATACTTCGTTCAAAGAAAACGGACAAGCGAGGCAATATTTATCACTGAATAATTGGACGTTTTTGCTGAACAGTTTCAAGCACAGGCGCGCGCTCGTTTAGTTGTTCGTAGGGGGAACAGATCGTAACTTGCTTAGGCTGTTTAGCTTTAGCGTTTCGGCCCAACTTCAATTGCCTGACCCTTAAAACTTTTCGTAGAATATATGAACTTTTAGAAACCATTTTCGTATTCTGACAAGATCTTTGTGGTCCAAGTGCTTCTCTTTATCAACTAATGAGTTTCATTTTAGTCATTCTCAGAAGCTGACCAAGTTTTCTCTCATTCCTGCGACATTGGTGTCGCAATACCTTTTCAAGCATGAGCATTGATCAAGTTTAGGGACCTTCGATTCAGATCAGAGTCAAGTACAACGATTGAGTACGAGTACGACCTTCAAATTTCAAATCAGTCTCATCCCCAGAACTCTCGCTCCTTCCTGTTGTTTACCATACAAAGAAGATTGGTGTGACAAGTTATTAACTAAAGCATGCAAAGTAGGTTTCAAAAGTCGAACTCGAACTCAATTTCGTGCTCTTAGTCAAATGGTAGGTCCTGAGTTTTATCTTACGAGCAACAAAGACTTTAGAGAAAAAGACTTACTGGCAAGCAACAACAGAATAATCGAGCTGATCGGTTCTTTTCGGGGAATACCTGTTGGGATTCGGATTTATAATTGCGTGCAATGAGATACTAATCTGCTCTTTAGTCAAACGTCATCTAAAGTTTCGTAACATGGAAATTTATAATTCCTTCTGTTTACAGAGGGTCAAAAGTGGCGTCTAGTTTAGAGTAGGAAAAAGCTAACAAATAAAGGTCTTGATCATTCTTTAACAACAAAGTGTTCGTGAAAATATTTGGGAAAAATTCTGAATTTTCGTTATTTTTGAGCATCGAAAAGTGATATGGCACACTAGCCATCCAAAATAAATAAATTTTTGGAATCAAAATTTTCTTGATATCATGACAAGTTTTTCTCGTCCTTTCTGTAACGGTTATGTACGCTCGCGTTAAAATAATTCATTCAAGGCCATGTTGTATGTAACGATTATTATACTTGTAACGCACACTGTTTCGGCAGTTGTTATCGTGCAACAGCGCGCGAACAACTTTCAACGAAGCATTTAATTGCCGCAACACGTTGCTAGTTATTTTTTTTGTCTGTCTTCCAAAACTAACAACAGGTTACCGCAACAAGCTGTTGCGTTAAAAATACTCTCGTTTAACATCACCTTTATTTTTTGTACAATTGTTTGGCAGAGATGAGATAATGTATATTACCGTTGGAGATTATTCTTGAAGATAAATGCAAGCGCGAAACTAAAAATTTCAATCGGTTATCATTTCGAAGTGCACATGCGCATAACACGAACTAAAATCTCCCACCCAGATCTTTTTAAAGCAGATTTAATGAGAGAGACTTGAGAAAAATATACCGACGACTGGTTCAGAGAAAATATTGTTGTGAAGCTAAAGCAAGGGTATGTTTTCGACTTTAATTTTAGAATACAGTTGTTATTTCCTTTCGATAGTTTTGTTGGATGTTTTCCAGATTATTTGACATTTTCCTGTTGTTCAAAGATTAGAGTTAATCGCTGTGCTGTGTACAGATTTGCCTACTTCCTTTAACCTTGGCTTGGACCCCCTCGAAGGTTGAAAATAAAGCAAAACACTTAAGGATTTTATCAGCCTGATTGGTTTCCCTTTCTGTCTATTTTCTTAGAACAGTTGTGTTGTTCTTTCCTCTTAGAGTATTTTGGCAAAACCAATTCTTATCTCTTGTCGGGACCATCTGGCCTTGGTTGAATCACAGTCGTAAACATGTTTACAGCACACTATAAAGTAAGGCGTGATTTGAGTGATACTGGTAGAGTAGATGTAAAGAAGGACTACAGAGATTCCTGGCGCCTCTCTGGTGAGTCAAGCGAGTGTCTTACAATATACAACCCATGAGCGAATATAGATTACTGAACATTTTACATACAATTCTCAAACTCATTAACAATTCATGACAAGAAAAACGAAGAAAATCACTTCCGTGAAGATGTTAATTATCACAATTTGGGTGAGTTTTTGCTGTCAATTTCTTCAAGAAATATTAAATGGTTTGAGAAGCTATATCAAACATTCGAAATAAAGTTTCATCCTATTTACAAGCACCTCGAAGTTGGTTAAAAAAAATACTCGGCTACACCTCGTTTTTTTCTGCCACTTCTCGACGGTTGGAAATCGGATGAAATCTTCTTCATCGTGATCGACATTTTACTTGTAAAACTAACGTAGATCAATCCTCCTTAATTAAGAACAAGAACATGCCACGTGAAAATGTAAAGGATTCCTTGAATTATACTAGATCTCCCTTCTCAAAAAAGCTGTAAAATTATTAAAGTAATCTGGAAAAAAATCGCTGTACATATTTAGTTATATACATGTAGGTATTTCTCATTAGGTAT
The DNA here is from genome assembly GCF_977016875.1 of Pavona decussata. NCBI lineage: Eukaryota > Metazoa > Cnidaria > Anthozoa > Scleractinia > Agariciidae > Pavona > Pavona decussata. Next base: position 428,842 of record NW_028145548.1, on the reverse strand, counting down.
TTCTGAGAAAAAAATGTCATTTACAGGAATGTGAAAATCGATCCAATTAATACAATAATATTACAATTGATACAATTAATTGAACTCATAGTTAGTGGTTTAACTGTACAATCGTCCACTTATGACTTGCCCATGGAAATCTATGTCAAAATACCATATTCATAAAGAAATATGCTGTCAAAAAAATGTAAAATACCCCATGATGCTTGGCAGATAACTAGAGGTGTATACCATTTAACCTTTTAAGCCCCAACAGTGATCAGCATCAAACTTCTCCTTGTAATATCAATGCTTATTCAATCCCTGAGGTCATGAGAATTAAGGATATGATCACCCTAGGTGAATTTTCTTGATATTTTAATAACTTCTCCACAGTACTTTTATAAGAAAAGTATGGGGGCAAGATAGGAGAATTTGTCCTCTGATATGAGGGGTTAAAGGGTTAAAGTGAATTTCACGACCTGGCAGGAGTTACCACATATTACAGTTTAAAAAAGTCTACAAAAGTAAAATCTCAAGACCGTTCTGCTAAAATCGTATGCCAGAATCTAAAACCCATTAACCACAACTCCAGGCTGAATTTTGTCCACTAACTCATTTTTTTTGTCAAATTGGGCCAAATCGACCCATTTGATTGGTAGGTGTAAATTAACCTTTAGTGTAAACTTTGAATCCAGTTAACTAATTAATAAAGATTTTTCCAAAAAATGTTCGCTTTTTGCTCCTCAGTTTAGATAATGACTTTCCTTTACCTTTTACTAAAGTTATCCTTATAAAAACCTTAGTTAACTTCTAATTATTATCGATAAGCACTAGTTGACTTTTGACCAAGTGCACTATTTATTACTATTACTTTATTTATTGCAATCTTTTGGCCCCAGTTGTTTAAAGAGCAGATAACTTAATCCAACGGATCACTCGCTGTCCAGTGGGTAAAATGTATTGGTTGGAGTACATTTTATCAGCTGGATAGTGATCTGTCCACTGGATAGTGTTATCTGCTCTTTGAACAACCAGGGCCTGGTGGTAATTTTTGGTGGAAATTGCCATTTGCTTTCTTTTTACATCAATCAAAACTCTAAGATTTAGCTTTCAAAATGAAGAATGAATAACGGCAGAGGAACATCGTACTCATAAAACAGCTTTCGGGCCCAAAAAGTTGTACCAGCACCAAAAGAGTCTGATAATTCGACCAAGGAAACTATGGTAAATCATTCCACGGTTGGAGTCTCCAGATCCCTGTTTACAAGAAAAGGCCTACCCTCTGGTTCCTAAGCAACATCAACTGGTGTCAGAGAGCCAAATTTAAAACAATAAGGCTCTTTGAAGTTAAGGTAGTACTGGAGGCTAAAACCACCTTTTTCGATTGCAACGATTTTTTCACATCTCAAAGTCTACAAAAGGCTCTTTGAAGTTAAGGTAGTACTGGAGGCTAAAACCATCTTTTTCGATTGCAATGATTTTTTCACATCTAAAAGTCTACAAAAAAAAAGAAACCTAAATGCCAGTTTAAAGACCACCTTAAAGCAGTGTGTGTTACACTGTTATTGTTCAACTAAAAATGCAAACTGAATACTGATACTAAAATCCTGAAATCTCTGAACTTGTATCAAAAGAAATGTACAGTTGATTAGAGACCTGTTAGGAAGTTCAATGAATGTTCACTGTAGGATATTTAGCATGTCTTTCTGGCAGCTAGAAAATTCTACTTCCCTGCGTTCTTCTTCCCCAGCAGTTTCCTTAGCCTATCATATCGCCCAGACACAGGCTGAAGATTACCATAGATGGGATCCAACCACATGACCCTGTCTTCAAAACTCATCTTCTGCAGCACAGTGCTGTTGGTGTAGAATCTTGACAGCGCTTCCAGCGGCAGCTGCACTGAGGGTTTTGGAGGCGGTGACAGCTTGGGTTGCGTCGTCGACAGCACACCCAGTGGCTCCTTGAGCCACCAGCCAAGTATGGTTTCAGGATAATCATCTTCTTCGTCCCCCTCTTCAACAACCTCGCCATCTTCATCTGAGATCACTTCACCCTCTTCTAAGCTTTTCTTCCTCATGGGTTTTTTCTTTGGATGATCAGCGTTAGTTGAACTGCTTCCACTGTGCTTCCTGTATTGCTTGAGAAGTTCCTGTTCCTGCGATCCACATTGAAGTCCAGGGTGTGAGGGAGAGTAGCCTGTGTCATCATCAAGAGTGTTGCCTTCATCTAGATCATACCTTGTTCTCTTAACATCTGGTCGACCGAGCTCTAACATAGTATTCTTTCCACCTTTAAAACAAACAACCATATAATCTCAATAACTAACCAGGCTGTGCCCAGACCGTGTATTAACTCAAGGGGAAACCATTTCAAACATTTACCTGACAACACTGGAAACTATACTGTTTATTAAGATAGAGATGATTATATTTATCAAATTCGAGATATTGTTTCAAGTTACATGATCAAGTTGTCGAGGAGTGGTTGTGGAGTTGTCGAGGCAATGAGAGGTGATTGTGAAACTCAGTGAAACAAAGTGAAATAAAAGGCAGAAAATTGGTATTTGCATGTGAGTAATTTTGGAAAACTATATCTAATGTTCATATTTTATTATGAATGTGAGCAGGGCTAGTTACAAGTGACAGTGATAACAATGGCCATGCTATCCAATCCATCTGAACTAGTTCTTGTTCATTTATCATTTAATACAAAAATTCAATATGCAACTAAGTTTCTTACCAGAGCAGTACCTAGGATTTTTTGTCTGGGGGGAGGGGGGGGGGGGTAAACTCCGCACACCCCTCCGTTAGGGGTCTCCCATATACAGACAGGGTTTCTTAATTCCAGTTGGAAGTTTTTGTTTTCACCCCTGCACAGAAAGTTGCCTTTAAGACCTTTAAAGAAACCAAAACACGCTGAATTCACATTGAAGGGAGATTTTTTTTCAGCCAATTAGTCGATTTTCTTGTGATTTCGGACCAATATAGCTACAAGAAATAGCTTGGCAAACTTAAAATTCAGTTGCCCCCCCCCCCCCCCCCACTATGTACGCCCCTGCTTACATGATAACCTGTCTCTGTGCCAAAATTGGGCTTATTTGGAGGAATTCTGATGTTAAGGTAAAATAAGCACTTGCGATAGTCTTGCTGAAAGTCCTTTAATTCTTTACAGTTCAACCCACGTCATGCGTGACTGGTATTTTTGAAATTTGAACAGCGTTTTGAAATTTAGATATCAGTTTGGAACATCACCAGCAAGATTTCAGAGTTCCTGTATAAAAAACCCTTAAAAATAGTTTATTGACGGTATAAAGCTATGAATCTTTCGTTTCATTACAGCATTATGCACAAACATTTGCTGAATATTTTGAACTTTTTTTTCAGTTAATGCATCTTTTTGGGAAAGATTTCCAGTTCCAGAGAAATGTTCAAAATTCCATTCAAATGAACGACATTACAAAGAGGAATTTGAATGTTCATTTCATACTCGGAAATACGGGTCACATGTGATGTAGGATGGCTGTAAAAATAAAATCCTTACCATCCTCATCAACTTCCATGTCGTGCTCATCTCTGTCCAGTTCTGGTCTTTTTCTCTTGTTGTTCTGATCAGCCATATTCCTGTTTGCCACTCCTCTTCTGCGACTTAATAAAGCTGCTAAGTTTTCTATCTGCTGATGTAACTGCATCGGCGGCAATCCAAACTGAGCAGCGTTATCCCTCACACCTGGTTGTGAAATAAATCTTGATGAAATTAAATTAACTGACAAATCTGGTCAACACAATACACCTGGACTAAAAATAATTCTATTCTTAACCTGTGAATTAGTTTTACTTTTAGTCAAAAAAATTTTTTTTTGTCAACTTGTTATGAGTGTTGAGCTTTTAAAGATCTGGCCAAATGGAGATATAAGGGAGCATGGTATTGGAAACTTGCTGCGCATGAAACTCTCTTTGGCCCCTTTTTGCAAACACTTGCACTTCCTGGTACTTGTGATGACTTGCACCCACGTCAGTTATAGTCAGATTTACATGCAAGTTATTCCATCACATTATTATTTTATTCCAAGTTGATATGTGTTTTCACAATTGGGTCAACCAAAGCAAGCTGCTCTCATATGCCTCTATGGATCTGGTAGTACTTGAGGCTGCATGGAAATACATGTAGCACTATTGCAAGTCAACTTGTGAGTGTGTAAATTGTTCATAAGTTGACATTTCCAAGGCAAACCTGTAAAATTAAGACTTGGGCTTGATAGTGAGTGCCTGGGGGAGGGGAGGTACTCCCCTATATGGGCTATACTGGGACGTGCTCCTGGATAGGGTATGGTTTTTGGCCCCTCTGTCCTGAACAGGATATATAATTTCAAGCGAGTCTGTCCTGGACCCGTCCTAGACAGAATATGGTTGCAAGACTGTCATCGAGTATCTGGCAATCCGAAATCAGAGACCTTTGTCTGTATTTATTTTAGTGAACAATGCTTCACGTCAATTAAGCTTCCATCTAAGGATTACCGCTGTTAATGCAAAATTTTGGGATTTTTCACCATCACTTCTAGCCTAGTAAAAGGGTAGTATCATTGACTGAGGTGTGTGTGTGATGTGAAATAATTTAGTTGAGAAATGAAATTGGCAAATACTATGTCTGGATAGAGTATGGATTTTGGTGTCTAAGTAAGAATAGGATTCCAAAGGCACAACCTAGCCAAACATTTACAGAGTAATTCCTTTCTCTTCAGGAAAATTATCTCACCTTGTGGAGGGGGAACAGTGAATCCAGGATACTCGATTAGAGAGTTGCAAAGTTTAGCACCATCATCATCCTCTTCTTCAACTATGTAGTCATCTATGTTGCCTTCACCGTCATAAAGAAGCAGACTTGGTTTTGCAGCCTTTGGCAAATAACCTGGGGGATACCCAAGATGTCGCATTCTGTAAATGTAAAGAGGGAGATCCTCCTTACTGAGTCCAAGTGCCTCTTTAAGGTTCTCACTAATCACCCCTGGCTTGAACCCTCCAAAGCGCTTTTCAAGGGATTCATCACCATGATACCTTGATTTTAAACCAACTGGTGAGACGAATTTGTTCCGGAAATCTCTCCTATTTGCATTGATTCTTGCATAATTCTGAGGTTCAGGACAGTCTTGAACGTTATGGCCACATTTTCCACAGTTAAAACACGCTCTACTCTGCCGAATCTTCACTCTGGGCGTCTGTTCATCACAAGGCAAAGCATTGAAATAAATCTGCTCATAACTGGGAATATTCCAACCATCGCTTATCCTAGGATTCTCATCAATAAGAGGAAACCCACAGCAGTCTATGCAGTACTCATCGTAATACTGCAGAGAGCTAATAACGGGCACCATCACATTGCAATCATCACCATTCCTGGCCAACTTATCCAGTTCATAATTTAGATCGAAGATCGAAGGTTGAAAATTTTCTCTTCCAAACGACTCTTTCTCATCACTGTCCTCTGTATTGCCCTGCAAAGATTGAACGAATTCTTCAACCTTTTCTCTGGTTCTTATAGACGTCCTGTTATCAAAATATATAGCCTGAAAGAAGGGAGAACACACTTCCGGCAATGGAGTTTGGTTGTCTTGAGTCGAAGCACGAGCAACCTTAAACAAACTGATCAAAGTTTTCAGTGCTTTCTTCAGACGTAAGTTTTCTTCTTTTAAAGATCTTGAAGAACTTTCCTCGCTGCAATTATTTTTCACTTTAACAGGCATTTTCTTCCCTTTCTCAACTTCGAATTCTGTGAAAAGAAGTTCTTCATCGAAGCACACATCTTCTGCCGCCATCTTGGAAACATGCTAGTTTCCAGTCTCCACAGCGACACACGTCCCCGCACTGGGAAAATACCCAAGAAAATAATTATTTCATTTTCACTTTTTTATCCGCGCTATTTTAGTACAATTGCAATAGAGCTCATGAGAAGGACTAAACAATATAAATTATTGAAATTTAAAATACCAAATAGAAACTGAAATATCTGAAGACTGAACTATCTTATCTCTCTTGTTATCTATCCGAATGGAAAGGCCTATTCACAGAACTCCCAATTTTCTCAAAAGATTGTCGAGTTCTTGGGGCTTCTCTTTGGAATAAGACATGATATTGACAAGTACATGAAATGAAACATGGCCTGTGATCACACAAAACAAGTGTGACATTTCGCAATTAGTAACTGTGCCATTAACCCATCTAAAATCTCACACCAAACCCAGTCTTTTCCCTGGGGGAAAGGGTGGTACTCCCATATATGAGGGTTAATTGGTATGTGCTGCCTGGTAGGGTCTCAATCCTTAAATAGGGTATCATTTTTGCATGTGTTGGCATTGTGTTCCCGGTGTGATCCTTAGATAGGGTACCTAAGTTCAGTGCCAACTAAATTTTAAGTGCATCGAGTGGAGAATCATCATCATTATCATCTTTATTTAAAAAACACAGTAAATACATCAGGCATTAAAAATTTAATATAAACGTGAATGGGGAGGAGAATCTTAATTTTCTCTCGCCTGCGGCGCTTGCTTTTCGCTGCAAAGCCGCGCGAATAGCGGTTTCGCCACCAAAACTCTTTCCAGCACAGAAGCAATTCTGCTAGCTCTGCAGGCTAGCATAACACTGTCGCAGCGGTGAACAAACTTCTCTGAAAGATGTTCCATGGTTATGATGGCATATTATTGAACTAGGCTTACTGTAGTATTCTATGCTTGATGCTTAACTTCTGATGTTACAGGAACGAAATAAATCCGTTCACGACATTAAATTCTTAGTTTTTGTTTTTCCCTTGAATAGGGTGTCATTGCTCGGGTTTGGGCCTTAAATAGGTTATCAATGTTTGTTTGTCCTATCCTTAAATAGGGTCAGGGTTTAAAAACCTGGGCGCACACACCTATCCAAAATTTATGGGTACCCCACCCCCCGGGTCTTTTAGCGCTTAAGTTTAGCTTTATACAACAGAATCAGCTTAATCAGAGCAAGACAGCATTTGAAATTGATTTTTCATCTTCATACTAGCTTCATGCTGCACGTGAATCACGACGATCGAGCATCTGACACCACGCAAGATGACACTTCTCGAGTACAGGATGAAAAAAAATCAAGAGCTCTAAGCAAGTTTATAACCACATAACAAGTTGTTGAATTTGTGTAAAATTGTTTATTTAGGTAAGTGGAAATAAAACCAAGCACAACAGGCTGAGGCAGATATGCCCAAGCTCTTCTGTTTGAATGGAGCTCTGAACAAAATACATCATTTTTCCTGAGGTAAATGTTACCCGAAGTACTGATATTTTAGAAATAAAATAGCGACATGTATTAAGCTTTTGACATCCTCGGAGACCCAGGGGCAGATAGTTGGGTCAAAAGGAAGTCGAAGCGGCAAAGTTTAAACTTTGCCGCTTCGACTTTGCTGCTTCGACTTCCTTTTGACCCAACTATCTGCCCCTGGGTCTCCGAGGATGAGCTTTTGACAGAATGAGGATGAAATACAGTGCATATTTTAGAAAGTTTGCCTTTTTAGTAGAACCGTTATGTCAAAAAAACATGTTGAAAATAATGAGTAAAAAACATTCTCAAGAAAAAAGATAGATTGTTTATGAGCAACTAAATGAAGAGTGCTAGTTTTACAATACCAAAGAGATTTTGAAAAACTTAAACTGGACACAACTGAATAAACCTCAGTAGAATTAAGACACCTCTAATGTTTAAACAATAAAATCTTGCTCATTTTGACACTGCCGCTTTCTGTCATTGACTGAAATAAAACTTGTTGAAAAGGCGTTTCCTTGTGCAACTCTGTGTTAGGTGACACCTAAATAAGGTTCATCGTCATTCTGGGACCAGGTATCACCATCATCGTCTCCAAGGTTACCGTCCAAAGTGTCACTTACATCACCCCCGGCATCAATTGAAAGAGGACAGATCTGGGCTACGTTACCTGTTGATAGAATGATGTCTATGGTCAAGAACAGTTTTGACAATGTATTTTATATTTATCTACCAGATTTTTGATTTACAGTAATACAAATAAAAAAAAAATGGCAATTTCAGTGGCTTCCACAGAGTGGCTCTTTCATCCACTGTTTCCAGGTCATATTGGAATTTGACAATGTTGGTTTTTGTGGACGGAGGACAACCAGAGAACCTTGACAATGTTGGTTTTTGTGGATGGAGGACAACCGGAGAACCTTGGAAAAAACCCTCAGAGCAGGGATGAGACCCAATAACAAACTCAAGCCACATGAGGCATCAACACTGGGAATTGAACATGAACCACATTGGTGGGAGTTGAGTGCTCTCACCACTGCGCCATTCCTGCACCCCTGTGCCATGTGACAAAGTTTATGATAATTTATTTTTACATCTTATTGACAATTGTTTGACTACTTTCTGATAACTTCTATTTTTACTGACCAATCAAAATACAATAACTGCCGGAGGTAAAAAGGCAAGGAGACACAGTCAAAATGGCCAACAGGATATGAGAAAGATGTCAAAAATGAATTAAAAACTTTGTACAAGTGGCAACAGTACAGCACACAGATCTGTAACAAGGAAAAAATATATTACCATAATTTTAGCACAACAATTTCACGCAGGGAAGATTTCTCACCCTGGCAGATTTTTATAGGGTGATGAAAGATACTCGGCAACTTGCAACTATGCTAGCAGATAACATGCACTTACAAAAAATTGTAATAAAAAGAGTAATTAGAGGAGAACTTACAAACAAAAGCTGTTGGTGCAAATCGTTTGCTGAAATTTATTCTATTAGAAATTCCAACGGATCTTGACCCTTTTATCCTGCAAAAAAAACAACAACAAATGAACCAAAAAATGAAAGTGGGCAGAAGGTTAACTTGAGCTTTATGGAAATAGTCACCAGCAATAGTGGGAAAGGGGGGGGGGGGAGAGTGGCAGGGAGGGGAGGGGGGAGAAACCTTTGGTCCTCCTTTCCCTCAGTCCTGAAAGAAAAGCTTGGCTAGTTAGACAGTGACAAAATGCTGCAATACTACACATTCCTAAGCTTATGTGCAAAGTCTGGAAGAACTTAAAACTGTAGCTGCAGTTTCTGTCACAGCTGCCTGCCACTCATTTTCCCACAGAAGTTTTCATCTTCTGCAAACTTTTTCTCATGTTGTTTTAAAATTTCTTTCCCACACTACAAACAGATTCTATCAGATTTGTCTAGAGCTAGGTTGATGTATGTTGGCTTTGGAATTTCTCTGGCCATTCATCAGTCATAATTTGATGGGGGATCCTATACAGAGGCATTTATCTGTGATAATACTTACAACCCACTCTCCGTACTAAGAAATGACTTCAGCAGTTGTGATGATGTGCCGTTAATGGATCCTGTAAGAGAAAATAGTTGCATTAAATGTCCAAATATGGGACAGACTTTTTTTCCATAAAAACAAAGAAAAGAGCTGCAGGTAGGAGTATTGTGCAAACATCACCAAATTTAATTTAGAGAATAAAATTCACAAGTCTCATTTTCTCACTTATCAATTTGCGTAAATAAATCAACATTTACTTGCATTTAATTCCACAATTTTTTCCACCCAATGAAACTAAAGGAAATTGGTTGATCTTGTAAAGAGAGGATCAATTTTATTTTTCGTGAAGGTAGGGGTGGGATTTTCAGACCAGTATTATGGGGGGGGGGGGGGGGGGGCTTGATTTGGGACATTTTGGGATGGAGTGGATTGATGGTGAAGTGGGGTGGCGGGGGAGGGGGTTGGGTATAGGGCTGGCACAAAAGAAGAACTCCAGATTTCAGATCCCTTGAGGTTGGAACCTCGGGGATATTGCCCCTGGCTGAAATACTGTCCGCAAAAATTCAGTTATCTTGAATCAAGAAGCTTGATCTCTTGGTTTGCTGTACATTTCTTGGGGGTATTTTCCAGAAGCCTCCCAAGACGATTTAGTTGGGAAGCAGGCAGCCATATATTTATGTTTAACGATAGTTAGCCGCGAACGAGTTCATAATCATTAATTCACTAGAGGGTCCAGCCTAATTTCTCCTACAATTCTAATACACCGGCCACCGGTTAAAAGAAATAAGTGTACAAGTAGAAGAAAATCTCATATCTATAAACAGTAAAACAGTTGCATAACAATCACTGTCAAATATCAACAAGAAGCACCAAACATTCTAAAGTGTAAAATGCAGTAGGTACAAGCCAGCTTACTGTGCGAGGAATTCTTCGAGATGCAAGCGGATAACTGCAACAGAAATATAAAGATTGGCTTTAAGGTTCACATTAAAAAGACGAAATAAGGCATCAAGCTTGTTTACCTTCAAACCAGTCGAAGAACGAGTGAGCGATCGCAGACAACGTGCAGCAGCCGCCATTTTGAAATTGCCGCTGTACAAAAAGACTCACGAGTTTATGCAACCAACCAACCTCTTTCCGGTGACGAAGAGCTTGATGGGAGATTATCAAGATGGCGGCCTTATCTGCACGTTGTGTTCGATCGCTTGCTCGAGCTTCGGTCCAGATTTCGGTGAGTTTGCTTGAAGAGGGAGCCTTAAGTTCTTAATATAGATAACTAACGTATAGAATTTGAATTGCTTCGTAGAAAACTGCCTTGTCAGGAAATGGCTTGTCACAAAGTAAGTGGACCTCTTTCTTGGGCTTATATTCTTCAAACAAGACCACACTTCGGTAATTATGTAACATCATTGACCTTACATAACCTAATCGTTGTTGATTGTGTTTTGTTTTGTTTTTTTAGCGAGATGTATATCTTCTGTCGTAGGGAAATCCGTCCTTAGAGATTGTGGATTGTAAGTAAAATTCTAGATCCCTCACAATATAATAAGCTTACTATTTTTTAGCAAGGACAGCATGACAGACACACATTTTGAACCTCTCATAAGTGGACACCCTTGGGTGCACATTCAATTGTCCGTCTAGCAGAGGTATCCACTTATGAGAAGTTAAGAATGAAATGTTTGCATATGGCCCAGAACCTTGACTGATTGTCTGCTTTAGTCTTAGAGTAATGTCCATCTTTTGGAGGTGCCTTTTGCAGAGGTTCAACTGCACTGAAGTTGGCAGTCCAGGCCGGACTGCCCTTGCGGCAGGGAAGGGGACTAAGTCCCCTTAAGCTTTCTATTTTTAGTAAGGAGCTGCCAGCATGACAGACACACAGTTGAACCTCACATAAGTGGACACTCTTGGGTGCACACACCCTTGAGTCTCCTTCCCTGCTGAACTGATCAAGAAGAAATGTCCAGTATGAATTTAAAGGCAAGTGATGAGCTGAAGGCAGAAAATTGCATGCTTCTTCTGAATCTGAAAACCATGCAGGGGAGGACACAATGGCCTGAAAAAATATGATTTCTTTTACCCAAGGACTCAATGAAGTGACGCTGATGATGTAGCAGGGGGCACCCAAATTTGTGTCTGTGCCTCAGACTTATTAAAAGTAATTAAATGATTTAAATCAATTGCTGGCTGCTTCTCAAACTAAAAGAACCATACATGGGGCGACGAATATCCTTTGAAAAAATATTATTCTTTTCACCTGAGGAACAGCCACAAGTGAGGGGGAGTAGGGATGGCGCAGTGGTGAGAGCACTTGCCTCCCACCAATGTGGCCCAGGTTTGATTCCTGGATTCGGCCTCATATTTGGGTTGAATTTGTTGTTGGTTCTCATCCTTGCTCAGAGAGGTTTTTTTTCCAGGTGCTTTGGTTTTCCCTTCTCCTCAAAAACCTGCATTTCCAAATTCCAATTCGATCTGGAATCTGAGGGCCACAGGTTTGTCAGTTGTAAAGACTGTGTCACCCTGGTTAAACAAAGTCCATTTATTTATTTATTTTGCTGATGCTGGAAGTGGAGCATTGCCTAGAGCTCAATCTAATGTATGATTAGAACTGCTAATAATAATTATTTTAGTCAGACGATATTTGTAAACCATTCAGTGACAAACTCATTCTGGCTAGTGTTATGTTATTAGCATGGAAATTTGCAGTTGTAAATCAATTGGAAAAATCTGGGGTGCCAGCCTTTCCCCATTTTCTAAGAAAATTAAGTCTAAAATATGGTTAAATATTTTCCAGTTTTTAAACACTTAAACATCACAATCTGTTCAGTTTTGTGCAAGGTTAATTTGGTTGCAATAAGATGATGATGATTATTATTACTCTATTTTTCTGCTTACAGACTGAAGAAGATAGCCAGAGATAATTTATCCAAAAATCTTGCCAGAAGACACGCCAGATTGTCTGCAGCAGTCAGTAAGTCATGATCTTCTTTCTTTCAGCTTATTAGAGAAATGAAGCAGTTCTGTGTTTGACAACATTCTCATCATATTCCATTCCTTTTGTGGAAAAATGACCACCACTGTAAACTATCTGTTGTTTGGTGAAGTCTCTGAAAACAGTGTTGGTGAAGTAAAAAAGTGTATTAAATAATATGTCGTCCTGTGACATTTGGATGTTCAAGGCCCTCATGGTACCAAGGTATGACCCATTTATATGGAAAAGACACCCCGTCTTGGTTGGTCATTTTTTGTTTAGACTTGAGCTCCCATCACCTCCATTTGGACAGGAATAGCCTTAAAAACTCCAAGCAGTGGTTTAGTTTGGATTCTGTTTTAACATATTTCATTTGGGTGGCAATTAGTGGTGGTCGTACAGTCATGTACTCATCTTTGCATTAGATGTGTGCAGTCAATATACTCTGAGTAAGTAAGAAAAAAAAAAAACGCTGAACACTGTTAGCAATGCTGAAAATAACACTTGGTGTTTGGATGCTGCCCATCTATATTTCTGAAATGTCTCATTAATGTGCTTAGACATGGTATCTGTGAAGAAAGATGACTCAGGTTTTGTTCTTGAAATGGTCATATTAATTTTGCTATGAAATGCATTCAAAACAGAAAGTCACACTTCTTCATCTTCTGTTTTGCTGTAAAACACTCACTAAATGAGGTGAAAACTTAAAAAGGCTTCAAGTGTGTTTTGATTGCACAAAAAAACTATTGAAGCATCATGTGCATGCCAGCCGATTCTGTCTCGTAAAAAAAAACACCAGGCCCTGATTGTTCAAAGAATGGATGACTATATCTAGTGGATAAATTGTTTTCCAGCGGATAAAATGTACATGTACTCCAATTATCTGCTCTTTGAACAACTGGGGCCTGGGGCCCGTTTCTCGAAAGTCCCGGTAACTAATCGGGCCCGATAAGTGATTTTGGTAATAATGTTTCTTAACAGAAGTCAATTTTTGTTAGCTTTCAATACTAAATTTTAAAATCTTATAATTCTAAGATAACATCGGCCAAGTACCATGTCTGTAATCACTGTGTAACGGGCAAAAAAACATTTAAAAATATACTTATTGGGCCCGATAAGTTATCGGGTCTTTCGAGAAATGGGCCCCAAGATGGTAGGTTTCCAAATAATAGTCTGGACAGACACCTATCCTGTATTTAAGGAAAGGTTCTTTCCAGCACTGTTTACTTTCAGGTGATCCAGTGCACCTTTGTAGCCTTTGTTTAATTTACACTTGATTGCAAAAACGTTGACACCTAAAAAGCATAAACCGTGAATGATGAGAGCCTCATCGTTCACGGTTTGTGCTTTTTACGTGTCAACGTTTTTGCAATCGAGTGTATATTTCTGTGAGCATGCATTAATTTCACTCTTGGATTTTAATTATTTAGATCAAATCATATTTACTTCTGTTGTGGATATAATATGTGAAGAGGACGAGGGAAATGGGGATGATGAACTCACCACAGACGTTATATCTGATGACGATGAAATATTGAGAGTTTGTCATACGCTGCAAGCCATGTAGAGAACAGAATTTTTGCAAATTTGTAGTTAGCCTTCAGTGGCAGATCTAGGGAATGGGCGTAGGGGCTGGTGGGCCCCTAGTTTTTCTCAGAGAAAGTTATGTCTGTAGGGTGTAAATTTTTGCGGTTGTAACTGAAATATTTTTACTCCTGGCCCATGGGTCCCCACCTTAGACAATTTCTACTCTAGATCTGCCACTGGTTATTCAAGTGTTCCACCTGTCCAGTAGCAAAATGTCTTTGTCATCACTCCACAATAATATTGCAGTTCATGAAGAAGTTATGTTTGTAGAAAATCTGGCTAGTCAAGGGTAATGTAAATAATTTCATGAATCAACCAGAACTTCATTTAAAACAGAATAAAACATTGAACTTGTGCCAAGCTCTAGGAATGGAAGAAATTCTTGTTTCACGGAAAATGTGTTCTTAGAGTGTTTTAATTTGATTGAACATGTTAGAAATTGGTTGGACATTGCTCTGTACGACTTTTTAGTCAAGATGAACTAAAGCATTGTCAATTACTATCATCAAATAAGGTTGCCATTTCCAGATGAGCGAGAACTCAACGTTCGTAAATCCTGGGATTGGAACAAAAAATATGCAGTAATACGATTTCTATTCAAATGTTGTAGATCAGAGGCATGTATAGTGGTTTGTTTAATTGAAATACCTGTTTGGAAGGTCTTAATATTATTGTCTCAAAAGTTCGGATTTCTTTTGTGATAAAAATCTAGAGTTTTCATTGGTAAAGGTTCACCTCACATGGTCATAACATGAGAAAAATATTAATGTTTTGTTTTTATAGTATAAATTAAGATCGTTTAGAGTGTAAAACAATGCTGGTTGAGATTTTTGGCAAGCAAACAAGAGCTGTGACATAAAAATGTAAGAAAGGGGTCTAAACAGGTCAAAAATGGTTACCTTATACAGATATCCATTAAACAAGTCCTAGAATCATCTGAGGAAGCGAAAAATCAAGTATGAAGTATTTTGAAAGGGCTGTTACTAGGTGAACAAACCATTAATTTTTGGCGAATGTTTGATAGAACATTGTAGATTTTTTCATGAGTTGCTACAGATGCAAGTTTTTTTTGTGCTCTGGTTGGTTCATGATCTGTGTTTTTTTTTAACTTTTCCAATGTAGAAGCATCCCTTTTGTGTGAAGCCAAGTTAAGCCATTTTATTTTTGATCCCCTTAGGTTTGGTGGTTTTAAACCCGCCACCTCTGGTGGAAAACTGTGAGTCGGATGACGACAGTTTGGACGCCGTTTGTGGAGATGATGACGAGACATTTTCGTGCTGTGAAGATGCAATACCTGGTCTCTGAGAACACTTGTAACAAAAACACCAAATTCACAAGATATCTGTCTTTACCTCTGTAATGGTTTTAATGCATTGTGAGATAACATTTGTAACAAAGAACAATATTCGTAAGGTACCTGTGTTCAATTCTGTAGTGATTTTAATGCTCTGTGAGATAACATTGTCAGCAAAAAACAAAATTCACAAGATATGTGTCTTAGCTTCTGTATGGTTTTAATTAAAACTCTGTGATGTTTATTGCCTTTTTTTAATTAATTAATAAACAAGTTGAAAGTTCTTGAGTTGTAAGATTGTGCCCATGGAATTATGGGTAGGGTTATCTTAGAGTGTAGCATGATGGGATGACCGCAGTTTAAACACCACAAAGTAAGTAAACACTTAAAAAAAAGATTTATTATCAGGACACACGTTTTACTGAAAAATACACCACTCGTAAAATTCATACGAAACTACATCCGGGACACGAGTGGCGTATT
This sequence comes from Pavona decussata, assembly GCF_977016875.1. Lineage (NCBI taxonomy): Eukaryota > Metazoa > Cnidaria > Anthozoa > Scleractinia > Agariciidae > Pavona > Pavona decussata. The sequence continues at coordinate 413,233 of NW_028145548.1, read as the reverse complement.
TTCCATATCCTCACCAGTGAGGATATTGATGACGTCATTTCCCGCTTTCTCATGGTTGTTTATGCAAACGGTCGGTGAAAAATGGCAAGTGATAGATTTGTCTATATAATAAAAAGAAAATTACGTGGTGGTTTGAAGATATGAATTTTATTGTTTCGTGTTAAAAACAATATTCTACTCTTTCGCTGCATTCGTTCGTAAAATATTATTTTTACCACTCGAATAGAAAATTCATATCTTCGCGCTGCCGTGTAATATCCTCTATATAACATACCCTGTGAAAATATCGTTTGTTGACGAGGAGTTGAACCTGGGTTTCCTGTGTTCAAGGCAGACAAGATAACTGCTACACCACAGGCAAACCAACAATAGAAGCGGGAAAAGGCGAACCAAATTTTCACATAGTCCCTATGTTAAATCTTGCTTTTATACGCGTTTACTTACTCTTGTCCTTTGATGCAACACATCTTTACAATGATCGTATGTGGAAGTATGCTGCTTCACCCAGTAAGAATATTTCTTGTTGTTTCAATCCAAGAATGATTAAGCGTTCTCAGCTGCTTCATTCGGGAATCGCAAAAATAGTCCCAAACAAACCATGCTAGATTGAGAGACCCCGAAGAAAGAAAATGTTCCCGTAAACAAGAGAAAAACCCAATCCACTAATTAAACTTCCACAAAAACATCTCACATATTGTGGCCAATCAGAAACAATAAAGAGCTTTAGAATGACGTTTACGACAAACGACAGAAATGACCATGTGTATCCTAAATTTGTCGCTCGCTTTGTGTGAGCATAAAACGCCAGAATTATTTTGCATTATTCCCATCGATGTGCTCATTTTTTCAAGAAAACATAAACGCGATTCTAAATCTCCAATAAAACACTATCACGCTCCAACTGATTGACTATACGCCTATAAACCACTGAAACCACTAAAGCTAAACAGGCTTTGCGTTTTATAAACTAGAAACGAAAGCTGTATACCTTTTTACTTATCAAAGGTGCTTTGGCTTTCCTGAAATTGGAAATTTTTACCGCGAAGACGGTATGACAAAACCAGGACCAACACAAATTCCGTCCAAAATTTGAGCTGCAAACCGCCGAATTTTGACGCAATCTGAAAGACAGGAGCCAGATTTACGAAGCGTTGTTGAAATGCATGTACACAGTTTCCCAACAATAATTCATTCTGTGTTAAGATTATTTTTACTTTTTTTTACTTACGGCATTCAGGATCTTTTGGGACCTATTTGGTTTTCGGAATAAACAAAAATTGAAGTCTTCCGTTTATTCTGCCGCTGATAGAATGATCAGTTTAACGGTTTAAACAAAATAATGGGAATTGCGGTCTTTTGGGAAGATTTCCGGTTTAACAGGAATAGGCAAAATTGGAAGCTTAGTGACAATAGGACGCAGTGCAAAGTGTTACTCCTGACCGATATCAGAATAACAGGTATTTTTCCAAGAGATTGCGCCCTAGAATACCAAAATAACAAAAAAAGCAATAACAGGAAAATACAAATTTGCGCAAGACTTGAAGCTGCAGACCGCCAAATTTTTGAACCAATCAGGAAAGCGGTTAGATTTTCAATAGTGGCTTGATCAGCATTATCATCAGAATTAATTATAAAACATCATATCCACCTGCAATCGAGCTGGTGGTACAAAGTGCACACAAACTTCAACAAGCGTCAAAAACAAGCAGAAAACATGGATTCCTTCGCGCAGGGTTCCATAAACGATCACATTTATTTGAAAACTTTTTTCGATAAGATGAACCTGATGAGAAAGTCTGAAGTCCTTTGTGATGTGGTGCTTATGACGGAGAAGGGCAACACAAAATTTTATGCACACAGAAGTGTGTTGGCAGCGAGCAGTTCGTATTTTTACAACCTTTACACAGGGACGTATCTTTCTAGATACACGAGAGAGACGGTCATAACAGGAATTACAGACAAAATACTTGGCGTTATTTTGGATTACATTTATTCCTCTGAAATCGTACTCGCTGAGTTGAGCATTGAAGAGATTTTATGCGCCTCTTTTCGGCTCGGTTTAGATTCGCTGAGAAAACAGTGCGAAAACTTCCTTCTACGAGATCTGTGCGTCGAAAACTGCATCAAAATGACGAACATGGGCCGAATTTACTCCTGCGAAAGACTCATTAGTGAGGGTCAGCGCTTTATAATCGATAATTTCTTGGAAATTCAAAGCTCACCAGAATTCTTTCGGTTACCGAATAAAGAACTGGAAGAAATAGTTGCAGACGACGACTTAAATGTGAGAAATGAAGAACAAGTTTATAATGCGATTCGTGCCTGGGTAAACTTTGATGTGCTGTCAAGACGAGATGTATTTGCCGACTTGTTGAATCATGTGCGGTTACCATTCATCGCTCGTAAGTTTTTACTCGGCACAATCGATAAGGATCCGTTGGTGACGTCATCTTCGGCAAGTAGAGAGTTGGTGGCCGAGGCATTGTCGTACAAGATGGCGAGTCAAAGGGATAAAAAGCTTATGCAGAGCGAGAGAACTAAACGGAGGTGAATACTGTTATAATTTCTAGCTTTCCTATGCATCGTTTTTGCTTAATCTTTTATTAGAGCGAGCTGCGGATTAATTGTAGAAATTGTAACTGGTTCTGTGTTTCCTCGCCGCCAGTAATTCTTGACAGCGGTTTTCAAAGTTTACCGCGCTTGGCGCCCCTTGCTGAATTTACCTCGAGTTCTGATTGGTTCATTACGTTACTTACCTTACTCCGCGTATATGAAATATTTTTAAGGCGATTCTAGGTTCCAAGTGGGATGGGGTAGAAATACTATTTTGGAACTGACTTGTATATGCAAGTTTCAGATTTAACCTCAGAACAGACTGTGTTTATAATGCTCAATATTTTTTTGGGTGAACGAACAAACTCCTGCTTGCACACAGTGTATAGCACGTAGGTGATTCGCAAAGACCAGTGTCCACCAGCTTTCCAATCGAGATTAATAAACGATTTTGTCATTTCCCATTGCTCAGAAGCCTCGTAGCTGTACTAGATAGGACTGAGGGTGGAGGAAGGGGCGAGGGGGTTGGAAGAGGACTGGTAATTGGTCCGATGTGTTTCCTTTCACTTTGTTTTATGATACGTACATGTAGTTGTCAATTTATGTCAACTTATATTTTGTATGAACGTATTAGGTGGAAATCCCATTTGATCGACGTTATCATCCTTGCTGGAGGCGTCATCGAGAACGGAGCTCAACCATGCTGCCACTGTTTCAATCCGCTGACCGGGAAGTGGTACTTCATGTCTCCACTCATCGACAGTCGTTTGAACTTTGGCCTTGCCAGCTCACACAGCTTTTTGTTCGCGGTGGGAGGCTCCACAGTCGGAGAAAATATGAGTATGCTATCGAGTGTGGAGAGACTGGACCCCAAGTTTAACACATGGGAGAAACAGTCTTCACTTAGAGAAGGTAAACCTATACGTGCAGACGTCTCCTATTTCCTTTGTTGCACTCGGAAAAGGGACGAGGGGGAGGGGTCGGCTGTACACAGGCTAGGTAAACTCAGTGTGGCAAAGAAAGTGGCGGGGTTGGAGGTGGGGGGGGACTGGGAGGGAGGGATTGTAAGTTAAAGGGGAAGGTAAGAACAAAAATGGATGCCGGTTGTTTCCCGTTAAAACAAACTAATCTGCTGACTGACAAGCAATCACTGAATTCAAATTGAAGTCGATAAAATCAAGGAAAGAAGGTTCTTACTTTGATAACATTTGCAAATCGGGGGGAGGGGGGGGGGGGTAAACTCTGGAGTCACCCAGATCCAAGGCCCTTCCCTTGTTGGCACCCAGCCGGAAAAAAATGTTGATTTAGCCAAAATTTTAAATTTTCCAGTCGTTCCAAACTTGCACTGATCTCATTGGTAGATTAAAAAGCGAAAGTGACGGCACAATGATGGCGCAAGAAGAAAACAAAATGGCAAAGGAAATCTTGTGAAAATGGAACGGAAATTTCCGTTCCATCTTGTTGGAACCAAAAAAGAGGAGTACGTCCAAAGGTCGACCTTCTGTTTCGAAAAATTTCCTTTTGATCCGCGCGTGCCATTTGTATTTCAAGCGGTTAAACCAAAAAAATTTTGGTTAAATGTAAAGCGCCCCTGGTCCTCTTTATTTTTTGACCCTGAGTCCTGGAGCCCCTAAGCCCCTTTGGGACCCTAGCAATATATTAGTCTTTCAAGTGGTTTGGTTTAATTTGATTTGGGGACGTAAAGAACCCCTGATGATGGAGCGAACTGTGAAGACCTTAATAAACTGTCCTGTAGAGAGCCGGGTCTTCCTGTTCCCAGTTGTTCATAGGCCGATTAAGCTAATCCTGGATTAATGTGAACTTTGATTCAAGTTTAATTACTAATCGGTAAGATTCTTCCAAAAGATTTTTGGCCCTCAGTTTTGATTTAGACTTTTCTTTACCTTTAGTTTGAAATATTTAAAACCACTTTCAAAGAAGGAGATGAAAACCTCGATTAACTTTTTAATCGTCGATTAGCGTTAATCGGCTTTCGAACATCCCGGGCCTGAAGGCCAAGCTGTATCTTTACTGGGCTAGTGATGAAAAACACCTAGAACATACGATGACCATCCGAATCGGAGAATGAAATGTCATAAAAATTTAAATAAAACATCGCTGTTTCAGGACGCCTCAACCATGAAGCCGTAGAGCTTCACGGGAAAATCTACGTTGTTGGAGGAGTCTTGGAAAGCAATGGCCAAGAGCAAACCATGGAGTGTTATGATCACGTGACAGAGACGTGGAGTTCGCTTTCCGCTCCGCGTCAGGCCCGCTACCTTCACTGCTCAGTTGCACTAAATGATTATCTCTATGTGATTGGAGGTGAGGGAGCTAGCTAATTAAATAAAAGATGCAACAGTCTTAAGCCCGGCGCTATACCTTCTTAGAATAAATCTACTAGTCTACTAGTAGGCTACGCTACTCACTACTCACTATCTATTCTGTTATAGATAGTGAGTAGAGTGAGTAGTGCCTAGCGTGACATATTTTTATCATTATTCAATAAAAGCGTGAACCTGTCTTGTTGTTAAGTTTTGAACGACTGGTAGATTTACACTAAAAAAACTGGATTATTCGCTCTCAATTTCTATCGTGTGGTAGTTGATTCGGGCTTCGCCCTCATCAACTATCACTCAATAGAAATTTCGAGCTCATAATCTAAGTGTTAAATAACATTGTAAACATGTAGATAGATAACCTCAAATAAACGACGATTAACACAAGTTAATAGGACCTAAGTCTGAGATCTCCCTTGTTTTTGCCTTCCTATTCCTAACCTGTAAATACCATATTCTTGACTAATAATCTTGAATCGGTTCTTCAGGGGTCTCCAAAAACAATACAATTCTGAAAACAGTGGAAAGATATGACCCGGAACTCGACAAATGGAACAACGTCACCAGCCTTAACACCCCGCGGAGTGGAGCATGCGCAGTAGTACTGATGGGTCAGATCTTCGTGATGGGCGGAGGATCGGACTTCCGTAAGATACTAAGCTCGTGCGAGATTTACGACCCTGGAACAGATCAATGGTTCCGTGGGAAAGGTAGCTTCCTAAATTTTAATACGTTAACCTATCGGGCGGAGTGGTGCGAGACAGCTGTTTTCGCAGGTTTACTGACCTTTGTCACTCGGCGGCCATGTTGAGTCTTAGGAGAATAAAAAGCTTTGTTTTGGCATGACAACACGACAAGCCTCCCACTAAATTTTCGTCATATGCAAACTCTTTTGCTGGACGATAATCCTGCTGGTATACGTTGCGCGATCAATTGTTGATCTGATCGGCTTAACACTGATCGGCTTAATACAAATGATAAGAGAAGCAGAGACCGATACAACGTAGAATTACGTTTTTTAAAACGTAAAGTGTACTATATTTCGGATGGCCAGACCAGCCTTCTTCAGGTACAATGAGAATTTACATTTGGACATGCGCTTATATAACAAGTATTTGCGCAATAACGGAACTACGTAAAACTAAGGTGATTGACAGTATAAAAGATAAAGCAAATGAAAAAATAAAAATAAAATAAATAAATAAAAAGGGAAAAAGCAAGTAAATTTCTTCGCGAATTCTTTTGCTTTCGTTTGCTGAGCCCACATTCGCCTTGAACATGATTTTAATGCTCTGGTTCGATGCCCCTGTAAATGTTAGCAAACGTTTTTGTTTATTTTCTTAAAAGGCGCCAACTTCAATAAAGGATTTTAAGAACTCAAACATAATGAATTGGAAGTTAATGGTAATTCTTAATCAGGTCATCAAGTTCTCAAAAATTCGAAAACCATGGTACAAGCTTTTCAGTCGTGTGATACGAGACAAATCACCTGAAACATTGTTTTAGTGTAACACATCATGAGATTGCCTTGATCTTTTTGATTAATAACTTCCTTCTTTTTATACAGAGATGCACACCAAACGTGATCGCGCAGGTGCCACGGTTTTTGGCGAGAAAATCTACGTATTCGGCGGATCATATGGTCACGTGGCTGTGACGTCGGTGGAGTGCTATGATCCCCGTGAAGATGAGTGGTCCATAATAACTGAACTGCCGTATCCTCGGTATGGCTTCCGGTGCGCAGCAACTACTCTCACCAAAGACATGATGGCGGAGGTGCCACCAGAAAAACCGAAAGCACGCAGTGTGGAAAACCTGATTTAGGATAGCCTCCCTCGCAGCCGTTCTGAGGAGAAGCGTTGCGTGACGAGACACAGAACAGCTGCAAGGGAGACTAGATTTAGGACGGGAGGGACGGGAGGAAGAGAATTCAATCCATCGTACCGAAAAAGATGGCACTGGTACATTTGCCCCCCCCCCCCCTCCCCAAACGCTCATAAAAACGCTCAGAGAAGTTCCAAAAATTTTAAACCTAGCATACACAATGTTAATTGTTTGCACAGGGACGAATTTCGCAAAAATATGGCTTTCTACGTGCCTGTTGCCTGTGTTAGGTTGGCAAGGTATTGGCCGTAAGATGTTCAGCCACCATCTTTTTCCGCGGATTGGATTACAGACAAACCAGCTGTAAGTGTACCCTCGATAGTCGAGCCGAGGGGCCAAAAGCCCTTTGGCCAGCTGTTGGTCGCTAGGAGAGACTCTGGGGTCTGGGGTGCCGCAGGATTTCTGCGGATAAAACAATGCAAGCCGGGAGCCGTTACGGGCAGCCATGGGGTTTTGTTCGTTTTTCGCTGTTTGTCAGGCGTTCTTTTTTTCGGGGAATGTGAAAGTGAGGCAGCGCGAGAGTTTTTTTCTTTCCTTCTCCCGACCGCCGGCCCTCGCGCTGCCTCACTTTCGTAGCCTGTGAACAGCTACACTTTCATGCTCTCTGAGAAAAAAGAACGCCTGATCGCAGGTTACGCTCTCGTCCCAATGTCTTCTCCCTGTTATGATTTCATCGTACCAATGAGTTTATTGCCACAAAATTTGAAAGAGAAAGAAATAAAGTTTAAAAAGCAAACCCTTCTTATTGTTTCTAGATCTGTCCCTGTCTCGTTTTCCCAGACGGTGTTTTCCGACGAACATAGGTACGTGACAGCAAGGCCGCCTCTCCCCTCCCGTCCCTTCACTTCAAAGACGTCAAAGTTTACATAACTGGATCGGAGTTTGGGACAAAATTTCTATGGATCAGAACGGCCCTAGAACAAAACTAGTACAGATCCCAAATGTAAAGGTACAGCTCAGATCCTCACCTGTGTTCGCCTTTCGTGTGAAAAACAAACAGACAAACAAACAAACAAATAACAACAATAATTCGTGGAAAATAGTCTTAAAATTCTTTGTTTCTTTTTTGACTTCCGGTTCCCCTTTAGCTTTGGCGGGAGAGAAACAAGGGTTGGCGGGAAACCATACGGGAGTTGATCAAGAACTGCGCCTACCACGCGGAGTAGTAGCTGTTTTTACTGTTTTTCATTCCCGAAAGTGCTTTATCCAGGATGGATGCCTTATCAGAGCCAATCGTGAAAACAAACCCACAACAATTTTGCAGCGAATTCATGAAAAGGCTCAACATCCAGCGAAAGAGGGGAGACTTTTGTGATGTGATCTTGAAAGTCGGCGGGGAAGTAGACAAGGATGGAATCGAGATGAAAGCCCACAAAGTCGTGTTGTCTTCTGCGAGCCCGTTCTTTTACAACGCTTTGAGGAGCGACATGAAAGAAAAGCAAGATGGTGTCATTCGTTTGATGGAGGTACGAAAGTGTTTTATGGATTTAGTCCTGGAATATTTGTACACAGGTCATGTCGACATTACCAAGGGAAATGTGTTCGATTTGATCGAGGTTTCGGATTACCTCATGCTAGCCGGTCTCAAGGAGTTATCCGAATCATTCCTTTGTGGTAACATGACTTCCTCCAACTGTGTTTGTGCTTATTACTGCGCTAAGAAATATCGCTGTCAGCGACTTGGGAATGAAGCGACCATTTATATTTTAGAGAACTTTGTTTCGGTGTCACGGTCCGAAGATTTCCTGAACTTGAGTTCTGTGCAAGTCGAAGAGTGGGTCTCAAGAGATGACCTTATCGTCAGAGGCGAAGAGGATGTTTTTAGAGCTGTTCTGAAGTGGGTGGAAAGAGATGAAGGCGCTAGAAGTGAATGTTTTTAAGATCTGTTTCATCACGTCCGGTGCGTGTTTGCCTCGCGTGACTATCTGTTTGGGGATGATAGCTGAAAACCGGTTTGTTCAAGAAAACAGCAGATGTGTGAAATTGGTCTTCTATGCCTTCAGGTGGATTGCAGGAGGAACAGACCAATATTTCTTTGAGCAGACACCTAGAGATTGCTTAAAGAACCATGAAGAAGTTGTTGTTGTTTGTGGGAATGATGGGTCAACTTTGTGTTATGACCCTGCAGATGGAAGTTGGTATGAGCTGGCAAAAATGCAGTCCATTACGGTAACCCTTGGAGTAGCCTTTTGCCGTGATAAATTGTACATTGTTGGAAAAAGTAAAAATGGTGAAAATCTTGCTGAGCGGTATGATCCTTCACTTAATTCTTGGGAAGCTATTGAACACCTCAACGAAGACACAAATTTCATTGCTATTGCAACTTTCCAGGGTTGCATGTATGCTCTAGGGGGGAAAAACAGTCAAGGGAACAGGTCAAATATTGTGCAGAGGTACAATCCTGAGGCAAATCAGTGGCAGGGGGTGGCCTGTCTTAGCAGTCCTAGATCAAGTGTGTGTGCTGTGGCTAGTGATGATCATTTATATGCAATAGGGGGGATGGCTGATGGCCTCAGAATAAGTGAAATTGCTGAGAAGTTTGATGTAGAGACCAACAAGTGGAGTAGAATTGCATCACTTCCCGAGCCCAGACTTGATGCTGATGGTGTATCGTACAGACAGAAGTTGTTTTTGTTTGGAGGCAAGAGATCAACAAGAGGATGTGACATGTATGACATTGAGGCAAGACAGTGGAGCTTAATTCCCAGTTTGGCTGCACCCGTTCATATCGGACATGCTGCATGTTTGAGGGGGCGGTTGTTTGTGCTGGGCGATCGCAATCAAAGAGAGGGTGAACCTTTGGAAAATAAAATATCATTACAAGTCTTTGATGTCAACAGCTGTGAATGGGTGTTATGTAGAAGCAAAGTATTGGACAAAAAGCTTTTCCAGATTTACACTGCAAGAATTTCAAGAAGGGTTCTAGAAAAGGCTCCTCAGCTGTAGGAAAATATCTTCTTAAAATCATGCAAAATTATACACAATTTATGCATAATTTGCATTGTGGGAATGGTAGGTCAACTTTGTGTTATTGGTATGAGCTGTAACTCCCTGGTAAGCATAATTATGCATTCAAAATTTTCATTTCTGCGCAGGGATAATAATTATTGGCAATGATGCCACAATATTCTTAACCTAATTTCTCTCAAATTGCTACTAATCTGCAAAGAGTTTTTACTGCATGAGCTGTGTTCACAGGGGCAGATTGAGGAGTCTTCAAGAGGAGGGGACCAAACAAGGAACACTAAACAAATTTTCTTGTAGTTTGTACTCTATCACATTAATTGGAAGTTTCAATGAAATATTTTCCATACAATGCCACTTTACATGCAAGAGTATAAAAGTTAATTTGAGAAGTATCCAGACAGTATGCATCCAGAGCATGCACTCCACAAACACGTGGGCACCTACAAAATACTCTTTCCTAAATGCCTTTTATGACAAATGCTGTTAATTTGCAACAGCTTGATGTCAAAATGTATCATTTAATTAAGGTTGGCCCTGTTCAGCACTCTTCATTTGCCCAACTTGATGTCTCAGAAGCAAAGAGTAATTTAAAATACTTGATAGGATTTCCTAGAAAATGTGGGTTACAACTTCAGGTCAAAGGGTGCCTAGATGCCCTTCAAACTCCCCTCAGAACTTCTACTGACTCTTGACATGTTTAGACTGGCACAAAGAGTTTGGGGCATAACTCACCTAAAGTGGTTTTTAGATTGCTTTCTGTTGTTTTAGCTCAGGTTTGCGTGATTTTTTGCATGCGGCCTGCAATTTATTCAGGAAACATGACCTTGATGTTTTCTCTGCTGTTTTTTGCTTTGTTTTGTGATTAAGATAGGAACATGGCAATAATCATGGGTTGTTACTTCTCAATAAGCTTAGGCTTATTTTGAGCAATTTCAATTATTTTAAGACAAAAAGTCACATATGCCTCTTGCTCAAAACCTTTCATTTTTTGTTGTGTTTAAACTTTGATCTGATGTGTTATTGAAAAGTGAAGTAGATTGTGCACATGACCTGCAATTTGCATAAAAAAACATTACCTTGTATTAAGTATGCTTTTTATTTTTACATTTTCAAGAAATGCGGTGTTAAAATTTTGAACTGGTACACAATGGACACAATGAACGATTTTCTGAAAAATTATTGTAAGTGACCACGAGAGTCAACAATGGTTTGCTGAGAATCATGCTATCTTTAGCAAGCAGATTTGTTTTTACAACTTTACTCAAATCATTGCTAAGGACAGCTTGTGACAGAAGTCTTTACCAGTTCAAAACTACATGTTTGCAGGTTGTGCCAGGGTTGCGTTTGATCCATTTAGTAGTCCACTGGTTGTCCTTGCAATAAATGACAAATGTAAATCCATTTGGTAGTTGCGTTTGAACTTTGCAGTTCACATGTTATTGACAAGATAAGTAATTTACAGTGTAAAGCTTCCTTGTTCTTCATGTTTGTCAACTCCTCTACCAATTAAACAGTTTGCAATCATACTGTTGTCTCTGCCTGATCCTTGTCTTCCACGACTGAGTGCTAGCAGTAAGCTTTAAGGAAGATTTTGTTGAGCCTTTGTTTCAGCAGCGCTCTTCTTTTCAGCTAATTTTCTTTCGGCCAATTCCTCCTGCAGCACTGGTGCCAGTTTAGGAAGAATACCTGTTGATGACAATGATTATTAGCAATATTATAGTTACTTCATTAACAACTGAAAACTGTATCATGTAACTGAGTGCCACATTTAAAACTTTCCCTTTATTCTCTTACATTTATCACATTATTGATCCTAGCAGTATGCAAGAGGTATGTCACATAACGAACCAAAATGTTGTAAGTTGTTCTGTATCATAAATTATAAATAATTATAAACAATTGATTTACTATGAATTCTTACCTAATCTCTGTGATATCTTGATTGCTTTCTCTAATTTCCTCTGCTGTTTTCTGCAGACACCTTTCAAAATTTGACAGAAAATAATTAGAATAGAATATAATTCTGCTATTTGGCAGTTGGCTATTCAAACCCTCTCTCTACGGAAAGACCCCTCCTATGAACTCAAATGTTTGGTAGCAGGCTTCCAAAGCTGATACTCTTAATTTTGATCATTTGAGTTTTTCAAAACTAAGTTTTTAGAGAACACGTAGATGGCAAAAATTGTGAAATGGCTATACCTGCAGTTTGATTACATGTAGGACACAAATCGGATGAATTTGAATTGAAGACATTGGCCATTATAACAAGTACGGCTAACAACTTTGCAGCTATTCAATAATGGACTCAGGTCATAATCTATGGTGCTTTTACGATCGCGTCTTGCTGTTTTGGCTCAGATATGTTGGATCTTTTTGCCCTAAGATTATCCACTTTTTTGCAGTTTGTTAGGTGTAAAAACCCACGATTATGGGCAAGATTTCTGTTTTTCTCACAAAACAAAGCTGAGAGCAACACATCAAAGCAAGGTTTCCTGAAGGAAGCCACATGTAAAAAAAAACTGGCAAATCTGAGCTAAAAGTACAACAACAAAAACAGTCGAAGAAGCCCTTAGGTTGATTTTGCCCCAAGCCCTTCGAATGATTATTTTGTTATCTAAAATTCAACTAACAAAAGAAAAAAAACAAAACAAAACAACAACAGAAAAAAGAAAAAACCAGGACAATTGGAACAAAACTTAAGGTACCTGTTACTCTTCGGCTGAGAATGTAACCTCTTGGAGACATAAACTGAGACAAAAATAACACATCCTATGGAAGAGAAAAGGAATTTATATTATACAAAAAATTACACTTAGATTACAAAGTTAACATAACTCCTTTTAAGAGATCTTTCTTAGTTATTAATAAAAAGTTAATATACAAAAGATGCACCAGACAAACAGAAGATGTTAAACAGTCTCTTAATGTTTGAAAGGACCATGCTTAACCAACAACCACTTGTTAATCCATCCACTTCATTCACACAGCCTCAAAAAGCCTTGTGGTATTAAAGAGAGGATAAACAAGAAACTGGTTCCAGTGTCATGATATTCAACTTACTTTGTAAGTAAATGTTATATCCCTGCTGCAGATTGGACAGCCAATGTCTGCTTTGTTTATTTTTTCTTCTGTGAGAACTGAAGCCCTGACTCCTGAAAGATTATAACAAAATAATGAATCAAAGGCTCCTGTGAGCCAACTCGTGGATGCAGATGACACATCAGTAATTGAAATTAAGACAGCTATGTACACTACCTTGAAAGCTAAAAGAAATTATATCTTTGCCCGATCATGTAACGAGAAATAACCATTCTTGTACTATAAAAATGATTGTACACTTATTCGCGCCCATTAAAAAATTTCCACGTTTTTTTATTCAAAGTTCATTCCGACACTTCACTAATTGAATTTGAGACCACACTTTGTGGAAAAACGAAAAAATGTAACTTTGCTCAGATTTAACGAAATGAATGTCAAATTATTCTCTAAAGATTGAATAAGATTATTCTGATGCGGCATGAAAAACATTTTCACATGTTTTTTGATTCAAAGTTCATTCCGACACTTCACTTTGAATTTAAGACAACGCACTTTCACTGTGCATGTCTGAAAGTTAACAACCGAACCAACCAACCAACCACCGACCAACCAACCAAGTGAAAACCCCACCATCGCTATAACTCATTCATTGCGTATGCGCGCATTCACAAAGCCAGGTAGTACTTCTGTCTTACGATGCCTTATGCAAAAGACCATGATCGTGCACCAGTATGCCAAGCAATTTGGAAAAACCACATCAAAGATCTTTGGTGTAACCTACATAAAATCCAGTCTACACAGCATGGCACATGCACAAGCATCATTAGCACACATATTGCGTGCATGCCAAAATTTTACTGATGCACGCCAAATTTAGTCGACTGAATTAACTTGCTGAAAATTGACTTTAATGTTAATTTTCCTCTCTAACTTAAAAGTATATGACAAAAAAAAGTACTGAAATGTAGCAACCTGCATGCGTCAGTGCATGCCAATAATTTCTAAGATCATCCTACAAGCAGTGCACACCTGTAAAACGACTTTAAACGCACAAGATCTTGTTGAATTCTGTCATACTCTGTAGACGGTCATAAAATGCAGCCTTGAATAGATGGCTATGTTTAGTAAGTAAGGAGCTGTGTAAGTAGTCGTAGGTTGAAATATCATAAGTTTAACATTTTAAAATAAGGTAAAGCTTACATGTTATAGGCTGTGTACATCTGCCTCGTCCAATGGGGTGCGTCGATGTACACAGGCTAACATGGGCATGAAAAAATTATGAACTTCAAAGTTCAGTTTTGTTATTAACATTTGAACCCTGTGAAGCATAGATATTCCGGGTGAAATTTTACTCGATATGGTCGTTTAATTCTTGTAACTACTTCATGTAAACTAAGGTAAATAAACTTCACTTGTTGTTGTTGTGTTGTTCCAGCTTTCTGACATTAATTTTCAGTTAATCTCATTTAAATTCATGTTTAGTTAAAGCTTGTTGAACAGATGTGAAATTGAAGTAAAATATGCTTACTCACCAAACCAGCTTTGCAAACTGAAGTGCCTGACACCATTTAGCACACAAATTGTTTTTGCTGGTATCAGATTGCTAGCTCTTGGATGTTTCGTTGAAAAAAATACACATTTAGAGTATTTAGTAGAAGAAGAACTTAATAATCGTGATATACAAAGAGAGTTGAGTTGGTTTGTAGCAACATGGCCGAGGAACTTTACTCGTGGAAGCAAGCCAGAGGCAGCCATATTGAAAACGGTAAGGAGATTGGAGACTAAATTTATAATGTGAATCGCAGAAGGGCGATTGCTACCGCGGGCTCGGCCTCATGTGAGTCGTGATGGAGTTTACGAAGGGATGTTATTTTGTTAGGATGTTATTTTCATCGTTAATTTGGAAGATTATTACTTAATTGACGAGGGGAGCATTTGATTGACAATGTTTTCGAACAGCAACGGGCTTCTCAAGCCAAAGCGAGTCGGCTTCTTGCTTAGTCGTCGTAAGATGAGAAAATCTATCTTCGACACGTTCGCACATTTGTGTGGGTATGTGTTATCTCCTGGTTATCTATGAACTTACTTTTGAGCTTGTTTTTGAGCCTTAGATGTGGATTTCTGTGATTTGTTTCTACCTTTCGCGCTTAAGGTCTTTCTCAAGCCTCATTTTTTTTATTTTTCTCATTGCACTTTAGAAAAACTGGAATAGATTTGATTGAGGTAAGTGACGTTGTGCATATCTTCTATTAAGCTTAAATTAAACGGTCCTTCCAACTCCATCCATAGAAAATCTTTTGCTCCATTAATCCCTCTAAAGTTTTGTTTTGCTAATATTGGAAATGATCGATCGACTTCTTAACGTATATATCGAACCTTGAATTAGAACCAAGCGTTTAAAAAGTCCAATCTCGATCTAGAAATATCCCGAATCTTGAACGAGAAGTTGTAATTATTCGAAATTAAATTTGGGCACATTGAACTGGACCTACTTGTGAATGGTGCTGAGTTAAAATTTTATGTAAAGCGTACACCATTGCGCTTTCGACCTAAGGAGACGAAAATGAAATAACCGCATTTTTCCGAGAGTATTGACCGAAGGTACGTTGTGTCATTTTCGAGAGGCGTTGTCTTGTCATTTAAAATGTTACGTGATTTCAGTAATTTTGTTTACCTATTTTGGGTTCTGTAATCAATGCTGTATTGATATTATGCACGTCTGCAAACAGTCATTGTCATCATACTTAAGTTGAGTCATCATTATTATAAAATTTTGTCTGTGGTTTTTTTAAATGCAAATAATTGGGTAGTTTTGACTGTGCATTTTTTTAAGTGTCACAAAATAAAATGGTTCAAGGAGTTGTGTTTGTTACCAAAATTGGCCGTTTTCTGAGTTGCATTGAACCTTCATGTTAGTCATGAATGAAACCTAATTTTCATATTATAAACTATACAGAAAGCCTCACTTTCATAATGAGGTTCAAACCAACTCAGAAATGGCCTTTTGTTTGGGTTCAAGTATGGTGCACTTGTCTAGCTTCCAGTACAGATCTATAACTACACTTTATTACTGTAGTCGGTAAAAATCCATAAAACATCACACTAACCATAATAAAACTGAAAATACAGAATTAAAGAGAGTTAACCAGCTAAGTAATGTAACAGTTTAGATTAAAAAATCTTTAGAGAAGTACATCCTTAGAGAGGGTAAATCCAAGCTCTAATAGTTCTAAGAAAAAAAATAAAGTTAATTTCTAGTCTTATGTTGAATGGTGATTATACTGCACCCCCCCCCCCCCCCCCAAAAAAAAAAAAAAAGAAAAAAGGAAAAACCCAAGAGCAAATTGTCATATCTTGTTCCCATACTTTTCATGTAAAAGTAGCGGGGAGAAGTTTTTAAAATATCAAGAAAATTCACATTGAGTGATCTATCCTTAATTTGCATGACCTCAGGGGTTAAATAAGCATTGATATTACACGGAGAAATTGAATGCTGATTACTATTGGGGCTTAAAGGGTTAAGTTAATAGAGCTTTTAATTAAATTTATTGCTAGGCATGTGACTCTTGCAAGTTTTTCTTTTCCTAATCCCCTTGTCGTTACTTGTGTGTTACTCAGGTTGACTTGGACAGACCGCTGGAGGAACAAGGTCCGTTTGACCTGATCATTCAAAAGCTGACGGATTACATGGCAGCTGCTATTGAAGGAAGCAAAGATGCCATGAAAATACTGAAAGAAGTTGAAGTTAGTAAATAATCAACAAACTGTATTCTTATTCTGATTTCCAAAACACAACACGAAATGGCTCCTCCACTAACCCCCTCCCCCTCTCCCCCGTTCCCCAGCAATGTTTTCATGTTGCAGTTTTCATGCACATGTATAATCCAAGTGATTCTAGTGGCTACTGACATTACTTAAGCCAGGGGGAGGGCAGCTTCTAAGAATTCACAATGACAGCACCACTAGGCTTTTGGCAACTAGTTATGATTATCCAGAATTAAAATGTACAGTGCCAATGCTATTTTGGTTTCAATACCAAGAATACATATATTGTCCATTACTCCAATAAATAAATGACTTTAAAAACTTAGATTTGTATTCCTCTGAGGATTTTTTGAAACTGGGATTCAAATATTGTATTTTCTATGTTGTCACTTAGGGGAATGAATAACTTAAACACTTATTTGTGTTTTTCTTAGATTACTTTCAAAGTGGTGACAGTTATACAAGCAGAGCACATAAATGTTATAAACATAAAAAATTTGCAAATATTAATTTGTATGTTTTTCTATACTTCAGATGTACATTAAAGACCACCCAGAGGTCATTGTAATTGACCCAATGGAGTCTGTCCGTAAATTGTTTGACAGAACAACAAGTTACCAGATTATGAAGGAATGTGAAATCCTAGAGGAAGGTTGGTTTTAGAAGTAGTTGAAATTCCCTTTGTAGTTGCTTAAGTAAGATTTGAATATAAACTCAACCAGTGCTGCCCAAGTAATTCATTTGAGCTTCGGTGATTATTGAGGTCACACGATATCAATACAGTAGCCATTAGTAGACTGTTAGCAGTCCTACTTTTTTCCTCAGATCGCACGTGCAAAGCGACGGGTAAAATTACGCAAGTTAGAAAAGTGAACAAGGAGGGATTTTGCCCTCTCAATCCAGTGATCACCCCTGTTCTGACAAGTGTTTCCTCTAGAGTGTTGCTTTTGTGTAAAAGGCAGAACTTAGGAGAAGAAAGAGACTACCATACTCGCAGGCTATGCCATTAGTTCCTGTGGTAGAATTCTTGTAAAATTTAACCTTCACAATATAAAAGAGACATGCATGAATGTGTGCTGTTTTGAAGCTTCAGTCAGATTTATTTATTTTATTCTCTATCTTAATCCAAACAACAGAGACAAACCAGACTGTGTGCCTCTCTTTTACAGAGTACTTTTAATCCCTTGTCTGAATACTATACACAAATTTGTCACATCCTATACTATGGCACCAGAAATCAATGAACCCTGTGTGTTTTTTAAGTCTTAATTAGTTTTTTGTTTAATAAGATAGTTTATTTTGCAGTAATTGTTGAACAGATTTAAATAATCTTAATTTCATTTTTTTTTTCAGGAGTAAGAGTGCTTATTCCAAATTTTGTACAAATTGATGTGCTGGATTATAAACAAAACTTGATGAAAATTGAGAATGCTGGTGTCTCATACCCAATGGGTAAGTAAACATTTGGCTGTTCTACCAGATTGCTACAAATTAGTTCTAATTTGGCAAACAAACTCATTTTAATCAGAATTTAAGTGGGTTAGTTTCTAAAGAAACTGTGGTGTTGCATTGGAGGGGAGTGAAGACAAATGTTTATTTAAATAAATAGCAAGTGCTTTTGAAATCCAAAAACACAATAATTGGGAGTGACGATGCATTTTTTCAGAGATAATTAATCAACATTAATTCTTAAAAGCTTTAAAATACAAAACAATATACATGGAATTTTTTCAAACTTGAAACTTAATAAATTATTGTCTCTGAAAAATGCATGGTTACCCCCAATTTTCTTTTTGGATTTCAGTAACACTTGCTAAGATCTTGTTTTCCCGCATATTTAAAAAATGCGCAAAAATACCTTTGAATTAGCAGGCATCTTCCTTTTTTTTCCATTATGTTCTCGTGCTTGTCTTTTCCCGCCTCGACTAGCTTTGTGGCTATTTGCGGGACAAGCCCGTTATGTTATCTGAATTTATAAATAAATTGTTATTGAAGTTGTTGTTGAAATCAGAACTTCACAGTCTATCCTGAGATGCATAGAATGCAGTTTAATTCATATTACTATTTTTTTAGTGTGTAAAACAGTCATTGGGCATGGATCTGAATCATGTCATGAGGTAAGACAGCATATTAATAAATTTATTTGCTAAAATGCTTAACACACAAACATACCAAACATTTCAATGTGTTTCCCATTCTATTTAGGATCTCTTGTTTTTTAGTTGATCACCCAAACGTATTTTGCTCTCAAAATGATGAGGTTCATCATGCTAATTTAAATGCATGTACCAAAGAACAACAAATTTGAAGCCACTTTTACTGGATGTCTATGATTTTGGATTTGACAATAATGTGTAGTAAAAGAGTATTCAACAGATCTTTTTGGAAGTTCCTTTAGCTTTTGTACCAGCTTACAAAGTGATAATAATTATCACTTTGTAATTATTTATATAAATTATATAAATTATTTATATAATTTAAACTTTTAGGGATAATATTGTACAGTAGACCTACAATATTAGGAACTTTGGGCTTCAAGGAGAAATTTCATAATTCACCCATTCTTTCAGATGGCAGTGATATTTAACAAGGAAGGACTGAGGGATCTCATGCCTCCATGTGTTGTTCAACAATTTGTGAATCATAATGCAGTGCTATTTAAGGTAATGATATTGCTGGATTTGAAATCTTATGGACTTAAATATAACTCTGTCTGGTGCTTCTTTTAGGGGCTCTTATGTACAAGCTAGTATAAATAGAAATACAAGTTTGCTTGGAGAGGAATAATATATAACTTCCTGTAGAGTCTGTAGCAGTGTGATTTATAACTTTACACATAAATTTGTTTTAATTTGTTCCTGAAACAGGTCTTTGTAGCAGGCAATAACCACTACATTGTTGAAAGACCTTCAATAAAGAATTTTTACAAGAGTGATGGTAAGTTCCAGAGTTTCAGTTGACTTCTTAAGTTTTAAGCTTGATTTACTTGATCTGGTTATAATGATTATTTTTAATTAGTTAAATGATTTATTTTCACAATGGCATTTTTATTACTGTTTCTCCTTCAAACAGCAAAGGATAAGAAAACAATATTCTTCTCATCGCATGATGTTTCTAAACCTGATTCTGGTTCTTATCTCAGTGAGGTGAGCAATGCACTCCGTCTTCTTGTTTTCCTCGATAATGGTAGATTGCTTAAAGGGGCAGTGTAACCTATATTTTGTGTCATTTATGAATATGTGTCATTATGAATAATGTACTGCATGTATTAATCTATTATGCGTCCACTGGCTGCTCCATTGCCAGATTAGCTTTGCTAATGGCAGTTATGCTAATTAAAGATTAATTAAATTAAAGAAAGCCAAAATTATATTTGAATTGATGGTTCAGTTCAAAATAATGGTTCAGTTTTGTTAACAACAACACTACTAGTGCACAGAAACCAGTATTAGTTATGTTTCGCTGTGGGTGGCTTGGATGGAAATGGATTACAAATTGAAAAAATTTGCCAATTTTTGATAACTTTGCCAGAGTTGATAACTAAGGTAATTTGGCCACCATCAGAGCTCTGGCGAAGGGCTTAAAAAAAGGCTTGTGAAATAGTTTAAACAGTGACTTTGAATGTTTATTTTGTTCGTATTCATTTAATCTGCTATTTGTTAAATTTGAGTGATTTCTGGTCAGCGGTCGTTGTTAGTTTAGTCTCGTCATTGCTTACGTCACTACTCGGGAAGATACTAAACACGTTTTTTCGCACCGGCAAGACCGCCATGTTTGTAATGCTGTCGAACCAAAGTAAAATATAGTTGAGTTCCTATCACTGCTGTATTTCCTGCTTCCCCACAAGGCTCGCAACCTCAGCACTTGAATCTCCTTATGGTGGCCAAAACACCTTAGTTATCAACTCTGTTGATAAACCAAACTTTTCTTTTGGTTAGTATTTGCTAATGAAGGACTTTTCCAGAAAGCATTCACTATCCCAGAAGCACTCAGTAAGAATAGTACCAATAATTATGATTTCAAACTTGTCATTTGGTTCAACATTAAATAGCTTAAGGTGGCTGGTACTGGTTTCCATCACTTTGCAGCACTTATACTTTTACTTAGAATCATCCATTCTCTATCACTTGTTAGTATAAATCTACTAGTGTTCTATCACGAATGCCGTTCTCTGATTGGCTGCGTTACTCGCTATCTATTCTGTGATAGATAGTGAGTAGCGGTTTTCAGCAAAATGGCGGCCGCTTCCTCGCGTTTTCGAAGTGTCTGCAATGAGGATATAGATAATTTACTTGTTTAGTTTTGCACGACTAGTAGATTTATACTAAAACAATTAGATTATTCGCTCTCGATTTCTATGCGTGATAGCTGATTCGGGCTGCGCTGAAACGTCGGCTATTAACTTTAATTTTCGCTTGCTTATGTTTCAAGAAATCTTTATTGATCAAAATTTTACTTTCAAGTGGTTATAACTAAAAAAACGAGTACAGTGTTCCCCATGTTTTTTATTATGGTACTGTAATGAGCGTGTTTAGCTACAATTTTTTGAAAATTTTAAAAAAACTTCTACCAGAGCGGTTCGGAGCCACATTAAATTTTCGAGGACCAGTCCCCAATCCTCTCTCCTTCACATGTCTATAATTTGTCACTTGTGCTCAGTTGACGCATTGATTAACCCTAGACAGATCTTAAGAGAAAAGGGGGTCTGCAAGCAGACTATTGTGTAGGGGTTTGAATGATTCATGCCACCTTTCAATGCTAGTTAACGCTCTTATTGAAGTACATTGTATATGGCTTGTCATGTTTTGCTAATGGTGCTGGTGAAGTGCCCGGGCAGAGAGGGGAAAATTCAAATCTTATCCTGTAAAATTTGTGTTTGTAAGACAAAGCTTTGCTTTTACTTATAGTTGGATGAAAATGACAGTGAAGACAGCATTACTACCCCAGATGAAAACCTTGTGTTGAAACTTGTACGAAAACTTCAACCTAAATTGGTAAGGCACTTTTCCATGTTCTTAAAGTTCTAATTTCTCTAGGATTGCTACATCTGGATTTAATATAAATCTGATGATAAATTTGGATGCCAGGTTTTGGTCAGAAGGTAAACAGTTCTTTTAGAAAAAAAAATCAGTGACTGTCTGAAAGGTCTGTCTCACTTTCATTAAAGTGCCCCTAACCCTTCAATTTGTTTTCTTTTGGTAGATTTCCATATCTTTCAAGAACTCATTTTCGAAAAAGTTTTTGAGAAATATTGAATCCTCTTTTTTTTACGAGCGCTAGAAGTGAAGGCAGTCTTGTCGATATTTTCACCTATCGTTCGCATTAGTCCCCCACTCGGCCAAATGTGTCCAAATATGGAGTGTGATGTAAGAAAAGGACATTGTGCAAAAATTTTCGAAAATTCGCGGTAATGCTTCAATTATAAACAGAGAAAATGGTTGGAAAATGCGTGGTTTTTGGATGCAGTAACTCTCGAAATGTAGAGAAAGGAATCAGCATGCGTAAGATTCCTTCTGATAACGATCCGAGGCCTTTTCTTGCGTCACAGCTAAGAAAGTGTCAAATATCGGACGCTTCTCATTGGCCCATTCCTAATGAGCCCACGAGGCAAAAATTTGTCCAGTGGGGCTAAAAGCGCGCAAAAATTTAAAAATTTCGGTAACTTTTAGCGCTCGTAAAAAAACAGGATTCAATATTTTTAAAACAATTTTTGAAAATGAGTTCTTCACAGATATGGAAATCTACCAAAAGAAAACAAATTGAAGGGTTAGGGGCACTTTAATGGATATCAAAAAAAAAAACAGTACAATTTTGTTAAATACTATTATACAAAATACTCTTGTACAGTGAAACAGTGTTTGGTACTAGTGATGGTCAGGTTAAAAGTGACTGCAGCATAAAATACCACATACCTGCACATATCAACCACAGTAAACTCAGTGCTTGTGTCAGTCATTAACAATTAATGATAATTATTGTAATTGTTTTGTTTCCTCTCTCCAACCAGAATTTAACCATGTTTGGCATTGACATTATTGTTGAAAAAGGCACTGGGCACCATGTTGTCATAGACATCAATTATTTTCCGGGTAAGTCTGTGGTTTTTGTATCTGGTTTGTAATTATTTTAGCAAAGAAGTGATCATGGTTTGTTTACAGGTGCTTTTGTTTTCTTAGTCACTGTCTTGTATGAGCTGCACCTTTTGGGTGAAAGTTGAAACTCATTCACAAGAACAACAGGCAACAAAAGAATTTTTTAAATAGAAGAAGGATCCTTGCAGTTAGTTGCGAAAAGAAAGCCTGAAAATTTTTTTTGGCTTGAACGGGATTCGAACCCATGACCTCTGCGATGCTAGTGCAGTGCTCTACCAACTGAGCTATAAAGCCAACTGGGAGCTGGTCATATTATGAGTTTGTAATCAACCCGTGAAGGATGAATAAATGAATATGAATATATGATATTTATTCATCCTTCACAGTTATATTATGAACTCACAATCCCCAACAGTCAGTCCACTTGATAGCTCAGTTGGTAGAGCACTGCACCGGCATCGCAGAGGTCATGGGTTCGAATCCTGTTCAAGCCTGAATTTTTTTCAGGCTTTGTTTTCACAACTGCTTAAGATGCGTACTAACTGCGAGGATCTTTCTTCTATTTCATCTTTCATCCGCAGTTCCAAATATATGTTTCATATATTCATATTCAAAATAACTTGTTCATGATTGTGTTTTTGTTACTCTCTTCTCTTTTGATAGGTTATGAGGGAGCGCCTTCATTTCCTGTTGATTTTGCAAAGTACGTCCATGACTTACTGGACAAGTCGCATAAAAAAGAAAGAACATCAACAACGCCAATACTTATAAGTTGACGGCACAAACTCTGTGGTAGATGTTTTGTCAGTCTGTATAATACACTGGGTAAAATTTCAAGGCGTAAATAATGACCATTATTAGGATCATTCCATGGTTGAATAAGGCTTTGGGAAAAAACAGTCTAGTTATGCATTTAATTAGATAAACTTAATATTATTGTCAATGTTTGACTAATTAGAAAAATGTACTTACTAGGAAATCATGCACCAAATGAATTTTGTACTCAAATTTAAAAAAACTAAGAATACATCTTTGACTTTCCTGTAAGACAATGCTAACTGTCAGATTAATTTAGGTTAGAACAAAAAGTTTGTTTGTGGATTGCAGGGCTCAGAGCTCAGAGTAAAACATGTTGGAGCAATGTTTCCTGAAGTAATTCACGGCCACATGAAAAAATTCTGTTGAATCTGAGCTAAAACAACAACAAGCGATCTGAATGCATTTTGGTCAGTTAGGTTCTGAGCTCTTCAATTTACTGAAACTGCCCAATAACACAGTTTAAACCTTTTTCCATTTCATGTAAGCAATGTGTTGCTTCTCAGGTATAGAATTCTAAACTGTCTTTCCAATTTTTTGTAGTTTTTATTTGATCAACGTAAAGGTCTTACAGAAGTGCCCATGTCCTGCCAAGTAATACTAATAATTATTTTCAAGCGAAGCAATTGTCCTTAAGACATGTATGTAGATAAATTTGTGATTTTGTAAAATAATACTCGCATGTCAAAACTGCATATATACAACTCATTCACTTCAAAATCATTTTCGTGGCTCAACACAATGAGCAGTTCAGCTGTTGCTAATGATCAACAAATTCCAATTTAAGAATTTGGTTACATAATTATTGTACCTCAAAATGTTGTAAGATTTTTAGTAGATAGTTGGAACCACACTGACTCAGGTTATTAAAACATTTCAAGTATGTCAGATTTACAAATTTTTAATTTGTTGTTTTGTTATTTTGTGAACTTTTTAATTTCAAATTTGTGGGTGTATTTCGTTGAACATCAAGGGGGCTAAAAGTATGCGGTGGTTTTAATTTGTTTCGGGTTTGAATTTTTTCATGCCAGTTTGAATTCCAGATTGTGGTTATGGGTCTGCAGGACAAAGAGAAATACAAATTAAACTGGTTTGAAAAATAATGTTCAAACTGGAAAAACATCAGACCACCTCAACTACATTTGTTATAATTATTAAACAATTTAATTTGTTGTTTGGTTTGTCATATCCTCACTGCTAAATTGTAAGTTGGAGTTAGTTGCCGAGCGAGACTAAGAGTGCGTTTCTTTGGGAATATCTGAATCCGGATTTGTGATCTCAGATCATTCGGATCATGGTGTATCAAAGGAACCGACGAATCCACTCTGGATAAGGATTCGTCGGCTCCTTTGATGCACCTCGACCCGAGTGATCTTAGATCAAAAATCCGGAAAGAGACGCGATTTTATGTGAAAGGGCGTCTGTGCGGATTCGCAAACAGTTTGGCTTTCGACGTCCAAACATCACAGGAAGGTTTCAGTCGCTTCTTTTACCTGAAGTTTGGTCATTTTAAAAGAGGGATCACGGATGCAAATTCTGCAGCGGAAAACGAAAATACTGCAACCAACGACTAGCTGATTCCGGAGAAGATCAGTATCTAGATCTGACACATAGTTCACAGACCTGCTCCTGATGTAGAAATTGACACTCGCGACAGGTAGTAAGACTTCCTCCATTTTACCGTTGCCTTCCCTATTTTTTCATTCATGTACATTGTGGAATTTCCTTCCTTTACAGCAACTACCCACTGGGAGTCATCTAGCCTGCGTCGCAGACAGTCTATACAATCCCTGGCATATCTATATCGAGTTTTCCATGGGTGTTGAGTGACAAGTCCGGCTGCAACGCAGGCTAGGAGTCAACAATTTGTGGAGGTTCTGGTGATTTAATGTTCTGTTTTGCTTGTTAAAAATGTTACTATCATACTCTCAACAACAGAGTTTTCTTTTTCAATTCTCTTCTAAATGGTGAAAAGCCAGTGAGGTGATGTTAGTAACACTTTGCTCTTTAACTTTGCCAAGTGAGCTACAATTAAATATTGACTGACTTTTGAATTCAGTATGTATGCTTGGTAATAAATCTCATCATAATTTTTGAAGAAAGAGGTGAAGTAATCATTCATTATTTTAGATTTTGTCTATCATACCTCTGGGATGAGAACTGAAAAATAAAAGAGGCTGGGTGCTAAACAGATACTCCAGCCAGTCATTACACTGTGCAAGTGTGTGAAAATGTGCAGTGCTTGCATAATTTACGATCTTGATTATGTTACACAATATGTGCTGACAAAACTAGCGCGATCACAAAGGTGACTGTGTCCCTTTAAACAGTATTACGATATGTTATCGTTCTGATGTATATTGTCATGTACTGATGACATAATTATACTGCAGAGTAATGTGGTCAGCTGGGTTAATCCTTGAGTTGCTGGAAACACTTCAGTAATCGAGGGGTGATGATTTAGATTGTCTTCCTCGAAATGGCTGTTGCATACATAAAGAAACCTTGGTTGATTTGCCATCCCGGAATCTATTTCGTACTCCCTTGCAATTGGGTTATTGGGTGCATTCCCGGTAGCCCCATTTTTACATCCACCAATGGAACAAAACCACCATACCGATACAGATGGTCATGGACATCTGTAAGGGTGACAGGTGAGACAATAATATTTACATATACCTTCCAAGGTTTCTGCACGTGCACATGTTTTCTGCAGGATCTTAGTGTATCAGTACATTGTTCACCCGGTGCTACTGAACTCAACTTCCCAATTTTTTGCACAAGAGAATAAGGACCTGAATGTCTTTTCACGTAAGTTAATCTCCATGTGCAGACAAGAGACAAACACCCTTGCAACCGCTCATACAAACCTGGGTAGCTCTATTCACAGTAATGTTAAGCAATCTTCTTCTGTTGTTAGATCTTTATAAGCTATCCTTTCCAGTTGCCAAATTTTCTCATCTAAAAATCTCTTAAGCACTGAAGCTGTTTTTCTTGTGTATGCATTTAAACCATTTGTACATTAAAATTAAACTGACCAATATTACAGGAATAACTGTCGCCACGCAACATTTAAACAGAGAGAGAATTCATAAAATAAACGTGCCTACGCCTTCAACAGTTGAC
The DNA here is from genome assembly GCF_977016875.1 of Pavona decussata. Taxonomy (NCBI): domain Eukaryota; kingdom Metazoa; phylum Cnidaria; class Anthozoa; order Scleractinia; family Agariciidae; genus Pavona; species Pavona decussata. The sequence goes on along the minus strand of NW_028145548.1, from coordinate 386,652 downwards.
ATGCATAAAATATAGGACAAATACGTTCAAGTCGATCTTGAAAAATAAGGTTACGTTCTGGGCTTTCGCGATGGCAGTTGTGGCTTCTAGTTTCTTCAGAACTAAAGAAGAATCGAAATCGAAATCTCCTCTTTTGTCGGCGTACAATATCTTCCTGTTGTAATGTAAAATGTACTGTTTCGCTTGTTGCGTTGTCGTTGTTGAAATAAAATAACCCTTTATTAAAAAAAAATCTTCCTGAGACGACGAAAACCAGAATTGTTCCCTACATTACAACATATTCTTCACGAAAATCCCTACATGACAAGTCATATCAGGGGCACCCAACGGATCATTTCGGCAAAGTATCTGTTCGGAAGGCCCTTAATCCCCTACAATTTTCTAAAGGGAATTTTCACCTCGAACTTTCGTGATATGGGAAATTTAAGGCCTGTTGTTTTCGGATTGATAAAAATGTCGTTTCGAGTACCGAAAAAAGGTCAGCTAAGATTTTCGGAAAGGAAATAAGACCTAAGGTTTTCGGGAAAGGACAAACGATGACCTAATATTTCGAAAAGATTCAAGTCCCCCTAGAATGACCGAACAGATAAAAATATTATAGAGTGGCCTAAAATGAACCTACAGAGCTTTAAAGGCACTCCAGATAGCCTAAAAACAGCGTTTCAAAGGATTTGAGAGAAAACTGTCGTTGGGTGCCCCTATCATATTCTTCACGAAAATCTCAGCTGAGCTTAAAACATGTCGCGCGTAATTTCAATGCTGACACGCGCGGCTCTACTAACAGTTAAACCTACATGTAAAACAAAGGTGACACCTCATTCCAGAGGTCTTGATTAATCGTAGTGTTTAAACTTCATACTACCACAAAAAAGAAACAACAACAACAACACACTAACAGTAAACAAACAACTAAATACGACTGCGTTTTCCTCGTCTCGGTTTTGTTTTGCGAGTACAACTGGCCATCATGCTGCTGAAAAAAAAGAAGAAGAAGGCGAGCCTGGTGTTGCAGTTGGGCGTACCTTAAAAGATAAAAAACGGAAAAAATACAATTTAAATGAGACAATTCGAGCAAAATATTTCGCCCTTTTACGACAACAAGTTTGGAAGATTTTTGACCTACTTTCTACGCCTGAAGGCTGTTGTTCTCAAAATAGGGAAAACAAACAAGTGAAAAAATGTCTGTATTACAAGACGAAATCAGAAGCGAAAAAATTGTTTGCATGGTAAATAAAACAAAGGGTCAAATAACAATTAAAAGCGATACTCTCTTATTTGGAAAATTGCATATGCAAAGGTTATCTGTGACAATCTTCACCTCTCGGTTTTGGCACAGGAGGAGTTTGAGTGTTTGGCATGGATGACTCAGTGTTTAGCGCTGTTTATGAGGATGGACTATTATAACCATTAGATCGATTGCTGGAAGGCGATCCAGTATATGCCGGTTTGAGATGTTTGATAGACACCTGTTTTGTCAGTTTCTTCCCACACCCATTTTCAAGCCTGTAGGTGCCATTATCAGGATTTATTTGGGTGATTTTGTACGGGCCAAGCCGCTAGTCTTCGTACTTGTACCCTGCCTTTGTCATCTGGAGCATGTTTCGTTGCTTCACAAGCTGGGGCCAGATCACCCGCTGGAAAAGGACACACAGATTGGCCTCCCTTTATCTTGTACTGATGTTTCTGTGGTTCTTGCGCTTACTTGATGTTTGTGTCAATACGTGGGAATATTGCGGTCCCTTATCCACGACATCTCGTTGACGTGTTCTCTTATGGCTTCCTCACAGCTTACTGCTAAGATCATCCATAAGTTGTGCTAAGTTTTCAAAGCCTGTGAGGGGTTGCTCAAGTTTTTCAACCTCAAATGGAAACCTAGGGTTTCTCCCGTATATCAGAAAGAAGAGGCTAGTTAAGAATGCGATCTATCGATTGGTTTTACTGTCAACAACCTTATTTCTTCACATGTTCAGTCTTTCAACGGACCGATTAATCAATTAAGGTGGTCTTTCACCCAAAAAGTGAATTTCTTTAGAAAAGAACTTTGCCGGAAACTTTTACCATCACTTTAGGGACCGATCGTTTATTACGTCCTAGGGGGGGGGGAGGTGGTTTTTTAAGGGGGGTAATTTTTTTAAACGAGCTCTTTTTGGGGGGGTAATTTTTTACCTTGGAAGAAAAGTTAGGGGGGGGGGTAAAATTTTAAGACATACAAAAGGTACCAACTAAACGTATTTAGCAATTATTCTTCTCATCAATCATAGAGTTAGTAAAATCGACTGAAAACTTCTCCATATCGCTACTATTCTTCAGAGAGACAAAGATCTTGCACATAATAGGTTGAGTAATGACATAGACAAGCAAACCGTGTATTCCATCAAGCAGTTTATCTCTGAAGGCTTGTTTATCTGGGCAAAAAAATTGACTAAAAGACGAATAGAGATGGTAGGCTTCTTCAAAATCTGTATATCCACATCCATACATCAAATGCTCCTGTACTGCTCTCAAACCCCGAGCTGCGTTGATCTTCTGTGTACCTTCTTTTGACGACTGAAGAATAGACTCCAGCAATAACAAAACATCATTATTATCAAGACATTGAAGAGATATTCTAAGGTACGTTCCCTTACTTGAATTTCGCCTAACTTCTGATCGTTTCTCTCGCTAGTTCAGATTCAGAGAGCTAGCGAGTTCCGCATGTAACCAAGCGTTGTTGCCAGGACCTTCTCAACAATTCAACCGCCAGGCCAACCATGGGGGGGGGGGGGGGGGGTAAAATTTTCAAACGGTCATTGCAGTGGGGGGTAAAACTTTTGTTTGAAAGATTTTTTGGGGGGGTAAAATTTTCATACACTCGATTTTTTAGGGATTCACGCCCTAGCTTCAAAATGAGTCTTTTCAGGTCACATGTCATAATAGTTAATGATTAAGTTCATGTTGTAATAGTTAATGACTAAGTAAAAAATAAGGGTGTTCATTGTAAGAATGATATCTAACTAACGCACGGTTGGATCAGTATGAAATCAACTTAGATCTTGTCCACTGATGAATTCTTTAGTGGATTAAACCTCGAAAATTAAGCAGCTTGGCCTCCTCAGAATTTATTTTTATTCTTTTTTTTCCAGAAAGTAAGGTAGAAGGAAATAAAAAACGAGTGCAAGGATTCACTTACTGAGAAGCAGTTCAAGATCGTGAACATTTTTTAGGTTTACGACCTTGGAAATTAAGTCCTTAAATCTTGCTGAAAATATCAGAACTCTAGGTTACAATGCGCCTAAGATAACGTGCTCAAAAGTTCATTCAGTTCGAGAAATTCTGTTATTGGAGAAACACAATCTTAAAGATAAGGGAACGGATTCTAGACAGCTTATCCGTCGCTCATTATCCTAAAACTATTGTCAAATTCAAGTTGCCACACTAAAATACAAGCTGAACGGTAATTTGATGCAAAAACCATCGTTTCTGTAAGATTTGGGTCATGTTTTGTCGGTGAAAAGTCGGACCTCAGGACTCTCTCCTCAGTCGGGTGTTTCTCCATAGTAGTACCAGATGTCATTTTACAGACAGATGGGGGGGAGGGGGGGGGGGGTAATGCTGTTATTAACGCACGCTTGTTTGTGAGCATTTAATAAATGTAAACAGTTGTTGCTATGGCCGTTGCCATGGAAAAGGTCGCATACTGCTGATTAGATTTCTTAAATCTCGCTGCTTTAATGCTGGAAATCGAGTGAGATTATTTCAAGACAGCATTCCCAAGTGTTTAAAGGTTACAATTTTGCGATAAAAAAGAAGTGACTTTTCCAACCTAACTTCGCCTTTTTACAGTAGAAGACCACCTTAATTAATTAATTCATTCATTCATTAATTCATTAATTCATTCATTCATTCATTCATTCATTCATTAATTCATTTATTCATTAATTCATTAAATCATTAATTCATTAATTCATTCATTCATTCATTTATTCATTCATTCATTCATTCATTCATTCATTCATTCATTCATTCATTCATTCATTCATTCATTTAAGTAGCCTTGAACTAGAAACGCCCAAGGGTTAATTTACTTTAATTCATTAAATTGTTATTAACATTGTCCTACGCAACAGTAATGTTGTCAATCAAGTAACTTTCATCTAAACCATCACCTTGTGGGTGGTAGGTCGACGTGATGCGATGCTTGACACAAAACTTTGAAAGTAATCTCTCTGACAGCTGAAATGGTAGAGGTTTCTCACAGTCACAGTAACTTAATTTCAAAATAGAGATTTTTGTTCATCAAAGAGAAATATAAGTCTTAGTTAAGTAACAGAAGAATACTGATTATCACTGAAAATAACCACAACGCAGCTTCAATGTGTCTTCTAAAAGACCCAGATAAATTGAAACAAACAAACAAAAAACAAGCCAGAACAACAAATTCAAATCTCAGAGCTAATTGCATAATTTACCTCATTTACAAACTCCCACTTATGCACAGGAGCCCCATGTCTACAGAGGGTGGAGTAGAGAGCCCTTGCACGCTGCAATTTTATCGGGTAACGGGACCCGGCCCCTCTACGTACTTAGTGAAGTAATCCGTCTGTGTCAACAGGTATTTGCTGCCGTTCTGAGAGGTTGTGGGGGCTTCGATGAGATCAATTGCAACAAGATACCAGGGCTTCGGAAAGTACCTTGGACTGGGTGAAGAACATCAAACGTCTTCATTTCGGATGCATTGCGCTGGCATCGGTCACAATGTTTTATCTAGAGAAATATGTATCAACAGACACTTAACTCAATTTTACATTCCCTCTACGTTGTTATTCTGTTTCGAGAACCAACATGTCCGGCGTATCAGTTAGGGTAGGAAATAAGGCTTCGTTCGAGAAAGTTTAGAAAAAAATTGCTATAATCGACCCAAATTCATTAACACTATCACGGCGATTTTGCTGCTTTCCTGCTTGGAATTAATAGTGCTAAAATATGACTAAGTATCTTTACTCGTACAAGAAACACTCCTAGGACAGCAAAATAAAGTGTTGAAGGGAGGAAAAATTGATATTAGTTTTTACAAATTTTTTTCAAGACATGACGAAAAGACGACAGAAAATGAGAAAGTCTGCAAGACTTTTTTCAATTTGACGTCACAGTCTTGTCTACGCCTGACTCATTACAACACAACATATCATCTCTCTCTTCAGTGCACCTACATCACATTTGGTATCAAACCTGGACTATTATTTTCAGGTTTCCATCAATGAAAATATATCTTTTGGGTTTAAAGCCTTTTCACTTGCGACACAAGCACAGGCGCAACCACAAGAGAAGGAAAAATTTTGATCCTTGTGCTTGTGCTTATGCTTGCGTCGAGGCTGTTCTCGTGGTGAAATAAGCATTCTTATGCTTGCGCTTGTGCTTGCATCTGTGCTCACGTCGCTAGTGAAAACCAGGATTAACTTTTCCCGGGAATTTGTGGAAGTCATACCGTGATAGTATTCCCTCGAGGTATATGACTAGCTGATATCCAAAATGTATCATCGTTTACTTTCAATTGTTGAGATTGTATTTCTAACCCTGAAAATACTTAATGGATGGATAATTACTTATTTGGGTGGGGCCGGGTTAGTGCAACTTAACTACCTTTAAAACGGCCAGCTACGAAAATAACTCGCCAACCACAAACTTCTGAATAGCTAAATTAATGAATATTAAAAGCAATAAATTAATGAATAAATAAATTTATTTATAAAGCAATAAATGAAAAAGGAAAAGAGCAATTGGTCGCTTATACAGAATCTTAAAGGTAAACAGTGCCAAAAGCCGGACTGCCAGCCAGGACAGCTAAATTTTTTTCATAAATCACTCATTCTTGTTCAGGATTTTTTATTTTGGTAACTGCTGAGAAACCGAGAACCCACACCCCCCTCCCCACTCCCACTCCTATTCCCACTCAGAGAAATAATGGTCCAGATTATTTATGTCCACAAAGGAAGTGGTGTGACAGGCAGACTGTGGGTCAAACGTAAATCTTGAATAGGCCTTATCACGGTTTTCGACGCCATTTTGACGGGCTTGAAATAACAGTGATCCGATGTCAAATAATTTTCATAAAACATCGCTTCTGAAAAATTCATGAATTGGAAACTTTTGGCACTAGAAAAAGGATTTTAAGAACAAAATTGGAGGGATGTAGCTGTGACAGAAAGCGTTCAGTCGTGTTTTGAACTTTCCAGCCGTGAGCTACTACTAAAAATAGTTCGCGGGAAAAAATACAGGGAAATGTATGGAAAGTTCAAAACACGACTGGACGCTTTCTGTCACAGCTACATCCCTCCAATTTTGTTCTTAAAATCCTTTTCCTAATACAAAAAGTTTCCAATTCATGAATTTTTCAGAAGCGATGTTTTATGAAAATTATTTGACATCGGATTCCCATACAAACACTGTTATTTCAAGCCTGTTTACCTACCCGTCAAAATGGTGTCGAAAACCGTGATAAGGCCTATTACCGATTGGCAACTCTTAACTGCTTAACTCTTGATTCTTGCATAAATCCTATTTTGCTTTCGATACCTTTTTAAGAGGGAGATTTTGGGGATAAAGTATGCTTTCAAATTTGTTGTTAGATTTAGGTCAAAACTGACCTAAGTTTTAGAAATTTGTTTTGCTTTCGGATTTCAAATTTAGAAATAATATAAATTGATATCGTCAAATCACTGTGGAAGAAGCGTGCATGGCAGTGAAAAGCAATTCTTACCATTTCAACCGTATCCTTGTAATAATCCGGGCCGCTGCTTGACCTTCTCGAGCGTATTGTCTCTGCCAGCATGGCCAGAAAAATCAGCGGAGTAGTATTCCTCAAAAACCCTTGATTTCTCGTCTTCCTTTATAACTAATCGCTTTAAAATCGAGCCATCCTTTTGTTTATCGATATAAAACAGAGAATCCTTTTGTTGGTCGTACTCGAATTTTTTGCAAAATTTTCGTAAAAGTAAAACTAACTTTTCTTGTTTCGTAACCCGGGCGGATGGGCCTGGCTTTTCACATATTTCAAAACATTCCTATATTTTGTGGAATCCATCTTTCCAAGATTTTCCGTATTTCCCACGAAATTCTACTCTCATGCTAGAGGGGATACCCAAATCACTAGTGTTTTGGGCATGGGGCCGGGGGGAGGGTACCGGGCGATACCGGTGCCCAAAATTCGGGGATGCCCAAATCACTGTGACCATGGACAAAATGGCCAATCTCGTTCACAGAGCCCTCGTTACCCTTGTCCAGCGATTGGTTCTTATAGTAAACATCCCCGGGCCTCCTTGGATGTGATCAGGAGGGAGAGGTCAACTCGTGGGCTCGGCTGTCCGGATGATACGGGCCATCGTGACGTCACTTCCTGTGAAGCGCGGGACTTTGTACAGTTTCGAAAATGGCGCTGGTGATTTGTTGCATCAAACGACTTTTTTTTCCAGCCAGGCTCCGGATGGGGTTTGTTTTCTTGCTGAATAGATTTTTAATCTTCTTTTCTCGATATAGGTAAGTGTTCATTTTTTTTCAACCTATTAATTATGCTGAAATTATTGCAGTGAAGAGTTACGTGTACTTGCGCTGATCGGAAAAGCTGAGATTGCCCCCGCCAGAAAAATTACATCTTATTAATCATACAAAGTACTGCTGAAACAGACATTTGGCTCGGGACGAGGTCAAATCTTAGTGAAAACGTTCCAGTTGAGATTAGTAGGTTATATTCGACTGTAAAAATGATCAGTGCGTTTGTTTCGCCGAGTGAAAAACAGTGAAAATTATAAGTTTGTGTTTATTGCTGAAACTTGACCTGAAGTTATAGCGTTTGCCTCTAACATTATTAAAATAATTGATAGATACAAAATGATGATTCAAAGGAGTTTATTTTAATTTACCCATGCCATTTAACCTTTGTAAAGAAGACTTTTGCTGAGCAATGCAACCTAGAATTTTTGAAAAGCTTGCAAAATATGCGGACGCCCGAGGAAACGGACTTTCTTTTGAACTGATAATTGCTTTTTGCGAGAAATTTCTCGAAATTTCACACAAATCGTGTACTCCTGACTCAGTTTTCTGCTCAAACTTATTCGCAATATCTTCAGCTTTCTCTAGATCTCTAATACGGAGACATTTTGTCATAGAAATAAACTTATGATCCACAAAACAAATGAGCAAGGCGACGATAAATGCTGCGTTTCAGTTGATTTACATTGCATTAGTAAGATGATGAAAGAGTTGAAGTTGAGTTAAACTTAAGTACTAGTCCAGTGAGTAATTGAACCCTCCTTATGTATTCCAAATCTGTGAGAAAAAAACTTGTGCATTGCCCCTAGAATTTTGATGTTTAGATAAAGAATGTTTGGACTATTTTGCCTTGAAGCTGGTGTCAGCCGCTCGGCCTCGCACGGAAAGTCTTGTCATATTTTCCTGTTTTTGTGACATAATAAAAAAAGCAAACCCCATTGCCCATTAACAATTACCAACTGGCAAATTACTTAGTACTGAAGGGTTCTTTACAACGTAGCTTTTCCGATAGCTAGAGAAAAAAGGGTTTTTGCCTTTCTTTTCGTGAGCGCTCGGCCAGACAGTACCGGAGAAATGCGTTTAAACCCACTGATCAGTTTTATTAAGTTGTAAGATAATTGTTTTTAATGGCCAATCGAAAGCTCTTAACCACAGTAAGATGTCACTTTTCCCTCCTTGTTAAATTCTTTTGGATTCTCAAGTTATCTTTCTTCAAAGAGGCGCAGGCTGTCACTGTTTTGTCGCATTTGCTATCAACCAGTGTCAAACTTTTGCCTGTTTTCATACTTGAAATATTAACTTCATGAGCGATGATGCTGTTTTCATGTATTATGGTAATAGGTTAATACATAGCTATGATTCTTTGATGGCCTGGCGTAGAATTATTTGACTGATCATCCAAGAAAAAAATTTGGCGAGGTTGTAGTTTTTCAATCATTCAAACTTCCCGGGTTTTACAGGAAGTGACGTCACGATGGCCCGCATCATCCGGACAAGCAATCCAATTGCGAAAAGCCGAAGTTGACCCCTCCCTCCTGGATGTGATGGAGTCTATACTACAAAGGGATGTTATTTTGTTAGGATGACATTTTCATCGTTATTTGGAAGATTATTACTTAATTGACAAGGGGGCAGTTAATTGACAATGTTTTCGAACAGCAACGGGCTTGTCAAGCCAAAGCGAGTCGGCTTCTTGCTTAGTCATCGTAAGATGAGAAAATCTATTTTCGACACGTTCGCACAATTATTGTGTGGGTATGTGTTATCTCCTGGTTATCTCTGAACTTACTTTTGAGCTTGTTTTTGAACCTTAGACGTGGATTTCTGTGATTTGTTTCTACCTTTCTCAGGCCTCAATTTTTTTTTATTTTACTCATTGCACTTTAGGAAAACTGGAATAGAGTTGATTGAGGTAAGTGACATGCATTGTGCATATCTTCTATATATTAAGCTTTTAATATATTAAGCTTTAAATTTAATCTTAAAGGATTAAATTAAACGGTCCTTCCAATTCCATCCATATAAAATCTTTTGTTCCATTAATCCCTCTAAAGTTTTGTTTTGCTAATATTGTAAATGATCGATCGACTTAGCTTCTAAACGTGTAAATTAGAACCAAGTGTTCAAGAAGTCCAATATCGGTCCAATATATCTAACCTTGAACGAGAAGTTGTAATTTTTCGAAATTAAATTTGGACTCATTGGACACATTGGACTGGACCTACTTGTGAATATTGCTGAATTGAAAACTATGAAAATAAAATTATATCCGGATTGCTAGTGGATCTGAACCAGAGCTATGTGTACAACTGTATGTCGTAATAATTGTTGAATAAATTTATATATAATTTTACGATTCTGCTAGTATGGGATTGAAGATAATGGTTAACATCAACAAGTCCGTGACTCATCTCAATCAACTATGTTGTGAACTTTTCCTAGGGGTTTTAATAATAAGTATGTATATTATCACACTAGTTAAAAGAGGTTTTTTTGAAATTAAGACATTATTTAATTTGTCTTTGGTGATTATACAAAAAAGAAAAAAACAAAAAGCAAATTCTGCTATCTTGTTCCTATACTTTTCATATAAATTAAAGTAGTGGGGAGAAGTTTTTAAAATATCAAGAAAATTCACCTTGGGTGATCATATCCTTAATTCTCATGACCTCAGGGGTTAAATAACCCAAGGAGAAATACAAGGAGAAATTTAATGGTGATTGCTATTGGGGCTTAAAGGTGTTAAGTTAATAGTAAGAGCTTTTAATTAAATTTAATGTGGCTAAATGCAATTTAGGCAAGGTTAAAGTCAGCTCAATGGCGATCGGCGGTTGCCTCTATTCACGGCTCAGGGGTGATGTTTGTATTTTCTGCTGGGGGGCGCATCGTATTTGCTTGCTTGCTGGCCTGCGGGATCGGTCATACATGCATGGTCGAGTGGATTCTCCTTAACTCCCACCCTGTGTCGGATTTATTATACCATTTGGATGACTTCATCACTGCGGGGCCCCCGCAGTCTCCTCTATATGTGCACAAACCTTAGTGTGGCTATCGCAGTTTGCAAGAGGTTAGGTCTGCCTCTCCATCCCAACAAATGCATAATGACAAATAGCTCGTCTTCCTGACGATAAGTTAATTGCAATGAAGGAGCTGGTATATTCTTGGCTCCCACGTCGCTGGTGCAAAAGGCGGGAGTTAGAATCGCTCACCACGCTGCTAAAAGTAGTCCGGCCCGGTAGAACATTTCTTCGCAGGATGATTGATCTGCTGTGTTGCTGTCACAATAAGACCCAATTCGCCTTATTAAGGAGTTTCATTTGGACATTCAGTGGTGGCAGTTGTTCCTGTCCTCGTGGAATGGGGTTGGGTTTTGGCTCTTCCCTGGCATGACTGCAATGTTGGACCTCGAAGTCAGATCTGATGCTGCTGGTTCCTTAGGCTATGGTGCCTACTTTCAGGGTCAGTGGTTTTATGGCTCTTGGGCTCCAACTCAGGCACATCAGTCCATTGCCTACAAAGAGCTGTTTCCCGTGGGAGTCGCTGCCCATTTGTTTATAAGGGCTGTCATTGGTCCAAGAAGCATGTGCTCTTTCGCTCCGACAAGGAGGCTGTGGTCGCCATTCTGTCAGTGCCCTGTGTTAATGCATCTTCTTCGTGACCTACTTTTAGCGGCAGCGCGCTGGGGTTTCTCGTTTAGTGCTGCCCATTGTTCCAGGTGTTGATAACAAAGTTGCTGATGCAATATCTCATTTTCATTGGCAGGAATTCCGGGGTCTGGCTCCAGAGGCTCAGGCAGCTCCTTGCACCGTACCACAGCTTCACTTGGACAGTTTAACTCCTCCTTGCTAGAGGGTCGGTGCCTTTTCTTTCTTGCATGCGGACTGGCACAGTCTATGCACAAGTCTTATGCGTCTGGTCAGCGGAGATTCATCAAATTTTGTCGTCAGGCAGGGAAACTACACCCTGATGGCTCACTGTGTCCGGTTGAGGAATGGACGCCATGCTTGCAGTTTGTTTCCTTTCTTGCTGATTCCATTCACAAGCCTCCATCAAAAGTCTATCTATCAGCTATCTGCTCACTTCACGTTGAACAGGGTTTTCCTGACCCATTGCTCAACTGCTTACGCCTGCAACGAGTTATGAGAGGAATTAAGCACTTTCAGGATTCCCCCATTTCTTCGCGCCTGCCCTGATTACTGATAGCATCTTGACAGTCATCCGAAAGGCCTTGAATGTCACCTCACCCGATCATTGCATGTTCCGGGCAGCCTGTACCTTGGGCTACTTTGGCTTCCTACGCTACGCTGAATTTACTGTTCCCGACTTAGCCAGCTTCTCCTCTACTATCCACTTGTCAGTTGCTGACATAGCTGTAGACTCTATCCTTGCTCCATCTTGCTTGCGTGCCAGGATCAAGGCATCCAAGACAGATCCCTTTCGCAAGGGTTGTTTCATATACATTGGTTGTGGAAATCTCCCTTTGTGTGCCGTTCATGCGATGCTGGCTTATCTTTCCTTCCGAGGCGATTCCCCTGGCCCATTGTTCCTCCTGCAGAATGGACAACCGCTGTCTCATGCTATCTTGACTAACTGGCTACGGCAGATACTGTCTGCTGCCAGGATTCCAGGCAACTTCTCAAGTCACAGCTTTCGCATTGGTGCAGCTACAGTGGCAGCTTGGAATGGTGTTCCAGATCATCTTATCCAGGCTCTTGGGCATTGGACCAGCAACGCCTACCACCTTATAGCAGGAAGTCCTCCATCCGAATATCTGGCTGGCTTGTCCCATTCTCTAGCTTGAGTTAATTGGCCCATGCGTCGCTCAACTTTTTGCCCCCTGCTTCTAATTCGGAGGGTTCACTAAGTGCCATTGATTGCTGTTCATTTTACTGGCTCTTGTGTGGTGGCGTCTGTTGCATGAAGTGGTTTGCATGCCAGTGCTCCTTGGCTTGGGCCTGTATGAGTGCCATTCGCTGTGCCTTTCCTGCTGCCCGTCAAGCTGATGGTCATGGCGTGGTAAGTCTCCTCTGTTGCAATTCTGTGGGCTTTCTATTCACTAGCATAATTTTAAGTGGGTGGTGCTTGAGGTTGTTGGAGTCAGAGGTCCCTTGCCACCCCCCCCCCCCCCCCCTGTGTCGCAGGCCCCTCCTTGTTCAAGCACCAAGGGTTAGGGGGTCTTGGTGGTGGCTGCTCACAGGGTTGCCATGGATACCTCCTTCCCCGTGCCTAATTGCTGCCTGGCTCCACCAACCTTCTAGGCACCAGCTCCCAAGCTCATCTATTGTTGATGAGTTTAAATGTGGCTAAATGTAATTTAGGCAAGGTTAAAGTCAGCTCAATGCCGGTCAGTGATCGCCTCTTGTCATGGCTCAGGGGCGACCTTTGTATTCTCTGCTAGGGGGGCCCCATGGTTCGCATCGCATTTGCTTGCTTGCTGGACTGTGAGATAGGGCATTTTGCCTGCCTTATTGTCAATCCCCCCCCCCCCCCCCTTCCCGCTCTCCACCCTCTGTTTGGTAAGTATCAGGTCTGGTAAGTATTCCACTGATTGGGTCCAGTGTGACGGTGCCGTTGGTGGTGGCTGCTCGCAGGGTTTCCATGGATACCTTCTTTCCCGTGCCTGATATCTGCCTAGCTCTACCAACCTTCTAGGCACCAGCTCCCAAGCTCATCTATTTTTGATGAGTTTAATTCCTAGGCATGTGGCTTTTGCAAGTTTTTCTTTTTCCTAATCCCCTTGTCATTACTTGTGTGTTACTCAGGTTGACTTGGACAGACCCCTGGAGGAACAAGGTCCGTTTGATCTGATCATTCAAAAGCTGATGGGTTACATGGCAGCTGCTATTGAAGGAAGCAAAGATGCCATGAAAACACTGAAACAAGTTGAAGTTAGTAAATTAACAGACTCTGTTGTAATTGCTGTTATTGAATTGGATCTACAATCCTGGCCAAAGTCAATTTTCGAAATGTGAAAGGCTCCCCCTCCCCACCCTCCCCCAACCGTTCCCAAGCTCATGAACTGCTGTTTTCATGCCTTGTGCAACTCAAGTGATTCCAGTGGCTATTGACATTACTTTAAAGCCAGGGGGAGAGGGGCTTCTAGGAATTTGCAATGACAGCACCACTAGGCTTATTGCAACTAGTTATAGATTATCCAGAATTAAAATGTACAGTGCCAATGCTATTTTGGTGTCAATACCAAGAATACTGCTACAGTCTAATAAATAATGAAATGACCTTAAAAATTTAGATTTGTATTTTTCTGAGGGTTTTCAGAAACTGTGAATCGAATCTTGTATTTTCTATGTTGTCACTTAGGGGAATGAATAAAAACACTTTTTTGTGTGGTGAGTGCTTAATTAACAAGCAGATCACATAAATGTTAAAAAATGTAAAAATTTGTAAAATAAATAATTTGTATGTTTTTCTATACTTCAGATGTACATTAAAGACCACCCAGAGGTCATTGTAATTGACCCAATGGAGTCTGTCCGTAAACTGTTTGACAGAACAACAAGTTACCAGATTATGAAGGAATGTGAAATCCTACAGGAAGGTTGGTTTTAGAAGTACAGTCAGACCTCTATTTAAGTGGCCACCCATTAAGCGGCCACCAATTAAGCGACCACCAATTAAGCGGCCACCCTCCATTAAGCGGCCACTTTCCAAAGTCCGGAATTATTATTTTGTCAGTTAAGTGCTGTATTCGATACCTCTATTCAGCGGCCAACCTCTATTAAGCGGCCAGTTTTCAAAGTCCCCAGGGTCCAGGCCGCTTAATAGAGGTCCGACTGTAGTTGAAATTCCCTTTGCAGTTGCTTAAGTAAGATTTGAATATACATGTAGCCAGTGCTGCCCAAATAATTCATTTGAGCTTAAGTGCATGGTTATTGAGGTCAGACAATATCAAGACAGTAGCCATTAGCAGACTGTGAGCAGTCCTACTTTTTTCCAAAGCAAATTGGTAAAATTACGCAAATTAGAAAAGTGAACTGTACGAGGAGGGATTTTGCCCTCTCAATCCAGTGGTCACCCCTGTTCTGACAAGTGCTTCTGCTAGAGTGTCGCTTTCGTGCACATGGCAGAACTTAGGTGATTAGAAGAAAGAGACTACTTGCAATCTAAGCCATTGGTTTCTGTTGTAGAATTCTTGTTCACAAATGAAGCATGTATGAATGTGTGCTGTTTTGAAGTTTCATTGATTTATTTATTTATTTTAGTCTTCATCTTAATCCAAACAACAGAGACAAACCAGACTGTTTGCCTCTCTTTTACATTGTACTTTTAAAATCACTAATATATGTCTGAACACAAATTCCTTGCATCCTATACTATGGCACCAGAAATCAATGAATCCCATGTGTTTTTTAAGTCTTAATTAGTTTTAGAAAGTAATTTGTTTACTAAGATAGTTTATTTTGCAGTAGTTGTTGAACAGATTTAAATCTCAATTTGAATTTTTTCTTCTTTTTTTTTTTATCAGGAGTTAGAGTGTTTACTCCAAATTTTGTACAAATTGATGTGCTGGATTATACACAAAACTTGATAAAAATTGAGAATGCTGGTGTCTCATACCCAATGGGTAAGTGAACATTTGGCTTTTCTACCAGATTGCTACAAATTAGTTCTAATTTGGCAAACAAACTCATTTTAATCAGAATTTAAGTGGGTTAGTTTCTAAAGAAACTGCGGTGTTGCGTTGGAGGGGAGTGAACACAAATGTTTAAATAGCAAGTGTTATTGAAATCCAAAAAGAAAATTGGGGGTAACCACGCATTTTTCAGAGATAATTAATCAACAATAATTCTGAAAAGCTTAAAAATACAAAACAAAACTTGAAACTTAATTGTCTCATAAAATTGTATTTTTTTAGTGTGTAAAACAGTCATTGGCCATGGATCTGACTCATGTCATGGGGTAAGACAGCATAATTTGCTAAAATGTTTAAAGCACAAACATACCTTGAACATTTCAATGTGTTTCCCCATGAGCAGACGTTTTCCTGGTTGCTTTGCATGCTGGGTAAGAAAAACCTCTCAGAAAAAACATGGTATTTGACTGTGCAGCTTTTCATTAAGTTGTGTGCATGTAAACTTTTTAAAACTGATTTAGACTTTTGACTTACCAATAATATTTATTTAGCATCTCTTGTTTTTTGGTAGAAAACCCAAAGCAAGGCATTATTCTCGCAAAATGATGAGAATCGAGGTTTTTCATGCTAATTTAAATGCATGTACAAAAGAACAACAAATTTGAAGCCATTTTTACTGGGTGTCTATGATTTTGGATTTGACAATTACATGTATAATTACAAGAGTATTCAACAGAACTTTTTGGAAGTTCCTTTAGCTTTTGTACCAGCTCACAAAGGGATAAAAATTTAAACTTTTAGGCATAATTTTGTAGAGTAGACCTACAATATGTATTAGGAACTTTGGGCTTCAAGGTGAAATTTCATAATTCACCCTGAAATGTCTGTGGTATTCTTTCAGATGGCAGTGATATTTAACAAGGAAGGACTGAAGGATCTTATGCCTCCATGTGTTGTTCAACAGTTTGTGAATCATAATGCAGTGTTATTTAAGGTAATGATGTCGTTGGATTTTAAACCTTATGGACTTATAAATATAACTCTGTCTGGTACTTCTTTTATTTAGTATTAATAGAAATACAAGGTTGCTTGGAGAAGTCAGAATAATATATAACTTCATGTAGAGATCTTTGTAGCAGTGTGATTTATTACTTTTGTTTTTGTTCCTGAAACAGGTCTTTGTAGCAGGCAATAACCACTACATTGTTGAAAGACCTTCAATAAAGAATTTTTACAAGAGTGATGGTAATTTCCAGAGTTTTAGTTGACTTCTTGATTTACTCGATCTGGTTAATATGATTTAATTTTTTAATTAGTTTAATGATTTATTTTCATAATGGCATTTTTATTACTGTTTCTCTTTCAAACAGCAAAGGATAAGAAAACAATATTCTTCTCATCGCTTGATGTTTCTAAAGCTGATTCTGCTTCTTATCTTAGTGAGGTGAGCAATGTACTCAGCCTTGTTGTTTTCCTCCATAATGGTAGACTAAGCTTATAAAGGAGCAGCGTAACCTATTTTTTTGTGTCACTATGAATAGCCAAAATAATGGTTCCATTTTGTTAGCAATAACCCTACTAGTGCACAGAAACTAGTATTAGTTGTGTTTCGCTGCAGATGGCTTGGATGGAAATGGATTACAACTTGAAAAAATTTGCCAAATTGTTTTCAAGTTCTTCCTGTGTATTGTACAAAAGTCGCAAAAGACAAAAGACAAAAGACAAAAGACAAAAGTCAAAACCTGATTATAAAGTTTGTTCTTTCTCAGAGAAATCCCCCAATATTTTCTTCCCGATGCTCTAATAGCAATTTCATCATGTTAGAAAATTGTCAAAAATTGAGCAGTTTTGGCCAAAACACAGCAAAATCGCTGTGACAGTGCCCCTTTAGGAGGGGTTGCATACAGTCTGCAGGACCAGCTGATTGGGAGCAGACATCTTGCCACAATCCCTCTCGTTCATATGTCTATAATTTGTAGCTTGCACTTGTCAGACTGATTTTAATTTCCTCAACAGATCTTAAGAGAAAAGGGGGTCTGCAAGCAGACTATTGTGCAGGGGTTTTAATGATTCATGCGACCTTTCAATGCTAGTTAACGCTCTTATTGAAGTACATGTATATGGCTTGTCATGTTTTGCTAATGGTGCTGGTCAAGTGCCTGTGGGAGAGGAGGAAATTCAAATCTTATTCTGTAAAGATTTGTGTTTGTAAGACGAAGCTTTGTTTTTACTGATAGTTGGATGAAGATGACGGTGAAGACAGCATTACTGCCCCAGATGAAAACCTTGTGTTGAAACTTGTGCAAAAACTTCAACCTAAATTGGTAAGGCATTTTTCCATGCTGTTTATACCTGACAGGATTGCTACACTTGAATTTAACAAAAATCTGATGATAAATTTGGATGCCAGGTTTTAGTAAATTTTAGAAAGTGAACAGAACTTTTTAAAAAAAGTTAAGTGACTGTCTAACACTAAAAAGTATTTTCACATATTTTCATTAATGGGAACGTCAAAAAAATGACCAGTCCAATTTTGTTAAATGCTATAATTATACAAACTACCAACGTAACCGCAGTAAACTCAGTGCTTTTGTCAGTCATTAATAATTAATAATAACAAATTATTGCAATGGTTTTGTTTCCTCTCTCCAACCAGAATTTAACCCTGTTTGGCATTGACATTATTGTTGAAAAAGGCACTGGGCACCATTTTGTCATAGACGTCAATTATTTTCCTGGTAAGTCTGTGGTTTTTGTATCTGGTTTGTAATCATTGGAGCAAATCTTTTGGTTTGTTTACATGTGCTTTTGTTTTCTTAACAACTGTCATCAATGTCACCTTTTGGGTGAAAGTTGAAACTTGTTCACAAGAACACAAAATGAAGAAAGAATTAGGCTGAGAAATTATTGATATCATTGTAGAAACCAGGTTTTGGTTTATTACAAGATACACGTAGTTCGAAATTTACAATATTTCGGCTCTATGACAGAGTAATAGTCATATGAAAATATCAGTTTACAAGAGGCAACCTAAATATCATGAATAGGCATGTTAACATAACATAATATAATACTGCAGCTGCCATATAGAGCCGAAATATTGTAAATTCGATTCAATTTCAATTTCCAACAAAATATACAAAGACAATTTACACAACTCGCGCATAGCATTAGCTAATCTTGGCGGGTATTAGTAATAGACTGAAATTAAGACTACAATATTGCTACAATATCGGCACGACAATGTAGGACAGTGTGACATGCAGTTGTAAATGAAACACATAGCTATAAGGTACAATAATTAGTAATAAACAAAAATTTAGTATTAGAGTTAAAAGGCTACAATATTGCTACAATATCATTACAATATAAGACTAAGACATGCAATTTGTAAATTTCCAACTATCTTGTAACAAACCAAAACTTGATTTCTACAATGATAATATCAATAATTATTATTGGCCTTGCTTTCTATTTTGTGTTTGAAACTGTCAGATGGCTCTGGATTCACAAGAACACTAGGCAACAAAAGAACTTGTTTATGATTGTGTTTTTGTTACTCTCTTTTCTTTTGATAGGCTATGATGGAGCACCTTCATTTCCTGTTGATTTTGCAAAGTACGTCCATGACTTACTGGACAAGTCGCATAAAAAAGAAAGAGCATTAACAACGCCAATACTTATAAGTTGACGGCACAAACTGTTTTGTCAGTCTGTATAATACACTGGGTAAAATTTTAAGGCGTAAATAATGACCATTATTAGGATCATTCCATGTTTGAATAAGGCTTTGGAAGAACAGTTTAGTTATATATTTAATTAGATAAACTTAATATTATAATCAATGTTTGACTACTTAAAAATGTACTTACAAGGAAATCATGCACCAAATGAGTTTTGAACGGCCTAATTTAATGGCCTTAGCTCCCACGAGTCTCCTGATACATCATTCTCATTTATTCACCAGGTTTAACATATTCCATCACATTATTTCCATTGCGCATATGCCACACATTGACATTCCAATCCTAGCAGTATGCAGGATGTTTGTCCCATGAACCTAGTTTAATGGTCTTAGCTCCCACGAGTCTCCTGTAGCTCAGTGGTAGAGCATCCGATTACTAAAGGTCTTAGGTTCGACTCTTGATAGGAGCACTCGGATTTTTTTCCGAGTATGCCTGTGAATAATGCATCATTCCCAAATGAATTTTGTACCCAAATCTAAAAAATTAAGAATGCATCTTTGACTTTCCTGTAAGACTACGCTAACTGTTAGAAGAAAAAGTTTGTTTGTGGATTGCAGGGCTCAGAGCTCAGAGTAAAACATTGTTGGAGCAATGTTTCCTGAAGTAATTCAAGGCCACATTCAAAAACTATGGTGAATCTGAGCTGAAACAACAACAAGCGATCTGAAATGCATTTTGGTCAGTTAGGCTCTGAGCTCTTCAATTTACTGAAACTGCCCAATAACACAGTTTAAACCTTTTTTTTCCGTTTGATGTAGCAATGTGTTGCTTCTCAGTTAAAGAATGTCTAAATGGACTTATAAACCATGAATTGACTGTTAATTAGTAACACAGCAACAGCAACATCATTACAATACAAGAAATAAAGTCAGTCTTAGACTCCCCAGCGTTAAGACAAATTGGGGGGAAACAAGAACTGCATATCATGCTGTAAATGACTTTAATTCACGTAGCCAGGTAATACGAAAATCTGCTAATATTAACACATTCAAGCGACATGGTTTTTCATTTCTCAAAATAATTTATGTATTTATTTATATATCTTTCTGTGTTTTCTTTGAATTTTATTTATACATTTGTTACGAGAGATTTCGCGTTTCACTTTAGTTTTCGAAATTATATTTAAGTACCGATTTTTAAGCAAAATCCGTTAAATTTAACTGCTGGTGCAATACGTTTGGCAAGCGCGTTTCAATAGCTTTGCATTTGGAATAGAATACATAATCAGGTAGTTACAATAGCTTTGAGATTTTGAAAGGAATATTTATACAACTCAGCATGTGGACACGAGAAGTGGACATTCTTGGTCGCATTGACAACCGATTTGATATGTGTTTCATCGCTCGATATTTTACTTGTTTTCGCTTTTGCTGCTTCATATTTAGCTGTTTATATTATACAATTTTCGCTTATAGTCGTTCGCTAACATTACAACGCAGCATAAGGTTTTCAAGCAAAAGCTCTTATTTTAATTTATTCTAGTTGGACATACGGCTTGTACACGTGTAACGGTACATTGTTCCTTGCTCGATCACGCGAGTCCTTAATCTTTGTCCTGTAATCTCACGACTCGGCAATTCTTTTGATGTACGTTCAGTTTTCCGCAATCAAAGTTCAATATTCTTCGTTAAGGGTGTAGTTCGAAAAGGTACTCTCCTAATAACGAACCCCTAACAATTAAACGCTCGTGAAAGTAATATATTCTTAAGTGACATTTTCTGTTGTGTCCTCGTGCGAATGCACCATCTAAGCCACGTAAACAAAGAAAGTACTTTACCTTTTTGTACTCTGTAGCTATATAAGCACTAGGCGTACAATTTTAAATCGGTTAATAACGCACTGCTGAATAAGCCTATGCTGGAGTGAATTAACCTTTGAAGCCCCAAGTATTAAAATGCTTTTCTCTTTATGCTTTCATATCTTGTAAGGAGAACTTGTTCTATTATCAAGACATTAACTTTTGTCCTTGCTGATCACTTCACCTATTCTCATAACCTGAATGTGTGTTCTCGTTAGTGATATTGTAAGGAGAAGTTGCATGCTTAACACTTGAGGCTTAAATGGTTAATTGAATGATTATGCAATGGGCGTAACTAGACGATAGTTGCATCTGTCAAAACGTGGTACAATTATTGTGAGCTCCATATATCAACAACCAAGTGAAATACAAAAATACATTGTTATTTTTATCCATTGTTTGATCAATTTTTTCTTTTGAGTTCAGTAGTGTGACTAGAATTCACAGACAAGGAAATTGTGAAATTTGCAAGAGAAACTTCACGATTTTTGGAATTAATCAGCATTAACATCTCCATATAAATATTACTTCCCCTTGTAGTTTTTTAGGAGTTATCAAAATGTATGTTGAGCAGATTTTCACTGCAAACCAGAAAACCACGAAAAGTTTGATTTGTCTTTGCATGACTCTGACTGTTCTACAACTATTCATAAAGAAGAGCGACCATCAAGAAACATTATTTTTCAGTTTTTCTCTTGGAACACATTAAATTCAAGGAGTGGTGAAAGGTCAATCAAAATACAAGATTTTTGCGACTGAGATGAAAGAAGGATAGAAGTCCCGAATAAAGAGGCTCTTAGACTGCAAAACAGTCGGTTTCGGACGTTTTCGGAAGGCGCGAGGCGCCGTAAGCGTGATCCTCGCGTGTGAAGCGCGCGAGCCTCGCTCCAGATCTTTCGTTATTCTCCCTCGCCGTTTTTAAACTCGCTACAGACCTTTCGTTCAAATATTGACCGTCGCTCGCGTTCGCAAAAAAAATGCGACTGTTTTGCAGTCTAAGTGACTCTTGAACGATTTGATTTCTTCTTGGCGATATTCAAAATGAGAGGCGGCAAAAACTCTGGGACACGCTGCAAGTAGCTGCAAAATACATCATGACCCAGTTGTTCAAAGCCCGGTTAAGCTAATCCTAGATTAACATAAAATTTGATTCAAGTTTACAATAAATATCAATAAAGATTTTTCCAAAAGATTTTTATCCTTTAATTTTGACTTAGACTTTTCTTTACCGTAAGCTTAAAATTAGCTCTTAAAAACATTTAAAATAAGCGAGATGAAAACCTCGGTTAATTTTTAATCGGGGGTTAGCGTTAATCGGCTTTCAAACAACCGGGCCCGGGGTACTACCCACGAATCGTAGAGTATTTTGTCACGTGACATACAGCTAATTTTACAGTACATGACTGCGAGCAAGTCACGGTTGGATTTGGTTTTACAAACCAATCACAGAGCGATCGACAGAGCGTAGTAAATTACTCTCCCTCGGCAATTGCGAGCAACCATTCAAAGTGGGCAGCCAGATTTGTCCTCACTTGGGTGTTTGGTTGAAACTCAGGTTAATTTTGTCTTCTTTCCCTTTCTTTCCTTCTGGCTGTCCTCTGTTTCGCTCACAGAAAGGGAATAACTGCCACGCAGGAAATGCGTGACACGAGAAAAGTTGTACACGAAGCTGACAGTTCTGACAAAAGAAAAAATTTCAAGTCATCCATGACTGACCTGAAACGAAGTGAGACTTCGGTATTACTCCCCACCCAACGACGCTGGGTAAGATTATGGCGGAAGCTCAAGCAAATTCTTCTCTTGGTGGATACGATGACGATTTTTTGGATGTTGTAGAAGACGAATGGCATTGTCCAATCTGTCAGTTACCTTTGAAAGAGGCTGTCCAAACAGGGGTATGTGGCCATCGATTTTGCAGGCAGTGTCTTGACGGACACTTCATGAGGTTAGCTTTCCAGAATTGTTTTATTATGTTATTAGGCTCGACTGTCGCAGAAAGAAAGCATTTGTCAGGGGAAGGAATTTGTTGAAACTATTCATCATCGGTATAGATGAAGCCTGTGATAGACTAGGCTCTTACTACCTGAGACTCTGGCACAGGAACGCAATGATTTCTCGGAATTGTGCTTTGATTACACACTAGTATTCATAGCCATTCATGCTGTCAGTGGTGATCGATCGAGCGTTCCTTGGCCGGTAATAATTTGTTATTCAGTAAGAAGTACAGCGAATGAAGTGAACCAAAGTCGAACTACTTTTCGATCTAACATATTTGAATTCAATCGTTTTATGGAAACCTATCATTGTCGGTGTTTGATAATCGAACAAAATTGAAGGACGGAACTTTTTGATGAACTTTACGTCTCCCAACGTGCGATGCGTACAAACCACTTGTGCTGCGTAAAACTTTGATTGAACTAACTCGAGTATCAGGCCTACAGGTTAAGTTGACACAAGCTGTCCACATTGCTCGCACATTGTCGAGGCACTACAACGGAAAATAGATCACAATTTTTAATATCTAAAGAAACAGTTATTTCTAATTTACTAAGTACTGATTTTACTTTGCTTAGTTAACATTTAGCTAAGTCACGCTATTAGACTTGCTACATGTTGCTAGGTAGTCGTAGAGTAGAAGACGGCGCGTGATCCAAAACGTATAACGTTCTGATTTTACAGAAATCAACAGCTATTTGTTGCAGGCATGCTTCAGATTCTCAGAAATGCGTCATATTTTAAAAGTTGTTCAGTAAGCCCGGCGTTGTTTCTTCAATACTGTTAATGCATAATTTACTGGTTCAATCAGTTCTTGGTGAGCCCAACATCATCTCACATTCTCAGTAAATCATTTCTTAATCAGATAAAATCTTCCCTTTTTCGTCTCTTATCTTCATATATCTGGATAAATTTATTTAATTAGAAGTAAAATAAAACCTCATGTTGGAGTGACCAAAAATCGCAAGCTGAGCAATTGAAGCATGAATCTTGCATAAAAATCGCAGTTCTTTTAATGATAATGATTATTCAATGCAATGACGTGTGCTAATTTTATTTTCGAAAAAATTCTTAGGGCCTCTTCATATGCGCCCGGTCGACCGGGCTGGCTCGGTTTCCGAGATCTCGCCTTGCCACTCTTTTCTTTACAAAACTTTCGATGTGTCCATATGAGAAGACGGACTGCGACCAAGATCTCGGTAACCGAGCTGGAAATTTTTCCCATATGAACACTCCAGCCTGAATACCTGGACTGTCCGGGACGAAACATTTTCAACTGCGTATGGCTTGTAAGGTCGCTGACAAGTCGGAACGCGGGTATTTTGGGGGCCTTTAGGACATTTTCATCTCGATAACCAGATTAAATCTCCCATATGAACAGAAGATAAAATTCGTCCCGCCTACCGGGCTCATATGAAGAGGCCCTTACTTGACTGTTTACGGCTATACTGATCCATTTGAGGGCAAATAATAACTAGATGAAACTGTAAAAGGAGCGGCCGATAAAGTGCTTCAAAAAGATTCATTTGAATAGCAAAAAATGTTTTTGGAGGACTGTAAGCACTTTCTTCGCCCAACCCAAATTGAAGGCAGTGGCACACTAGCACTAAAAAGTGAGCTATATTTTTAAGCGAATACCTTGCTGATACTACATGGATTGTTTCCAGATCATCTATGAGAAGAAAAGGAGTAAATTTTTAACGAAAGAATGAACTGCAATAAGTCACTAGCAATTCAGTTTTACCCGCGAAGACAACGAGAAGAACTTAAGATCATTCTCCTGAAAAAAAAAAGCCAATATGAGATTTTGTTCATATTTTCGTCAAGTTACTAATCTAAATATGTTTGATCCAAAATTGAAATAAAAGAGGGGGTCACCATGCTCGTTCTTTAGAAAAGAAGCACTGAATTTTTCTTCAATTCATGCATTTTTGAACAAAAAGGACAAAAATAGAGCATTTGTCAAAAACAGAAACAGAAACAGAAACCATTTTTTCATTGTGCTTAAATTATTTTCAATGTGAAATCTGTGGATCACTGAAAGCAGGATTGAATACGCGAAGCACGATGCGGCGAAAGCGTTGATTCTCTCGTTTGCCTTTAGTGCGTCACCCTGGATCCTATTCCACGATAGTCTGTTTACGGTATTAATATTTGTTTGATGGTATTATTTAACAAAACAGAGAAGAGCAAGATGGACAACAACTTAGTTGTCCTGTGGACCGAAACAACCTGGTACGAGAGAAAGTAAGTATCCTGTGCCAGTGCAATGTTAGTAATTATGATGATTAAAAAATTACAATAATGTTGTCCAACGTTTCGATGTTACTACCATCATTATCAAGGAAAAGTAACTGTTTCTTCGTGGTTTGAATATAAACTAGTGAAAACAATGTAACAGACATTTTGTTTGTTTTGTGCTTATGTAAGCAGCTTAGTGCGGATGTAGTCAGTCTGCACGTTCAAAGTTGGTTTAAGGACGGTGCCTACATTTGTTGCTGCGCATACGTTCTGCAAATCTCGAGATACTCGGGTTTCCTATGGGTGGTGCCTACTAATACAGGGATACTTTTGCGTGGTTTAAAACTATGCGGAGAAAGCAGAACTTAACAAGTGCTCTTGGTATCCAAAAAGAAAATTGGGGGTAACCATGCATTTTTCAGAGATAATAAAGCTTCAATTTCGAAAAAAAAAACGCCATACATTGCTTTGTATTTTACTGCTTTTCTGAATCATTGTTCCTTGATTATTACTGTTAAATGCGAGGCTATCCCCAATTTTCTTTTTGGATTCCAACAGCCCTTGCTTAAATCTGCTTTTCCCTCATAGTCATAAATCGCCCAAAAATACTTCGGTATTAGTTGGCACCGTCGTTATGGCATTAAACAAATAAATGTGTGCCGAGACTACAAGAAACAAAAACTGTGAAACATGCTGTTTTAGGTAGTAACAACTCAACTGCTGCTTACCCTTTTCAAGGCCGTATCTATTTTTATCCGTTTATAAGTCAGAATTTAATTAAATTTTCTTTTATGTAGGACATCTTCCCAGACAAAGCAACGCAAAGAAAGATTCTCTCTTTCGTCATCAGATGTCCATGTGAAGGCTGTCAGTGGACTGGGGAACTGAGGTCAAAAGATGTAAGTCTTAACTCTATGTCCGTTTAAAATTTAAATTTGTAACATTTTTTTAATGGTACCATGTCCCTTGTGGGGCACTGTGTGGGCCATCATCGTTCTCACCTCCAATAATAATCTTGAATACTCGGTAACTCCATGTGAGAGGGAACATAGCCTCATGGATAGATATCCTATAAGTGCAAAGTGAATATTTGACTTAATATCTTAGATGAAATAATTCGTGTCAGTCCTGGAGAACTAAAATTGTAATGGTAGCAAGCTAAAAAAACAACAACAACAACAACAACAACAAGAATGATATTGAGAATGATGTATTATTCAGTGAGTGACACAGGCATACTCGGAAATTCAAGTGCTTCTATAAGGAGTCGAAAGTAATACCTTCTGATTACTAGTTCAGATGTTCCACCACTGAATTACAGGAGACTTGTGAGAGCTAAGGCCATTAAACTAGGTTCATGGGACAAACATCCTGTATACTGCTAGGATTTGAATGTCAGTGTGTGGCATATGCGCAATGGAAATAAATGTGATGGAATATTTTAAGCCTGGAAAGATATTAATCACTTTGTAATCTTTCTTGGTTTTAAATTTTTTGTCCGGCCTCAGATGATGGATGATGTTGAGTTACTGCGTTCTTCTGGTTTCTCACCTCTCCTTTCTCCCGACCCGAACCCCTTACCCAGCTCTTTTGCTTTTTAACATATTTTTTTACTCCTATCTGGCCGACCCTTAATTTAGAAACTGCATCGACGATAAACAGAGGTAAAAGGGGCAATTTTGGTCTAAGTTTTTTCTGTCTGAGTTGATTTCCCTTTGTGTCATGAAACCGGCTCAGGCATACAAAACAGTTTCTTCCGGCCGAACCTCATTTACCCTGAATTTTCAGTTTCCTCGAAAAATATTATAGTGTAGTTATTATCAACAGGGTTATTGATAACAAGTTTGTACTTTGACAGCGTAACATGTCTTTCATTATCAGCTACCGTATTATGATCTTTACTTTCAACTGATCTCAGTACCTCAGGAACTAAATTATTATTTTAATTCTATTTTTTACTTGCTTTATTGACAAAAGGACCATTTGGAGTCTTGTACTCTCAAACCTGTCTCCTGTACGAACCAAAACTGTGACGTGTCAATTGCAAGAAAAGACCTACAAGAACACGTGACCACTACGTGCCAATGGAGGATCATTCCCTGCACTTATTGTAACACGCCACATCCATCATGTAAAACTGAGGTAAAAATCTTTGATCGTGATGGTGTCATACCGTTTAACTGAAGATGAATGTTTAAGTGTCTTACATAACCTGTGAAGCAAATACATGACTTGCTAAGTAGTATAACTAGTAATAATAAAAGATTAGGGAATGCGTTCGATGATCGCGATTCCAGGCTTTCTCTCCTTTTCCAAGTTGGTGATGATGTCATTCGCCCCTGCAAAATCTGCGGGGGATACCAGATTCGCGTCCTAAGGTGCATTCATTCAATTAACGTTGTCCCATACAATCTCGACTCCAATCGTTATCAGGAATGCTTTTTTATGTACGTCGCACGTAAATTTAAAGTAGACTAGTAATAATCAAAGATTAGGGAGTGGGTTCGATGGTCTCGATCCCAGGCTCTCTCTCCTTTGCCTAGTTGATGATGATGTCATTCGCCCTTCAAAATCTGCGGGGGATGCCAGATACGCTTCCCAAGATCCATTTATCCATTCCTTGATCGATTGCTTGTCCCATACAATCTTATTATTATTATCATTATTATTATTATTATTATTATTATTATTATTATTATTATTACAATCATGTAATTCATGTAATTCTGAGCCAAGTAAAAGAATCGGTGACAAAACCATTGATTATTTATAAAGCTACATGTTAATTAAGGATTTAATTGAAAAGTGTACCACGCGAAATATAACTAATAAACATTTAAACACCTCTAAAGCACGGTTCATCCATCGTGTCTTTATATTATCTAGATGTACAAAAAATATAAGGCTTAAAGCAATTCACTGAGGTCTCACTATTGTGTTTACTTTTAAGACTCATCATCAAGAGTGTAAGAAATATCCCTTACACTGTCCAAACAGCTGCGGAGCAGTCATCGTGAGAGAGGAGGTAAGTTTTACTTATTTCTTTATTTAACCAATATTTTTTCTTAGCAGAAGTAATTTATAGAGACGAAGTGACTAAAATTAAAGTATTGAAATAGCTAACAACAATGACAATAATAACACAAGCTCACAACATATATTTAATATAAAATTTATTATGAAAATGTCAGAATTTAGCTTGCCTTTTTCAATTTGTCAAATTCGTTAATGTCACAAACATATCATATATTTTCAGAGGCGGGATATAAAACGTGTGTGCACCACTAATTTTATTTTTTGAGTAATCACTAAGTGTTATATCAGACACACTAGCATCAGAACCATAACAGAACTTATAGACTATACTACTCGGTGTTATTTGGCTGGTATCAGTCAAGCTAGGAAACGTAACACTAAAATACTTTTGTCGAAATATAACTGTTTTAACCCGTTCTCTTTAGATCTCATCCCACCTTGAGAAGGACTGTATGTTGGCAGTTATTTCCTGCCCTTTTGCTCAGATGGGCTGTACCGAGAAGGTAATTTCTGATAACAGGGATAAATAGCCGTGCATCGATCGGCCGTTTCAAACAGTCTCACTTCTTGAATAGAATTGAAATCTTCCGTGGGAGTTGCGGATCAATGACCGCTCGGATCTAACTACGAGCGAGATCCTTCGTTTTGACTTTTTTTTACGGTTGTCGGTGGAGCAAACTTCAGTGTGTAGACTGAAAATGATTGTCTTGCGGTAAAACTTACCTGACTGTTAAAGACGAAAAAGGATAACTCCAAAACATCTTCCAAAATCAGCCAAATTAACTATCGTTACTGAAGAAAGGCTAAATAATTAAAGACGTTGTTTTAAAAAGCATAATGTAACAAAGGGAAAACCTCTTGTTTTGTTGACTCAGCAACTTTCAGATCTTTTATCAATGGCGAGTATTTTATTGACGTTTTGGTTGATAATTCTCAAAACTCTTTCATAATTTATAAGGAAAAATTAAGGAGAGTGAAGTTAGAAAATGTGATCTTAATTATTATAAACTGTGGTGCACTTTTGCTTTGATTTTCTCCCAGAATTATACATGGCTTGAGACGCTATATCAAACACTCGAATTAGGGTGTCTCATCCTGTTTACAAATACCAGCTTCAACGTTTGTTTAAAAAAAAAAAACTCGGCTGCACCCCGGTTTTTCAACCCGCTTTCGCGGTGTTTGCAAATCAGATGAAACTCTCTTCCTCGTGTTTAATATATAACATGAAAATTAGATTTCTATCAGTATGCAGATACAACTCATTTTCTCATGAAAAGCTTTGCACTTAGACTCGGTTTCGTAATGAGGTTAAAAGCAACTCGGAATTTGAAGTTGAAAATAACAGAAATCTGGCATTTGTCTGTGAAGCGGCCGCCATTTTACCAATTCTAAGTAGGGTCTTCCGGGTGAAACGACAATATTGGTTCAGATCATACGCAAAAACAGTTTCGATGTGTTGAATAAGTATCGATGAGCAGAATTCAAGTACCTACCATCGCTCGTATTGCTGGCAGACGTTCTCACGAATACTTATAGCTAGTGAGGAATAGAACATTTTAGCTACTATCAGTGACGTAAGAAATTAATTTGCAGAATATCCCACCATCATAATAATTTAAGATAATAGCAGTTTTTTTATTCTCCAGTTTCAGCGAAGAGAAGTTGAAGGTCACCTTGAATCTAGCACGAGACTGCACCTTGACTTGGCTTGTGTAAAGTTGAATGAAACAGAAGACAACTTGATTAAGGCCAGAGAAGAATTGCGAAAACACGAGGAGAAGATAAATAGTCTTGAAAATAAACTGTTGCACTATCATACGTGGAAGATCGGCGGCTTCAATGCAAAAGTGACACTGGCAGAACGCTACCAAGGAAGGAGCACTACAGTAGATAGTGCTCCGTTCTACACGGATGCATTTGGCAGATATGGATATAAATTTAAAATGCGTTTGTATGTAGGAAAACCGACATATCTAAGTATCTATGGAGCGTGGACTGTCTTTGTCGCGGTATCCTTTGTTATTATGAAAGGTGAGTACGATTTTTTTTACCTTGGCCATTTCGCAGAAACGTTACCGTAAAGTTGGTTGATCAACAAGAAGATTTAAATGAAAGGGAGAACATTGTCGAGTCAATAACACCCGACCCTACAAACGATGGGGAGTGGAACAAGAGGCCTGTGACCGACGAAAATGCTGAAAAGCGCTTCATACGTCTCTACTCTAAAAGCCAACTGACACAAAGGCGCTTCATTGTAGATGACACTATTTTCGTTCAGGTAACAGTCGTTGCATAAGAAGAGTTAAAAACCAAAAAAGCTGACGAGAAAAGAATTCCGACCTTAATGGCGCTGTTACACTAGGCAATTTTCTTGCAACTTGTCTCGCAATTTCGTTGTGCCGTTGCGACACAAGTTGCACGGGATCGTTGTCTAGTGTAACATGCCCACAAATGAACATACCTCGCAACAGTTTTGTTGCAGAGCCGACCGACTTCTACTTCCCGCAACGATTGCAACGATAGGCAATGACAACGATCCGTGCAACTTGTGTCGCAACAAAATTGCGAGACAAGTTGCAAGAAAAATTTGCCTAGTGTAACAGCGCCTTTGATAAGTATATAACCGAGGACTGACTTGTCAGTCTAATTTGGTACATTATATGATCCTCTCTAACAGGCAGTTAGCTTCCACTAGCGCGCATATAACATGTTTATAATTAAAAATTCATTGCAGACATTCGCTGAGAGAAACAGTAGACTGTTTCATGGTGGGCATCTAAAAATCCAGCTTGTTTGAAATTTTGCAATAATATAGAACTCGTCGCTCTTTAAGATCTTAATTTTTTTTTTCATTTTGTTAGCTTTTTGCAATTTTGGTGGAAAAATGTTATAATCTATAATCATAACAATGGCGCCAAAATTTGTTTTTAGTACCATCGGATATCCAATAATGGTTTCTTAAAGAACGTGCTATAGGGATCTCAAAAGCGAAAAAAAGTTTGAAATATGTCTATCCAATCAAACGATATAAGTGTTTTGAAAGTTGAAGTTCCCCTCATTTCGAGCCTCTTCCTTAGCGTGCGAGGGCACATAACTCAGACTACCCCCTAAATCCCCCTTTTTTTTCAAAGAGAATAGGGCCTGAAGGGCCTTTCAACTCTTTTCCCCGCCCCCTGTCTCTTTACCCTGTGTTTGGATCCGTCACTGATTAGATTTTTAAATGGAGGGCTCCATTTTGGAGAACTGTTGTTACTGATGACACCTGTGTTCCGCGTTTTCTCATATAAACTGTCTAATGGAACAGTCATACATTAGACTCTGTATCTTCCGATACCATGGACTTAAGTGAGTGCCAGCAGCTTTGTATTACGGCTAGTTTTTCTGCAAACCAAAAGTCTTCCTCTCCACCCTGATTCAGGCGTTCGGATGTTAGGGAGCGATGCGGACAAATAATGAAGGCGCCCTCATCCCCTCCGATCTCTTGCATTCTCTTCTCGTTTAATTCCGCTTCACCCATTTGTTTATCATTCGCACGCATTGAAATTTACTTCGAGTAGTTAGGAGATACACAAAGCGTGTTCAACATTTGCTTGAAAAATATGAAAATCTCGCTTAGAAATAAAACACAAAATTTCCGGAATTCTGTCCGGTATTTTGGGGGCACCTCAAAAGGTACTCCCCTTGTCCCCTTTGGAACGGGACGTTGGGAAGATCCTTACTGCACGAGTCACTTTTCCTGTTGATAATCTCCTTTCTCGAAGAACAACGCTGTATCGTAAATGAAGAGAGGGTTTGCTGTTTTGTGAAAAATGCCTGGGAGGAGGGGGTGATCATGTCTTCTAAACGATTTCTAGACTGATTGTGAAGTTTCTATATTTTGTTTTATTTTTGTTGTTTTTAGAAATACTATGATCATTACTATCCTTCAAAATTTGACCTGTATACTAGTATTATTTTAGTAATCAAGTGTTGTGATTATATTTTATCGTATGTAATTATATTTTTAGCCTTATATCGTTTTATGAATTTTTTATTAACTGCCGATTTTAGACGTTTGTGAAGTTTTAATATTTTATATATATTGTATTTTTTTATAGTTAGAAACACTGTCACCATTACTATCCTTCAGAATTAGATTGATGTGTATATTAGTATTATTGTAGTCTTACTATGATTATATATTATCGTATGTCATTATATTAGTTTTTAGAATTATATGTTTTCATAGATTTTTATTGACTCATTGTCAATAATTGCGTAATTCACCATAATGGCTGCGAAGTGATTTAAATAAAAAGAATAAACACCTACCTAACGTCCAAAGGAAACCCTCAAACAGTTTTTGTCATCTTATGTTTTTTTGTTTAGACGTTGTGCATCAGTCAATTCCAACAGTGCCCCCCCTCCCCCCCCCCCCTCACCCCCGGCAGAGCCGCGGGAATAAGGATTTTTTGAAAATAAACTGGCAAATCAGTGCCCCACGGCTAGGACTTTTTCGTCGTTCAAATGCCCTTGAGTGGGTGGCTCAAAAATGTTTCATTTTCTTCGTTTCTCGTCGTACTTTCAATAAACTCTAGGCTAATTCAGGCAAAATTTAGTCCTAGCGTGGTCTTGTTTCCCGCGGTATTGTAAGAAAAGGTCATTCTGCAGTACTAGCGTCTCATTTATGTCCTATCTAGACGTACTCTATAAGTAAACCTACTGTATTTACGGATGAATTGGTTATTAAAAAAAGCGACAATTCTGTAAGGTGAGAAAAGTGAGATGGACAAATGCTCCGGGGTAATTGGGTGGAAGGCTAATCCCCGACCACCGGGGGAGGGGCAGTGTAGGAAAATGCCCCACTCATTTGCCCGGGAATTTACACAGCTGGAATTTACTGATGCATTGTGGCCATATCCTCGAAGTCAGGGCGGATGGTTTTATTGGTCTATACGAATAATTAACGGGCGAAATCGGTATGAAAAACCATTTGAATTTTCCTCTTCGGATTAAATTTAATTAAACTGGTTTGAAAAATAATGTTCAAACTGGAAAAGAATCAGACCACCTGAACTACATTTGTTATTATATAAACAATTTAATTTGTTGTTCGGTTTTTCATATGCTCAAGTTGGAGTTAGTTTGTTGTTGATGCTTGTGCAGAGAGGGGGGGGGGGGGGTACTTTCCGACGTAAGCTATTAGGTATGTGCAACAAAGCATGCCCCAGGGCATTTCCTGCGAGCGCATGATACGCTAACAGTGCCACGCTTTATCACTAATTACAGGTGAAAATGCCATGGAGTATTGAGGCCCAATACTGAGGAATGCCATCATTGCCCAGGACAAGGAGGTCGCGGATACGAACTAGATAAATAAGGACCTGGCAAAGAAAATCCGCTTGATCGATATCTTCAAGGAGTTAACTTTTAAGGAGACTTCAGTAACGATGGCCAATTTTAGGCGGTCGGATTTTAATTATATTGTAAATAGGGAATTTTAAATAGGATTAAGGATGCGACGATTTTACTGTGTATAAATATTTTATATATTTTTATTTCGCACGACCCCACAAGCTGCAGAGTTTTAATTTTTATCGTGCTAAAATAAAGGCTGTCTTTTGTCTGTCTGCCGCCCCAAATGGCTTTCGAGCTGTTTTGGTCTGAAAAGGGAGAGAATTTTGACCATTATGGTCTTAAATCGTGTGTGGTTTTCAAGGGAACCATGAGAGCGTATAAACGTATTTGCCTTTTCATCTCCAAATGAATTGTACAGAAAGCGAACCATTCGAGCTGAATTTTCGGGTGAATTTTACCACTTCTTGACCTCAGCAGTGATGCGAAGCTTAATTACGCTACAACAAAGCCAGTGGGAAAATTTTATAACCGTAACCTTTATTATACTACTAAATTAATAAAATGCTTAAACAATATTTTAATTTGACTTGGACAAGGTAATGGATTCGCAAACCAAATACAACTTTCATAAGCCAAGTTTGAAAACGGGTGTGGAATCGAAAATGGCATCTTTTGGTCTGAAATAGGGTCAGGATTTGAAGGACCAGGCGGCATACCTCTTCCGAGAATTTCGGGGCGTAAACCCCTCTCCCTCCCCTCGTGGTCACGGTGCAGAAAACTCCACAATCGTGAATTATTTTGTCACGTGACAGACAGCTGATTTACTTGCATGACTGCGAGCAAGTTACGGTTGGTTTTGGTTTTACCAACCAATCACAGAGCTCCTGCTCTCCCTCGGCAGCGAGCCAAGGTGGACAGCCAGCTTTGTCCTCACCTGAGTATTTGCTTAAAACCCAGGTTCATTTTGTCTTCTTTTCCTTTCTTTTCTTCTGGCTATCCTCCTTTTAGCCTGCGTGCAGACGACTAAGGCTGTTTTCTTTCCTATTTTCGTTAATGTACTCGAGTGCAGAAGACGTCTCCAGGCAGGCTATCCTCCGTTGGTAGCGCCTCGCGTGCATGCACAGAAAGGAAACACGCAGGTAATGCGTGACACGAGAATGAATTTAATCTGTGCTTAAAGCTGACAGTTCTGACAAAAGAAAAAATTCCAGGTCATCCATAACTGATCCGAAACGAAATGAGACTTTGGTATTTCTCCCCATGGCGGAAGCTCGAGCAAATTCTTCTCTTGGTGGATACGATGAGGATTTTGTGGATGATGTAGAAGACGAATGGAATTGTCCAATATGTGAGTTACCTTTGAAAGAGGCGGTCCAAACGGGGGTATGCGGCCATCGATTTTGCAGGCAGTGTCTTGACGAACACTTCATGAGGTTAGCTTTCCAGAATTGTTAAAACATGTTATTAAGGCTCGACTGTTGCGGGAAGAAAGCGTTTGTCAGGGAAGGAAATTTGTTGGAACTATTCATCATCGGTATAAGTGAAAGCCTGTGATAGTAAGTAAGTAAATAAGTAAGTAAAAAAAACCTTTATTAAAGTGTCAATGTATTTAGCCTAGGTAGACTAATTGGGGACACTTATAAAATATCGTACTAGTAAAAGTTAGATATTTAGAAGAAAGTGATTAAAATCAACGCCGAATATGGGAGATCCTGTGTAGCTTATGTACAAGATAAAATTAAAATTTAAAAACTAAAATGATTCTATTGACTACAAAGATTACAGCAATTGCTGTTATTAGCTAGGCTCTTACCTACCGGAGACTCAGGCACTGATCATGAAACGCAATGATTTCTCGGAATTGTGCATAAATTACACAAAATATTCATGACCATTCACGCTGTTGGCGAGTGAGCGCTCCTTGGTATTTGTTAGTCGATAAGAGGTACAACGAATAAAGGGAACCAAAGTCGAACAAATTTTCTGAATGGGTCTACTGCGTTGTTACAGAAAACAGCAGCAATTTGTTGCAGGCATATTTTCAGATACTCAGAAATGCGTCATATTTAACTTGTTCAGAGCTATACTTGGAGCTATGAAGACAAATGGCGCAGTCCCTTCAACTTTCGCTGTTAGCTTGTCAATGGTTTCGAGGGTGAACGTTTCCAAACATACCCATGTCTTGTTCAGTTAAATAGTTTTCCTGGTCTTTACTACGGCTAGCTTTTGAAAAAAGTTTTATTTTCTCTGAAAATGAATGGAGAGAGACATTGGCCACTGAAAGTATAAATAATACGCGAGGTGCAACCCCACAACGCGGCGTCAGAACGTTGATTCTCTCGTGAGCCTTTAGTGCGTGTGCATGCAGCTCGGCACGCCTCTTGTCAGTCATCCTCTCCATTTCTTCACGCTTCCCAGACGTTTCGCTGTGAGACCGTGCGTGCTCTTACCTTCCTTACTTAGACAGCCTAACGGCAGAAGTACTAACTGTTCTGCAGTCTAGACTTATCCGAGAAGTGCCCCCTACTGGTCAGTGATAGTTGAGTGAGCACTCTTTGCACGTCGCATTTTCACGCCGTACAAGGCAATTTTCGCACGAGCTCGTGCGAGTATCTTTGATGAATAGTGTCGACTAGTATTCTGTTTATAGTCTGTTTACCGGTACTAATAATTGTTTCATGGTGTTATTTTACAAAACAGACAGGAGCAAGATCGAGAGCAACTTAGTTGTCCTGTGGAACGAAACAACCTGGTACGAGAGAAAGTAAGTGTCCTGTGACAGAGCAATGTTAGTAATAATAATGATGATTAACGAATTACAACTAATGATATGCTGTTCAACGTTTCGATGATACTAACATCATTATCAAGGCAAAGTGACTGTTTCGTCGTGGTTTGAATATAAATGAGTGAAAACAATAATAAAATAACATTTTTTTCCTTTTGTGTTTATGAAAACAGCTTAGCGCGGATGGGGTCATGTTCGACGTTGGTTTAAGGCATTAAACAAATAAAAATGTGCCGGAACTACGAGAAAAATTTTCTACGAGCTACGAGAACTTCTCGAACATGCTGGTTTAGCTGATATCAACTCAATTGCTGCTTACACTTTCCAGCTTGTATCTTTTTTTATCCGTTTATAAATCAGAATCAAGTCTTACATTCACACAGCCAATGGAATTTACTTTTTTTTTTTAATGTAGGACATCTTCCCAGACAAAGCAACGCAAAGAAAGATTCTCTCTTTCATCATCAAATGTCCAATTGAAGGTTGTCAGTGGACTGGGAAACTAAGGTCAAAAGATGTAAGTTTTAACTCTATGTCCGTTTAAAGTTTTTCGTGCAGCAGCTTTTTAATTTGCAACATTTTTTTTAATGGTAACATGTCTCTTGTGGGGCACCGTGTGGGCCATCATCGTTCTCACCTCTAATGAGTCTGATGATAATCTTGAATACTCGGTAACTCCAAGTGAAAGGGAACTTAGCCTCATGGAGAGATGTGAGGAGAAAGTGTATATTTGACTTTATATCTTAGACGAAATAATTCGTGTCAGACCTGGAGAACTAAAATTGTAGTGGTAGCAAGCTGGAAAGAAACAAACGTACAAACAAAAAACAACAACAACAACAAGGAAGATATTGAGATTGATGTATTATTCAGTAAGTGATACAGGCATACTCGGAAATCCGAGTGATCCTATCAGGAGTCGAACCTAAGACCTTCCGATTACTATTTCGGATATTTTAAGCCTGGAATGATATTAATCACTTTGTAATCTTTCTAGGTTTTAAATTTTTTTGTCCGCCGGCTCCAGATGATGGATGATGTTGAGTTACTGCGTTCTTCTGGTTTCTCACCTCTCCTTTCTCCCAACCCTAACCCCTTACTCACCTCTCTTGTTTTTTAATTTTTTTTTTTACTTTTGAAACTGCATCGACGGTAAACAGAGGCAAAAAGGGGGAATTTTGGTCTGAGTTTTTTTTTTGTCTGAGTTGATTCCCCTTTGTGCCAATCAGTTTCTTCCGGCCAAACACAGTAGGGTTTGGTTATATCGAACCTCATTAATTTACCCTGAATTTCCAGTTTACTCGAAATATAGTATAGTATAGTATAGTATAGTATAGTATAGTATAGTATAGTATAGTATAGTATAGTATAGTATAGTATAGTATAGTATAGTATAGTATAGTATAGTATAGTATAGTATAGTAAAAATAGTATAGTGGCCTATTATATAACGGGATTGTTGATAACAAGTTTGTACTTTGACAGCGTAACATGTCTTTCATTATCAGCTACCGTATTGTGATCACGAGCACCCGGTCGTATTACGGATCTCAGTACCTCAGGAAATAATTTTCTATTTAAATTCTATTTTTTACTTGCTTTATTGACAAATGGACCATTTGGAGTCTTGTCCTCTAAAAGTTGTCTCCTGTACAAACCAAAACTGTCACGTGTCAATTGCAAGAAAAGACCTACAAGAGCACGAGACCACCACGTGCCAATGGAGGATCATTCCCTGCACTTATTGTAACACGCCACATCCATCATGTCAAACTGAGGTAAAAATCTTTATTTGTGATGGTGTCATACTTTTTAACTGAAGATGAATGAAAACTAACTAGAGTGTAAGTGTCTTACTTAACCATGACTTGGGAGTGCTTTCGATGATCGCTCTCTCCCCTTTGCCAAGTTGGTGATGATGTCATGCGTCCCTGCAAAATCTGCGGGGATGCCAGATATGTGTCCTAAGATCCATTCATTCAATCAACGTTGTCCCATTCAATCTCGACTCCAATCAGTAATAGGAGTGCGTTCTTTCTACTTCGAACGCAAATTAAAAGTAGACAAAAGAACACAATAGAATTAGACTATTGCTGTATTTTCTCTTTGATTACAGTGGCTTCTATTTTGTCCATATACAAGAAACATTAATTCAGTTCAATCAATCAATCAATCAATCAATCAATCAATCAATCAATCAGTCACTCACTCAATCAATCAATCAATCAATCAATCAATCAATCATCACTCACTCAATCAAACAATCAATCAATCAATCAATCATCACTCACTCAATCAATCAATCAATCGATCAATCAATCAATCAATCAATCAATCAATCTTCATTCCAACATTGGGTCTTTTGGTGTTGGTTAGACCCCAGCATCGACTGTTACTGAGCCAAATAAAATAATCGGTGAGAAAACCATTGATTACTAAATTAAGCTACATGCTAATTAAGAACTTAATTAAAAAGTCTACCACGCGAAATAGAACAAACAACCTTCACCAAGGCACCACGGTTCATCCATCGTGCCTTTAATATTTTATATCTTAAGGTTCATTGTAAAGAGTGTAAGAAGTATCCCTTACATTGTCCAAACAGCTGCGGAGAAATCATCGCGAGAGAGGAGGTAGGTTTTATTTATTTAACTAATATTTGTCCAGGATTTTTTT
This sequence comes from Pavona decussata, assembly GCF_977016875.1. Classification (NCBI taxonomy): domain Eukaryota; kingdom Metazoa; phylum Cnidaria; class Anthozoa; order Scleractinia; family Agariciidae; genus Pavona; species Pavona decussata. The sequence continues at coordinate 347,920 of NW_028145548.1, read as the reverse complement.
TATTAATTCTATTAGTAAAAGCTACCTACTGAGTATCAAAGTAGCAAACAACGATGACAGTAATAACACAAGCTCACAACACATATTTACAATATAATTTATTAAAATTTCAGAATTTAGCCTTTTTAAAAGTTGGCGTTTGATTTTGAACTTCAATTTGCCAAATTCGTTAATGTCGCGAACATATCATATATTCAGAGGCTGGGTATAAAACGTGTGTGAACCGTTTTATTTTTTGAGTAATCACTAATTTATATCAGCCACACTGGCGTAAGAACCCAAAAATGTACTAGATGGTGTTAGTTTTGTGGTATCAGTCAAGCTAGGAAACGTTATACTGAAGTAGAACTATCTAAGTATAACTCAGTGTTCTAACAATGATAGTAATAACACTGTCACAAGCTCACAACACATTTACAATATAATTTATTAAAATGTCAGAATTTAGCCTTCTTAAAAGTTGGCGTTTGGTTTTGAATTTGTCAAATTCGTCAATGTCACGAACATATATATTCAGAGGCAGACCTAATAGAATTTTAAGTTGAAAATACCAGAAACCTGGCATTTGTCTGTAGAACGGCCGCCATTTTGTCAATTCTAAATTGGGTCTTCCGGGTGAAACGACAATGGCAAAAACAGTTGCCGGCGATGTGTTGAATAAGTATCGATGGGCAGAATTCAAGTACCTACTATCGCTCGTATTGCTTGCAGACGTTCCCACGAATACTTATAGCTAGTGAGGAGAAGGAACATTTTAGCTACTGTCAGTGACGTAACAAATTAATTTGCAGAATACCCACCATCATAAGATGGTAGCAGGGTTTTTTATTCTCCAGTTTCAGCGAAGAGAAGTTGAAGTTCATCTTGAATCTGGCACGAGACTGCACCTTGACTTGGCTTGTGTAAAGTTGAATGAAACAGAAGACAACTTGATTAAGGCCAGAGAAGAATTACGTAATACTCAAGAAAAGTTTGAAGAGACCAAACTAAAACACGAAGAGAAGATAAATAGTATTGAAAATAAACTCTTGCATCATCTGGAAGAACATACGTGGAAGATCAGCGGCTTCAATGAAAAAATGAGACAGGCAGAAACGGACAAAGAAATCAAAATAGATAGTGCTCCGTTCTACACGGGTGCATTTGGCAGATATAGGTATAGATTTAAAATACGCTTGACTCTAGAAGGCGGCTTTGGCTCTATTATTTGTCTCTCGGTATATTTTGTTATTATGAAAGGTGAATACGATTCCATTTTACCCTGGCCTTTTCGCAGAAAAGTTAAATATACGTTGGTTGATCAACAAGAATATTTAAATGGATTGATAGAAAGAACATTGTCATGTCAATAACACCCGACCCTACAAAAGATGAGGAGTGGAATAAGAGGCCTGTGACCAACGAAAATAATGGAAGGAAGTTCGGATTTTCATTATTTGAATCCACACTGAGAGAAAGGCGCTTCATTGTAGATGACACAATTTTCCTTCAGGTAACAGTCCTTCCATAAAAAGAGGTATAATTTAAATAAAAAAAAAAAAGCTGACGAGAACAGAGAATTTCAACCTGAGTAAATACATTACCGAAGACTGTTTAAATTTGCCACATCAAATGATTTCCTGTAATGGGCAGTTAGCTCTCACTTGCGCGCTCATAACATGTTTTTGCTTTAAGTTCACTGCAGGTATTCGTCGAGAGAAACAGTAAATGTTTCATGGTGGGCATCTAAAAGTCCTTAAAAGTGTTGGGCCATAGTATTATAACTTTGAGAGTTCTAAGGCAGCTGATTTGAAATTTTGCAATAATATAAAACTCCTCACTCTTTAGAATATTTTTTTTCCTTAACTTTGTTAGCTTTTTGTAATTTGGCGGGAAAATGCTATAATCATAAAAATGGCGTCAAAATTTGTTTTTGTGCTATCCAATGATGGTTTCTTAAAGAAAGTGGTATAAGAATCTCAAAACCAGATTTGTATATCTATTTTTGACCTGGCATGCTATTTTTTCTCAAATATTTATTGATCGTTTCCTGTCTATTCGTTTCAACTGTAATTATATGTAACAACTCTGTAATGAGGAAGCCTTATTGATAAGCGGCCTATGGTTTCTGCTAAGGCTTCCTCACCACTTTCTCTGTAATATATATTTCTTTGTACTCTAATGTTGCTTTTTTTGTAACGTGTGTGGTGAAATAAACAAAACAACAAGTCAAAAAACAAGTTTGAAATATGTCTATCCAATCAAACGAAAATCTCGCTTGGATATAAATTAATCACTCAGTGTCACAAAATTTCCAGAATTCCATCCGGAATTTTCGGAGCACATCATCAAGGTTCTCGCCACTGTCCCCTTTGGAACGGAACGTTGGGAAGTTCCTAACTTCATAGTCATTTTTCCCGTTGACAGTCTCCTTTCTCGAAGAACCACGCTGTATCGTAAATGAAGAGCATTGCCTATTTCCGTTGGTTTGCTGTTTTGAGAAAAACGCCAGGAAGGAAGGGGTGAGTCATGTCTTCTAAACGATTTCTATCATCATTACTATCCTTCAGAATTTGATGTGTATTAGTATTACTGTAGTAATCAACTTATATGATTATACTTTATTGCTTGTTATTATATTTTTAGCCTTATATCGTTTCATGGATTTTTTTTAAGGACTGATTTCTAAACTGTTTGTGAAGTTTCAATATTTTATATATTGTATTTTTTATCAATAATGATTTCTTGAAACATAAGCAAGCGAAAATTGTGACGCCACTTTCAAGGAAAAGTGGATAAATTAATGCGAAGATTAATTTATCCACTTTGCCTGGAAAATGGTGTCACAATGACGCCGAAACATCGGCAATTAACTTTAATTTTCGATTGTATTTTTTATAGTTAGAAATACTATCATCATTACTATCCTTCAGAATTAGATTGATGTGTATATTAGTATTATTGTAGTCTTAGAATGATTATGTATTGTCGTATGTCATTATATCTTTAGCATAATATGCTTTTCAGAATAAAAAGTAGCGATATTAAAACATGACGTTTCGGCGACGCATTATCAAATGTAAATTATAATAAGATCGGCAACGTTATATAAAGAAAGGAAGGTGTGAAATTACATTACAATAAAACGAGATGGAGTAAAACAAAAGAATGTGCAGAATTAAATGAACAGTTTTGCTGGTATGGAGTCTTTTTGAGTGTTAAGAGTCGGTCTCATTTTCCTTATTAGAAGCATCTCGTAAATAAGGCACTCGAATTTCCCGCGGCATTTCTTTAGGATGGCAAACTGCTCGTGAAGATTGTTTGGTGTTTGATCGTGTTGGTCCTTAAGATGTTTGCCGATGACGGAATACTTGTGCTCCTCAAATAATATATATAACGTTGTATATATCACGTTGCCGATCTTATTATAATTTACATTTGATAATGGTGACATGTCGTCGCCGAAACGTCATGTTTTACTATCGCTACTTTTTATTCTGAAATGTTTTTCCAAATCCTTAGTTATCATAATATGCTTTCATAGGTTTTTATTGACTGATTATAATCATTACGTAATTCATCATCGTATGCTCTCTTGTTAAGACGTTGTGCATCAGGCAAGTTCAACAGTGCCCACCCCCACCCCCCTTACCACCGGCCGAGCCGCGGGAATTAGTTTTTTTTTTTTTTTAATAAACTGGCAAATCAGTGCCCCACGGCTGGGACAAACTAGTCGTTCAAATGCCCCTGGGGACTTTCAATAAAATGTAAGCTAAATCAGGCAAAATTTTGTTCTAGCTTGGTCTTGTTTCCCGCAGTATTGCAAGAAAGGTAATTCTGCAGTACTAGTGTCTCATTTATGTCCTATCTAGACGCAACTTACCGTATTTGGTAATGAATTAGTCATTAAAAGAAGCGACAATTCTGTAAGGTGAGAAAAGTGAGATTGACAAATGTTCCGGGGTAATTGGGTGGAAGGCTAATGCACGTCCCCAGGGGTGGACAGTGTGGGAAAAGCCCCACTATTGCCCGAGGGGAGTGGGGATGGGCACAGCTGGAATTTACTGATGCATTGCGGCCATATCCTCGAAGTCAGGGCGGATAGTTTAATTGGTCTATACGAATAATTAACGGGCGAAATCGGTGTGCAGAACCATTTGAATTTACCTCTTCTGATTGACCAGAGAATTTCTGGCATTAGACATTTTGGTCAGGTAAAACAGTCGAACTGTTTCCATTAATGTTGTAAACAAGTATGTGGAAATAAAGAAACTTGAACTTGAGACTTGAGTCGCACCACTTTCATCCCCAAAAAACATCTTGGAGGTTCTGAAGAAACCGTCACTCAGATAATTATTTTGGCGATCTCCCACAGGGTCAGAGGACTCTCGTGAGCGGAGCACTCTTAAAGAAACATTTGTACTCTTGATGGTGTTTTGGTACATCACACTTACGGTCCCACAGTCGATTCCTGGCAAGAGAAGATGGTTTTTTATCCCGGCTAGTTATTTCCTTACGTTCCTCTTTTTTAAATAAAATTTAATCTTCAAATCAGAGCCAGCGCCAACGATTGGTTGCTTTTGAAACTTTGTGACTTTGTCTACATTTTGATGTAGCTTCATGCTACAAAACAAAGAGAATGAATACATATTTAACAACTATTCACCAAAGTGGAGGTAGCTAGTAGTGGATAGTAGTAAATATCCGCTAGCCTGCGTAACGGGCGCTTATTGAGCTGTGCGGGAAAAGCGAGACATTAAGCGCGAAGCGCGAGACGAGACTTGTTTCGCGCTCCGCGCTCGCGAGTCGCGCCTCGCGCTAAATGTCTCGCTCTTCCCGCTCGGCTCAATAAGCGCCTGTTAGGTCCTGTTATGCAGGCTAGGGACACGCTCGCGGGGAACGGGGGGGAGGGGGGTGGGGGTGTGGGTGTGGGTGGGGAATGGGGTACTTCCCTACGTAAGCTATTAGGTATGTGCAACAAAGCATGCCCCAGGACATTGTCTGCGAGCGCATGATACGCTAACAGTGCCACGCTTTAACACTTATTATGCTAAAAATGCCATGGCTTATAGAGGCCCAATACTGTGTAATGCTATCATTGCCCAGGACAAGGACTGCGCGGATACGAACTGTAAGGACCTGGCAAAGAAAATCCGCTCAATCGATATCTTCAAGGAGTTAACTTTTAAGCCAATTTTTGAAGTGCGGAATTTAATTATGTATAGGGAATTTTAAAATAGGATCAAGGGTGCGAGGATTTTACTGTGTATAAATTTTTTACTCTTATTATTTTGCACGACCCCACAAACTGCAGAGCTTTAATTTTTCTCGAGCTTAAACAAAGGCTGCCTGTCTGAAGCCCCAAAGGGTATGGTTTATCGGTTTTTGAAGTGTGTTTTGTTCAGAAAAGGGGAAAAGGTTTTGACCATTATGGTCTTAAATCGGGTATGGTTTTCAAGGGAACCACAAGAGCGTATAAACGTATTCCCCTTTTCAACTCAAAATGAATTGTACAGAAAGAGAATCATTCAAGCTGAATTTTCGGGTGAATTTTACTACTTCTTGACCTCGGCAGTGATGCGAAGCTTAATTACGCTACAACAAAGCCAATGGGAAAATTTTGTAACCGTAACGTTTATTATACTACTAAATTGATAAAATGCTTAAACAATATTTTAACCGCTTGACTTGGACAAGGTAATGGATTCGCAAACCAAATACAACTTTCATAAGCCAGGTTTGAAAACGGGTTTGGATTTTAGAGGCCACGTCTGAAAACAGGTGTGGAATCGAAAAATGCATGTTTTGGTCTGAAACAGGGTCAGGATTTGAAGAACCAGGCGGCATACCTCTTCCGAAAATTCCGAGGCGTAACTCCCTCTCCCTCCCCCCGGGGACACGCTGCAGAAAACTCCACAATCGTGGAGTATTTTTTCACGTGATATACAGCTGATTCACTTGCATGACTGCGAGCAAGTCACGGTTGGTTTTGGTTTTACCAACCAATCACAGAGCTCCTGCTCTCCCTCGGCAGCGAGCCAAGGTGGACAGCCAGCTTTGTCCTCACCTGAGTATTTGGTTAAAACCCAGGTTCATTTTGTCTTTTTTTCCTTTCTTTTCTTCTGGCTGTCCTCCTTTTAGCCTGCGTGCAGACGACTCAGGCTGTTTTCTTTCCTATTTTCGTTATTGCACTCGAGTGCAGAAGACGTCTCCAGGCAGGCTATCCTCCGTTCGTGCATGCACAGAAAGGAAACACGCAGGTAATGCGTACACGAGAATTTAATCTGTGCTTAAAGCTGACCGTTCTGACAAAATAAACAATTCCAGGTCATCCATAACTGATCCGAAACGAAGTGAAACTTTGGTATTTCTCCCCACCCAACGACGCTGCGTAAGATTATGGCGGAAGCTCAAGCAAATTCTTCTTTTGGTGGATACGATGAGGATTTTGTAGTTGTTGTAGAAGACGAATGGCATTGTCCAATCTGTCAGTTACCTTTAAAAGAGGCGGTCCAAACGGGAGTATGCGGCCATAGATTTTGCAGGCAGTGCCTTGACCGACACTTCGTGAGGTAAGGTTTCCAAAATTGTTAAATTATGTTATAAGGCTCGACTTTTGCGGGAAGAAAGCGTTTGTTAGGAGAAGAAAATTTGTTGGAACTGTTCTACATCAAATATGCTTAAGCGTAACGATATAAGTGAAAGCCTGTGATAGACTAGGAGGCTCTTACCCTCCTGAGACTCGGGCACTGATCATGAAACGCAATTATTTCTCGGAATTGTACATTGATTACACAAAATATTCTCAGCCATTCACGCTGTTGGCGAGCGAGCGCTCCTTGGTATTTGTTAGTCGATAAGAAGAACAACGAACGCAAAGTCGAACAAATTTCAGTTCAATCTCGCAAATTCGAATTCAACCGTTTATTGACTCTACCATTGTGTTTGATAATCGAACACAAGACGGAACTTTTTAATGAACCGAATGTATCCCAACGTGCACTGCGAGCAAGCCTCTTGAGCTGAGTAAACTTCCTGTTGAAACAAGCTGTCCAAACTGCCCGAAAAAGACGAGGTTCTTCAACAGAAAATACGTCATCATTTTTTGAAATGACAGATATCTAAAGAAACAGTTATTTCTAGTTAACAAGGGACTTATTTTTACCATGCTAAATTGATATTTAGACGAGGTAAGTCACGCTATTAGACTTGCTAGGCAGTCTTAGCCGAGACGGCGAGTAATCCGATGAACCGGATAATTTTCTGAACGGGTCTACTGCGATGTTACAGAAATCAACAGCAATTTGTTGCAGGCATATTTTCAGATACTCAGAAATGCGTCATATTTAACTTGTTCAGAGCTATGCTTGGAGCTATAAAGATAGAAGACACAGTCTCTTCAACTTTTAGTATCAAGCCTGTTAAAGTGCTACTATGATCAAATTTTTACCTCTTGAATTTTAAGGTTTATCACATAGAATTCTAGGAAAGATTAAAAACGCCGTTTACCGTTTCTAAATATCTGCATTGGTTCCAGAGATATTTAAGTTTGAAAAATATGTAAAATATGTAAATGAGATGACTGATGACGTCATATTCTCAACTCAATATAACATCAAGTATATAAATAGAGCTATCTCAGTCACTTTACAGCAGAGACCATTGAAACCTGGCAGGCTAATAGTTCTAAAGGCAATACACCTACGGCTATACAAATTCGGTTCCCATGGCAACTCTTTCTTTTCCAGTCCCCTCCAACCTGATTTCAATATTTTAGTGATTTTCAGCTTGAAAAACATTTAACAAGGCCACGAACGATTTCCGATACCATGTACTCGATAGGAATCGATAAAGAAAAAAGTTGAGAGTTGGAAATCGATAAGGATTGATTATCGATTATTATCGATCACCATCGATTTTTATCGGAAACAATTTTGGTCAATTTCTACAAGTTAAAGATTGACACGATATATTTTCTATGGTTTTATTGAGTCATTCAATCGTGGATATGCAATGCAAATATCAACAAGCTGATACTAAAACAACAAGAACAAGGGCTACAATGTCCCTGCACATACAGGATCGAGTTGGACTTTCATCCACGCGAGAATGCCATAAAGGAGATGCAAAATGCTATCGACAGCACTGGGATGAATGGACAAGTTAAAATATTTTAAAACCCCAAACCAAGACTAGAGGATCTCCTGATGAACATTCTTCCTGGACGTGGCTAGACTCCGGCAGGACTACATGCTGAAATAATAAAATGTTTCACCATTTGAACGCGGGTCTCGTATTGCTTACTAGATAGTAATGCCATCTAATATGTTTGAAACGAATACCCCTTGGGATTAGTAATTGTTATCGATTACTGTCGATTATTATCCATTATCTTAAGGGACAACAATCGATAATAAAATTTTTTCTGGGAGTTTGATTGTTATCGATTACCAATTTCAATCGAAATCAATCGGTTATTAATAGGTGATTGATATCACGCGGTACAAGGCAATTTCCGCGCGAGTTCTCGCGAGTATGTGTGTAGTATGTAATGAGGGTTGGACGCGCCTTCTTGACCTACGCTATTCTACCGTATTTTCTTTTTTTGGGATGTCTATTTCAGGACTGCGAAAATGGCAGATCAGTTTTAACATCTCTGTTGATGTCCAGGAGCCCTTTAGAGCGGGGAAATCAGATATTTGTGTCAGGAAAGCCAGTTCACGATGTTTTGCCATCGTTCTCTCTGGGTTCCATGAAAATCATTGTTGGCTATGTTAACAACAGCAGCAATTTCACCGGTAGTCTTCCTGGTCATGGAATGCTACAATCACACCGACCAATGAGACGCTTGCCTTTCCGTGCATGACTGCTCGTCCTTCATCACATAGGCAATACAAGATCAAAAGGCATTAACGTCCGTGTGCCTATTATTCGAATACAACAGCGACATTCCATGCTCTGTTAATTGGAGATCTTGTGTTTAAGTTGAATCCTGGTCCCACTGGTGATAGAATACCTGTAATTGTTTCATCACGCAGTGACCACCAACACAGAGCCCAATTGACAAGGCCTTCTCGCAATCCTGGAAATTTCAATTGTCCTACCGGATCGTCTTTGAGTGTTTACCATAAACAGCCAATGACATTATGCACGTTCAATGCTCGTTCGGTTAAAAACAAGAGTGCTGAAATCTTGGACTATATATGCGATTGCAAAGCTGATCTTTTTGCGATTACTGAGACGTGGCTGACTGCAGATGACGTGGCTGTACGAATGGAGTTGTGCCCTGATGGGTACAAGTTTATAGATCATCCCCGTTTTGGACGTCGTGGTGGTGGAACCGGACTAGTATATCGGAGTACACTGGGCATTAAGAAAGTTGATGCAGGTGAAAAGGCCTCGTTTGAATTCTCCGAGTGGATTGTTACGTCATCACCTCTGCGCAATCTTCGTCTTGTTATTATTTATCGTCCGCCATACTCTGATGATCACAGAGTCTCAACCAATGACTTCTTCTCGGAGTTCTCGAATTATCTTGAATCCATCCTATTGTCAAAGGAGCAGCTATTGATTACCGGTGACTTCAATATCCACGTTGATGTTGTTTATAACCCTGGCTCTCTCAAGCTGCTCGATCTCTTGGAGTCTGTTGGTCTTCGGCAGCACGTCACCCAGCCAACTCATGTTCACGGGCACACACTGGACCTCATTCTCACACGACACTCCGATCAAATCGTCCAGGATCCACCACAAATTGATCGTTTTATTTCGGATCATGCATCGCTCCTCTGCAAGCTACTTCATGATAAACCAGCTGTGACTACTAATGTGGTCACTTACAGGGAGCTCAAATCAGTGGACCTTGATTCACTAAAAGATGACTTAGCTGCCTATGGATTATGCCAAGATCAATCTGAAGAATCATCTCATCTCACCCCGGAGGGAGTTGACGCCCTTTTACGTAACTATAACAGTATTTTGTCCAGAATGATCAATCGTTATGCGCCATTAAAGAAAAAGACTTTGAGGGCTAGGCCGAGGGTGCCTTGGTACAACGCTGACATAGATAACGCTAAACGACTACGACGGAAAGCTGAGCGAAGGTGGAGAAAATCTAAATTGCTGTCTGATCTTAATATCTTTAAGTCTAGGAAAAACCACGTGACTCATCTCATGAATCAGGCTAGACAAGCGTTTTACACTAACTTTATTGATGAGAATAGTGCTGATCAAGGAAGGCTATTTCAAGCTACCAAGAAACTCCTGTCAAGAAAGGATGAATTATCTTTTCCTAAATATCATAATAAAATGGTCCTGGCTAATGACATCAATGTCTTTTTTGTACGTAAGATCACCAGAATTCGTGCAGATATCGATGCGACCGATGTGGATGCTGCAGTACCCATTGACTCTGAAGTGGGAGATGGTAGTACATTCAGTGTCTTCCACCCTCTCACCGAGAGTGATGTATGTGCTCTCATTCAGAAGTCAGCGAAGAAGACTTGCCCCCTGGATCCTATGCCAACCTCACTGGTTGTTGGTTGTCTCGACGTGCTCCTCCCTGTCATCACACGCATAGTTAATTCATCGCTGTCCTCGGGCTACTTCCCTGCCGAGTGGAAGGTAGCCCTTGTAAACCCCCTTCTAAAGAAGGCTGGTCTTGATCCGGTGTTCAAGAACCTACGACCTGTTAGTAATCTTCAATTTCTATCAAAACTGACAGAACGCGCTGTATTTGATCAGACGTGTAATCACATGATGAATTTTGGCCTGTTTCCCCTTTTTCAGTCTGCATATAAAAAATTCCACAGTACTGAGACTGCACTCCTAAGGGTCCAAAATGACATACTAATGAATATGAACCGCCAGCATGTGACACTTTTAGTTCTTCTAAATCTCAGTGCGGCTTTTGACACGGAAGACCACAAAATCTTACTTCATCGCCTACATTCAAGTCTTGGCATCACAGGAACGGCTCTGAAGTGGTTTGAATCGTACCTTTCCAACCGATCTCAACGCGTGTTTTCAGGGGGCTGTCTCTCTGACAGTATCAAGTTACCACATGGTGTCCCTCAAGGCTCATGTTTGGGACCCCTGCTATTTACCATCTATTCTAGCAAGTTGTTCGAGGTGATAAAAGATCATCTCCCTGTAGCACACGCATACGCAGATGACACACAACTCTACTTGTCATTCAAGCCTGACACCTCATCAAGCCAATCTGAAGAAATTGAAGCAATGGAACTCTGCATAAAGGCAATCAGAGCATGGATGACTACTGACAAGTTAAAGTTGAATGACGACAAAACTGAATTCTTAATAATTGGTACACGACAACAGCTTAGCAAAGTTCATATCGAGAAATTATCGGTCGGTGGTGTCAGCGCGGCTCCTGTTATTTCTGCAAGAAACCTTGGAACTTGGTTTGACACCAACCTCAGTTTAGTGACGCACATTACTAACACATGTAAAGCTGCTTTCTACCATCTGCATAATATAAGACGCATCAGGAAGTTTCTTACGATGGAGTCTACCAAGGTGCTAGTGCATGCCTTCATAATGGGACGCGTTGATTATTGTAATAGTCTCCTCTATGGTTTACCGACCACTCATATTAATAAGCTGCAACGCGTGCAAAATGCAGCTGCCAGGCTGATTTGTTCAACTCCACGCTTTAGCCATGTTACTCCCGTGTTATTTTCTTTACATTGGCTACCAGTCAAATTTAGAATTGATTTTAAGATTTTAATAATTACTTTTAAAGCCATACATGGCCAAGCACCTGACTACATTTGTAATCTCGTTAATGTTAGGAATTTTTCCACGTATGGTCTTCGCTCAAATTCTGAACTTTTATTAGTACCACCATCCACGAAAACGAAGAAGACACTCGGTGACAGGGCTTTTACTGCTGCTGCACCATCACTCTGGAATAAACTGCCGAGCGCAATAAGGGACGAGGATGATCTCACACGTTTTAAGTCCAAATTGAAGACATTTTTATTTAGAGTTGCTTACAATACGATGTAAGGACTGTTAGAATTGTAAATAACTATTTTTAATTAATTATTTTTTATTTTTTATTTTTTGCATATACAATTTGTTAGGCGCATTTGATCATATACACATGCTAATTTGCGCCATACAAATATTAATTATTATTATTATTATTATCTCTGATCAGGAGTAGTGATGACTAGTATTCTATTCATGGTCTGTTTACCGGTATTAATATTTGTTTGATGGTATTATTTTACAAAACAGACAGGAGCAAGGTCGACAACAACTTAGTTGTCCTGTGGACCGAAACAACCTAGTACGAGAGAAAGTAAGTGTCCTGTGCCAGTGAAATGTTATTAATAATGACGATCACCAAATTACAAGTAATTCGGTAGGGCGTTTTAATGCTACTGCCATAATTTTCAAGGAAAGGTGACTGTTTCTTTGCGGTTTGAATATAAATGAGTGAAAACAGTATTAATATAAATTTTTTCTTTTGTGTTTATGAAAACATAAGTGTGGATGGAGTCAGTTTGCATGTTCAAAGTTGGTTTAAGGCATTAAACAAATGAATATGTGCTGAAACTACGAGAAAAAACAAACAAACAAGCTGTGAAACATGCTGTTTTAGCTGATAATAACTCAACTGTTTCTTACACTTTCCAGCTCCTATCTATTTTTATCCGTTTATAAATCAGAATCAAGAGTTATATTCACACCCAAATTGAATTAAATTTTCTTTTATGTAGGACATCTTCCCAGACAAAGCAACGCAAAGAAGGATTCTCTCTTTCACCATCAAATGTCCAAGTGAAGGTTGTCAGTGGACTGGCGAACTAAGGTCAAAAGACGTAAGTCTTAACTCCATGTCCGTTTAAAATTTTTCTTGCAGCAGCCTTTAAACATTTGCAACAATTTTTTGATGATGACATCTTTAGTGGGGGCACACTGTGTGGGCCACCATTGTTCTCTGATAATAACCTTGAATACTCGATCGGTAACTCCATGTCTCAGGAAACTTAGCCATAAGGAGAAAGTGAAAATTTCACTTTATTATCTTAGTTGAAATAATCCGCGTCAGTCCTGGAGGACTAAAATTGTTATGGTAACAAGCTGGTTTTTAGAAATTCTTTTTACAAGCCCATCTCCGGCCGTTTTACTCAGTTTACTGTCCACCACTAGTTTACCGGGACCACTAATCTAATTGAATTGCTTGAGCGCAGTTCCTTGAGGCATTCCTTTTTTATTATTTTAAGATAATCTGGCCAGGTCTCGGCGTTATGCAAAGCTTTAAACATGATTTCAGGAGGCTCAGATCTCTTCTCTCATTGATTGGACCCATTGATTGACCCATTGGACCCATTGATTGATATCTCTCTCATTGATTGGGAAAAAACAAACAAACAAACAAAAATAAAAGATATTAATCGTTTTGTAATCTTTCTTGGTTTTAAATTTTTTTGTCCAACCCCAGATGATGGATGATGTTAAGTTACTACGTTCTTCTGGTGTCTCATCTCCTCTTTTTCCCAACCCCAACGCCCTCCCCGACTCTTTTTTTTTTAACTAGTTGTTTATTCCGACCAACCGACCGACACTGCATCGACGGTAAACAGAGGTAAAAAGGAGGAATTTGGGTCTAAGTAAATGTAATTAGTAGATTTCCCTTTGTGTCATGAAGCCGACTCAGGCATACAAAACAGTTTCTTCCGAAAAACCTCATTTACCTTACATCTCCAGTTTTCTCACAAACTAGTATAATGTAGTAAAAGTAGTATAGTGGCTTATTATATTACAGGATTGTTGATAACAAATTTGTAGTTTGAGGGAGCTTAAGCACAGACGTTCGTGAGCCACGGACGGCAACCGGAAGTAGAATGTTTCCTTTTTTGGCGTGGCTTTGCTCCTTACCACGGACAGGAAAAGCTCTTGTTGATGACTGTGGCATGACGTTATAAACATGATGGCGTTAAAACGCTCCAAAAAGGGAAAAAATCAAATTACGGTTGCCGTCCGTGGCTCAACCGGCCGTTTTACTTTCAACGGATCTCATTACCTTAGAAACAAATTTATTTTTTAACTTAACTTTTACTTGCAAACAACAGGACCATTTGGAGTCTTGTCCTCTCAAAGTTGTCTCTTGTACGAACCAAAACTGTCACGTGTCAATTGCAAGAAAAGACCTACGAGGGCACGTGACAACCACATGCCAATGGAGGATCATTCCCTGCACTTATTGTAACACACCACATCCAGCATGTGAAACTGAGGTAAAAATCTTTATTTGTGATGGTTTTATTTTTAACTGAAGATAAATGAAAGCTAAGTAGAGTGTTAGTGTCTTAAACAACCATGACTTGCATGGAAGTGCGTTCGATGATCTCAATCCCAGCCTCTCTTTCCTTTGCCAAGTTGGTGATGATGTTATCCGCTCCTGCAAAATCTGCGGGGGATGCCAGATACGCGTCTCAAGATCCGGTCCATTCATTCAATCAACGTGTCCTATACAATCTCGACTCCAATCTGTATCAGGAGTGCGTTCTTTCTATGTTGAACGCAAATTAAAAGTAGACAAGAGAACGCGATAAAATTAGTGTATTTTCTCTTTGATTATGGTGGCTTCTATTTTGCCCATAAAAAGGAAATATTAAATCAGTCCAGTCAATCAACATTGGGTCTTGGTGACCCTTTGGTGCTGGTTAGACCCCCAGCATATCAAATGCTACTGAGACAAGTAAAATAATCGGTGACAAAACCATTGATTATAAATTAAACTACATGTTAATTAAGAATTCAAATTTAAAATAATTTAAAAATCGTACCACGCGAAATATAGAACTAATACACTTTTAAATGCCTCCAAGGAATGGAAGGCGGAATGGTGCAAAATTCAAGGAATCAAAATCGCTTCCAACATCAACAAGCAACCTGCAGTTCAACATTTTCTTTCTAGATCAACAATAAAATCCGTCCAACTTCAACGGCAAATACAATAACCAGCATTTAAAACATAATCCAGCAACGAAAATAAGTCAACACCAACAACAATTCCTCTCGTCTTCAACAACGAATCACCTCAAAACCAACATCGAACAGAGTCTCAACTTCAACAACACAAAATTCGTTCAACAATTTGGGTCATCTTTGTTTCCCCCTTAATCTGTCATTGACTTTTTGCAGATCCAAATTTGATTTTGATATTTTTTTCATCTAAATCTTTTGGTAACGAGATTTTTCAGGTTTTCCTTCAAGCCTGGGGGAGTTTGGGGGATTATAATTTATTTACCACAAATTTGCACCTCCCAATCATTTTGGAGTGCAACCATGGGAACCTTCCCCTGTAATTCAATATTTGAAATTAAAATCAGAGCAACATTTATTTTACAAGACAAAGGTTGAAGTTTGTTTCTGCTAAATTGACATTATGAAAATTGTAAGTTCTTGGAGGGTACACAATAGGTTTTAGGAATGTAAAATGTGGGATTTTACTTAATTCCTACTTCACTTTACAACATATAAGCTTCTGGTGAGACAAGATTCAGGATGTTAAAATCCAACTTTAGATATTCAGGAATTCTTAGCTATTTTAGAATTCAGGAGTCCAAGAAAAACTTAAGTGGGAATCAGGGTTTGTGGGCATATTGTGGACCCTCTTGTACAATTTTCATGTTGAGTTGAACACAATTGTTTAGTATAAGACAAACAATATGATTTTAGTTAAACGGCGTATTTGTAAACACAACAGAACACTCAGGAAAGCACTAGAAGCAGAGTGCAGACATTAGACACATGAAATACTCTTAAATATTTACGGCTAACAAAAACACAGAATAGAAATAGTGCTATTTCTCGGATCAATTCTTGCAAGACTCTTACGAATGCGATCTCGCTGGATTCTGATTCCCCGAGAGCAAAAATATACACGAATCATGGATGATCCAACAAAGCAGCCATGTTCTTGCATAAGGTTCCTAACTTTTTGGTCCACCTCATCATCACTAATTTCGTCAAATTTTGACAAATATATACTCTAGTCCAAACTCAGCCACTCTGCGCTGAATTGTCCGGCGTGATACCAATAACATTCGAGCAATTTCATTCCAGTTAAAGCCCAGTGACCTCAGCTCAATTAGAGTTTCCTCATGTATATCAAACTTGGGTCTTCCTGGATGCCCCGTATTAACACTTTCTGGTACATTAAATGACAAAACTGCTACTTGAGAGCATCTCGAGCGACAAGGAAAATCACCATGACGAATATAGTCCAAGTACATTAGCTGGAGATTGTGTGCAATTTATGACAATGTAGCAGCAACTGAATGTGAATAATGGACAAGAGGAAGCACGTTTCGTAAAGCTTGCACAGCATTTTCAGACCTTTCCAGAAGAGTTTCGTCTAAGGAATAGTTTGTAGTAAAGTTTGACGCTTTCAAATGCTCATAATCTAAGACTAGCTGTTCCAAATCTATAAAAAACAAGTCCCATCCGATTTCATACCGTGGGGTTCTGGGTACGAGTCTGTGTATTATGGGATATGGGACTCAACACCCACATAGCCAGAAATAGCACACCGAACTTTACAACATCCTCAAGTTTGGTGTTAATCAAGCGAATATGAGGCAAGATACAGCCATTCAAAAACTCCAAATTTGACCAAGAAATGTATGGAACGCTGGACGTGACGGATGAATTGTCCGGCGTTCCATACATTTCTTAGTAAATTTTTTAAGTTTTTTAATGACTGTATCTCGCCTAATATTCGCTTGATTAACACCAAACTTGAGGATGTTGTAAAGTTCGGTGTGCTCTTTTTGGCTATCTGGGTAATGAGTCCCATATCCCATAATACACAGACTTGTACCCAGACCCCCACGGTATGAAATCTTGCAATGGCTGGCAGCTCCACCGGCCGCCATCTTCTATTTCCCAGCATGCCGTACGATGAATTTTTTCGGTCCCAACCTCCCCTGACCATAGCCAGTCGCTCGTCCCCAAATTGTTGAACGAATTTTGTGTTGTTGAAGTTGAGACTCTGTTCGATGTTGGTTTTGAGGTGATTCGTTGTTGAAGACGAGAGGAATTGTTGTTGGTGTTGACTTACTTTCGTTGCTGCATTATGTTTTAAATGTTGGTTATTGTATTTGCCGTTGAAGTTGGACGGATTTTATTGTTGATCTAGAAAGAAAATGTTGAACTGCAGGTTGGTTGTTGATGTTGGAAGCGATTTTGATTCCTTGAATTTTGCACCATTCCGCCTTCCATACGAAGGCACGGTTAATCCATGGTGTCTTAAGATTACAGTCGTACCTGTATCAAACATTTATCGGTCAGTAGTCAAAGTCCCAAAAATTACGTCCCTTGTTTACAGTAACTGTAATTTTGACATCTATTAAACGGTCACCTCCATTAAGCGGCCTTTTTCATTTTATCGCTGCAGTTTCTTAACAAAGTAAGTATAAAGTTGTCAAATGTCACATAAAATGTCACTTTTATCGTGTATTCTGTGCAACCTGTATTAAGAATCATTCCGCGAGAGTGACCGCTTCATACAGGTTCGACTGTATCTAGAATTACAAAAAAATATATATATATATAAGGCTTAATGCAATTCACTGAGGTCTAACGATTGTATCTACTTTTAAGCCTCATCATCAAGAGTGTAAGAAATATCCCTTAAAATGTCCAAACAGCTGCGGAGCAATCACCGCGAGAGAGGAGGTAGGTTTTACTTATTTATATATTTAACCAATATTACCCAGGTTCATCTAACAAGAAAAGGCTAGTTTACATAGAGGTGTAACTAAAATCAAAGTATTAAAATAGCAAACAACAATGACAGTAATAATAACTCAAACTCACAACACATTTATAATGCAAAAATGTCAAAATGTAGCCTTAGTTTTTGAAAGTTGGCGTTTGATTTTGAACTTCAATTTGTCAAATTCGTTAATGCCACGAACATATAATATATTCAGAGGCGGGTTTTAAAACGTGTGTGCACCATTTTAGTTTTTTGCCGAGTAATACCTAATTGATATCAGCCGCAATAGCATCAGAACTATAACAGTACTTACTAGTAAATATAAAATAGTTGGTGTGATAGTTATGTGGTATCAGGCTAGTCAAGCTAATAAACGTAACATTGGAATACTTCTGTCTAATTATACCTCACTGTTTTAACCGTTCTCTTTAGATCTTATCCCACCTTGAGAAGGACTGTATGTTGACAGTGATTTCCTGCCCTTATGCTCGGATGGGCTGTACCAAGAAGGTAATTTCTGATAACAGGGAGAAAAAGCCGTACATCGATAGGACGTTTCAAAAAGTCTCACTTAACAGAATTTAAATCTTCCATGGGAGTTGCGGATCAATGCCGAAAGGGGGGAACGCTTGGATACAATTACGAGCGAGACCGTTTTGACTTCTTATGCAGCTGTCGCTGGAGCAAACTTCAGTGTGTAGACTTAAAATGACTGTCTTGCAGCAACGAAGTCAATAAAACTTACTCGACTAGGAAAGGAGGAAAATTCCAAAACATCTTCCAAAATCAGCCAAATTAACTATCGTCACTGGAGAAAGGCTAAATAATTGAAGACGCTGTTTTAAAAAGCATAATGTGACAAATGGACACCCTCTTGTTTTGTTGACTCAGCAATTTTCAGATCTTTTATCGATGGCGAGTATTTTATTGACGTGTTGTTGATAATTCTCAAAACTCATTCATAATTCCTTAAGAGAAAACTGAGGACAGTGAAGTTAAAAAAATGTGATCTTAATTATTATAAAATTTGGTGCATGCACCTTTGCTCTGATTTTCTCCAAGAATTATAAATAGCTTGAGAAACTATTTTAAAAACTTTCGAATTAGGGTGTCTCATCCTGTTTCCAAAGACTAGCTTCAACGGCTGCTCCTCGGTTTTCCAACCCACTTCTGGGTGTTTGCAAATCGGATGAAACACTCTTCCTCGTGTTTGATATATAGCATGAAATTTAGATTTCTATCAGTATGCAGATAAAACGACAATATTGGCTCAGATCATACGCAAAAAAGTTGCGATGTGTTGTTGAATAAGTATCGATGGGCAGAATTCAACTGCTCACCATCGCTAGTATTGCTGGCAGACGTTCTTCCGAATACTTATAGCTAGTGAGGAATTGAACATTTTAGCTACTATCAGTGACATAACAAATTAAGTTGCAGAATACCTCACCATCATAATAATTAAAGATAATAGCAGTTTTTTTATATTCTCCAGTTTCAGCGAAGAGAAGTTGAAGTTCATCTTGAATCTGGCACTGGACTGCACCTTCACCTGGCTTGTGTAAAGTTGAATAGAAAAGAAGACAACTTGATTAAGGCCAGAACAGAATTGCGTAATACTCAGGAAAAGTTAAATGAAACAGAAGACAACTTGATTAAGGCCAGAGAAGAATTGCGTAATACTCAGGAAAAGTTAAATGAAACAGAAGACAACTTTATTAAGGCCAGAGAATAATTGCGTAATACTCAAGAAAAGTTTGAAGAAACCAAACAAAAACACGAAGAGAAGATAAATAGTCTTGAAAAAATACTCTGCTTGCATTGTCTGGAAGAACATGAGTGGAAAATCAGCGGCTTCAATGAACAATTGAGACTGGCAGAAACAGGCGAAGAAATCAAAATAGATAGCTCTCCGTTCTATACTGGAGCATGTGGCAGATATGGTTATAAATTTAAAATACGTTTGTATATAGTTAAAGTGTTTGTTGCCGGTCTTGCAGAACCGGCTATCCAGCTCTCGGCATATTTTGTTATTATGAAAGGTGAATGCGATTCCCTTTTACCCTGGCCTTTTCGCAGAAAAGTTAATTTTACGTTGGTTGATCAACAAGAATATTTAAATGATAGGGAGAACATTGTTAGGTCAATAAAACCCGACCCTACAAACGACGGGGAGTGGAATATGAGGCCTGTGACCGACGAAAATTATGGAAGGAAGTTTGGATATTCCTTATTTGGCAGCACACTGAGACAAAGGCGCTTTATTGTAGATGACACTATTTACCTTAAGGTAACAGTCCTTCCATAAGAAAAGGTATAATTTAAATAACAAAAAAGCTGACGAGAACAGAGAATTTCAACCTTAGTAAGTACCACAGACTGTTTAAATTTGCCACATCATATGATCTCCCATAATAGGCAGTTAGCTCTCAGTAGCGCGCTCATAACGTTTTTGCTTTAAAATCACTGCAGGTATTCGTCGAGAGAAACAGTAACCTGTTTCATGGTGGGCATCTAAAAGTCGTTAAAAGTGTTGGGCGTAGTATTATAACTTTGACAGTTCTAAGACAGCTAATTTCAAATTTTGCAACAATATAAAACTCCTCACTCTTTAAAAAAAATTTTCCTTTCATTTTGTTAGCTTTTTGCATGTTTGGCGGGAAAATGTTATTATCATAAAAATGGCGCCAAAATTTGTTTTAAAGAACGTGCTAGGAGGATCTCAAAACGAAATTTGTATATCTATTTTTGACCTGACATGCTATTTTTCTTAAATGTTTATTGACCGTTTCTTGTCTATTCGTTTCAACTGTCCTTTATCTCGTGCAGTCTCTTCTCGTTTAATTCCGCTTCTCGCCTTAGTTTGTAATTCGCACGCATTGCAATTTACTTCGCGCCGTTCGGTTTTTATCTGAACGCCTGAAACAGGCTACTTCCTCTCCGCTTTCGACACTTTATCTTGAATTGTTATAGACGGTAGTTAGTAGATACAAACAGTGCGTTCAAAATTTGCTTGAAAAATAGAAAAAATCTCGCTTAGATATATATAAATAAATCACAAAATTTCCGGAATTCCATCCGGTATTTTGGGGGCACCTCAATAGTTACTCCTCTTGTCCTCTTTGGAACGGGACTTTGGAAAGTTCCTTTCTCCACTAATCATTTTTGCCGTTGATAGTCTCCTTTCTCGAAGAACCACGCTGTATCGTAAATGAAGAGTATCGTCTCTTTCGGTTGGTTTGCTGTTTTGAGAAAAACGCCTGGGAGGAGAGGGTGAATCATGTCTTCTAAACGATGTCCATACCGTTTGTGAATTTTCAATATTCTATTTTACTTTTTTATAGTTAGAAATATAGATTTTATCATCATTACTATCTTTCAAAATTAGTTTAAAGTGTATAATAGTATATTATTGTAGTATTGGTATGATTGTATTTTATTGTATGTTATTATATTTTTAGCATTATATCGTTTTATGGATTTTTTATTAAGTTCTAGACTGTTTCAGTGAAGTTACAGTATTCTATATATTTTATTATATATAATTAGAAATAATCATCATAACTATCCTTCAAAATTAGATTGATATGTATATTAGTATTATTGTAGTATCAATATGAGTATCTATTATGGTATGCTATTATATTTTTAGCATTTTTATTGATGTGTAATTTAACGTAATGGCTGTGAAGTGATTTTTAAAATAAACACCTACCCAACGTCCAAGGAAACCCTTAAACAGTTTTTGACATCCTATGTTCCTTTGTTAAGACGTTGCGACCACATCCTCGAAAGTCGGGGGTTGATGGTTTGGTCTGTACGAATAATTAACAGGCGAAATCGGTATGATCTTATGAAAAAAGCTACATGCAGAACAATTTGAGTTTTCTTCTTCTGATTGGCCAGAGAATTTCTGGCATTGCACTTTCTGGTTGTGTATAATAGACTTAATTGAGTCTCCACAGTTTTAAGTAAATTTCAAGTAAGAGTAAAAACATGGCCTCCAAGAAAAGCAGCATTTTTTTTGAATTTTTTTTTTCATAATTATGGCTAGGTAGATAGACAGTTAGCATATAATAATTAATTTAAAAAGCTGATGGAATTACCTCGTATAAATAAAGTTATCTCATCGTATCGTATCGTAGTTAAGCTGTTTTCATCGCGCCACTTTTGTCCCCAAATGACATCTTATAGCTTCTAAAATAAACCCCCACTCAGATAATCATTTTGGCAATCTCCCACACGGCCAGGGGGCTCACGTGAGCGGAGCACTTTAAGAATAGTTGTATTCCTGGGAGCCTACGGCCTAAAAAATTGCATAAGCGGCTTGAATTGTTGACTGGATTAAGTATTTTTTATTTCTCTCTCTGCTTTTCACTTTCTTCCCTCGATATCATGTAAAGTATACATCGATAGGATTTGGATGTATAAGTGGCCTCTCAGTTTCGCATTTTCAGAGCTGGTGCTTTAGACAAGTTTTCAATGTGCACGGATGCGACAATAAAAAAAGAGTGAAGTCAATATTCCCGTGAATATTAGATAAGACCGGACCTTTCCAGGCTTTAGAGAGGTTGGGACGAACTCGAGATCTTTTCCGAGCAGGAAAAAAATGCACGAAAGTCTCCATGAGCTGGTGAAACATCTTTGTACACTCTATTTTTATAAGAACGCTGAGGCTGAGATTAACTAAAATTTAAGAACATACTAATAACATAACCCGGGCTGACAGTCGGTTTAAAACATATTTTGACCAAACGTTTTTAAAATGAAAAGTATAAATTAACATCGGAAATAAATTAACGTTAATAAATTAACGTAGTATAAATTAATGTCGTAACATTATATTGCTAGTTTTTACTTGCCTGTGTAAAAGTAGAAATACGGATAAAATAATACATGTAAAACTTCAGTCTATACAGTCCCATTAACCCAAATGATACACGGGCACATTTTAACATTAACAACGGATTCCTTATTGCATACCTGGTACATAGTGGAACATCTCATTTTCTGTAGGACTTAGGCTGTATTTTTTGTTTTTATCTTTCAGCCTCCATTTGCCAAAAAAACTTAACGGAGTTCAGCCTCAGCTCCAAAATTAGACGTTCTTATATATTTAACAACTATTCACCGAAGTGGAGGTGGCTAGTGGAGGATATCCACCGCTAGCCACAGACACTGAGGTGAATAGTTGTCTAAGTATATACTAAAACAGTGAGATAATATATACCACAAAAAGATGATTTTAATTCATTTATTCCTACCATACGTAAGCTATTAGGTATGTGCAACAAAGCATGCCCCAGGGAATTGTCTGCGTGCGCATGATACGCTAACAGTGCCACGCTTTAATACTTATTATACTAAAAATGCCATGGCTTATAGAGGCCCAATACTGTGTAATGCTATCATTGCCCAGGACAAGGACTGCACGGATACGGACTGTAAGGATCTAGCAAAGAAAGTCCGCTCAATCGATATCTTCAAGGAGTTAACGTATATGGAATTTTAAAATAGGATCAAGGGTGCGAGGATTTTACGGTGTATATATATTTTATTCTTATTATTTTGCACGACCCCACAAGCTGCAGAGCTTTAATTTGTATCGTGCTGAAATAAAGGCTGTCTGTCTGTCAGTCTGTCTTCCGCCCCAAAGGGTATGGTTTTTGGTCCGTTTCGGTCTAAAAAGGGGGAAAAGATTTTGACCATTATGGTCTTAAATCGGGTATGGTTTTCAAGGGAACCATGAGAGCGTATAAACGTATTTGTCTTTTCAACTGCAAATGAATAGTGGAGAAAGAGAAACATTCGAGCTGAATTTTCGGATGAATTTTACCACTTCTTTACCTCAGCGGTGATGCGAAGCTTAATTACGCTACATTTTATAACCGTAACGTTCATTATACTACTAAATTAATAAAATGCTTAAACAATATGTTGACTTCACTTGGACATGGTAATAGATTCGCAAACCAACTACAACTTTCAGAAGCCAGGGCTGGAAAACGGGTTTGGATTTTAGAGGCCACGTCTGAAAACGGGTGTGGAAAATGGCATGTTTTGGTCTGAAATAGGGTCAGGATTTGAAGGACCGGGCGGCCTACCTCTTCCGAGAATTCCGAGGCGTAACCCCCTCTCCCTCCCCCAGGGACGCGCGCTTTTTCACGTGACATACAGCTGATTCACTTATATGACTGCGAGCAAGTCACGGTTGGTTTTGGTTTTACTAACCAATCACTGAGCTCCTGCTCTCCCTCGGCAGCGAGCCAAGGTGGACAGCCAGCTTTGTCCTCACCTGCATGAGTATTTGGTTAAAACCCAGGTTCATTTTGTCTTCTTTTCCTTTCTTTTCTTCTGGCTGTCCTCGTTTTAGCCTGCTTGCAGACGACTCAGGCTGTTTTCTTTCCTATTTTCGTTATTGCACTCGAGTGCAGAAGACGTCTGGAGCCAGGCAGGCTATCCTCCGTTCGTAGCGCCTCGCGTGCATGCACAGAAAGGAAACACGCAGGTAATGTGTGACACGAGAATGAATTTAATCTGTGCTTAAAGCTGACAGCTCTGACAAAAGAAAAAATTCCAGGTCATCCATAACTGATCCGAAACGAAGTGAGACTTTCTCCCCACCCAACGACGCTGCGTAAGATTATGGCGGAAGCTCGAGCAAATTCTTCTCTTGGTGGATACGATGAGAATTTTGTGGATGATGTAGAAGACGAATGGAATTGTCCAATATGTGAGTTACCTTTGAAAGAGGCGGTCCAAACGGGGGTATGCGGCCATCGATTTTGCAGGCAGTGTCTTGACGAACACTTCATGAGGTTAGCTTTCCAGAATTGTTAAAATATGTTATTAAGGCTCGACTGTTGCGGGAAGAAAGCGTTTGTCAGGGGAAGGAAATTAGTTGGAACTATTCATCATCGGTATAAGTGAAAGCCTGTGATAGTAAGTAAGTAAGTAAGTAAGTAAGTAAAACCTTTATTAAAGTGTCAATTTATTTAGCCTAGGTAGACTAATTGGGAACACTTATAAAATATCGTACTAGTGAAAGTTAGATATTTACAAGGAAGTGATTAAAATTAACGCCGAATATGGGAGATCCTGTGTAGCTTATCATGACAAGATAAAATTAAAATTTAAAAACCAAAATGATTCTATTGAATACAAAGATTACAGCAATTGCTGTTATTAGCTAGGCTCTTACCTACCGGAGACTCAGGCACTGATCATGAAACGCAATGATTTCCCGGAATTGTGCATTGATTACACAAAATATTCATGACCATTCACGCTGTTGGCGAGTGAGCGCTCCTTGGTATTTGTTAGTCGATAAGAGGTACAACGAATGAAGGGAACCAAAGTCGAACAAATTTTCTGAATGGGTCTACTGCGTTGTTACAGAAAACAACAGCAATTTGTTGCAGGCATATTTTCAGATACTCATAAATGCGTCATATTTAACTTGTTCAGAGCTATACTTGGGGCTATGAAGACAGATAGCGCAGTCCCTTCAACTTTCGCTGTTAGCTTGTCAATGGTTTCGAGGGTGAACGTTTCCAAACATACCCATGTCTTGTTCAGTTAAATAGTTTTCCTGGTTTTTACTACAGCTAGCTTTTGAAAAAAGTTGTATTTTCTCTGAAATGAATGGAGAGAGACATTGGCCACTGAAAGTATAAATAATACGCGAGGCCCAACCCACAACGCGGAGTCAGAACGTTGATTTTCTCGTGAGTCTTAAGTGCGTGTGCATGCAGCTCGGCACGCCTCTTGTCAGTCTTCCTCTCCATTTCTTCATGCTTCCCAGACGTTTCGCTGTGAGACCGTGCGCGCTCTTACTTTCCTTACTTAGACAGCCTAACGGCAGAAGTACTTACTGTTCTGCAGTCTAGACTTATCCGAGAAGTGCCCCCTACTGGTCAGTGATAGTTGAGTGAGCACTTTTTGCACGTCGCATTTTCACGCCGTACAAGGCAATTTTCGCGCGAGCTCTCGCGAGTATCTCTGATGAATAGTGTCGACTAGTATTCTATTTATAGTCTGTTTACCGATATTAATAATTGTTTGATGGTGTTTTTTTACAAAACAGACAGGAGCAAGATCGAGAGCAACTTAGTTGTCCTGTGGACCGAAACAACCTGGTACGAGAGAAAGTAAGTGTCCTGTGACAGTGCAATGTTAGGTAATAATGATGATTAACGAATTACAACTAATGATATGCTGTTCAACGTTTCGATGATACTAACATCATTATCAAGGCAAAGTGACTGTTTCTTCGTGGTTTGAATATAAATGAGTGAATTTTTTTTCCTTTTGTGTTTATGAAAACAGCTTAGCGCGGATGGGGTCATGTTCGACGTTGGTTTAAGGCATTAAACAAATAAAAATGTGCCGGAACTACGAGAAAAATTTTCTACGAGCTACGAGAACTTCTCGAACATGCTGTTTTAGCTGATATCAACTCAATAGGCCATTTTCATGATGGCGTCATTTTACTACAACTACCAGAATTCATTTCGTTTTCCTTTTCAAATGCAAATTTTGTAATCCCAGTGGAGAGCAAAGAACAATAGCTCTAATTAGCATGAGAAAAGAAAAACCAGAAGGATTCTGGTAGTTGTAGTAAAATGACGCCATAGTGAAAATGTCCTATTGCTGCTTACACTTTTCAGCTCGTATCTTTTTTTATCCGTTTATAAATCAGAATCAAGTCTTACATTCACACAGCCAATGGAATTAACTTTTTTTTTAATGTAGGACATTTTTCCAGACAAAGCAACGCAAAGAAAGATTCTTTCCTTTATTATCAAATGTCCAAGTGAAGGTTGTCAGTGGACTGGCGAACTGAGATCAAGAGACGTAAGTCTTAACTCTATGTCCGTTTAAAGTTTTTCGTGCAGCAGCTTTTTAATTTGCAACATTTTTTTAATGGAAGAATGTCTCTTGTGGGGCACCGTGTGAGCATCATCGTTCTCACCTCTAATGAGTCTGATGATAATCTTGAATACTCGGTAACTCCATGTGAAAGGGAACTTAGCCTCATGGATAGATGTAAGGAGAAAGTGTACATTTGACTTTATATCGTAGATGAAATAATTCGTGTCAGACCTGGAGAACTAAGATTGTAGTGGTAGCAAGCTGGAAAGAAAGAAACAAACAAACAAACAAAAAACAACAACAAGGAAGATATTGAAAATGATGTATTATTCAGTAAGTGACACAGGCATACTCGGAAATCCGAGTGATCCTATCAGGAGTCGAACCTAAGACCTTCCGATTACTATTTCGGATATTTTAAGCCTGGAATGATATTAATCACTTTGTAATCTTTCTAGGTTTTAAATTTTTTTGTCCGCCGGCTCCAGATGATGGAAGATGTTGAGTTACTGCGTTCTTAGGGTTTCTCACCTCTCCTTTCTCCCAACCCTAACCCGTTACTCACCTCTCTTGTTTTTTTAATATATTTTTTTACTTTTGAAACTGCATCGACGGTAAACAGAGGCAAAAAGGGGGAATTTTGGTCTCAGTTTTTTTTGTCTGAGTTCAGTTCCCCTTTGTGCCAATCAGTTTCTTCCGGCCAAACACAGTAGGGTTTGGTTATATCGAACCTCATTTACCCTGAATTTCCAGTTTCCTCGAAACATAGTATAGTATAGTATAGTAAAAATAGTATAGTGGCCTATTATATGACGGGATTGTTGATAACAAGTTTGTACTTTGACAGCGTAACATGTCTTTCATTATCAGCTACCGTATTGTGATCACGAGCGCCCGGCCGTATTACGGATCTCAGTACCTCAGGAACTGATTTATTATTTAAATTCTATTTTTTACTTGCTTTATTGACAAAAGGACCATTTGGAGTCTTGTCCTCTCAAACCTGTCTCCTGTACAAACCAAAACTGTCACGTGTCAATTGCAAGAAAAGACCTACAAGAGCACGTGACCACCACGTGCCAATGGAGGATCATTCCCTGCACTTATTGTAACGCGCCACATCCATCATGTCAAACTGAGGTAAAAATCTTTATCTGTTACGGTGTCATACTTTTTAACTGAAGATGAGTGAAAACTAATTAGAGTGTAAGTGTCTTACATAACCAACACTTACACAACCATGACTTGGCCATGGGAGTGCGTTCGATGATCTCAATCCCAGGCTCTCTCCCCTTTGCCAAGTTGGCGATGATGTCATCCGTCCCTGCAAAATCTGCGGGGGATGCCAGATATGTGTCCTAAGATCCATTCATTCAATCAACGTTGTCCCATTCAATCTCGACTCCAATCAGTATCAGGAGTGCGTTCTTTCTACGTCGAACGCAAATTAAAAGTAGATAAAAGAACACGATAGAATTAGACTATTGGTGTATTTTCTCTTTGATTACAGTGGCTTCTATTGTCCATATAAAAGAAACATTAATTCATTTCAATCAATCAATCAATCAATCAATCAATCAATCAATCAATCATCACTCACTCACTCACTCACTCACTCACTCAATCAATCAATCAATCAATCAATCAATCAATCAATCAATCAATCAATCAATCAATCAATCAATCAATCGTCATTCCAACGTTGGGTCTTTTGGTGTTGGTTAGACCCCAGCATCGACTGTTACTGAACCAAAAAAATAATCGGTGAGAAAACCATTGATTACTAAATTAAGCTACATGCTAATTAAGAACTTAATTAAAAAGTCTACCACGCGAAATAGAACAAACAACCTTCACCAAGGCACCGCGGTTTATCCATCGTGCCTTTAATATTTTATATCTTAAGGTTCATTGTAAAGAGTGTAAGAAGTATCCCTTACATTGTCCAAACAGCTGCGGAGAAATCATCGCGAGAGAGGAGGTAGGTTTTATTTATTTAACTAATATTTGTCCAGGATTTTTTTATTAATTCTATTAGTAAAAGCTACCTACTGAGTATCAAAGTAGCAAACAACGATGACAGTAATAACACAAGCTCACAACACATATTTACAATATAATTTATTAAAATTTCAGAATTTAGCCTTTTTAAATGTTGGCGTTTGGTTTTGAATTTGTCAAATTCGTCAATATCACGAACATATATATTCAGAGGCAGGATATAAAACGTGTGTGCACCATTTTATTTTTTGAGTAATCCCTAATTTATATCAACTTCACTGGGATCAGAACCATAACAGAACATTAAAATATAATAGTCGGTTTTAGTTCACTGGTATTAATCAAGCTAGAAAACGTAACACTGAAATACTTTTGTCGACTGGAAGTATAACTGTTTTAACCCGTTCTCTTTAGATCTCATCCCACCTTGAGAAGGACTGTATGTTGACAGTTATTTCCTGTCCTTATGCTCAGATGGGCTGTACCAAGCAGGTAATTTCTGATAACAGGGATAAAAAGCCGTGCATCGATAGGACGTTTCAAAAAGTCTCACTTTTTGAATAGTCTTGAAATCTTCCGTGGGAGTTGCGGATCAATGCCGACAGGGGGGAACGCTCGGATAGACTTCTTGTGCAGTAGTCGGTGGTGCAAACTTCAGTGTGTAGACTGAAAATGATCGTCTTGTGGCAACGAAGACAATGTAACGTACTTGACTAGTAAACACCAAAAACGATAATCCGAAAACACCTTGGAAAATAAGCTAAACTATGGTCACTGGGCATGAAGAGAGGCTAATAATTGAAGACGTTATTTTAAAAGGCATAATGTAACAAATGGAATACCGCTTGTTTTGCATGTTGACTCCCGATTTTCAGATCTTATATCGATGCCGCGAGTATTTTATAAACGTTTTGATTGATAATTCTCAAAACTCATTCATAATTCATAAAGAGAAAATTAAGGAGAGTGAAGTTAAAAAATGTGATCTTAAGGTTACCCGGGACCTTCAGAGGTGTCTTCAGAGGTGTCTCGCGTTTAAGCGATGTAGCGCGTCCGGTTTAAACTGTAGATACCTAAACCCCTATATCAAATAGAGCTGACTATCAAACCATACCAAGAATTTTGAAATAAAATAAATTGTCGAATTTTTCACGACCTCTAATTGCGAGCGTCCGAATCACCTTTTTAAAGCTACAAGTCAAAGTGAATTTTGTTTTTTGCTAATTTAATTTGCTCCTCAGTTTCCGGACCCAAAGCGCTAAAAAAACGTGTCTGCGTTTTGCCATATTCAATCGCAGTGAAAAGTTATAGAGCATTTTCGAAATAGGATGAAAAAAATGTGGAGTAATCGTACAAAAATCGCTCTCGGAGAAAAAATATTTTAAAAGAAAAAATTCGCAGACACGTTTTTGTTGTTTCTTTGTTAAACTAGCTACTGCCCAAATTTGAAGGCGAACGAACAAATTCCTTTTGAGTTTTAGCTCTTTCAAGTGGCTCCTCCAAGTGAAAAAAAATTTATTCGAGAAAACAGCGCTAAAAATTCGGCAATCCATTTTATTTCAAAATTCTTGGTTTAGTTGGATAGCCAGCTCTATAAGCTTTAATTTGATATAAGGGTTCAGGTATCTACAGTTTAAAGCGGACGCGCTACATCGCTTGGACGCGAGACACCTCTGAAGGTACCGGGTAACCTTAATTATTATAAAATTTGGTGCATGCACCTTTTCTTTGATTTTCTCCAAGAATTGTAAATTGATTGAGAAGCTATATCAAATTCTCGAATTAGGGTGTCTGTTTTCAAACACTAGCTTCAAAGGCTGCTCCTCGGTTTTCCAACCCAATTCTCGGTGTTTGCAAATCGGATGAAGCACTCTTCCTCGTGTTTGATATATAACATGAAAATTAGATTTCTATCAGTATGCAGATGAAACTCATTTTCTCATGAAAAGCTTTGCACTTAGCTTCGCTTTCGTAATGAGGTTAAAAGCAACTCGGAATTGGCCTAATAGAATTTTAACTTGAAAATACCAGAAACCTGGCATTTGTCTGTGGAACGGCCGCCATTTTGTCAATTCTAAGTTGGGTCTTCCGGGTGAAACGACAATATTGGTTCAGATCATACGCAAAAACAGTTGCCGGCGATGTGTTGAATAAGTATCGATTGGCAGAATTCAAGTACCTTCTATCGCTCGTATTGCTGGCAGACGTTCTCACGAATACTTATAGCTAGTGAGGAGAAGGAACATTTTAGCTACTGTCAGTGACGTAACAAATTAATTTGCAGAATACCCACCATCATAAGATGGTAGCAGGGTTTTTTATTCTCCAGTTTCAGCGAAGAGAAGTTGAAGTTCATCTTGAATCTGGCACGAGACTGCACCTTGACTTGGCTTGTGTAAAGTTGAATGAAACAGAAGACAACTTGATTAAGGCCAGAGGAGAATTGCGTATTACTCAAGAAAAGTTAAATGAAACAGAATACAACTTGATTAAGGCCAGAGAAGAATTACGTAATACTCAAGAAAAGTTTGAAGAGACCAAACTAAAACACGAAGAGAAGATAAATCGTGTTGAAAATAAACTCTTGCATCATCTGGAAGAACATACGTGGAAGATCAGCGGCTTTAATGAAAAAATGAGACAAGCAGAAACGGACAAAGTAATCAAAATAGAAAGTGCTCCGTTCTACACTGGTGCATTTGGCAGATATAGGTATAAATTTAAAATACGCTTGACTCTAGAAGGCGGCTTTGGCTCTATTATTTGTCTCTCGGTATATTTTGTTATAATGAAGGGTGAATACGATTCCATTTTACCCTGGCCTTTTCACAGAAAAGTTAAATATACGTTGGTTGATCAACAAGAAGATTTAAATGATAGAAAGAACATTGTCATGTCAATAACACCCGACCCTACAAAAGACGAGGAGTGGAATAAGAGGCCTGTGACTGACGAAAATAATGGAAGGAAGTTCGGATTTTCATTATTTGATTCCACACTGAGAGAAAGGCGCTTCATGGTAGATGACACTATTTTCCTTCAGGTAACAGTTCTTTCATAAGAAAAAGTATAATTTAAATAAAAAAAAAATAGCTGACAAGAACTGAGAATTTCAACCTGAGTAATTACATTACCGAAGACTGTTTAAATTTGCCACATCATATGATCTCCTATAATAGGCAGTTAGCTCTCACTAGCGCGCTCATAACATGTTTTTGCTTTAAATTCATTGCAGGTGACATTTATCGAGAAAAACAGTAGACTGTTTGATGGTGGGCATCTAAAAGTCCTTTTAAGGACTCTCAAAGTTATATTTTATTTTAATATTTTTTCAAAGGGGACTTGGCCCACATGCTGTGTTGGGCTGTAGTATTATAACTTTGAGAGCTCTATAAGGCAGCTAATTTGAAATTTTGCAACAATATAAAACTCCTCACTCTTTAGAATCTTTTTTTTCCCTTCATTTTGTTAGCTTTTACATGTTTGGCGGGAAAATGTTAGAATCATAAAAATGGCGTCAAAATTTGTTTTTGTGCTATCCAATGATGGTTTCTTGAAGAACGTGCTATAAGGATCTCAAAACCAAATTTGTATATCTATTTTTGACCTTGCATGCCTTTTTTTCTCAAATGTACATGTTCATTGATCGTATCCTGTCTATTTGTTTCAACTGTAATTGTATGTAACAACTCTGTAATGAGGCAGCCTTATTGTATAAGCCCTATAACTGTGGTTTCTCCTAGGGCTTTCTCACCACTTTCTCTGTAATATATATATCTTTTTACTCTTATTTTGCTTTTTTTGTAACGTGTGTGGTGAAATATGTATAAAAAGCAAACGATATTAATGTTTTCAAAGTTGAGGTTTCCCTCATTTCAAGCCCCTTTTCTAGCGTGCGAGGGCAGATTACTCAGACTACCCCCCCCCCCCAACCCTTCTTTTAACAAAGAGCATAGGGCCTGTAGTAGCTTTTAACTCTTTTCTCGCTCTCTCCCCTCCCACCCAACCTTATCTCGTGCAGTCTCTTCTCGTTTAATACCGCTTCTCGCCTTAGTTTGTAATTCGCACGCATTGCAATTTACTTCGTGCCATTCGGCTTTTATCTGAACGCCTGGAACAGGCTACTTCCTCTCCGCTTTCGAAACGTCATCTTGAATTTTGTAGAGTAGTTAGGAGATACACACAGCCTGTTCAACATTTGCTTGAAAAATATGAAAATCTCGCTTAGATATATATCAATAAAACACAAAATTTCCGGAATTCTATCCGGTATTTTGGAGGTACCTTAAGAGGACCTCCTCTTGCCCCGTTTGGAACGGGACATTGGAAAGTTCCTGTCTGCACTAGCTTTTTTTGCAGTTGATAGTCTCCTTTCTCGAGGAACCACGCTGTATATCGTAAATGAAGAGTATTGCCTCTTTCGGTTGGTTTGCTGTTTTGAGAAAAACGCTTGGGAGGAGGGGGTGAATCAAGTCTTCTAAACAATGTCTACACTGATTGTGAAAATTCTATATTTTATTTTATTTTATTTTTGTTGTTATAAGAAATACTATGATCATTACTATCCTTCAGAATTTGATGTGTTTATTAGTTTTATTGTAGTAATCAAGTGGTATGATTATATTTAAGCCTTATATTGTTTCATGGAATTTTTATTAACTGAATTCTACACTGTTAGTGAAGTTTCAATATTTTATATCTTGTATTTTTTTATAGTTAGAAATACTATCATCATTGCTATCTTCCAGAATTAGATTGATGTGTATATTAGTATTATTGTAGTCTTAGTTGGACTATATATTATCGTATGTCATTTTGTAGTATTATATGCTTTCATAAATTTTTATTGACTGATTGTAAATAATTACGTAAATCACCATAATGGCTGCGAAGTGATTTCAATAAAAATGATAATCACGTACCTAACGTCCAAAGGAAACCCTCAAACAGTTTTTGTCATCCTATGTTCCTAATTTTTATTCCTTATCGCTGTCTTTGTATTTTCTATTTTTAAAATATTTCTAATTTTTAAATCATTTGTAAGCTTTTTAAAGCATTATGTAGTTTTTTTCTCAATCTACAGGGCCCAACTGAATATCACTTTCGTAATATAGGCTCCCTGTATAAAGATTGTTATTATTATTATTATTATTATTATTATTATTGTTATTGTTATTGTTATTGTTATTGTTATTGTTATTGTTATTATTATTATAAATATTATTGTTATTAGAATTTGAATACGAGAATTTTATATTTGCTGAAAATGTACAAAATATTTAGGAGTGCATAGGGTTGTGTTAAGAGTTGGTCATTTTTAATAACGTTTATGCTGATGATGATTATTCTTTTGTTAAGACGTTGTGCATCAGTCAATTCCAACAGGGTCCCCCTCTTCGGGTGAGCCGCGGGAATGTTTCATTTTCTTCGTTTCTCGTCCTACTTCAATAAACTCTAAGCTAATTCAGGCAAAATTTAGTCCTAGCTAGGTCTTGCTTCCGGTAGTATTGTAAGAAAAGGTCATTCTGCAGTACTAGCTATGGCGTCTCATTTATGTCCTATCTAGACGTATTTAATAAGAAACTTACTGTATTTGCCAATGAATTGGTTATTAAAAAAAGCGACAATATTGTAAGGTGAAAAAAGTGAGATGGCCAAATGCTACGCGGTAATTGGGTGGAACTAATGCCCGACCCCCGGGGTGGACAGTGTAGGAAAATGCCCCACTATTGCCCGGGGGGTGATGGGCACAGCTGGAATTTACTGATGCATTGCGGGCATATCCTCGAAGTCAGTGCGGATGGTTTGATTGGTCTATACGAATAATTAACGGGCGAAGTCGGTATGCAGAACCATTTGAATCTCCCTCTACTGATTGGCCAGAGAATTTCTGGCATTACACATTTTGGTCATGTATAACAGTCGAACTATTTCTATTAATGTTGTAAACAAGTATGTGGAAATAAAGAAACTTGAACTTGAAACTTGAATCGCACCACTTTCGTCCTTAAATGACTTCTTAGAGGTTCTGAAGAAACCGTTACTCAGATTATCATTTTGGCGATTTCCCACACTCACGTGAGCGGAGCACTTGGAAAAAGACATTTGTACTTTTGGTGGTTTATGGTACATCACACCTACGGTCCCACACTCGATTCCTGGGAAGAGAAGATGGTTTTTCCCGGCTAGTAATTTCCTTGCGTTCTTCCTTTTTAAAGTTTAGTCTTCACTTGAAATCAGAGCCAGCGCCAACGTTTGGTTGCTTTTGAAACTTCGTGATTTTGTTTACATTTTGATACAGCTTGCTTTCATGCTACAAAACAAAGAGAATGAATAGATAATTAACAACTATTCACCGAAGTGGAGGTGGCTAGTGGAGGATATCCACCGCTAGCCACAGACACTGAGGTGAATAGTTGTTTTAGTATATACTAAAACAGTGAGATAACCACAAAAAGATGATTTTATTCATTTATTCCTGCCACATTCCAGATTGTGTTTATGAATCTGCGGGACAAAGGGAAATAAGAATTAAACTGGTTTGAAAAATAATGTTCAAACTGGAAAAAAATCACACCACCTGAACTAAATTTGTTATTATATAAACAATTTAAGTTTTCATATCCTCATCGCTAAATTGTAAGTTGGAGTTAGTTTGTTGTGGAAGCTTGTGCAGAGGAAATTAACCTTTGAAGCCCCAAGTATCAAAATGCAAATTCTGTTTACTTTTCCCCTAAAATACTTTTATATCTTGTAAGGAGAACTTGTTCAAACATCAAGACATTAATTTTTATCCTTACTGATCACCCACTTATTCTCACAACCTGAATGTGTGATCTCATTAAAACGTTTGAAATTTTTATTTATACTCTCCACTCTTACTCTTCAGCATAAGCGCAAAATATATTATTAATATAGTATTAAAACATAGAATAATACGCAGCTCAAAAATACAATTCAGATAGGGGAAGGAGAGTAGAGGGGCATCTCTAGTAAAACTAATACTGTGTCCCTCTAAAGGGAGTAAATTGATAAGAAAAGTAACTAAGTAGAATGGAAAAAAATAAGAAAGATATAGCAAAGGAAAACAGAAAACTAAGAGTAACGAAAATAATTGGAGTAATTAGTGATATTGTAAGGAGAATTTGCATGCTTAACATCAGTCAAAACATAAATAAAGTGGCTCTTGAACGATTTGATTGCCCTCTCCGCGATGTTTAAAATGGCAGGAGGCGAAAACTTTGAGACACACTAGCCTGCAGACGAGGGGGAGAGAAAATATTTTCTTCCCCCTTCGTCTCGTGCTCCGCGCTCGCGAGTCACGCTTCACGCTTGATGTCTCGCTCTTCCCGCTCGGCTCAATAAGCGCCGGTAAGGTCCTGTTATGCAGGCTAGGGACACGCTCGCGGGGAGCGCGAAGGGGGGGGGGGAGGGGGGAAAGGAGTACTTCCCTACGTAAGCTATTAGGTATGTGCAATAAGGCATGCCCCAGGGCATTCTCTGAGAGCGCATGATACGCTAACATTGCCACCCTTTAACGCTAATTATGGTTAAAATGCCATGGCGTATAGAAGACCAATACTGTGGAATGCCATCATTACCCAGGACAAGGAGGTCGCGGGTACGAACTAGATAAATAAGGACCTGGCAAAGAAAATCCGCTTGATCGATATCTTCAAGGAGTTAACTTTTGGCTTCAGTAACAACGGCCGATTTTAGACGTGCGGGTTTAAATTATATATAGGGAATTTTAAAATAGGATCAAGGGTGCGAGGATTTTACTGTGTATATATTTTGCACGACCCCACAAGCTGCAGAGTTTTAATTTTTATCGTGCTAAAATAAAGGCTGTCTTTTGTCTGTCTGCCGCCCCAAAGGGTATGGCTTTTGAGCTGTTTTGGTCTGAAAAGGGGAACCATTATGGTCTTAAATCGGGTATAGTTTTCAAGGGAACCACGAGAGCGTATAAACGTATTTGCCTTTTCAACTACAAATGAATTGTACAGAAGGAGAACCATTCGAGCTGAATTTTCGGGTGACTTTTACCAATTCTTGACCTCGGCAGTGATGCGAAGCTTAATTACGCTACAACAAAGCCAGTGGGAAAATTTTGTAACCGTAACGTTTATTATACTACTAAATTAATAAAATGCTTAAACAATATTTTAACTTGACTTGGACAAGGTAATGGATTTGCAAACAAATACAACTTTCATAAGCCAGGTTTGAAAACGGGTTTGGATTTTAGAGGCCACGTCTGAAAACGGGTGTGGAGAATGGCATGTTTTGGTCTGAAACAGGGTCAGGATTTGAAGGACCAGGCGGCATACCTCTTCCGAGAATTCCGAGGCGTAACCCCCTCTCCCTCCCCCCGGGTACACGCTGCAGAAAACTCCTCAACCGTGGAGTATTTTTTGACGTGACATACAGCTTCTTCACTTGCATGACTGCGAGCAAGTCACGGTTGGTTTTGGTTTTACCAACCAATCACAGAGCTCCTGCTCTCCCTCGGCAGCGAGCCAAGGTGGACAGCCAGCTTTGTCCTCACCCGAGTATTTGGTTAAAACCCAGGTTTATTCTGTCTTTTTTCCTTTCTTTTCTTCTGGTTGTCCTCCTTTTAGCCTGTGTGCAGACGACTCAGGCTGTTTTCTTTCCTATTTTCGTTATTGCACTCGAGTGCAGAAGACGTCTCCAGGCAGGCTATCCTCCGTTCGTAGCGCCTCGTGTGCATGCACAGAAAGGAAACACGCAGGTAATGCGTGACACGAGAATTTTATCTGTGCACAAAGCTGACAGTTCTGACAAAAGAAAAAATTCCAGGTCATCCATACCTGATCCGAAACGAAGTGAGACTTTGGTATTACTCCCCACCCAACGACGCTAGATTATGGCGGAAGCTTAAGCAAATTCTTCTCTTGGTGGATACGATGAGGATTTTGTAGATGTTGTAGAAGACGAATGGCATTGTCCAATCTGTCAGTTACCTTTAAAAGAGGCGGTCCAAACGGGAGTATGCGGCCATAGATTTTGCAGGCAGTGTCTTGACCGACACTTCGTGAGGTAAGGTTTCCAAGATTATTAAATTATGTTATAAGGCTCGACTGTTGCGGGAAGAAAGCGTTTGTTAGGGGAAGAAAATTTGTTGGAACTGTTCTACATCAAATATGCTTAAGCGTAACGATATAAGTGAAAGCCTGTGATAGACTAGGAGGCTCTTACCCTCCTGAGACTCGGGCACTGATCATTAAACGCAATGACTTCTCGGAATTGTGCATTGATTACACAAAATATTCATGACCATTCACGCTGTTGGCGAGTGAGCGCTCCTTGGTATTTGTTAGTCGATAAGAGGTACAACGAATGAAGGGAACCAAAGTCGAACAAATTTCAGTTTAATCTCGCAAAATCGAATTCAACCGTTTATTGAATCTACCATTGTGTTTGATAATCGAACACAAGACGGAACTTTTTGATGAACTGAATGTATCCCAACGTGCACTGCGAGCAAGCCTCTTGAGCTGAGTAAACTTCCTGTTGAAACAAGCCGTCCACACTGCTCGAAAAAGACGAGGTTCTTCAACAGAAAATACGTCATCATTTTTTGAAATGACAGATATCTAAAGAAACAGTTATTTCTAGTTTACTAAGCACTTATTTTTACCTTTCTAAATTGATATTTAGACGAGCTAAGTCACGCTAACAGACTTTGCTAGGCAGTCTTAGCCGAGACGGCGAGCAATCCAATGAACCGGATAATTTTCTGAACGGGTCTACTGCGATGTTACAGAAATCAACAGCAATTTGTTCCAGGCATATTTTCAGATACTCAGAAATGCGTCATATTTAACTTGTTCAGAGCTATACTTGGAGCTATAAAGATAGAAGACACAGTCCCTTCAACTTTTAGTATCAAGCTTGTTAAAGTGCTACTATGATCAAATTTTTACCTCTTGAATTTTAAGGTTTATCACATAGAATTCTAGGAAAGATTAAAAACGCCGTTTACCGTTTCTAAATATCTGCATTGGTTCCGGAGATATTTAAGTTTGAAAATATGTAAAATATGTAAATGAGATGACTGATGACGTCATATTCTCAACTCAACATAACATCAAGTATATAAATAGAGCTATCTCAGTCACTTTACAGCAGACACCATTGAAACCTGGCGGGCTAATAGTCCTAAAGGCAATACACCTACGGCCTATGGCAACTCATTCTTTTCCAGTCCCCTCCAACCTGATTTTAATATTTTAGTGATTTTCAGCTTGAAAAACATTTAACAAGGCCACGAACTCGACCTAACATATTTATACGCTAGCTGGATCATGCAGATGAGGCACCATTGGCAAATATCAAAATAGAACGCCAAAGGTGGCCAGCAAAGCCTTAAGTATGAGGGAGGACTGGAACCCAGTATGTTGCCATGGTAACAAAACTGATAAGCTCATATTATGAAGCACACCTGGAACAATGTAACTGCAAAGAATCAAGCATTTCTGATACAAATTGGGTGAGATATCTTTTTTCATAATATTTGATGAAAATTCGGTTGAGTTAATGACGTCACCACTTGGCTAATTTGCATATTTTAAAAACTTGAATATGTCCGGAACAAAAAGAGATATTTGAAAATAGTAAACAGCATTCTTCTTCACGTACAGACTACTTGTTTATGTTTTAAAATGGCTCAGATTAGAAAGACGCGAATTTCGTCATAGTAGCACTTTAATGATTTCCGGCGAGGGTCAACGTTTCAAAAAACCAGGCGTAGTCAATCGATAAACCGATAATCGATAACAATCAATAGCAATCGATATCAATCGAAGATTGATAACGATTTCCGATACCATGTACTCGATAGGAATCGATAAAGAAAAAAAGTTGAGAGTTGGAAATCGATGAGGATTGGTTATCGATTATTATCGATCACCATCGATTTTTATCGGAAACAATTTTGGTCAATTTCTACAAGTTAAAGATTGACACGATATATTTTCTATGGTTTTATTGAGTCATTCAATCGTGGATATGCAATGCAAATATCAACAAGCTGATACTAAAACAACAAGAACAAGGGCTACAATGTCCCTCCACATATAGGATCGAGTTGGACTTTCATCCACGCGAGAATGCCATAAAGGAGATGCAAAATGCAATCGACAGCACTGGGATGAATGGACAAGTTAAAATATTTTAAAACCCCAAACCAAGACTAGAGGATCTCCTGATGAACATTCTTCCTGGACGTGGCTAGACTCCGGCAGGACTAGATGGTGAAATAATAAAATGTTTCACCATTTGAACGCGGGTCTCATATTGCTTAGTAGATAGTAATGCCATCTAATATGTTTCAAACGAATACCCCTTGGGATTAGTAATTGTTATCGATTGATACTGTCGATTATTATCCATTATCTTAAGCGATAACAATCGATAACAAAATTTTTCTGGGAGTTTGATTGTTAGCGATTACCAATTTTAATCGAAATCAATCGGTTATCAATAGGTGATTGATATCACGCGGTACAAGGCAATTTCCGTGCGAGTTCTCGCGAGTATCTCTGATCAGGAGTAGTGATGACTAGTATTCTATTCATAGTCTGTTTACCGGCATTAATATTTGTTTGATGGTATTATTTTACAAAACAGACAGGAGCAAGGTCGACAACAACTTAGTTGTCCTGTGGACCGAAACAACCTAGTACGAGAGAAAGTAAGTGTCCTGTGCCAGTGAAATGTTATTGATAATGACGATCCCCAAATTACAACTAATTCTGTCCGACGTTTCGATGTTACTGCCATCATCATCAAGGAAAAGTGACTGTTTCTTCGTGGTTTGAATATAAATGAGTGAAAACAATAATATAATAACATTTTTTTCCTTTTGTGTTTATGTAAACAGCTTAGCGTGGATGGAGTCAGTTTGCATGTTCAAAGTTGGTTTAAGACATTAAACAAAAGAATATGTGCCGAAACTACGAGAAAAAACAAACAAACAAACAAGCTGTGAAACATGCTGTTTTAGCTGATAATAACTCAACTGTTTCTTACACTTTCCAGCTCCTATCTATTTTTATCCGTTTATAAATAAGAATTAAGACTTATATTCACACCCAAATTGAATTAAATTTTCTTTTATGTAGGACATCTTCCCAGACAAAGCAACTCAGAGAATGATTCTCTCTTTCATCATCAAATGTCCAATTGAAGGATGTCAGTGGACTGGCGAACTGAGGTCAAAAGACGTAAGTCTTGACTCTTTGTCCATTTAAAGTTTTTTTTTGCAGCAGCCTTTAAACATCTGCAACAACTTTTTGATGGTAGCATGTCCGTAGAGTGGCACACTGTGTGGGCCACCATTGTTCTCTGATCACTGGTAAAATAACCTTGAATACCCGATCGGTAACTCCATGTCTCAGGAAACTTAGCCATAAGGAGAAAGTGTAAATTTCACTTTATTATCTTAGCTGAAATAATCCGCGTCAGTCCTGGAGAACTAAAATTGTTATGGCAACAAGCTGGTGTTTTAGAAATTCCTTTTACAAGGCCATCTCCGGCCTTTTTACCCTGTTTACCGTCCATCGACCGAGCCAGATTTTGACGATTTTCAAAAAAGGAACAAACAAACAAACAAACAAACAAAAACAATAGTTTTGAACTCTTTTTTGGTCTAATTTTTTTTGTCCGGCCCCAGATGATGGATGATGTTGAGTTACTGCGTTCTTCTGCCCGTTTCTCACCTCTCCTTTTTCCGACCAAACCTCATTTACCTTGAATTTGCAGTTTTCTCAAAAACTATTATAATGTAGTAAAAGTAGTATAGTGGCTTATTATATTACAGGATTGTTGATAACAAGTTTGTAGTTTGACAGCGTAACGGTTCTTCAGGGAGCTTAAGCACAGACGTTCGTGAGCCACGGACGGCAACCGGAAGTCGAATGTTTCCTTTTTTGGCGCGTTTCTGCTCCTTACCACGGACAGGTAAAGCTCTTGTTGATGACTTGGCTTGACGTTACAAACGTGATGGCGTTAAAACGCTCCCAAAAGGGAAAAAATCAAATTTCGGTTGCCGTCCGTGGCTCAAAAACGTCTGTGCTTAAGTTCCATAACTCGAGTGCCCGGCCGTTTTACTTTCAACGGATCTCATTACCTTAGGAACTAATTTATTATTTAACTTAATTTTTTACTTGCAAACAACAGGATCATTTGGAGTCTTGTCCTCTCAAACCTGTCTCCTGTACGAACCAAAACTGTCACGTGTCAATTGCCAGAAAAGACCTACGAGAGCACGTGATCACCACGTGCCAATGGAGGATCATTCCCTGCACTTATTGTAACACGCCACATCCAGCATGTGAAACTGAGGTAAAAATCTTTATTTGTGATGGTGTCGTACTTTTTAACTGAAGGTAAATGAAAACTAATTAAAGTGTAAGTGTCTTACATGACCATGACATGCATGAGTGTGCGTTCGATGATCTCAATCCCAGGCTCTCTCTCCTTTGCCAAGTTGTTGGTGATGATGTCATCCGCCCCTGCAAAATCTGCAGGGGATGCCAGATACGCGTCTCAATATCCGGTCCATTCATTCAATCAACGTGTCCTATACAATCTCGAGTCCAATCTGTATCAGGAGTGCGTTCTTTCTATGTCGAACGCAAATTAAAAGTAGAAAAAAAGAACGCGATAGAATTAGTGTATTTTCTCCTTGATTATGGTGGCTTCTATTTTGCCCATATAAAGGAAATATTAATTCAGTCCAGTCAATCAACATTGGGTCTTTTGGTGCCCTTTTGGTGCTGGTTAGACCCCCAGTATCAACTGCTACTGAGTCAAGTCACTGTCAAGTAAAATAATCGGTGATTGATTTTTAATTAAACTACATGTTAATTACGAATTTAATTGAAAATTGTACCATACGAAATAGAACTAATACACTTTTAAATGCCTCCAAGGCATGGTTCATCCATGGTTTTTTTAGATTACAGTCGAACCTGTATCAAGTAGTCACCCTCTATTTATCGGTCAGTAGTCAAAGTCCCGTCCCTTGATTACAGTAACTGTAATTTTGACCTCTATTAAACGGTAACCTCTATTAGGCGGTCGCAGTCACCCGCTTTACTAAGTCCAAATGAGCTGTTTCTATTGTCTTGACTTGTTTCAAATAGTCACTTTCTAAACGTAAACTTCTCAAACACGGTTACCAAATAGCGTGCCAGGCAATTGAATTTCTAAAGATCCACAATGCCGACTGTAGGATCTTCAGGGCTGTCAACTCTCCCGGATGATCCGGGAGTCTCCAGATTTTGAACCGTATCTCCCGGTCTCCAGATTTATGTCTGTAATCTCCCAGATAATTGACTTAGTTTACTGTTTGTCGTAGACTCGAGTTTCTGACAAGGAAATCTGAAAGGTGTAACGTTGTTTCTGGTAGTTCTTAATGTATTCCCCCCCCCCCAACTGAACCCGTGAATTTG
Organism: Pavona decussata; assembly: GCF_977016875.1. NCBI lineage: Eukaryota > Metazoa > Cnidaria > Anthozoa > Scleractinia > Agariciidae > Pavona > Pavona decussata. The sequence goes on along the minus strand of NW_028145548.1, from coordinate 304,825 downwards.
GCCTTGATGCCATTTCTCCGTAAGGCGCTCTGTTATTACTGGCCGGGAAAGTCATATTCTCCATATTTGAAGACGTCTGAGGTTGACAGCCCTGGATCTTGGCGTTAATGTTTTGTAGTCTGTTTTAATATACTATGTTCTCGACCTTTGCCATACCATTTTATCACTGCAGTTTCTTAACAAAGTAAGTATAGAGTTGCATTAAGTTGTCAAATGTCACATAACATGTCACTTATATTGTGTATTCTGTGCAACCTGTATTAAGACTCATTTCCCCGAGGGTGACTGCTTAATACAGGTTCGACTGTATCTAGATTTACAAATAATATAAGGCTTAATGCAATTCACTGAGGTCTCACGATTTTATTTACTTTTAAGACTCATCATCGAGAGTGTAAGAAGTATCCCTTACACTGTCCAAACAGCTGCGGTGCAATCATCGCGAGAGAGGAGGTAGGTTTTACTTATTTCTTTATTTGACCAATATTTATCCAGGTTAATCTATAATAAGAAAAGACTAGTTAACATAGAGGCGTAACTAAAATTAAAGTATTAAAATAGCAAACAACAATGACAGTAATAACTCAAGCTCACAACACATTTACAATATGATTTTTTATAAAAATGTCAAAATGTAGCCTTTTTGAAAGTTATTTGATTTTGAACTTCAATTTGTCAAATTCTTTAATGCCACAAACATATCTAGAGGCGGGTTATAAAACGTGTGTGCACCATTTTAGTTTTTTGAGTAATACCTTTGAATTTATATCAGCCACAAGAACATCAGAACCATAACAGTATTTAAAAATAAATTAGTTGGTGTTAGTTATGTGGTATCAGTCAAGCTAGAAAACGTAACTCTGAAATACTTTCACCCGTTCTCTTTAGATCTCATCCCACCTTGAGAAGGACTGTATGTTGACAGTTATTTCTTGCCCTTATGCTCAGATGGGCTGTACCAGGAAGGTAATTTCTGATAACAGGGATAAAAAGTCGTACATCGATAGGCCTTTTTAAAAAGTCTCACTTTTTAAATAGTATTGAAATCTAGGAGCGAGATCCTTCGTTTTGATTTCTTGTACAGTTGTCGGTGGAGCAAACTTCAGTGTGTAAACCGAAAATGATTGTCTACATTGTCAACGAAGACAATGTAACGTACTTGACTAGTAAACACGAAAAACGATAATCCGAAAACACCTTGGAAAATAAGCTACACTATGGTCACTGGGAATGAAGAGAGGCTAAATAATTGAAGACGTTATTTTAAAAGGCATAATGTAACAAAGAGAAAACCGCTTGTTTTGCATGTTGACTCACGATTTTCAGATCTTTTATCGATGCCGAGTATTTTATAAACGTTTTGATTGATAATTCTCAAAAGTCTTTCATAATTCATGAAGAGAAAACTAAAGAGGGTGAAGTTAAAAAATGTGATCTTAATTATTATAAACTGTGGTGCATGCACCTTTGCTTTGATTTTCTCCAAAAATTGTAAATGGATTGAGAAGCTATATCAAATTCTCGAATTAGGGTGTCTGTTTCCAAACACTAGTTTCAAAGGCTGCTCCTCGTTTTTCCAACCCACTTCTGGGTGTTCGCAAATCGGATGAAGCACTCTTCCTCTTGTTTGATACTGATTACATGAAAATTAGATTTCTATCAGTATGCAGATAAAACTCATTTTTGTACTTAGCCTTGCTTTCGTAACGAGGTTAAAAGCAACTCGGAAATGGCCTAATAGAAATTGAAAATACCAGAAATCTACATGGCATTTGTCTGTAAAACGGCCGCCATTTTGCCAATTCTAAGTTGGGTTTTCTGGGTGAAAAGGCAATATTGGTTTTAAAGATCATACGCAAAACAGTTGCGATGTGTTGTTGAATAAGTACATTGATGAGTAGAATTCAAGTACCTACCATCGCTCGTATTGCTGGCAGACGTTTGTTTTCGAATACTTATAGCTATTGAGGAATTGAACATATTAGTTACTGTAATGACATAAGAAATGCATTTGCAGAATACCCCACCATCATAATAATTAAAGATAATAGCAGTTTTTTCTATTCTCCAGTTTCAGCGAAGAGAAGTTGAGGTTCATCTTGAATCTGGCACGAGACTACACCTTGACTTGGCTTGTGTAAAGTTGTATGAAACAGAAGACAACTTGATTAAGGCTAAAGAAGAATTGCGTAATACTCAAGAAAAGTTGCGTAATACTCACAAAAAGTTTGAAGAGACCAAACGAAAACACGAAGAGAAGATAAGTAGTCTTGAAAATAAACTGTTGCATTACCTGGAAGAACATACGTGGAAGATCAGAGGCTTAAATGAAAAATTAAAACAGGCCATAACCAGCAAAGAAAAACAAATAGATAGTGCTCCATTCTACACAGGAGTATACGGCAGATGTGGTTATAAATTTAAAATACGTTTGACTGTACAACTCGAATGGCTTCCTAAGTTCATCTCGGTAGACTTTGTTATTATGAAAGGTGAACACGATTCTATTTTACCCTGGCCATTTCGCAGAAAAGTTGTCGTTACGTTGGTTGATCAACAAGAAGATTTAAATGATAGGGAGAACATTGTCAGGTCAATAATACCCGACCCTACAAAAGCTGAGAAGTGGAACAAGAGGCCTGTGACCGACGAAAATACTGGAAAGTGCTTCGAACGCCCAGTTTCTAATTACTATTTGAGACGTAGGCGCTTCATTGTAGATGACACTATTTTCCTTCAGATAACAGTCGTTCCATAAGAAGAAGTATAATTTAAATAACAAAAAAGCTGACGAAAAAAGAATTCCGACCTTATATAACTTTGTGAGTTCTAAGGCAGCTAATTCAAATTTTTGCAAAAATATAGAACTCATCACTCTTTAAGATCGCTCTTTTTTTTTTCTTTTCATTTTGCTACATTTTTTAATTTTGGCGGGAAAATGTTATAAAAGCGGCGCCAAAATTTGTTTTTTGTACTACTGGATATGTTATAAGGATGTCAAAACCGAAATCTTAACAAGTTCGAAATATATCTATCCAATCAAAAAATATGTTTTGTAAGTGGTATTGTCCTTCATTTCGAGCCCCCTTCCCCAGCGTGCGAGGCCAGACGCCTTTTTCGGAGCTGAAAAAGACATCAACTCACTCAAACTATACCCACCTCCCCCAATCCAACAGTGGGAAGCGCCGTAAACAAAATGGAGATGCGAACAAATAATCAAGGCCCCCTCACCCTCTCTTCCCGTGAAATCCCGCTTCACACCTTTGCTATTCGCATGCATTGCAATTTACTTCGCCCCGCTCGGCTTTTATTAGGTTTGAAAGAGAGAAAGGGCGCGAAAAAGAGCGTGAAGTGCGCGGGAGGGAGCCTCGCGCGCCTTATATTTTTCATGCATCTGCCACTAAGGCTAGGCTTTTATCTGAACGCCTGCTAGAACAGGCTACTTCCTCTCCGTTTTAGAACAGTGGTTAGGAGATACACACAGCGTGTTTAACATTTGAATGAAAAATATGAAAATTTCGCTTGGATATAAATAAATCACAAAATTTCCGAAATTCCATCCGGGATTTTCAGGCAATTTAAGAGGACCTCCTTTTGTCCCCTTTGGAACGGAATGTCAGGAAGTTCCTTATTGCACGAGTCATTTTCTCCCTCGAAAGTCTCCTTTCTTGAAGAACTACGTTGTACTATAAATGAAGAGTATCGTCTCTTTTGGTTGGTTTGTTGTTTTGAGAAAAACCCCTTGGAGGAGAGGAGAGGTGAATCATGTCTTCTTAACGATTTCTAGACTGTTTGTGAAGTTTCAATATCTTATTTTACTTTTTTTATCGTTAGTAATACTATAATTATTACTATCCTTCAGAATAAGATTGATGTGTATATTAGTATTATTGTAGTATTAGTATGATTATATATTATTGGGTGTTATTACAATTTTAGCCTTATAACATTGAATGGATTTTTTTATTAATTGATTTCTAGACTTTGAAGTTTCAGTATTCTATATATTTTATTTTTTATAGTTAGAAATAATCATAGTTGCTATCCTTCAGAATTAGATTGATGTGTATATTAGTATTATTGTAGCATTAATATGATTATCTATTGTCGTATGTTATCATATTTTTAGCATTTTTTATTTGACTGACTGTAAATAATTGCGTAATTCACTTTAATGGCTGTGAAGCGATTTTAATAAACACCTACCTAACGTCCAAGGAAACCCTTAAACAGTTTTTGACATCTTATGTTCTTTTGTTAAGACGTTGCGGCCACATCCTCGAAAGTCGGGGGTTGATGGTTTGGTCTGTAAACAATTAACGGGCGAAATCGGTATGATCTAATGAAAAAATTTACAGAACAATTTGAATTTTCTTCTTCTGATTGGTCAGAGAATTTCTGGCATTACACTTTTTGGTTATGTATAATAGACTTAATTGAGTCGCCACAGCAGTTAAATAAATTTCAAGTAAGAGTAAAAACATGGTCTTCAAGAGAAGCAGCATTTGTTGTTTTAATTTGTTTTCTTTCATAATTGTAGCTAGGTGGATAGACAGTTTGCTGATAATGATTAATTTATAAAGCCGACGGAATTACCTTGTCTAAATAAAGTTATCTTATCGTATCGTATCATAGTTGAGCTGTTTCCATCGCGCCACTTTCATCCCCAAATGACATCTTATAGGTTCTAAAATAAATCCCCACTCACATAATTATTTTGGCAATCTCCCACACGGCCAGGGGGCTCACGTGAGCGGAGCACCTTAGAAAATAGTTGTATTCCTGGGAGCCTATGGCCTAAAAAATTGTATAAACGGCTTGCATTGTTGACTGGATTAAGTATTTTTTATTTCTCTCTATGCTTTTTACTTTCTTCCCTCGATATCTTATAAAGCCTACATCGACAGAAATTGGATGTATAAGTAGCCTCTCAGTTTCGCATTTTCAGAGCTGGTGCTTTAGACAAGTTTTCGATGTGCGCGGATGCGACAATAAAAAAAAGAGTGAAGTCAATATTCCCGTGAATATTAGATAAGACCACCTTTCCAGGCTGTAGAGGGGTTGGGACGAACTCGCGATTTTTTCCGAGCAGGAGAAAATGCACGAAAGTCTCCATGAGCTCATGACACATCTTTCCACACTCCTTTTTTATATAAGAACGTTGAGGCTGGGATTCAGTAAAATTTATTAACATACTAATAACATAACCCGGGATGAGAGTCAGTTAAAAACATATTTTGACCAAATGCTGTAAAATGAACAGAATAAATACGGATAAAATAATACATGTAAAACTTCAGTCTATACAGTACAATTAACACAGATGATAAAGGGGCACCTGCACATTTTAACATTAACAACGGATTTCTTATTGCATTCCTGGTACATAGTGGAACATCTCATTTTCTGTCGGACTTAGGCTGTATTTTTTGTTTTTATCTTTCAGGCTCAATTTGCCAAAAAAACTTGACGGCGTTCAGCCTCAGCTCCAAAATTAGACGTTCTTATATATTTAACAACTATTCACCGAAGTGGAGGTGGCTAATGGTGGATATCCACCGCTAGCCACCGACACTGAGGTGAATAGTTGTTTTAGTATATACTAAAACAGTGAGATAATATACGCCACAAAAAGATGATTTTAATTCATTTATTCCTGCCAGTCAGTAGTTATGAATCTGTGGGACAAAGGGAAATAAAAATTAAACTGGTTTGAAAAATAAGGTTTAAACTGGAAAAAAATCAGACCACCTCAACTACATTTGTTATTTTATAAACAATTTAATTGTTTGCTAAATTGTAAGTTGGAGTTAGTTTGTTGTCGAAGCTTGTGCAGAGGAAATTAACCTTTGAAGCCCCCAGTATCAAAATGTAAATTCTCTTTACTTTAACCCTGTAATGCTTTCATATCTTGTAAGGAGAACTTGTCCAAACATCAAGACATTAATTTTTATCCTTGCTGATCACTCACTTATTCTCATAACCTGAATGTGTGATCTCATTAGACATTTTGACATGAGACGTGTACAATGCGATGGCGAATTGAAACTGATAGTCACAGATAAGTGAAGCGCACATGACCAAGCCCAGGCAATGATTAACTTCTTGTAGTTACGTATTATACAACCATTGGACAGGATCCAATACCTCACATTAATATAGCATTAAAACATAAAATAATACGCAGCTCAAAAATACAATTCAAAAATATAAAATATAATTATTCAAATTGGGGGAAGAGAGTAGAGGGGCACCTCTAGTAAAACTAATACTGTGTCCCTTTAAAGGAAGTAAATTGATAAGAAAAGTAACTCAGTAGAATGGAAAAAAATAAGAGAGATATAGCAAAGAGAAGACAAAAAACTAAGAGTAACAAAAATAATTGGATTAATTAGTGATATTGTAAGGAGAATTTGCATGCTTAACATCAGTCAAAACATAAATAAAGTGGCTCTTGAACGATTTGATTGCCCTCTCCGAGATGTCCAAAATGGCAGGGGGCGAAAACTCTGGGACACGCTAGCCTGCATAACGGGCGCTTATTGAGCCGTGCGGGAAGACCGAGACATTACGCGCGAAGCGCGAGACGAGACTTGTTTCGTGCTCCGCGCTCGCAAGTCGCGCTTCGCGCTTAATGTCTCGGTCTTCTCGCACGGCTCAATAAGCGCCCGTTATGCAGGCTAGCGCCTGTTAGGTTCTGTTATGCAGGCTAGGGACACGCTCGCGGGGAGCGGGGGGGGGGGGGGGGGTGGGGAATGGGGTACTTCCATACGTAAGCTATTAGGTATGTGCAACAAAGCATGCCCCAGTGCATTGTCTCCGTGCGCATGATACGCTAACAGTGCCACGCTTTAATACTTATTATACTAAAAATGCCATGGCTTATAGAGGCCCAATACTGTGTAATGCTATCATTGCCCAGGACAAGGACTGCGCGGATACGGACGGTAAGGACCTAGCAAAGAAAGTCCACTCAATCGATGTCTTCAAGGAGTTAACTTTTAAGCCAATTTTTGAAGTGCTGAATTTAATTTTGTATAGGGAATTTTAAAATAGGATCAAGGGTGCGAGGATTTTACGGTGTATATATATTTTATTCTTATTATTTTGCACGACCCCACAAGCTGCAGAGCTTTAATTTGTATCGTGCTGAAATAAAGGCTGTCTGTCTGTCAGTCTGTCTTCCGCCCCAAAGGGTATGGTTTTTGGTCCGTTTCGGTCTGAAAAGGGGGAAAAGATTTTGACCATTATGGTCTTAAATCGGGTATGGTTTTCAAGGGAACCATGAGAGCGTATGAATGTATTTGTCTTTTCAACTCCAAATGAATAGTGGAGAAAGAGAACCATTCGAGCTGAATTTTCGGATGAATTTTACCACTTCCACCTCAGCGGTAATGCGAAGCCTAATAACGCTACAACAAAGCCAATAGGAACATTTTATAACCGTAACGCTTATTATACTACTAAATTAATAAAATGCTTAAACAATATGTTGACTTCACTTGGACATGGTAATAGATTCGCAAACCAAATACAACTTTCAGAAGCCAGATCTGGAAAACGGGTTTGGATTTTAGAGGCCACGTCTGAAAACGGGTGTGGAAAATGGCATGTTTTGGTCTGAAATAGGGTCAGGATTTGAAGGACCGGGCGGCATACCTCTTCCGAGAATTCCGAGGCGTAACCCCCTCTCCCTTCTCCCGGGGACGCGCTGCAGAAAACTCCACAATCGTGGAGTATTTTTTCACGTGACATACAGCTGATTCACTTGCATGACTGCGAGCAAGTCACGGTTGGTTTTGGTTTTACCAACCAATCACAGAGCTCCTGCTCTCCCTCGGCGTGCGAGCCAAGGTGGACAGCCAGCTTTGTCCTCACCTGAGTATTTGGTTAAAACCCAGGTTCATTTTGTCTTCTTTTCCTTTATTTTCTTCTGGCTGTCCTCTTTTAGCCTGCGTGCAGACGACTCAGGCTGTTTTCTTTCCTATTTTCGTTATTGCACTCGAGTGCAGAAGACGTCTCCAGGCAGGCTATCCTCCGTTCGTAGCGCCTCGCGTGCATGCACAGAAAGGAAACACGCAGGTAATGCGTGACACGAGAATGAATTTAATCTGTGCTCAAAGCTGACAGTTCTGACGAAAGAAAAAATTCCAGGTCATCCGTAACTGATCTGAAACGAAGTGAGACCTCGGTATATTACTCCCCACCCAAACGACGCTGTGTAAGATTATGGCGGAAGCTCGAGCAAATTCTTCTCTTGGTGGATATGATGAGAATTTTGTGGATGTTGTAGAAGACGAATGGAATTGTCCAATATGTCAGTTACCTTTGAAAGAGGCGGTCCAAACAGGGGTATGCGGCCATCGATTTTGCAGGCAGTGTCTTGACGGACACTTCTTGAGGTTAGCTTTCCAGAATTGTTATATTATGTTATTAGGCTCGACTGTTGGGGGAAGAAAGCATTTGTCAGGGGAAGAAAATTTGTTGGAACTATTCCACATCAACGGTGTTTAAGCGTAACGGTATACATGTAAGCCTAGTGTTAGACTAGCAGGCTCTTACCTACCCGGGACTCGGGCACTGATCATGAAACACAAAATATTCATGACCATTCACGCTGTTGGCGAGTAAGCGCTCCTTGGTATTTGTTAGTCGATAATTAAGAAGTACAACGGATGAAGGGAACCAAAGTCGAGTTCAGTTCAATCTCGGAAATTCGAAATCAACCGTTATTCAATCTTCCATTGTGTTTGATGATCGAACAAAACTTTACGTAAGACGGAACTTTTTGATGAACAAAATGTATCCCAACGAGTACTGCGAGCAAACCTCCTGAGCTGCTGAGCAAACTTACGGTTGAAACAAGCTGTCCACATTGCTCGCAAAAAGACGAGGTACCGTGTAGCAAGAAAATTTTGCGGATCGGCGACTTTTTGTGGTTTGCGGGAACAAATTTTTGCGGTTCGAGATGACTAATTTTTTTGCTGGGAACTAATTTTTGCGATTCTCTGTTCAAGCAACAGAACATTTAAGTGGAAGAAACCTCAATATTTTCAACTTTTATTGTACAGTATGTTGAATGACAGTTCACTCTACTTACATATTAGAGACATATCACTGTTAAGTAATACCTTACTGTGCAAAGGGACTGAACAACAACAAAACAAAAAGCCTAGTAGTACCCCTACCATGCACAACAAAACACTGTTTCATTAATACGGTTTAAAAATACAGACTAGATACAGACTACTGAATGTGTCTAAGCTAGGGTTGCTTTTTTCCAGTGGAAAATCATGTTAATGTTCTTGTTTAAGTTCAATGTATATCACCCCAATGGTACAAGTCTTTTAAAAGCGAAGTTTTTAGTTAATTTTTGCGGCGTTTTATTTTGCGGGTTTTTTTTGTGCGGGAACTAATTTTTGCGGATCGAGGTCAATCCGCAAAATCCGCAAAAATTAGAACCCGCAAAATTTCCATACTACACGGTACTCCAACTGAAAATGCGTCAATTTTTGAAATGACAGATATCTAAAGAAACAGCTATTTCTCAGTTTCTCAGAAAATGCGTCAATTTTTGAAATGACAGATATCTAAAGAAACAGCTATTTCTCAGTTTACCAAGGACGAGCTAAATCACACTCTTAAACTGGCTAGGCAGTCTTAGCCGAGACGGCGCGTGATCCAATGAACCAGGTAATTTTCTGAACGGGTCTATTGCGACTTGTTGCCACCACTTGTTGCAGGCATATTTTCAGACATTTAGAAATGCGTCATATTTAACTTGTTCAGATTAGTTTACTAAGGACGAGCTAAATCACACTCTTAAACTGGCTAGGCAGTCTTAGCCGAGACGGCGTGTGATCCAATGAACCAGGTAATTTTCTGAACGGGTCTATTGCGACTTGTTGCCACCCCTTGTTGCAGGCATATTTTCAGACATTTAGAAATGCGTCATATTTAACTTGTTCAGAGCTATACTTGGAGCTATAAAGACAGATGGCACAGTCCCTTCAACTTTCGCTGTCTTAGTATAGAGCTTGTCAATGGTTTCCAGCGAGGGTCATGGTCATGTCAACGTTTCAAAACACTAGGTGTATTAAATCGATAAATCAATAATCGATAACAATCAATAGCAATCGATATCAATCGAAGATTCGGTTTCCGATACCACTCGATAGGGATCCATAAAGAAACAAGAAGCTGTTTTCAGCTTAAACTCGAGCCATATTTGACTGCGTGGTGCGTAAGCCTACAATCGTTTAGCAATGATAACCTCCAGCATCGCTAATTCTTCCAAATAGATAGATACAGCGATATAGTGAGGCAGTAAGTAACCACCAGGTAGAATTGGATTTCTTGCAGTCAGAATGAAATACAGGGGAAACGACATTTGCCATACGAATGATTTTTATACCTGGCTTTATCCTTACGTGTTCACCTTTCGTTTAGAGACATAAACCAATTATACGGTCCTGATATGTATGTGACGCCGGGTCAATGACGGATCGTAATTAGGCCGGTATGATCTAGAGTAACGTTACGCATCACGCGTACGTTATCCTTGTACGTTTTTCAATGTTTCGCTGTTTATATTTTTTAATGAAGTTTAGGGGAAAGCATTTGTTATTCACCTTTCATTTGAAGACAGAAACCGTTTCTACATGATTGTTTTTCTATAGTAAACGTGAGACATCTTTATCTTTCTTGGCCCGCGGGGTCATACACTGATTTAGTTGCCAAATTTTCGGTTAAACAAAACTAACCTTGAGGAACTAAAAAAGTTAAGTAAATTAAAAAACGATCAAAACCTTTCGAATTTTTAAAGTGCTAGTTATGAAAAGATGAAATATGAATAGTTGAAAAACTTGGAAAGTTAAAAAAGATGCACAAACGACACTATAAAAATAGACATATAAACAGATTAAGTTTCTTCGCGTCTGTTTATCGCATAAAGTTTAAGAGTCTTCGCCTTGGAAATAGAAAATGCCTCTCTAGGTAAGCGAATGCCGTTTCTGTTAAAGTTGATAAATTCTAGAGGAATAAGTCTTATTTTTAGTCATTTGAATTTTGAGTCTTGCATCTGCCATCCTGTATGTGACACGTTATGTGGTGAACTTTAGACTCGGCGCCTCACGGCGGGGATGCACAATCTGCGAGCCAGCGAGGCATACGAGACATGCGAGACATGCGAGGCAGACGTGTGAGGCACCCAGGTAAGCCTAAAAAACACTCCAGTTAGCCTAAAGAGCACTCCGGTTAGCCTAAATAGCACACAGGTTAGCTTAAATAGCTCCCCGGTAAGCTTAACGGTTAGCAGTTTATGTTGGGGTTGTTCCATGCCTCGCATGCCTTGCATGTTTTTGTTCATACCTCGCATGCCTTGCATGCCTCGCTGGCTCGCATATTGTATACACTCCTCACGGCCCGAGTACATGACAAAGAACGCGACCGAGAATTTAAAGAATTTCATAACCCGACGAAAACTTAACTCGTGCCAGCCGAGTACAAAAACGAGACCGAGAACAATAACTCGAGGCCCGAAGTCTTATCTCTCGGCCCATCGCAACCCCAAAAGTAAAAAAAGAATTTAATAATGCTACCGAAACCTTAACTCGTGCCGCCTTACGGCCCGAGTAAAAAGTTGTGAGTTGAAAATCGATAGGGACTGGCTTATCAATTATTATCATGGATAATCATCGATTTTTTATCGGGAACTATTTTTGTCAATTTCTTCAAGTTAAGGGGGGGACTTAAACTAAATTGGAATGAAATTTGAAGTGGTTTTAAGAAGGGATAGAAGAAAGAAAATGATTTTTGGAACACTAACAGACAGTTGATACCCACGCAAGAGCACCCCAGGTTGCTAGTGGACTAACTTGGTATCCGTCTATTAATTACTAACTACAAATTCTTATTTTAAAACTTCACTAATTCTTCAATATTTCTTATTTCTCTTAATTTAACCAATTTTTCTAGGAAAACTATCTCCTCCCAAATATACCCAAAAATCACCCCAAAATTCACAAAACACCCCACAACATAGATTTACGGGATGAACATAGAGTTTTTGGATCGCTTGAAACGTGAACGAGATATTTCCATTAAAGCCATGTAAAGTGCGGTAAAATGGCGTTTACGTTAAGTTCCCCCTTAAAGATTGACACGATATATTTTCTATGGTTTTATTGAGCCATTCAATCGTGGATATGCAATGCAAATATCAACAAGAACAAGGGCTACAATGTCTTTGCATAAATAGGATCGAGTTGACTTTTATCTAGAGAACGCCATGTAAAGGAGATGCAAGATGCAATCGACAGCGCTGGGATGAATAAAAAAGTTAAAATATTTTAACACCTCAAACCAAGAGGATTTCTTGATGAACATTCTGCCTGGACGTGGGTGGACTCCGGCAGGACTAGATGCTAAAATAATAAAATGTTTTACCATTTAAATTAACGCGGGTCTCTAATTGTTTACTTGATAGTAACGCCATCTAATATGCTTAAAACGAATACTCCGCCAGGGACTCCTTGGGATTAGTGATTGTTATCGATTACTGTCGATTACTGTGGATTATTATCCATTATCTCAATCGATAACAATCGATGATAAATTTTTTTGTGAGTTCGATTGTTATCGATTACCGATTTCAAACGATGTCAAACGGTGATTGATAACACGCTGTACAAGGCAATTTTCGCGCGAGCTCTTGTCAGTATCTCTGATTAGGAGAAGTGATGACTAGTATTCTATTCATAGTCTGTTTACCGGTATTAAGAATTGTTTTATGGTATTATTTTACTAAACAGACAGGAGCAAGATCGACAACAACTTAGTTGTCCTGTGGACCGAAACAACCTCGTGCGAGAGAAAGTAAGTGTCCTGTGCCAGTGCAATGTGAGTAGTAATGATGATTAAAAAAAATACAACTAATGATACCCTGTTTAACGTTTCGATGATACTACCATCATTATCAAGGCAAAGTGACTGTTTCTTCGTGGTTTGAATATAAACGAATGAAAACAATAATACAATAGACATTTTTTTCCTTTTGTGCTAATCTAAATAGCTTAGCGCGGATGGAGTCACTTTGCATGTTCAATGTTGGTTTAAGGCATTAAACAAATAAATATGTGCCGGGACTATGATAAAAAAAGCCTGTGAAACATGTTGTTTTAGCTGATAACAACTCAACTGCTGTTTACATTTTTCCAGCTCGTATCTATTTTTATCCGTTTATAAATCAGAATCAAGACTTATATTCACACCCAAATTGAATTAAATTTTCTTTTATGTAGGACATCTTCCCAGACAAAGCAACTCAGAGAATGATTCTCTCTTTCATCGTCAAATGTCCAAGTGATGGTTGTCAGTGGACTGGCGAACTGAGGTCAAAAGACGTAAGTCTTAACTCTATGTTCGTTTAAAATTTTTCTTGCAGCAGCCTTTAAACATTTGTGACAACTTTTTGATGGCAACATCAGTTTCTTTAGTGGGGCACACTGCGTGGGCCACCATTGTTCCCTGATCACTGGAAAATAAGCTTGAATACTCGATCGGTAACTCCATGTCTCAGGAAACTCAGCCATACGGAGAAAGTGTAAATTTCACTTTATTATCTTAGTTGAAGTAATTCGCGTCAGTCCAAGAAGAACTAAAATTGTTATGGTAACAAGCTGGTTTATTAGAAATTCTTTTTACAAGGCCATCTCTGGCCTTTTTTCGCTGTTTACCGTCCATCGATCGACCCAGATTTTGACGATTTTCAAAAAAGGAAAAAACAAACAAACAAAAAAGAAAAACTCGTTTTGAAATCTTTTTTGGTTTAATGATGGATGATGTTGAGTTACTGTGTTCTTCTGGTTTCTCACCTCTCCTTTTTCCGACCAAACCTCATTTACCTTGAATTTGCAGTTTTCTTAAAAACTAGTATAATGTAGTGAAAGTAGTATAGTGGCTTATTATATTACAGGATTGTTGTTAACAAGTTTGTAGCTTGACAGCGTAACGGTTCTTCAGGGAGCTTAAGCACAGACGTTCGTGAGCCACGGACGGCAACCGGAAGTCGAATGTTTCCTTATTTGGCGTGGTTTTGCTCCTTACCACGGACAGGAAAAGCTCTTGTTGATGACTTGGCTTGACGTTACAAACGTGATGGCGTTAAAACGCTCCAAAAAGGGAAAAAAAATCTAATTTCGGTTGCCGCCCGTGGCTCAAAAACGTCTGTGCTTAAGTTCCATAACTCGAGTGCCCGGCCGTTTTACTTTCAACGGATCTCATTACCTTAGGAACTAATTTATTATTTAACTTAATTTTTTACTTGCAAACAAAAGGACCATTTGGAGTCTTGTCCTCTCAAACCTGTCTCCTGTACGAACCAAAACTGTCACGTGTCAATTGCCAGAAAAGACCTACGAGAGCACGTGATCACCACGTGCCAATGGAGGATCATTCCCTGCACTTATTGTAACACGCCACATCCAGCATGTGAAACTGAGGTAAAAATCTTTATTTGTGATGGTGACATACTTTTTAACTGAAGATAAATGAAAACTAATTAGAGTGTAAGTGTCTTACATAACCAACACTTACACAACCATGACTTCACCATGAAAGTGCGTTCGATGATCTCAAGCTCTCTCCCCTTTGCCAAGTTGTTGGTGATGATGTCATCCGCCCTTGCAAAATCTGCGGGGGATGCCAGATATGCGTCTCAATATCCGGTCCATTCATTCAATCAACGTGTCCTATACAATCCCGAGTCCAATCTGTATCAGGAGTGCGTTCTTCCTATGTCGAACGCAAATTAAAAGTAGAAAAAAGAAAGCGATTATGGTTGCTTCTATTTCGCCCATATAAAGGAAATATTAATTCAGTCCAGTCAATCAACATTGGGTCTTTTGGTGACCCTTTGGTGCTGGTTAGGCCCCCAGTATCAACTGCTACTGAGTCAAGTCACTGTCAAGTAAAATAATCGGTGACATAAACCATTGATTATTAATTAAACTACATGTTAATTAAGAATTTAATTGAAAATTGTACCATGCGAAATAGAACTAATACACTTTTAAATGCCTCCAAGGCATGGTTCATCCATGGTGTCTTTAGATTACAGTCGAACCTGTATCAAGCAGTCACCCTCTATTTATCGGTCAGTAGTCAAAGTCCCGAAAATTACGTCCCTTGATTACAGTAACTGTAATTTTGACCTCTATTAAACGGTAACCTCTATTAGGCGGTTGCAGTCACCCGCTTTACTAAGTCCCAACGAGCTGTTTCTATTGATTTGACCTGTTTTCAACGGTCAGTTTGTAAAAGTAAACTTCTCAAATACGGTTAACAAATAGTGCGCCAGACAATTGAATTTCAAAGGACCTACAATGCCGACTGTAGGATGTTGGCGTTAATATTTTGTAGTAAGTTTTTATAGTATGTTCTCGGCCTTTTTCATACCATTTTATCGCTGCAGTTTCTTAACAAATTAAGTATAAAGTTGCATCAAATTGTCAAATGTCACATAAAATGTCACTTTAATTGTGTTTGATGTGTATTCTGTGCAACCCGTATTAAGAGTCATTCCCCAAGAATAACCGCTTAATACAGGTTCGACTGTGTCTAGATTTACAAAAAAAAGGCTTAATTTTATTCACTGAGGTGTCACGATCGTATTTACTTTTAAGACTCATCATCAAGAGTGTAAGAAATATCCCTTACACTGTCCAAACAGCTGCGGAGAAATCGTCGCGAGAGAAGAGGTAGGTTTTACTTATTTCTTAATTTAACCAATATTTATCCAGGTTCATCTAATAAGAAAAGGCTAGTTTACAGAGAGGCGTAACTAAAATTAAATTACCAAAATAGCAAACAACACAAGCTCCAACATATATTTACAACAAAATTTATTATGAAAATGTCAGAATTTATCTAGCCTTTTTCAGTTTGTCAAATTCGTTAATGTCGCGAACATATCATATATTTTCAGAGGCGGGATATAAAACGTGTGTGCACCACTAGTTTTATTTTTTGAGTAATCACTAAGTGTTACATCAGACACACTAGCAGAACTATAACAGAACTTAAAGATTATACTACTCGGTCTTAGTTAGCTGGTATCAGTCAAGCTAGGAAACGTAACACTGAATACTTTTGTCAAAATATAATTGTTTTGACACGTTCTCTTTAGATCTCGTCACACCTTGAGAAGGACTGTATGTTGACAGTGATTTCCTGCCCTTATGCTCGGATGGGCTGTACCAAGAAGGTAATTTCTGATAACAGGGATAAAAAGCCGTACATCGATAGGACGTTTCAAAAAGTCTCACTTAACAGAATTGAAATCTTCCATGGAAGTTGCGGATCAATGCCGAAAGGGGGGAACGCTTGGATACAATTACGAGCGAGACCATTCGTTTTGATTTCAATCTTGTGCGGTTGTCGGTAGAGCAAACTTCAGTGTGTAGACAGAAAATGATTGTCTTGTGGCAACGAAGACAATAAAACTTACGTGACTGGAAAAGACGAAAAAGGATAATTCTAAAACATCTTCCAAAATCAGCCATATTAACTATCGTTACTGAAGAAAGGCTTAAAAAGCATAATGTGACAAAGGGAAAACCGCTTGTTTTGTTGACTCAGCAACTTTCAGATATTTTGTCGATGCCGAGTATTTTATAAACGTTTTTTATGATAATTCCCAAAACTTATTCATAATTCATAAAGAGAAAACTAAGGAAAGTGAAGTTAAAAAATGTGATCTTAATTATTATAAAATTTGGCGTATGCACCTTTGCTTTGATTTTCTCCAAGAATTATAAATGGCTTCAGTAGGTATATCAAACACTCTAGTTATCGTGTCTCGTCCTGTTTCCAAACAGTTCAAAGATCGTTAAAAAACCCTCGTCTGCGCCTCGATTTTCCAGCCCACTTCGCGGTGTTTGCAACTCGGATGAAACACTCTACCTCGTGTTTGATATTTAACATGAAAATTAGATTTCTATCAGTATGCAGATAAAACTCATTTTCACATGAAAAGCTTTGCACTTAGCCTCGCTTTTGTAATGGGGTTAAAAGCAACTAGGAAATCGCCTAATATGATTTGAAGTTGAAAATAACAGAAATCTGGCATTTGTCTGTGACACAGCCGCCATTTTGCCAATTCTAAGTTGGGTCTTCTGGGTGAAACGACAATACTGGTTCAGATCATACGCAAAAACAGTTTTGATGTGTTGAATAAGTATCGATGGGCAGAATTTAAGTACCTACGATCGCTCGTATTGCTGGCAGACGTTCTCACGAATACTAATAGCTAGTAAGGAATTGAACATTTTAGCTACTTTCATGACGTTCAATTTGCAGAATACCCCACCATCATCATAATCAAAGATAATAGCAGTTTTTTCTATTCTCCAGTTTCAGCGAAGAGAAGTTGAAGTTCATCTTGAATCTGGCACGAGACTGCACCTTGACTTGGCTTGTGTAAAGTTGAATAAAACAGAAGAAGAATTGCGTAATACTCAAGAAAAGCTTGAAGAGAAGATAAATAATCTTGAAACTAAATACTTAATGCAATGTCTGGAGGAACAAACGTGGAAGATCAGCGGCTACAGTAAAATGTTGAGACAGGTGGAACTAGGTAAAGAACACAGAATAGATAGCGTTCCATTCTATACGAGAGCATACGGCAGATATGGTTATAAATTTAAGTTACGTTTGAGTCTAAGTTACATTTTTTTTACTAAGATCCTCTCGGTATACTTTGTTATTATGAAAGGTGAATACGACTCCATTTTACCCTGGCCGTTTCACAGAAAAGTTACCTTTACGTTGGTTGATCAACAAGGAGATTTAAATGAAAGGAAGAACATTGTGAAGTCAATAACACCCGACCCTACAAACGATGAGAAGTGGAATAAGAGGCCTGTGACCGACGAAAATACTGAAAAGAGCTTCGAACGCCCAGTTTTTGAATTCGAACTGACAGATAGGCGCTTCATTGTAGATGACACTATTTTCCTTCAGATAACAGTCTTTCCATAAAAAGCTGACGAATAAAGAATTCTGACCTTATATAACTTTGTGAGTTCAAGGCAGCTAATTCGAATTTTTGCAACAATATAGAAGTCATCACTCTTTAAGATCTCTCTTTTTTTTATCATTTTGCTACCTTTTTTAATTTTGGCGGGAAATTGTCATAAAAGCAGCGCCAAAATTTGTTTTTAGTACTATCGGATATCAAAGGATCTCAAAACCAAACAACGTAACAAGTTCGAAATATGTCTATCCAATCAAAAGATTTAATATTTTGAAAGAGGAATTGCTCTTCATTTTGAGTCCCTTCCCCAGTGTGCGAGGCCAGACGCCTTTTTCGGAGCTGGAAAAGACATCAACTCACTCTGAAATAATACCCCCCTCCCCCACTCTAACCCTGCTTTTTCCAAAGAGAATAGCGGGCGAAGGGCCTTTAAACTCTTTCACTCGCCCCCCTTTCTTTACACTGCGTATGGCCTCGCCACAGATTTGATTTTAGAATAGAGGGCTCCAATGTTTAGAGCTGTTGCTACATTTGTAAGTATATTCAAGCACTTGTGTTCCATTTTTTTCTAAAATAAACTGTCTCGTGGATCCTGAACAGTTCATTATATCAGACTCTATATCTCTGTGGAATTAAGCGAGTGCCAGCAGCATTGGATCACGGCTAGTCTTTCATCTAACTATAAAAATCTTCCTCCCTAGCCTGATTCAGACTTTCAGACAGTGGGGAACTCCGAAAAATGGAGATGCGAACAAATAATGAAGATGCCCTCACCCTCTCTTCCCGTGAAATCCCGCTTCTCACCTTTGTTATTCGCATGCATTACAATTTACTTCGCCTCGCTCGGCATTTATTAGCGCTGTGTGGCAGGCGCATGAAAGATAGAAAGGGCGGGAAAAAGAGCGTGGAGCGCGAGAGAGGGAGCCTCGCGCGCCCTACATTTTTCATGCCTCTGCCACTCAGGCTAGGCTTTTATCTGAACGCCTAGAACAGGCTACTTCCTCTTCGTTTTTGAACAGTGGTTAAGAGATACACACAGCGTGTTCAACATTTGTATGAAAAATATGAAAATTTCGCTTGGATACAAAGAAATCACAAAATTTCCGAAATTCCATCCGGCATTTTCAAGCTATTCAAGAGGACCTCCTCTTGTCCCCTTTGGAACGGACTGTCAGGAAGTTCCTTATTGCACTAGTCATTTCCTCCCTTGAAAGTCTCCTTTCTCGAAGAACTACGTTGTACTATAAATGAAGAGTATCGTCTCTTTCGGTTGGTTGCTGTTTTGAGATAAACCCCTTGGCGGAGAGGGTGAATCATGTCTTCTAAACGAGTGTTTGCGAAGTTTCAATATCTTATTTACTTTTTTTTTATCGTTAGTAACACCATCATCTTTACCATCCTTCAGAATTAGATTGATGTGTACATTAGTATTATTGTAGCATTAGTATGATTATATATTATTGGATATTATCAAAATTTTAGCCTTTAATGGATTTTTAATTTTAACTGATTTCTAGACAGTTTGCGAATTTCAGTATTCTATATATTTTAGTTTTTACAGTTAGAAATAATAATTACTATCCTTCAGAACTATATTGATGTGTATATTAGTATTATTGTATTATTAATTTGATTATCTTTTATCGTATGTTATCATATTTTTAGCATTTTTTATTGCTGTAAATAATTGCGTAATTCACCGTAATGGTTGTGAAGTAATTTTAATAAACACCTACCTAACGTCCAAGGAAACCCTTAAACAGTTTTGACATCCTATGTTTCTTTATTAAGACGTTGCGGCCACATCCTAGAAGTCGGGGGTTGATGGTTTGGTCTGTACAAATAATTAACGGGCGAAATCGGTATGATCTTATGAAAAAAGCTACAGAACAATTTGAATTTTCGTCTTCTGATTGGTCAGAGAATTTCTGGCATTGCACTTTTTTGGTTATGTATAATAGACCTAATTGAGTCGCCACAGCAGTTAAATAAATTTCAAGTAAGAGTAAAAACATGGCCTCCAAGAAAAGCAGCATTTGTTGTTTTAATTTGTTTTCTTTCATAATTGTAGCTAGGTAGATAGACAGTTAGCTGATAATGATTAATTTATAAAGCCGATGGAGTTACCTTGTCTAAATAAAGTTATCTTATCGTATTGTATCATAGTTGAGCTGTTTCCATCGCGCCACTTTCGTCCCCAAATGACATCTTATAGGTAACTCACACAGATAATCATTTTGGCGATCTCCCACACGGCCAGAGGGCTCACGTGAGCGGAGCACTTTATAAATAGTTGTATTCCTGGGGGCCTATGGCCTAAAAAATTGTATAAACGGCTTGCATTGTTGACTGGATTAAGTATTTTTTATTTCCTACTCTGCTTTTCACTTTCTTCCCTCGATATCATATAAAGTATACAGTCGAACTCTATTAAGCGGCCACCCTGGGGACTTTGAAAACTGGCCGCTTCATAGAGGTTGGCCGTTGAATAGAGGTATCGAATACAGCACTTTACTGACAAAATAATAATTCGGGACTTTGGAAAGTGGCCGCTTAACGGAGGGTGACCGCTTAATAGAGGTCCGACTGTACATCGACAGAAATTGGATGTATAAGTGGCCTCTTAGTTTCGCATTTTTAGAGCTGGTCCTTTAGACAGTCAAGTTTTCAATATGCGCGGATGCCACAATAATAAAAAAAAAAAGAGTGAAGTCAATATTCCCGTGAGTATTAGATAAGACCGGACCTTTCCAGGCTGTAGAGGGGTTGGAATGAACTCGAGATCTTTTCCGAGCAGGAGAAAATGCACGAAAGTGTCCATGAGCTCATGAAACATCTTTGTACACTCTATTTTTATAAGAACGTTGAGGCTGAGATTAACTAAAATTTAAGAACATACTAAGAACATAACCCGGGCTGAGAGTCAGTTAAAAACATATTTTGACCAAATGCTTTTAAAATGAAAAGTATAAATTAAGGTTAATAATTTAACGTAGTATAAATTAACGTCGGAACATTATATCGCTAGTTTTTACTTGCCTGTGTAAAAGTATAAATATACGGATAAAATAATAGATGTAAAACTTCCGTCTATACAGTCCAATTAACCCAAATGATACAGGGGCACATTTTAACATTAACAACGGACTTCTTATTGCATTCCTGGTACATAGTGGAACATCTCATTTTCTGTCGGACTTAGGCTGTATTTTTTTGTTTTTATCTTTCAGGCTCCATTTGCCAAAAAAACTTAACGGAGTTCAGCCTCAGCTCCAAAATTAGACGTTCTTATATATTTAACAACTATTCACCGAAGTGGAGGTGGCTAGTGGTGGATATCCAACGCTAGCCACCGACACTGAGGTGAATAGTTGTTTTACTATACATGTATACTAAAACAGTGAGATAATACACACCACAAAAAGATGATTTTAATTCGTTTATTCCTGCCACATTTCAGATTGTGGTTATGAATCTGCGGGACAAAGAAAAATAAAAATTAAACTGGTTTGAAAAATAATGTTCAAACTGGAAAAAAATCAGACCACCTAAACTAAATTTGTTATTATATAAACAATTTTATTTGTTGTTTGGTTTTTCATATCCTCACCGCTAAATTGTAAGTTGGATATTAGTTTGTTGTGGATGCTTGTGCAAAGGAAATTAACCTTTGAAGCCCGAAGTATCAAAATGGAAATTCTCTTTACTTTTCCCCTATAATGCTTTCATATCTTGTAAGGAGAACTTGTTTAAACATCAAGATATTAATTTTTATCCTTGCTGATCACTTCACCTATTCTCATAACCTGAATGTGTGATCTCATTAGTGATATTGTAAGGAGAATTTCCATGCTGAACACATGAGGCTTAAAAGGTTAATTGAATGATTATGCAATGGGCGTAAAACATGTGGTGCAATTTTTGGAAGCTTCTCCGTATATCAACAACGGAATGAAATACAAAAATACATTGTTCTTTTTACCTATTGTTACATTGATTTTTTTCTTTTGAGTTCAGTAGTGTTGACTAGAATTCACAGACAAGGAAATTGCGAAATTTGCAAGAGCAACTTCACGATTTTGCGGAATTAATCAGTATTTAAACATCTATCTCCATAATTTAAATTTAAATTTTTAGAAGTTATTAAAATGTATGTTGAGCTGATTTTCACTGCAAAACAGAAAACCACGAAAAGTTTGTTCCACAACCATTCATATGGAAGAACAACCATTAATGATCATTATTATTTTTCAGTTTTTCTCTTGGAACACATAAAATACAAGGAGTGGTGAATGGTCAATCAAAATAAAAGTGTTTTACAACTGAGATGAAAGAAGGATCGAAGTCTCGAATAAAGTGGCTCTTGAACGATTAGATTGCCTCTCCGTAATGTTCAAAATAGCATGGTTTTTGAGCCGTTTTGGTGTGAAAATGGGTATAGATTTTGACCATTATGGTCTTAAATCGGTTATGGCTTTCAAGGGAACCACAAGATCGTGTGAACGTATTTGTCTTTTCAACTCCAAATGAATAGTAGAGAAAGAGAACCATTCGAGCTGAATTTTTGGGTGAATTTTACCACTTCTTGACTTCGGCAGTGATGCGAAGCTCAATTACGCTACAACCGTATTTTACAACCGTAACGTTTATTATACTACTTAATTAATAAAATGCTTAAACAGTATGTTCACTTCACTTGGACAAGGTAATGGATTCGCAAACCAAATACAACTTTCAGAAGCCAGGTCTGAAATCGGGTGTGGAAAATTGCATGTTTGGTCTGAAATAAGGTCAGGTTTTGGATTTGGAGAAGTGGTGGCACACTTCTTCCGAAAATTCCGAGATGTCCCCCCCCCCCCCCCCCACCCACTCCTTCCCAGGGACACGTTGCAAAATACTCCACAAATAGCCCTTTTCACGGTTTATTTGTCTTATTTGCTTTACAATGTTATCCAACGTGGATGCGAGGCAATTTCGGGCTAAAACTACAAAATAGCCCGAAATTGCCTCACATACATGCTAGATTTCATTGTAATTCAAATGAGCAGAGTGAACCGTGAAAAGGGCTATCGCGGAGTCTTTTTTCACGTGAAATACAGCTAATAGGGACCTTCAGATTTGACTACGAGTACGAGATTGACTACGAGTACGACTTTTTAGATCTACGTAGTTCGCGTGGGTTAGATAACAGCTTATCACACCAATCTTGTCTCTAAGGTCTCCTTATCTGGTGATAAACAACAGGAAGGAACAAGAGTTCTGGGAATGTGGCTGATTTGAAATTTCAAAGTCGTACTCGTACTCTTATTTGGAGGTCCCTAATTTTACTTACATGACTGCGAGCAAGTCACGGTTGGTTTTGGTTTTGCCAACCAATCACAGAGCGACCGACAGAGCGTAGTAAATTACTTCTCCCGCGGCAGCGAGCCAAGGTCAGGGACAGCCAGCTTTGTCCTCACCTGATTATTACGTTAAAACTCAGGTTAATTTTGTCTTCTTTTCCTTTCTTTTCTTCTGGCTGTCCTCCATTTAGCTGGCGTGCAAACGACTCAGGCTATTTTCTTTGGTGCACTCGAGTGCAATTAAGAAAATAGGAGACGTCTCCAGGCAGGCTATCCTCCGTTCGTGCTCAATATGCATAGAAGGAAACACGCAAGTAACGTGTGACACGAGAATTTAATCTGTGCTTAAAGCTGACAGTTCTGACAAAATAAAAAATTCCAGGTCATCCATGACTGATCCGAGACGATCAGTTACTCCCTACCCAACGACGCTGCGTAAGATTATGGCGGAAGCTCGAGCAAATTCTACACTTGGTGGATACGATGAGGATTTTGTGGATGTTGTAGAAGACGAATGGAATTGTCCGATATGTCAGTTACCTTTAAAAGAGGCCGTCCAAACAGGGGTATGCGGCCATCGATTTTGCAGGCAGTGTCTTGACAGACACTTCATGAGGTTAGCTTTCCTGAATTGTTAAATTATGTTATTAGGCTCGACTGTTGCAGGAAGAAAGCGTTTGTCAGGGGAAGAAAATTTGTTGGAACTATTCCACATCAACAGTGCTTAAGCGTAACGGTATACATGTAAGCCTGTGATAGACTAGGCTCTTACCTACTTGAGACTCGGACACTGATCATGAAACGCAATGATTTCTCGGAATTGTGCATTTATGACACAAAATATTTATGACCATTCACGCTGTTGGCGAGTGAGCGCTCCTTGGTATTTGTTAGTCGATAAGGAGAACAACGAATGAAGGGAGCCAAAGTCGAACAGATTTCAGTTCAATCTCGCAAATTCAAATTCAGCTGTTTATTGAATCTACCATTGTCTTTGATAATCGAACAAAATTGCAAGACGGAACTTTTTGATGAACTAAATGTATCCCAACGTGCACTGCGAGCAAACTTCTTAAGCTGAGTAAACGTCCGGTTGAAACAAGCTGTCCTCATTGCTCGTAAAAAAGACGAGGTACTTCAAAAGAAAATGCGTCACAATTTTTTGAAATTACAGATATCTAAAGAAACAGTTATTTCCAGTTTACTAAGCACTAATTTTACCTTGCTAAATTGATATTTAGACGAGCTAAGTCACGCTATTAGACTTCCTAGGCAGTCTTATATTAGCCGAGACAGCGCGTGATCCATTGAACCGGATAATTTTCTGAACGGGTCTACTGCGATGTTACAGAAATCAACAGCAATTTGTTGCAGGCATATTTTCAGATACCCAGTAATGCGTCATATTTAACTTGTTCAGAGCTATACTTGAAGCTATAAAGACAGATGGCACAGTCCCGTCGACTTTCGCTGTTAGTATCAAGCTTGTCAATGGTTTCCAGCATGGGTCATGGTCATGCCAACGTTTCAAAACACCAGGCGTAGTAAATCGATAAATCGATAATCGATAACAATCGATAGCCATCGATATCAATCGAAGATTCGATAGGGATCCACTCGATAGGGATCCATAAAGAAAAAAGTTGTGAGTTGGAAATCGATAAGGATTGGTTTATCGATTATTATCGATTATCATCGATTTTATCGGAAACTATTTTTGTCAATTTCTACCACAGGCAGCCTGGGCTGCCTGTGTTTCTACAAGTTAAAGATTGACAGAATGTATTTTCTATGGTTTTATTGAGTCATTCAATCGCGGATATGCAGTGCAAATATCAACAAGCTGATACCAAAAGAACAAGAACAAGGGCTACAATGTCCGTGGATACATAGGATCCTGGAGTTGACTCTCATCTACGCGAGAACGCCATAAAGAAGATGCAAGATGCAATCGACAGCGCTGGGATGAATGGACAAGTTAAAATAAAAAACCAAACTAAGAGGATGTTCTGATAAACATTCTGCCTGGACGGCAGGACTAGATGGTGAAATAATAAAATGTCATTTTTTATTGATTACCGATTTCAATCGATATCAACGGTGATTGATCGATTGATATCGATTGTATCGATTGATTTCCGATATCGATTTCTATCGATTGCCTACGCCTGGAAAACAAATCCCTGCCCTGTTTAGCTCAGTAGTTTTCATTGTTTAATTTTCTCTGAAAATGAATAGAGCGAGCGAGCGTTGGTCACTAAAAGCATGAAAACGCGAGGCGCAACGCGGAGAAACCGTTGATTCTCTCGCGAGTCTTTAGTGCGTGTGAATGCGGCTCGGAACGCCTCTTGTCAGTCTTCCTCTCTATTTCTTCACGCTTCCCATACTTTTCGCTGTAAGACCATGCGCGCTCTCACTTAGACACACTAACGGCAGAAGTACTAACTGTTCTGTAGTGTAGACTTATCCGAGAAGTTCCCCCCCCCCGGGGGTTCACCCTTCTGGTCAGTGATAGTTGAGTGAGAATTGATTAGCTCAAACCACTTTTTGCGCGTCGCATTTTACCCTGTACAAGGCAAGTTTTCGCGTGAGCTCTTGCGATTATCTCTGATCAGGAGCAGTGTTGACTAGTATTCTATTCATAGTCTTTTTATCGGTATTAAGAATTGTTTGATGGTATTATTTTACAAAACAGACAGGAGCAAGATCGACAACAACTTAGTTGTCCTGTGGACCGAAACAACCTGGTACGAGAGAAAGTAAGTGTCCTGTGCCAGTGCAATATTAGTAATAATGACGATCACCAAATTACAACTCATTCTGTCCGACGTTTCCATGTTACTGCCATCGTCATTAAGGCAAGGTGATTGTTTCTTCGTGGTTTGAATATAAATGAGTGAAAACAATAATATAATAGAATTTTTTTCTTTTTTGTTTATGAAAACAGGTTAGTGTGGTTGGAGTAAGTTTGCATGTTCAAAGTTGGTGTAATGCATTAAAGAAATGAATATGTGTCGAAATTACGAGAAAAAAAAAAACAAAAAACAAAAAACAAACAAACTGTGAACCATGTTGTTAAACTGAAAACAACTGTTGCTTACACTTTTCCAGCACGTATTTATTTTGTATCCGTTTATAAATCAGAATCAAGACTTATATCCACACCAAAATTGAATTAAATTTTCTTTTATGTAGGACATCTTCCCAGACAAAGCAACTCAGAGAATGATTCTCTCTTTCATCATCAAATGTCCTAGTGAAGGTTGTCAGTGGACTGGCGAGCTGAGGTCAAAAGACGTAAGTCTTAACTCTATGTCCGTTTAAAATTTTTCTTGCAGCAGCCTTTAAACATTTGCAACAACTTTTTGATGACAGCATCTTTAGTGGAGGCACACTGTGTGGGCCACCGTTGTTCTCTGATCACTGGAAGATAACCTTGAATACTCGATCGGTAACTTCATGTCTCAGGAAACTCAGCCATAAGGAGAAAGTGTAAATTTCACTTTATTATCTTAGTTGAAATAATTCGCGTCAGTCCTGGAGAACTAAATTTGTTATGGTAACATGCTGGTGTTTTTAGAAGTTCTTTTTGAAAGGCCATCTCCGGCCTTTTTTCTCTGTTTACCGTCCAAAAAAGGAAAAAACAAACAAACAAATAAAAACAAAAGATATTAATCGCTTTGTAATCTTTCTTGGTCTTAAATTTTTTTGTGCGGCCCCAGATGATGGATGATGTTGAGTTACTACCTTCTTCTGGTTTCCCAGCTCTCCTTTCTCCCAACCCTAACCCTCCCCCCCCCAAGCTCTTTTTTTTTAAACTAGTTGTTTACTCCGACCAACCGACCGACACTGCATCGATGGTAAACAAAGGTAAAAAGGAGGAATTTGGGTCTAAGTAAATGTAATTAGTTGATTTCCCTTTGTGTCGTGAAGCCGGCTCAGGCATACGAAAAAGTTTCTTCCCACCAAACCTCATTTACCTTAAATTTGCAGTTTTCCCAAAAACTAGTACAATGTAGTAAATGTAGTATAGTGGCTTATTATTTTACAGGATTGTTGATAACAAGTTTGTAGTTTGTAGTTTGACAGCGTAACGGGTCTTGAAAGGGATCTAAAACACGGACGTTCGTGAGCCACGGTCGACGGCAACGGGAAGTAGAATGTTTCCTTTTTTTGGCGTGGTTTTGCTCCACGGAAAGGAAAAGCTCTTGTTGATGACTGTGGCTTGACGTTACAAACGCGATGGCATGCAGGAAAACGCTCCAAAAAGGGAAACATTTGACTTCCGGTTGCCGTCTGTGGCTCGAAAACGTCTGTGCTTAAGTTCCATAACTCGAGTGCCTGGCCGTTTTACTTTCAACGGATCTCATACCGTAGGAACTAATTTATTATTTAACTTCTTTTTTTTTACTTGGAAATTAAAAGGACCATTTGGAGTCTTGTCCTCTCAAAGTTGTCTCCTGTACAAACCAAAACTGTCAAGTGTCAATTGAAAGAAAAGACCTACAGGAGCACGTGACCACCACGTGCCAATGGAGGATCATTCCCTGCACTTATTGTAACACGCCACATCCATCATGTAAAACTAAGGTAAAAATCTTTGTTTGTGATACTGAATGGGGTGGGCCCAGCTTATGGGTGTCCTGTTTTCAGTACCATGGAGACCTAGCCCGTAAGTCTAACTTTTATTGGTCAGGTTAATTTTCAAATTTGTTCCAAAGATCTTCTGCAAAGAGATTTCTAAGTAAAACAACAATTCTTTGACGGAAACGTTAGGCGTTCGCCTGGTCTCGGTTCGCTGTTACATGTTGATTCCTTTGGAAGGGGACGTAAAAGAATAATAATGATAATAATGATAATAATAATAATAATAATAATAATATTTATAATAATAATAATAATAATAATAATAATAATAATTTTAAGAATCCATAATAATAAGAATCCATGAAACTGAGAGGAGAGTAGAAAAGAGAGCGTCAAGAGAGGTTAGACTGCACTGATTTTTGCTTATTTAGTGTGGATGTACTTCATTTAGACTTAATGACTAGGCTCCATACATTCGTGATGTTTATCATTTATGTTCAAGGCTCATCAGAATGGATGTAAGAGATTTCCTCTAGCTTGTCCAAACAGATGTAGAGCCGTCAGCATCCCGAGAGAGGAGGTTGGTGTTATAGTGTGGATCTTTGGACTTGCCATTCTCAAGACCCTTTTACACATGCGTTTTTTGAGGTGTTTTTTGCCACAGTTTTAAAACTAGTTTTGCGTCGCTGGAGCATGAAACTCATTAACTTAACTAATTATATAACTGACACCGATTTCAGTGTGATTTTTGACCAATTAGGGTGACAGTTTTGGAATATGTTCAGAAAGTGAGATGCATGAAGGTCCATGAACTGTATGATAGGCATCAAAAGGAGTCCCCTAACCTTGATTCTTACCAAACAAGATGTCCCTAATGGGATTTTCGCGGAATGCTTAATGTGGCCTCATTTATTCCCATTATATGCTTTGTAGAATTTTAAAACTATCTAATAAAAGTAGCTGATGGAATGTAGTTTGAGTCACAAAGATAGCGTGATTTCCATTTTCCCTTGTGTTACGCTTCTTATCGTTATACCGGAAATTGCGACCACACACATGCATGGCCTCACTCACGTTTTCTATTCTGGTTATGTAATTTCAGTTAAGGTGTAAGATTACAAATTGTTTCCGTCTCACCGAAAAAAAAAAAAAAACAGGCAAAAAGCTTTCCTAAATGAAAACTTTTAGTAAAAATGGACAATCAAACCTTTAATCTTGTTGTGAAGTGGATTTCTAGTAGCGTTTAAGCACCAATTCGACAAAGTGATGTGATGTGTGTTTTAGCTTATCAATGACCTTTCCTCGTCGCATTGTGACGTGGTTCTACAACTGTCAAACAAAGCATGATTCCTTTGCCAAGAACTCTCCAATTTCCACCGTTTAAACTTTCGAGTAGTTCTTAGAAGTTATTCTTTCGATCTACCGCCTCAAAAGGGTTAATTTTCTTTTTGAAAATGACATAGCTGAGTCTAAAACATGTAAACAATATGGCCGCCGCAAGGAGAGAGCAGCATTCAATTCAGGTTTAATGAATAAATGAAATGATGATTTGAAGTCACACAGGTAGGGGTCGCCTCCCTCGTGATATACGCGCCGATAATACATTATGATTGGGCCGTTTTTGTTGAAGACAATCGGAACAATAGGTCCTTTATAGGAGAGAGCAGAGTTTAATGAACAAGATGCCTATACTGTCATTTACGCGTGATGCTGTGCCTGATTTATTTTTTATTTATTAAGTAGAAATTGATAATCAAACCTTTAATTTTTTTAATGAAGTGGATTTCCAGTAACGTCTAGGCATCAGTTCGGCAAAGTCTGCAGCGCAGATAATGTTTTAAGCTTAAGCTTGACCTTTCCTCTCCACTGCACTACACTGCGAAACACAATCTGGTCCGCAGTCAAATTTCCTCGCGGTGAGCTTTCCATTTTGCATCCTTTAAACTGTCGAGTAGTTCTTACAACTTATCCTTTCGATTTACTGCTTCAAAAGGGTTAATTTTCTTTCTGTAAACAGCACATTTGAATCTAAAACATTAAAACAATATGACCGCTTGCTCCTTCTCAGTTCCAGGTACGTGACGTCACAATAGTGAAAAACTCCCGTCTGATCCCTCCTGACATGCACTGATGCATGATATTGCATTCTGATTGGACCGTTTATCTTAAAGACAAAAAGGACAATAGGAGACAAAAATATCCCCTCTACAAGAGAACTGAATTTGATCCATGTAAAACGAGTTAATAATTGAAAGATGCACATTTGCGACTACGATGAAATAGAAACGCCACTGAAATTTTGACACGGGTTGCCCTGAGCGCATCCTGCGTAATAAATTAATGTGCAGATTTGAAGCTACGACGAAGAAAAAAAAAATGACGAAGATACCATGCCCAATTTTAGACACGGTCTGTCCTGCGGGCATCCAGGGTAATTAATGTGCCAATTTGAGGCTACCATGAAGAAGAAGAAGAAAAAAAAAAGCGAGCCCAATTTTAGACATGGTCTGCCCTCAGGGCATCCCGCGTAAAAATTCGACGACGAAGATACCAAGTCCAATTTTAGACGCGGTCTGCCCTGCGGGCATCCTGCGTAAAAACACAGCTGAATCAAACATAAAGTTACGGATAAAAAGGGCCTGTCTTATATGAGGTACCCAAATTCTGGGTTACATGCGTTTTCGGACAGAAGTGTAATTTTAAGCTAGTGGTAAAGAAATGTCAAAACTAAAGGACAAACATCTTTTGGAAGAACCTTAATTGATTAATAGTATTTAGACTCGAATCAAAGTTGACGCTAAGCCAGGATTAGCTTAATCGGGCTTTGAACAGCTGGGTCCAGCTCAATGCTTAACGTCGATCGGGGTCCGATCGAGTCGGCGATGAGGTCCCATTCGACTGCGCGCCAAACACAACAGGAGGCGCGGTGCGATAAGCCGGGTGGCAAATGGAGAAGCTAGTTTACATTTGATATTCTCCTCCCGAACTAGAACGCAACAAACGTTGTATTAAAAGTGCAACACAAATTGCACCTGTCAAAGGGCCTTTAATTTCAGTAAACTGCTTCCACTTGCTGGTTTCCCGGAAAATGCTACACCAATAGACCGGCACTTGTCTTTCACGTTTGCGGTTTTTTTAGTACAGCGAAAACTAAAGTTTCTTTTCTTCTGCTTATTAGCTATTCTCTTGAACGATGCTTTCGTCTGCTTATTACAAACACAATGTATTACTGAGGTTAATTAGTGTTTTATGGAGATTTTTTGTCTGCAGTTTAAATCCGTTGTACAATACAGTCATTAGAAAATGTCAATTAAATCACGAATTAATATTAAATCATTATCAAATTTAATTTTATGGAATTATCCGTATTCCTCTTTAACTTCACTAATATGCCTTTCTTCCCCCGCTACCCGCTCCGATTAGAGGTAACAATTCGCTATTTGCGGGTATAGATTAGAAAGCAATAATTTTATCAAATTTCCACCAAACAACAAAAGTTGAAATTGAACTAAATATAACTACAACTAGAACAGTAAATCTTCCACAATACCCTCTCTATTTTCTTTTACAGATTTCTGCCCACATTGAGGAGGACTGTATGATGGCAATAATTTCTTGCCCCTATGCTGACATGGGCTGTATCGAAAAGGTAATTTCAATTTAATGCAGGAGTCAACAAGAAATCCAACCCACACCGCCAGGTTGTGTGATCAGGAGCGTGGATTTCGACTGTAGCATGCTGAAATGTCTTTCCGTTTAAAAACTTGTGACCAGTTACTCTTTTGTCGCCCCGTTTTGAACATTTGATATTGTTAAATCCCCGAAAAAATCATTATTTTTAAATTGCCCTTCTTTCTCTTAATTCAAAGAGAAATTGAATAGGGTAATAAACCTCGTTAAACGCTCTTGAGGATTTTTTTTGGGGGGGAAGGGACTTTATTTAGTTTCACTTCCAGAGAAGTTCCTGATAAAAAGCTTCTCGCGCCTTTACACGCTAATAAAAGTTTCCAATAAACGTTAAGTACAGCCAACTCTCGCCTTGCGGACACCTCGCTATTACGGACACCCCGTTAATACGGACAGCAACTAAATCCCCGCAAAAATAAATTACAGACGTTTGACTGAAATAAATTTCCGCTATTACGGACAGTAGTGATAGATGTTGGAAATTAACCTCGTTAGTGCTGAGGTGCCGAGGTGCCGAGGTAAATCATTGATATTCCTAAGGGTCGAGTCCATGACGTCACCTATTGTTATAACCTAGGGAAAAAATGCCTTCCTCCATACTAATTAAGTGATTAGGTAGTGTCTTCCTACATACTAATAAGTGCCGAGGTTTACCAATGAGCGTCACTCTTGCACAAAGAAAACAATAGACATGCCTACGCTTGCCCGCTCTATACCCACCCTGATTGGATCTTAAGATTTATATCGTCTGTTTTGAATAAAAAGCGCTTAGATTTCAAAAGCGCTATCGTTCTTGTAATCGCTTTGCTGTGAAAATTTTTTTTTCCGATTTTCAAAACGTTAGTACCGTTGAAAATGGATTTTTTCACCAACGTTATTGATCTTCAAGCTGCTTTGGGCGCTTGTTTAACTCTCCGCGAATGGGAGACAAAACCGTTTTCTACTGTGTTTTCTCTTATCTATCTCGAGGAAATGAAAAACTATTAATCTTCATAATAACCATTTTAAAATAAGTCTCTTTCTGCAGGTTCAGCGAGGCAAGGTTGAAAAACATCTTCAATCTGATATGAGACTGCACCTTGACTTGGCTTGTGTAAAGTTGCATAAAACAGAAGTTCTCTTCAGAGAGACCACAAAAAAACTTGAAGAGAAGATCAGTGCTCTTGAAAATAAACCCCTACAATGTCAGGAGGTCTTTACGTGGAAGATCAGTGGCTTCAGTGAAAAAAATACCACCGGAAGCAAAATTCACAGTGCTCCATTCTACACGGGAGAAAATGGCTATAAAGTTAGATTACGTCTGTATCCAAATGGCATTGGTTCTGGTAAAAACACTCACCTTTCGTTATTCTTAGTAGTAATGAAAGGCGAGTACGATCCCATTTTACCCTGGCCGTTTCATAAAAAGGTGACTTTTATATTGATCGATCAAAGTGAAAATTTATCCGACAGGGAGGACATTGTTAAGTCTGTAACAACACATCCTGAAGATTTGAAGTGTAACGCAAGGCCTAAGACAGAGGAAAACAGTGGGAAGGGCTTTCCTCAATTTGCGTCACACGACGAACTGATGGAAGAGGGGTACATTGTGAATGACACCATCTTTATTCAGGTTAAAGTCGTTCCACCCATTTAGGTGTCAGCTTCCAAAACTCTTGGAAAATGACAAACAAACAAACAAACAAACAAACAAAGCTGACTGGCATGGGAAGATTTTCTCTGTGGATAGCATGTAATTATGTTTTTTCAGTTTGTGATACTGAATGTTAGAATACATCAGGATATATCTGTCTGGATTTACAAGAACATCCCCTCAGAAATCTTGGCTTATTTTAACCTTTCTTTAGAGATTAACAAAGTTTTTTCTTTACATTTCCAATTGGATTTCAGGTCAATAAGTAGACAGACTACAAGAATCAGTAGCAGACGTTTCAGTATGGACTAAACATAGTTAGCTTCTTCCCCCCTTCTCCCTCCCTGTATATTAACTCATTTCTTTTGTTCTGTTTAGCCCCACTCTCTCTCTCTCTCAAACGTCTACAAACGTTAAGGCTGAGACTTACTAACATTTAAGAACATTATACAGGCAGAGGCTGAGAGTCAGTTAAGAACATTATAAAAAAGATTGTATTCGATTATTTTTGACCCTCGTAATTGTAGCGATGTTAATTCAGTTAAGAACAATATAAAAAGATTGTATTCGATTATTTTTGACCCTCGTAATTGTAGCGATGTTAATTCAGTTAAGAACAATATAAAAAGATTGTATTCGATTATTTTTGACCCTCGTAACTGTAGCGATGTTAATTCAGTTAAGAACATTATAAAAAAGATTGTATTCGATTATTTTTGACCCTCGTAACTGTAGCGATGTTAATTCAGTTAAGAACATTATAAAAAAGATTGTATTCGATTATTTTTGACCCTCGTAACTGTAGCGATGTTAATTCAGTTAAGAACAATATAAAAAAGATTGTATTCGATTATTTTTACCCTCGTAACTGTAGCGATGTTAATTCAGTTAAGAACATGATAAAAAAGATTGTATTCGATTATTTTTGACCCTCGTAACTGTAGCGATGTTAATTATAAGCTAGTGATCGATTACTCGAGAACTATCATAATATTAGCCAGATGTTCGATCGCTGTGATTCGCGTGCAGCATTAATCTAGTTAAGTAGCTAGTATGTAAGGTGGCCCTTTTCACACTTAAAATTACTGACAATACTACTAACGTCCCTATGATTTTCAAAGGAACCCTTACTCTTGCCTCTGAAGTTCATAGCTACAACACCAGATTTGTATCGAGCCTTAATTTTCATCGGCCGAGGATAAGCAATAATTACGGAGCTGCCACTTTTGCATTTGCTGGGTCTAAAATTTAGGAAAAAATTCCCTCTAAATTAAAAAACTCCCATATAGTAGCTTCTACAAGCAATGCAAATTGTACCTTTTTAATACCCAATGAGTATTTGATTTCTCTGCCCTCACTATTAATTACCATTTCTATTGTTTTTATGTAAAAATTGTAGTGTGATTTTCTATGCACTATTATTATTGTCTTTTGTTCCGTTCTACTAGTTAGTTGCACGTTATACGCCAGTTAGCTTCACGTGGCGGTGACCAACTCGAAAGCCTAAGCTCCTTTGGTCAATGCGCACATTTTACATTTGATATTTATGTAATTCAATGTTGTCAGTTATGTTACTTTTGTGATATATTGTAATTTCCTTTTGTAGTAAACTATTGAAATAGTGCATAAATAAAAAATCTGAATCTGGTGAAAAATCAGTTTAAAACGCTGTCTTTCTGTCGATTCTGTTGTAGAAAGCTAAAAATTGAGCTCAAACATACCGGGTTTTGAAAGAGATTCTAGGTACCTACGTTGGCGCCGTTAATGTTTTGCGGGATCACGGGTGATGTTTCATTTCAGTCCTGATGCCAATGTCATGCCTAACACATTTTTTGGTCCCTTAGCACTTTGTTATATCAGGGCTTCGCTGTGGTAATATAAACTGACAGAATGTTCTGGTTCAAAACAATCTGTAACTTTTGCAACAGCCCTTGAAAAAGTTTGATTAGCTGCGCTGCAGAAAAGTAATGTTTAAAACACGAGCAGCAGTGTTTTATCGGGATTTACAACCACGAGGCGCAGTCGAGTGGTTTTAGACCCGATAAAACACGTGCAGCGAGTTTTTTGAACTTCTTCAAAAACATTCCTGGAAAAGCGTGGGTCAACAGAGTTCATAACAATGATGCTTTTGTGAACGTTGGAAATAAGCATACGAGAAAAACATTAAACACCGCACACAAATAAGGAGGAGGTTTTATCGGATTTTAAAACCACTGCATGTGATGTTTTATCGACCATTTGATAGGTCAATGGGCTTATGAATTATTAATGAGTTTTTGAAGTTGGCATTGGTCAGACTTGCAAGATTGCTGAGCAATGATGGGATACCTACTCCATTGGGTTTAAAGGTTTACTGTGTGTGTAAAGCGATGATATACGAGATACGAGTCAGTAATTACTTGATTTTTTTCCCCTGGCCATTTTGATATTTTTTATTACCAGACACTAACAGATACAACATAGATTTTTCAGGGTATTCCTTTTTCAGAATACAAAGAATATAAAATTATATATAGAAAAAAGATAATAAAATTAAAAAAAAAAAAATAGAAAAAATAAAATAAAATGTGCCCTTTGAAACTAGAGTTGGTGTGGTTTTAGTGTGATACCAAGCATAACGTGGACGTTAACTTGAACTGGATCAGCACACCACACAATGTCCTTAAGTAATAAGCTTGGTAGAAAATGGACAGTATATGGCCGATCTGCTCTTCTGTTTCACATCATACTAAGCAGATTTCTATGTTGGCACAATAGTAAGTGTGGTAAAGTGTGAGCATAGAAGATTCCAAACACTTGCACATGCACGTTGTAATGTACACTGTAAAACAGCATTTAGTATGTGTATCCCAGATTAATGGCTGCAGGTGGCAGATCAAGCATTCCATGCTGATCAGCATCTGAACTGTCAACAGATGCAGCATTTGATGAAACATTCTCAAGTTCTGAACCAACAGAGTGAAAATCATCAGTGTAGCTCCCTTCACTTTCCTCTGCATGCTTATTAGATGCCTCAGAAGAACTTCTTCTTATACTAGGTGCCTCGTTGGCAGAAACCTTGTGGTCCTCATCTGATACTGTGATCTTCCTTTCCCCATTTACATCTACCTCAGTCTTTGCCTTCATTCTCCTGGGCTTAACTTTTTCAGGAGAGCGCAAGGATTTCACAGGTCTCGTTGATGACACAGAACTACCTTGAGAGTGTGAGCTGGCCGAAGAACCATCATGATTGGATCTTTGTTTTATGCTTCCACTCTCTGCACTTTTACTCCTTGTAAAAGCTAAATGAAATGATGCTCGTGAATTTTCTGTTCCAGAGTCCTCAAAGTCCTGAGTGTACATTGTCATTGCAGATCCTCCCTGCCTGTCTTCGCGCTCTGAGCTGATGATCCCTTTTTGTCAATAGATCCCTTTCGTAGGGGGCTGATCGGTGGCCCATTCATCCTCCTGACGAGGTCATTTTTCTACTCTGGCTCTCCTGAAAAATGTCGACGAAGTTATACATATACATAACACATGTACGCATTACAACTGAAAGATTATTAAGAAGAAAAGACTCTCGCAGTTATCTATACAACCTAAACTTTTGCTAAAAAAAAAATGAAAAAAAGAAATCAGTCTTGAACAGGATTTGAACAATAACTTTTGTGATAACGATAACGATACTGGCTGCTGCGTCCTATTGATCACTATCTTTTGACTGGCTGTATTGACTAACTCAGTGCGACTTCTTCCTTCAGGAAATTGAGCTGAAGCACTTTGCTCATACTACCTCTCACTCCTATGGCCATCATGGACGTAACTAATTAATTATTAGGTTTTTAAAGAAGTCGGGCTATTTTTGTCTTCTTTCCGGCTTTTATTTCTTCTGGCTATACTGTACTCGATCCCATTCGCGTTTTAAGCAATTGCACCTCAAACACGCACATAAAGTATACAACTGCTAAGCAGGTTATGCGTGACAAAAGAATGATTTGATTTCCGTTCAAAGTTCAGTGACAGTTTTGACAAAAAAAAAACTTCCCGGTCATACATGACTGACCCGAACGAAAGTGAAATTATCTGTTTTATTATTCATCCACCCACAGACGCTGGATGAAAAGTATGGCGGAAGCTCAAGCAAATTCTGCACTTGGTGGATACGATGAGGATTTTGTGGATGTTGTAGAAGACGAATGGAATTGTCCAATCTGTCAGTTACCTTTAAAAGAGGCCATTCAAACGGGAGTATGCGGCCATCGATTTTGCTGGCAATGTCTTGACGGACACTTCAAAAGGTTAGCAATCATAACGTTCGTCATTACTTCGAGAAGGAGAATTTATAACTGAGGGACCGTCGGGATACGTGATTTTAGTCAACCCCTCTTACATTTCGGTTGCTAGTGACGATTGTTGTGTGAAGAAAGCATTTGACAGCGGAACCAAATTTGTAGCAACCAAACAGACAATGTAAGTGCAAGCCTGAGACCACGACAAACCGACAAAATACTCATCTTAATTTTACAGCCGTAGAACTTTCTTTCCAGGCTCTTTCCCATTAGTCCCAGCGAATCGTTTAGAACAACATCAAACGGGACTG
This sequence comes from Pavona decussata, assembly GCF_977016875.1. Taxonomy (NCBI): domain Eukaryota; kingdom Metazoa; phylum Cnidaria; class Anthozoa; order Scleractinia; family Agariciidae; genus Pavona; species Pavona decussata. Next base: position 266,963 of record NW_028145548.1, on the reverse strand, counting down.
CTTCAGTCGAAGAAAGTCGAATTAAATCTTCGATTAAATTTTTCTTTGCGAACAATTTCGAAAACGGAGTTTATTTTATGAGTTTAATTACGGAACTAGAGTATTTGTAGATCCCCCCATCCCTCCGAATCACTCGCTTTCTCACCGAATATAGACCACTTGTTTCCCTTAGATATAGATATTGTTTTTAGGAGTCCGTTTTTTTAGGCCTGTAGGTAGGCCCACTAACAACATATGCTCGCAAGTATAGATCGCACGAGTAACCCAAAATTAATACTTCAAGGTTCGGGTTGAGCTGGTTTATTTCTCAAACTCATTAATAATTCAAAAGACAAAGACAAAGGAAATCATGCAACGTGACGTGTTTGAATATCTGAGTGATAAAAATCTCCTCGTTTTTGCATCCTTAATTTCCCCTTTAAAAATCAGTTTCTTTGAGAAGTTATATCAAACACTCGTCACAGTGTTTCATCAACATATCAAAAACCTCGACGTGCGTCAAAAATACTCCGCTACGCATCGTATTTTCAAGTCTCTTCTCGGTGTTTGCTGGTGTTTGATATGTGATGAAATACTGTGTCTCGTGTTTGATGTCATATACCAAACACGAGAAAGCGTGTTTCATCAGATATCCAAACACTGAGAAAACTGAAAAAACGAGGCGCAGCCAAGTTTTTTTAAAACGACTTCGAGGTGTTTGGATATCTGATGAAACACACTTTCGAGTGTTTGATATGGCTTCTCAAATGATCAATAATTCTTGGAGAAATTCAAGTCTAAAGTTGGCAAAATTTTATGGTAATTAGGATTACATATCCAAACCACAGTCAAGGTAGTGATGAGTTTGAGAAATATTACACAAAGAATGATTTTTGCATGCTTCCCAACATACATTGCGACCGCGCGTTGGTGCATGTCAAATTGACAGTTTATCTCATCGACATTGCGTTGAAAAAATGAAAAATATCTAAAGAGACATTTTTGTCCCCGTTTACAAAGGGCTGTTTGCCCTTGGTCGATAAGCTGTTTGAATCAGACTTGTACCCGTAAACGACAACAGTAGGCAGCCACGCAAAGAGGGAAATCCAAACAGCGGGGGCACTTGTAGCAGTAAACGTGACTATTTCTGGTCTTCAAACATTAGAAAAGTTTTCATTTTAAGGATCTGGAAAGATAGAATCTTGAAACAGCTCCCTGTCTTCCTCAAACAGAAAACAGGTTTTTCTAGAATATGTGGGTTGACCGGCCAAACAAAGCCGACTCAACGTCGACATGATGGTTTTTGTCAAAATATGGAGTACTTTTTTTTAATAACGTATGGTTCGAATATGCATGAACAAAAGATAAAAAGAAATCTTGGGCTCATTGCTTCCAATAGACCGGCTAATGTTTGACTCACGGTTTTTATTACAGACGGGAGCGCGATGGACAACCATTAACTTGTCCTGTGGACCGAAACAACCTGACACGAGAGAAAGTAAGTGACCTGTATCCGGAATAAAAAACAAACAAACAAAAAAAAAAAAAAAAAAAACACAAGAGAAAATTCGTCGACATGAAAATTTCAACGAAGGTTAAAGTCACTTGGGAAACAGTTTTTATAGCTCTTGAAAAATTATAATATCAGTCAAGAGCCCAGTGAAATTTTCGAAAGTTTGCCTAAGATTTCAATTGTTGCAATTAAGCCTATGGCGTTAGTATTCTTAGGCAGTCCCTTTAAAGCGTAAAACTTTAAAAACACACCAGAACGACACCTATCTATGTTAATAAAATCAACTACACGGAATTCGTAAGTCAGAAAAGACTTTCTTTTCTTTCTTTCTTTCTTTCTTTTTCTGTGTAACTTGCCGTATGCTGATTGGCTTGTGAGTAGGGGATTTTCGTTCTTTCGGAACAGGTAGCGACGAGAGATGTGTACGATTGGTGGTATTTTGACAGTTACAGTAGGCAAATTAACGCATTCACGATGGTGACGATGGAAACATATCTTTACACGTGGCAAAACCTTGTGGCTAACGTATATTACGGCTTAACAAGTTTGGGCATAAGGGTGGGAATGGGGCTTGAAATATTTAGACTTGATATCTCTAAATCTAACTGGAAAGATCTACGGCTTTCAAGGTATCTGGAATTAGAGGATATATAATAATTTGTTATCTACGTCCTGCTATTATGATTACTAAATTATGGGAAATCGTTCACAGGCTCCTGAAGTTCTTACTCTATTTCAAAAAAGGCCATCGACATAAAACGTTTCCTTTGTACCGGCAGCTCGACACTTATGTAAAAAGGTGGATAAATGAATACATGCATACATGACTGAGCGCAGGAATGTATGCCGGCAGGCATGACAGAACCACGAACGAGTGAGTGAGTGAGCGAAGGAACGGAGGGAATGAATGAATGAACGAACGAACGAACGGACGGACGGACAGACGGACGGATGAGTTAATAAATGAATAAATAACTTTGCCCGCTGTCTATTCAGGGTCGGTGCCAATTCGAAGCTTTTTTCGCATGAAATAAAAGTCACTCCCCGTACCGACTTGTTTCAGAACTTTTTATCAGTATTATTATGCAAAGACAATGAGTCTTGCGAAGAGTTGATGAGCGATAAACGCAACACTGACTCTTTTCTCTAGTTACCTTTCAGTGTCTCTCTACGTGCTGTGGGGAGGAGGAAACGTTAACGAGTAGGAAAAGATGTGGGGGTATTTAAGAGTACGTTTGGAGATTGGGGACCTTTATTCCAAATGAGTGGCTTAGCGGCCTCAGCAATTGCAATCTAAAGCAAACTTTTGAAAATTTTACTGGGCTCCTGGCTGATATCATAATTTTTCAAGAGCAATAAAAACTGTTTCTGAAGTGACTTTTACCTTCGTTGAGATTTTCATGTCGACGAATTTTCATTGTTTTTTATTCCGGATTCCGGATTCCTAGTTTTAGGTAAACCCTCATTTGACAGTAAACTGTACGCTGCTTATCGTTTCTGTAGTGAACGGAAACTGGTTTGTTAGCACGTTGGCTAGCAGACATGAGCAGAGTACCAATGTGGTCTGGCGTACCTTTACTCTCTCGTTATTCAATTGCTAGAAGGCGAGGGCAAGATCTTTCTCTTAGTGAAACAAGAGCCAAGAAAAAAAAAAAACCGTTGCTCTCTCAGGCTTCTCCCAGTAAACGTTCGAAATATCTTTCTTGGTTAACTAAGTAGCATGTCTCCATAGGGGCATTTTCCAGGTAGCTATAGATATGCAATGTTCATTTTTACGTTACTGACGTTAGTTCTTTGCTGCTTGCCTATAATATAACGAAACGGCCTATCTTGTTTCCCCCATGCCAGATTTCGTTTGAAAAATCTTACTGACTTACTGTCTGTTGTTAAAGCAGAATAGGAACCCATTTTAAAACCCGCCAAAGAACAGACTCCAGAATGGCAGCTTCCTTAGCTTTTGAGGTCGCTTTTGTTTGCTTTGTTTTGCTCAGTTGTTGATTTTGTTCTGCAGGACATGTTCCTAGACAAAGCAACCAAAAGAAAGATTCTTTCTTTTATTATCAAATGTCCAAGTGAAGGTTGTCAGTGGACTGGCGAACTGAGGTCAAAAGATGTAAGTCTTAACTCTTGATCTCTGTTCTTTAATATTTTAATTGTCCAATTGCAACAGTACCTGGTATGTGGCAGTGAACTTAGCCTTAGAAAAAACATGGGAAGAAAAGAGTTGTTTGAGTTTATTAATTATTAAACATCTATATAAAACTAGTTCTCTCAGTTTAATATTTTAAACTTTAAACATGCTGGTTTGTTTAACTTTTTTTTGCTAATCAGCGCATTCCTCTGTGTCATGTTGGGAAGGCGACTTGAGCAAACAAAGTAGTTTCTATTCCAATTATCTGCATCTCGCATTCAGTGAATGTCAGAGAGCTCAGTGTCTCTGAGTTACTAATTGTTTAAGTTCTATCTGTTTTTTTTTTTTTTTACCTTTTTTTTAAATTCAAGGGCCATTTGGTATCTTGTTCTTTCAAACTAGTATCCTGTACCAACAACAATTGTCACGTGGCACTGCCCAGGACATTCATGCAAGATCACGTTACAAAAACGTGCCAATGGAGGATTATTCACTGTGATCATTGCAACGCGTCACATCCATTTTGTAAAACTGAGGTAAGAATCGTCATTTGCTAACGTGCTTTTTTGGAAATCAGATCTACGATACTGCAGCTTGCGCTGATAGGGGAGAAATAACTGAGTGAGATAGACGCAGTTTATGGGTGTCCTGTTCTCAGTACCATGCACACGTAGGCGTAAGTTTAGCCATTATTGGTCAGGCTGATTTTGAAATTTACTCCAAAGATTTTTGTAACGCGACTTCTAAGAAAAACGACAAGATAAGAAAACAATTCTTTAAAATTACAGCTGAAATCACTTGGACGGAGACGTAAAGCGTTCGCCTAGTCTCATTCATTTAGATGGGCTCCATACATTCGTGATGTTTATCATTTATGTTCAAGGCTCATCAGAATGGATGTAAGAGATTTCCACTGGCCTGTCCAAACAAATGTGGAGCCATCAGCATCCCGAGAGAGGAGGTTGGTGTTGTAGTGTGGATCTATGAACTTGCCATTCTCAGGGCCTCTTTACACATGTGAGATTTTGGAGTAATTCGGGTGACAATTTTGGAATATGTTCAGAAAAGCACGCTTATGAGATGCATGAAGGTCAATGAACTGCATGATAGATATCAAAATGTGTCCCCTAACCTTGATTCTTACTAAAAAACTCAACTGAATCAAACATGAAGTTATATGAAAATGACAAAACGGCCTGTCTTGTATGAATTACCCAAAATTCTGGGTAAGGTGCGTTTTTGGACAGAAGTGTAATTTTACATGATTTTAAGCTAGTGATACACAGGCACTGGCAAGAAAAAATCAGCGATATCAGGGCCGTAGCCAGAAAAAAAAAAGGACTGAGGCAACATCCATGGTTGAATTCCCCGCCTAGCAATTAAGGGCCTTTATGATGATTATGTTTAAACAAAACATTGGGATCAAACCATATTTGACGAAAATTCCGCTAAGAGCTTTTAACGCCATCTAGATGATCGAGGTGACTTTTGTTTTTTTTTAAGGGGGGGGGGGGGGCATTTAAATGCTACTTTAGGGGCTCTGTGTTCTTGTATGCGGCTGTTTAATGTGTTTGTTGGCGGTTTGTTTCCATAGGAAGGCCTTAGATAACAACGAACTAAACCAGGTTTGCCTGACCAGAGGTTTCGTGAAAAGAAGGGTTTATTTAGGGGGGGGGGGGGGGGTGCTCAGTCTCGCAGGCTCATAAAACTTGGTCTCGGCCGTTCTCATTTGAGGATTTTCATTTCTTAATGGCAACGAATTTAACTGTTAAATGCCAGCGCGATTCGCCTCTGCCCACTAGCATCTGACCGCTGTAGAGGCTCGAGCGGGTCCACAGGGATTTCGCTGTGGACATAGGCTAATGCAGGGCCATTCAGCCTGTTATAGCCCATCGATGAACGGCACCTGGTCTTCAACCTGCGGAGAGTGCTTAAGCTGGGCTCGCACGAACAGCTTCCTGTACTTGTGGCGCGACCGCCTGTCCGGTTTTTGCCTCTACAACTTCTTTCAGACCATCTCCGGTGGCTTCTTCTCTGACACCACCATCTCTCCTTGATGGAATGAAAGACAAAGTTGCTTCGCTGAATACTAGTAATGCAAAAACAAAGTTAAATTTTGGTTCGATTACTGAGAAGAACTGATAGCATGTTATGAAAGCAACTACTTTCCGCGTTCTTTGAAAAAAGCCGTTGATAGAACGTTGCATTTTGATAGATATTTCTCACTCAGATCAGAGAAGACAGAAGACTCGAGAAATGGCGGAAAAACACATGAAAACAAGACAGTTTTCTTTGGGAAGCCGCTGCCTGGTTGGCATGAGTTTTTTGATTAATTTTTCTCACCTGTAATTCAGGGCACTGCCTGATTCGCGTTATCATTCAACATAACATCATGTTGCGTCAACAGTTTTTTTTTTGACTAATTTAACTGTTTGTGAATTTGTCAACAATGACTGAGGCAATTGCCACGGTTTGCCTCATACTGGCTACGGCCCTGGATATAATGCTCCGACGTTTCGGCGACGTCATGACGCCATTGTCAAGGAATGAATAAAATATCAGCGAGTTCAACGGAGTAAGATCTTAGTAGTAAAGAAAAGTCAAAACTAATTAAATTAAGGACAAATACCTTTTGGAAGAATCTTACTTTATTCGTAATTAAACTCGAATTAACATTTACGTTAAGTCAGAAATAGCTTAATTATGCTTTGAACATCTGGGTGCAGCTCAACGCTCAAGGCCGATCGGGGTCCGATCGAGTTGGCGATGAGGTCACATTAGACTGCGCGCCAAACACAACAGGGGGTGCGGTACGATACGGCGGTGACAAATGAAGAACTTCGCACTGAAACTAGTTTGCATTTGCAATTTTCTGCCCGAACTCGAGGGCGACAAACATTGTATTAAAAAGCGCAACACAAATTGCACCTGTTAACGGGCCTTTAATTTCAGTAAACTGCTTCCACTTGCTGGCAAATCTGGGACGAGTTGCTTAAAACTTAACGGCGGGCGTGAATGCTATCGTCAGACGTTAAAATACTGAATGTGACTGGGCTGAAGGTCTGGCGCTAGCAGTTACGCCCGACTTTAAATTTTATGCAACTTACTCATGGTTTTCAGGAAAATGCTACTAACACCAATTTTTTAATAGACCAGCACTAGTCTTTCATTTTAGCGGTTTCTTACAGCGATAATTAAAGTTTCTTTCCTTCCGCTGATTAGCTCTCCTCTCAAACGATACTTTCTTCTGCTTCAGTTACAAACACAATGTATTGAAGATTAATTAATTGGGGTTTTATGAAGATTTTTTTGCCTGCTGTTAAAATCCGTTGTACAACACAGTCATTAGATAATGCAAATTAATAAGAGAAAATTTAGTTCCGCTGGATAATCACGAATTAGTATTTACTCATCATCGAATTTAATTTTATCAAATCATCCGTATTCCTCTTTCACTTCACTAATACGTGTTTCTTCCTCTGCTACCCGCTCCGATTATATGCAACAATTTTCGTTATCTTCGGGTATAGTTTGGATAGTAATAATTTTATATAAAATTTACAAAAAATGACAGCACAAGTTGAAATTGAACTAACTATAACTACAACTAGAACAGTAAATCTTTCACAATACCCTCTCTATTTTCTTTTACAGATTTCTGCCCACATTGACAAGGACTGTATAATGGCAATAATTTCCTGCCCCTATGCTGACATAGGCTGTATCGAAAAGGTAATTTCAATTTAATTCAGGAGTTAACAAGAAATCCAACCCACACCTCCAGGTTGTGTGACCAGGAGCGTGGATTGTTTCGACCGTAGCATGCTGATATGCCTTTCCGTTTAAAAACTTGTGACCAGTTGCTCTTTTGTCGCCCAGCTTTGAACGTTTAATATTATTAAGTCCCCGAAGAAATTGATTTTTTTAATTGCCCTTCTTTCTCTTAATTCAAAAAGAAAGATTATTTGTAAAAAGTACACAGCCTTGTTAAACGCGCAAGAGGAATTTTTATTGAGAAGGGGGGAACTTTGTTTAGTTCCACTTCCAGAGAAGTTCCTGACAAAAAGCTAGGCTCGTGCCTTTACACGCTAATAAAAGTTTGCAGTAAAGGGTAACTACAGTAAACTCTCGCCTCAGTTGTGGACACCTCGCTAATACGGACACCCCGCTATAAAGGGAGGTGACTGTAATGCTAAAATAAGACTAAATTCGGAACTGGTTACATGCAATACCCGAAACTAAACTTTGTTATATGAGAGTCATAGCTAGGAGCATGGAGCTTAAGGCTGGTTTCCATATGATCGCGGATCGCAGATCGCAGATCGCAATAAGGTCTGCGATCGACTGCGATCGTCTGCGATCATATGGAAACATACTTCTGCGATCGTCTGCGATCCTGCGATCATGATCGCAAACGATCGCAGACGATCGCAGAAGATAGAACATAAAGGCTGGTCTCCATATGATCGCGGATCGCAGATCGCAGATCGCAATAAGGTCTGCGATCGTCTGCGATCATATGGAAACATACTTCTGCGATCGTCTGCGATCCTGCGATCGTGATCGCAGACGATCGCAGAAAATAGAGCCATGTTCTATCTCCTGCGATCGTCTGCGATCCCCTGCGATCAATTGCCATTGTGCGATCATATGGAAATCAAAGTTTTACGATCTGCGATCGAAATGCATCCCATAATATTTCGGGTTCTCTCCCACGATTCAACGCTCGTGTGTTTGATGGTAGGAACGGTCTATGTAGCAACAATCATTTCGTTGTCATTTGGAGGAATTTATGGAGGAAGTTGCTCGTTATGAATGTGTTTACAATCGCGGCAGTAAAGATTTTAAAGACAAGAACAAAAGGCCAACTGTTGGGACAAAATCGGGCAGAAGTTTTTTTTATCGGCCGGGGAAGCGGAGGCCAAATTTCGCAACATAAGAACTGCGTACGGTCGTTATCGAATCCAAAACCGATGTTTTCGACGGTTTTAGAGCTGACGACGACTCGCTTCATGACAAAAAGAAGAAGTAAATTTGCTTGCGGCAAAATTTCTGCCCTTCCACGTTCGCGATGTTGTTTGCTTTTCAGCCTACACGCGCGTGTATATTTGACATTTCCGCTCACCAAAACGTATGGCTCAGTCGGCTCTGCGATCGTTGCAATTATATGGAAACAGCCTTTTTTGCGATCGTCTGCGATTGTTTGCGATCTGCGATCGTCTGCGATCGACTGCGATTATATGGAAACCAGCCTTTAGATAGAACATGGTTCTATCTTCTGCGATCGTCTGCGATCACGATCGCAGGATCGCAGACGATCGCAGAAGTGTTTCCATATGATCGCAGACGATCGCAGACCTTATTGCGATCTGCGATCTGCGATCTGCGATCCGCGATCATATGGAAACCAGCCTTATTTACCGGAGTTAACTGATAACAATACATTTACAGAACACAGCGCCACAATGCCGCTTCATCTTCATAGTAACTAGTAATAAGTCTCTTTCTACAGGTTCAGCGAGGCAAGGTTGAATCACATCTTCAATCTGATATGAGACTGCACCTTGACTTGGCTTGTGTAAAGTTGCGCAAAACAGAAGTTCTATTCAGAGAGACCACAAAAAAACTGGAAGAGAAGATCAGTGCTCTTGAAAATAAACCCGCATTTACGTGGAGGATCAGGGGCTTCAGTGAAATTTTGATGAAAACCCCAGCTGGAGCCAAAATACTCAGTGATCCATTCTACATGGGGGAAAATGGCTATAAAGCTAGATTAAAGCTGCATCCAAACGGTCCTGCATCAGAAGGAAAAGATTACCTTTCGTTATACCTAGCTCTGATGAAAGGCGAATACGATCCCATTCTACCCTGGCCCTTTCATAAAAAGCTGATTTTTATCTTGATTGATCAAAATGAAAATTTAAACGACAGGGAGGACATTGCTAAGTCTATAACAATACACCCAGGAGATTTGCTGTGTAGCGCAAGGCCTAAGATAGAGAAAAACCCGGCTGCGAAGGGCTTTCCAAGATTTGTGTCACACGACGAGATGAAGGAAAAACGCTATATTGTGGATGATACTATCTTCATTCAGGTTAAAGTCGTTTCACCCTAAGATAACAGGTGTCATTTTCCAAAACTAGTTTATAAAAAAACCCACACACAAAGACAAAGCAAACCCATAGAATAACATTCTCAGAGGTAGCGTGCAAATACATTTCCTATGATTGCCGTGGATTTTTTGCTTTACGATCCTGAATGTTACAATACATATGTTAGAGTTAGTCTTTTAGAAGACATTTGGAAGCGCATCAGTATAATTATCATTTTGTGCATATATTAGTCGATTTAAATTCAAATCACTTTTCTGCAAAACGGTTCTTTCATTATTCCAAAATGTTTGCTCTTGTTACAAAAAGCAAATGATTAGTACCCTGGAAAAACAATTCAGGATCGATGTCTTCAAAGATATTGGTAAACCAGTAAATAATATTTTGTTGGTGTTGTGTTTATTAAAAAAAAAAAAAAAATTCCAGACAGGATTTCGTTTTCACACTTTTTGGGAAAAAAAGGACGGCATTTTCGTTTTTCGTTTTTAAGCACTTCTAAATACAGATAAGCCGATGCCGTGAACGCCAAAATCACGTGTTTTCTCGAACCGTGCCTTTCATGGAATGAACAGATCTGACTTATCATTTTTCTCCTTGTTTTCTCGTGAATGAAGTGATGAAGGTGAAGTGGCACAAATTTTCAAGGCCACTGGTACAAAACGCCCAGCAGGCGTCAACAATTTGTCATACTATTACAGGACATTCTAAGTGTTCTGTATAAAGGACAATCACTGGTATAACGAAATAAATCAGTTAGACTTTAGATAACGATCCGTGGTAGCGAAAATTACTGGCAACAGTGGGATTAACTGTCAATGTTATACTCCAATTGAAGCAATATAGCAAAATAAATCCGATGATAATTAAGGAGTAGAGTCCACACTGTACCACATTTTTTGACCGTGATACGGCCAAAAGGGGTAAAACTCGTCTTGAAGACGAGGTCGGAGTTTCCTTTTTTTACCCAGTCAAAGAAAAAATGACCAGATGTGAATCAAGCATCTCAGTTTAGTATGTGCTTAGTGGAGGTCAGTACTTGAATGAATGAATGAATTTTATTTACCTACCGAATTTACATCAGTAAAAAACAAACAAACAAACCAAAAAAAACTAAAACACAACAACAAAAAAACTACTGCTTTACAGAAAAGCCGTGTGAGAGGTAATGCAAGTTATTTAAAGGTTAAAATACACTGGTAGACTGTATACAGACTTAACTTCACACAGGACTTCAAGAGACGAAAACAATTAACGAGGCAGTTCAGTTGTTATAATAATAGTTTATTGATATCCCTCTCGCAGCCTAAAAGGCTGAATTACAAGGATGGTCAGTGACAATAATACAAGACACTACGGTATAAGGACAGTCGTTGTGACAAAACAGTACGTTATAATCGTCCGCGAGCTGTTATATGCCGTTTAACATCATCTTTCGGCCTTCTTCTTGAGGTTTCGTATGACTGGGAAATCGAGAAATCTTACGGCGCTAGCTTGCGCAACATGCGTTTGCACCGCGGGGTTTTGTGTTTTTCGCTCTTTTGACCAGGAGGAAAATGCAGGCAGAAAATTCCGCGAAAACGCTTGTTACGGCTAAATGGGCGCTTCACTTATTATTTCTCTCCTTAGGCACCACTCTCGCGAGGGTCACCAAGGACCATGAAAAGATTTTATCTTGTGCCTCGTAGCTAAGAGTAGCTGAATTCTGTTCCACCAGTGAAGCCTGTGAGCAACATCTCTTGGAACTGTAACAGTTTCGGCGAAGCTTCAATAAAGTGTGTACATGTGAACAGAAGAGACAAATATTTAAGGCAACAGGCACTTGTTTGAATAGCATTAATCAGGCAACAAAGGCACTTGTTAGAATAAAGTGGTGATTAACTAAAGCACATTTAACGTTTATTAGAAAGGGAGGAGGGGGGGGGGGGGTTATGGGATGGCGTGCAATTTATCGAATCAATACAGTATTTTTTCAAGGCATCGGATAATCGGTTACCAATCTTTTATATGTAATTAAACTAATTATAATGTAGTCAACACATTTTTCCAGTACCTAAGCACTTCGTTATATAGCGCTTTCACTGTAGTAATATAAGCTGACCAAACCTTTCAAAAAAATCCGTAATTTTTGTGCCGGCTTGATTATTTCTAATCTCAGCTGAGCAACAAAAATGTGAGTTGGCATTGCAGACTTTCGAGATGACTGGGCAAGGGTAGGATACACACTCCACTACATTTTTTGGTGGGCATCAGTCTTCTTTTACTTTCATGAAAATTAGTCTTACTAGCCTTGTTAGCATGTACAAAATTCAATAGAATTTTTACAGTAAGGATGCGTTTCTTTGGGAGGATCCGAAAACGGATTTGTGATCTCAGGTCATTTGGATCATGGCGCATCAAAGGAACCTGAGAATCCACTCTGGACAAGGATTCGTCGGTTCCTTTGATGCACCATGATCCGAATGATCTGAGATCACAAATCCCTTTTTTGGATACTCCCAAAGAAACACACCCTAACATGAGGTTAGTGAGGCTAATTTACATACATACAAAGACAAAAAAAAAATAGTCCTTTATGCCTGCAGTATGTTCATACTACATAAGATTTTTTGTTCACATACCAGATAGGTCTTCCGTTCACATATATAATGCTCATTTTTAGTGGCAGATTGCCACCATACTTCTCCACCATTGAAAGTGAAACACTTTGGGTTCACACAATAAGAACTTGATTGATTTACTTTACTGGGCAAAAGAAACAACAGATTTTTCAGTGTATTATTCCTTTTTCAGAATGTACAGTTCCAGAAAATATCCATACTCCCCCAATCGAAGGTTTTTTGTTATACATCCCCCCTCCCCATAGGAAATTCCAGTTTAGCTTCATACTTTGCTTTTAAAATTTTGGCTTTTAAGACCCCCCTCCCAAAGGAAATTCCGATGACTTTCCTTGAGGTGGGTATGGATTTCTTCTGGAACTGCACAATACACAGAAATATCCCCAAAAACATGCTCTTTGTAACTGGAGTGTTTTTTGTGCAAGTCCAAGGATGATGTGAACAGGTTACTTAAACTGGATCAACACACCACACAACGCCTTTTTAAAAAAGATTTATTTTGCATAAATGACCCATCTGGTATAGTGTAAACAACTGAGTGCTTCTTCATGCTCCTTTGTTCCACATCATACTAAGCAGATTTCTCTGTTTGCACAACAGTTAGTGGGGTAAAGTGTGAGCATAGAAGATTCCAAACACTTGTCCATGCAGGACGTAATCTAAAACAGCATTTAGTAAGTGTATCCCAGATTAATGGCTGCAGGTGGCAGATCAAGCATTCCATGCTGATCAGCATCTGTACTGTCAAAAGATGCAGCATTTGATGAAACATTCTCAAGTTCAGAACCAGCAGAGTGAAAATCATCACTGTAGCTTCCTTCACTTTCCTCTGCGTGCTTACTGGATGCCTCAGAAGAACTTCTTTTTATACTAGGTGCCTCATTGGCAGAAACCTTGTAGTCCTCTTGTGATACTGTGATCTTCCTTTCCCCATTTGCATCTACCTCAGTCTTTGCCTTCATTCTCCTGGACTTAACTTTTTCAGGAGAGCGCGAGGATTTCACAGGTCTCGTTGATGACGCAGAACTACCCTGAGAGTGTGTACTGGTCGAAGAACCATCATGATTGGATCTTTGTTTAATACTTCCACTCTCTGCACTTTTACTCCTTGTAAAAGCTAAATGAAATGATGCTTGTGAACCTTCTGCTCCAGAGTCCTCAAACTCCTCAGTGTACATGGTCATTGCAGACCCTCCCTGCCTGTCTTTGTGCTCTGAGCTAAGGATCCCTGTTTGTCCATAGATCCCTCTAGTAGGGGGCCGATCTGTGGCCCACTCAGCCTCCTGATCACTCTTCTCCTCTGGCTCTCCTGAAAAATATCAACAAGGTTGTACATGATATACACAAAGCATGTATACGCATTGCGGATGAAAGATTATTATTACAGAACAAAAAGACTCTCGCCGTTATCTACACAACCAGACCATTCAGAAAAAAACCTGTAAAAGATTTAGGCTTGAACTGGATTTGAACCACTACGTCTGTGATGCTGGTGGCTTGATAGCTCAAGTGGTAGAGCACAACAGTCTGGTTGCATACTGATCAGATAACTGCGAGGGTCTTTTTTCTACATGAGGTTATACAGTGCCTCTATGGAACTGGAGGGGTTAAGTCTACCTCCACATATACATGCAACTCTGGTAATGAAACAGAACCAAGAAACAAACTTTCAGCAGAGCAATAATGATTTCTCAAAGATTTGACTTGCACACTGATGGAATAAATAATAAATAAATGAAATATTTAATTAACCTTTCCCTGCAAGGGCTTTTCAGAAAGTATCCATACCTATTTTTATTTTTTTATTTAATTATTTTGCCACACCACAAATACAATGTAAACAAAAAAAAAAAAAAAAAAAAGAAATAGAAAAAGATAGACGTCTGCCCCATGGAAGGTTCTTGAAATTATTCTGAGGGGGTATCAAAAGCCAAAACTTTTAAGGGAAAGTGTGGAGCTAAACTGGAATTTCCAGAGGGGTGGGGGTGGGGGGTTCAAACCAAAAAACCTTCTGTGGGGGAATTGTATGGATATTTTCTGAAACAACGCATTTCAACCTTAGAGTATGGTATGCAGATAACTGCAAGTGATTGGGGCAACTTGACAAAATTCTTGATGTTTAATCTACCCAGAACAACAGAGTGCTGCATTCATTTTTTTTTCTCCAAAGTCCTGATGTTATGGGAATCTACCTAAAATTTTACAAGCTGCGTATTTTCAGCCTTGTAGGGACGATGGAAGATTTAAGGGGATCAAATGTAAAATTTCGTATCTAGAATCTCATCCAAGTGGAAAGAGGAAAGATAAATGTTAAGATCCACTTTGTTGCAATCTTTGCAACTGTAGGTCTGAGAGTATTTACAGTGTACTAGACTCGTTCTGGAATAGTTAAATTTATTTTTTAATTAACAATGATACTGTTGGAAATGATGTGATGGAATATGTTAAGCCTGGTGAATAAATGAGAATAATCTATTAATCACTCAATGACACAGGCAAACTCGGAAAAAAATCTGAGTGCTCCTATCAGGAGTCGAACCTAAGACCTTCCGATTACTAGTTTGGATGCTCTACCACTGAGCTACAGGTGACTCGTAGGAGCTAAGGCCATTAAACTAGGTTAATGAGACAAACATTCAATGGCCTTACAGTGTAGCTCCCAGGAGTCTCCTGTAGCTCAGTGGTAGAGCACATGATCCGAAATAGTGATCAGAAGGTCTTAGGTTCGACTCCTGATAGGAGCACTCAGATTTTTTTCTGAGTTTGCCTGTGTCATTCACTGATTAATACATCATTCTCAATGATACTGTTGTTTTGATTCAGATCTTTGCAGCTTGCATGGTGTACATATTTTAAGAATAATTTAATCAATACGATAATATTCTACCTTCCAATTGTGGAATAAAAACCTCCAAACTGTTTGCACTCTTTGCACTCCTGGCACTCTCAACAGCTGAATGAACATCACCATCCTGTTCTGTATAAACATCTTCTTTTACTTCTGTGGTGACAGACTGTCTGACACCATTTTCCTGTGGATGTTGACTAAAAGAAGGTTGCAAGGTTTGAATCTGTACATCTGCTATTTGTTTCTGTTCTCTACCCGTCCCACTCCTAGTTGAGGTGATTTTGTATGTCATTCCTAAACCACTCTCCCTTAAAGGCATTTGCAAAGAATCTCTCTTGATGTTTTTCTTTTCAGCTGAAGCTGCTTGGGCTTCACATGGTCTTATTCTATTGGGCACCTTGTCCTTCTGATTCATCTCGAGCCTCATTTTCTGTGTTTTAGTCATCCCATATGTAAGATCTGTTTGCTTGAAACGCACTCTTCGATTGGACAAACCAATCACTGAGGTTTGCGTTCTTTTAGAAGGCAGGGCTTGCTGAGATTGTTTTTTATGCAGTTCACTTTTTCCAGCTGCAAGTGGTTTCCTTGTTGCTTGGCTGTCTATTTTTCTAGCACCAGCTTTTTGTGGGTGTCTATATGAAGGTGTGCTTTGAGGTCGGCCACTAGAAGAGTTTGGTTGACTAGCCTCTCCGACCTGTTGTACTCCGGTTAAGCATGACAATTCTTGAAGCAAAGCATTTAACACTGGTAAACGGCCATGTGATGTCAAACTGCTTAAGTTATACAGCCCATGAATTGTTTCAATTGGACGTTGGTTGTTCTCCATTCTTAAAGAAGGATTTGGTATTTTTTCATCTGTTTGTACAGAAACTGATGCAAGTTTTACTGTTCCGTCTGTCTGCACAAGGCCAGGATCATAATACACAAAATCAACATCACGGCTATCAACACCTTGTGCGTTCCCCGTGACAGAACTGCCTCCAGAACACTTTTCTATATTTTCTCTAGTTTTCCCAGAATTTGACTGATTACAAGGCGTTGAGTTGGAAAAGCAATTATAATAAAGAGGAGGAGGGCAGAACGTATTAGTGATAACAGCATCCTCTTTACTTTCCCTTCTGCTGTGATCAAGTGTTCTAGAACTTTTGATGTCCATTGCATGGATATTTGTTTGGGCCTCTGCATTACATTTTACATCTTCCTTTCGTGGTTTTGCGCGTTTTTCACTAGTAGTTTTGGTTTCTGCAATTTCGTCATCAAGGAAATTTCTTGATTCAATTTCAGGCAGTACCTTCTCCAAAGCACCCTTAACAGCTTCTTCGATCTTTTCTCCTGTTTTAACTTTTCCAGTAGTTTTTCCTGCAAAGGCTTCTTTGGGAATATGAGGAATAAGGGAACCACCTAAACTCAACAATCTAAAACCGAGCTTCACTGTTGCAATGCAAGACCCCATAAGATTGTAAACGTCAAATTTACCCTCATCTCTGTAAAAAGAAGGTACTGCCACGCCCTTCCGGTACACATCTGTGCTTATCTTGTCGATAGCTTTCTTCAAAGGAATCAAAGTGCTTCCCACAAGAACGGGCTTTCTTGGCCACAAATCCATCAACATGGCGTAGAGAGGGACAGTTTGAAGTTGCACTAACAGGGTGTCGATGCCCGCTTTGAACAAGCAGGATTTTCCTTTACGAAACTGGAAATTCCCGAATCGATCCTTAAGTTCGTGGAGTAACGTTTCTTTGTCTTCTAAGCGAAGTCTTTGGCGCAGTTTCTCGGCTTCAACAGGAGAAACATGATGGATGATCATCGTCGGAAAGTCCAGCAGTCGAAAGCACAAGGACGGAAGCTTGCACGAAACCCGGAGATTTTCTACGCTTTCTATGTGTATTTCCAGGGAAAACAATGTCTCAGTCATCGCTTTAAAGAGTATTTATAGTCTGGAAAAGCGGTAAATTCGTTCCATACAAGATATAATTTGCAAAAGGTGAAATACATGTACACTCAACTCACTGGATTTTTCGCGCCAAATATTTGTTCCCAGCTCTCTCCTCGTATTACTGTATGTATGGGAATTCGAAATGTCCCTCGGCATCCCATTTCAAATTTTGTTTTCTCTATACACATGCGGTTTTTTGCCTTCGGGGATAAGCTAAATATGAATAATTAAATTAGGTGATAGTGTGTGAGGAAATTTAAAATTTGAGTCTGAGAAGTATTTTTTAGAAAACTAAGCCGCATTTTCCTCGCATTGTCCTTTCGGGGTTTTGTCGAGGAGACTCTTTCTTAATGCTTACTTCAAGTACACACTAATTGAGATCGTCTCCAAACAAATATGTCGGATGTTTGGATAAATATGTAAATTTCGAGGAAGATTTCGGCGATTTGCCTGGCGTCAGAATTACTGTTTCAACACAAGAAAATAAACGTAAGTCGCTGGTGTCCTCACAGGGTAAGAAATGGTTCGGAAGATCTTTCAGTTTACCCCGACGTTAGCTCTGTACAATCACGATTGAATGTCAATGGCGACGTTCTATTATGGAGGCAGACAGCTGTTTTTTCCTTTGAACACTTCTTGATCAATGTGATTAGTGAAAAGAAGAAGAACTGAAATGTCGAGGCATCTCAAGTCAACAAGGGCCGATCAGTGTAAGTATTGTGAGGTATAATGAATACAGAATCAAGTTTAGACAGCTTGAGGTCAGCTGAATGCTCATTTGTGTACTGAAACTCCACAGGGATATTTTACAGCTATAAGCTTATGTAGATTTCAGGATTGAAAATAAAAAAAATTCTTGCAAGTGCTTGTGCCTTCCTCGGCAAATAATGATCACTACCGGTTTGCAAATCCTTCAATAAGTAATGTGGAGGAGTGTTTAGGTCCAATCAGAATGTAATGAAATTCGAAAATAAATAATGGTAATGACATGCAACATTCTCCCTGATGTTAGCTGTATACAGCTGTTTCGACAAAGGTTCCCAAAAAAAAGCGTCAAAGCATACGTGACAATGCCGAAAGGTAGTCTGGAAAATACCCAATAAATTTCAGTAAAAGCTCAGAATCCATAATGCCTCGAACGTACAGCGAAGACTTGAGATGGTGGGCAATGTGGATTCTGAGCTTTTATTGAAATTTATTGGATATTTTGCAACTACCTTTCGGCATTGTCGCGTACACTTTTACGCTTTTTTTGGATAACCTTTGTCAAAACAGCTGTATATGTATGTGTGACGCCAAAGGGTATGGTTTTTGAGCTGTTTTGGTCTGGAATTGGGTATAGATTTTAACCATGTTGGTCTGAAAGATGGAAAACAGGTATGTATTCCAGAAACCTGGTCTGAAAATGGATAGGCCCTCCAGGGCATCAATCCCTCAGTTTAAGAGTAGATGAAGTAGATGCTTATGTGTGGGCACTTACAAAATTACTGTTAGCTATTAATTTTGCTTCAACCACTGAAAGAGGGTATAAAACTGCATGTCTGTCAATGAGGGCTCAGGGGAACATGGGTTACTCAACAGAGAAACAAAGCATTGACATTGACCACTTAAGGAAACAAATCTCTGAGTAGTAACGTCTTGTTTTTTTACCATAATTTTTGCCATCAACATCAAAGATTATGACTGCCAGGGTTGCTAATTATTTTAATTTACAAAAGTCCATGAATTTTCTTTCACCAAAGCTGTATGTACCCTGTTTCTGTTTTTCAAAGTAATTCTTATTGTTCTAATTTTGATCTGTTAATAGTTAATGCCAAGGTGCATGGCTTGAAGGAGATCTTCAACAGACTTGACAGAAGGACTTATCCATTACCAACAGGAAATGATGTAGCCAACTACCTTAAGTGGTTTCAACAGACTTTGCAAAGGTATTGCTGATTCTGATTTAGTACGGTAACTCGTTTTTGCATGAAGTATTAAAGTAAAGTGGTAATTAGGCAAGCACTGGAGTCCAGTTTCTTTACTCTGTAGTACAGTGCACATGCACAGTATGAAGCAAGTATAATGCTACATAGTCGGATTTGTTGTGCACAACACTTTTCTCTGCCCCCCCTCCCCCCACCCCCTCAAGTGTTTTAATAACAATGACTTGGTACACTTATTTAAAGGGACTATGTCACCCCAGGCCATTGTGCACATTGATGAGAAGTGCTTTGAAATTGTTGGCCCAACTTCTCAAATACTGTCGGAGAGTTCAGGAAACTGTTTTGATCTGTTTGAATTGTGTTCATCTTCAGAAAGTTACATGTAGCTGAATTTTTAGTAATTTTACTAAATTGTAACATTACATTATAATATTTTGTTTATCAGCTTGGTGAAAGAGACCCGTCCAGTGTTGACTGAAGACAGGTGTTCATTTGATCGTCAGCAGTATCCCAGCATGGATTACACTGGACTGTACAAAGCTCTTGGAAAAATTGTTAATGTTGTTCCTGTTGTAGAGATTGGAATTGAAGGTACAAGAAATTTATAAAGAACACTCTTATGTGGGATGAAAACATAATTGAAGGGGTGCCTGGAAAAAAGCCTTAAGTGACTTCTGATAAACTGCTAGATTCACCTTCCAAATTACCTTGTTTTTGCTTGTGAAATAAAAGGAGAATTTGACCTTAAATCAAAAGTCGCTTAAAAGCCTTATTCCTTGCACCCCTTCAATTATAGGTTTTTCCATTCATGATCTGTTCTGAGAAGCAAAGCTTTAACCCCTTTTAGAAAACTGTGAAAGTTTGAGCAATGGATAATATTCAAGGTCAAATATCAAGGCCAGTGTAGACTATTATTTTGTAACAAATCATGCAAAATGCCAACCTCTGAAGATCTGTAATCTTGAGATATTTTCTATTTTGCCAACTCCCTTTCATTAAAAATCAATCCCTCCCCATCCAAAAAATGAAATGAAATAAAGAGATGGATCCTTGCTTTTCTGCAAAATTGGCTCCTTTTCTATTACATGTAGTTTTAAATGTGTAAACTGATGTCTACAACAGATTGGGGGCCATAGCATGAATTTGAGAAAGGGAAATTTTGTGGAATATTGTGGAAAAAATATTCTGCAAAACTAGTTTATTTAAAAAGGAAGATCAAAAAGTCCCTTTTATTAGGAGATTGGGTGATCCATACAGGAATCTGGGAGAGTTGGCATAATTTACGTTACCATGTTTAATTTATGTGTGGTTTAATCAGCCATGCCATTTCTTCTTGCTGCTGTGCTTTAAAACACTGATTACTGCTGGTTTAATATTTATTGTAAATAAACTTGCATGTGTCATCTTGTTTCTCATACTGAACTGGGGGAAAAAGAATGCTTGGTAAACATTGCTATTTTGCATATGTACCTTCATTTTATTTACTAAGGCTTGGTGATTTCTTCCTTTGGAGGTACTCCACTTTTTCTATTCCAACCGGTCAACGGAAATTATCATCCCATTTGCACAAAATTCCATTTCCACTTTGTTATCTTCTTGCACCATTGTTGTACCATCACGTAAATTTTTGATCTACCAATGATTTTGCAAGGTTTAAACAAAATATGGTTTCATAAAAGCCCTAAAGTTTCCATTTGACACAGAAACTTTGCAGAATTTCCAACCTAAGATTTTGGCTGGATGGATAGCACCCCTGTACTTACACAAAATACATATAAAGGCCCGTCTTCTTTTTTTTTGTCAGCATTTGCAGACAGTGTTTTGTCAATTATGGCATCACTAGTTCCCTTCTTGAAAAAGGAGGACCTCTATGGAATGCCGATGGGTTTAGCAATGACGCTGTCCATATGGCCGCAGCAAACTCATAACCAAGTCATAAAACTCCTTGCTGGTTATGTTCTTCCTGTTTTGCTTGGTAAGTGCCATCTTCAGAGACTCAGGGGCAGATAGTTGGGTCAAAAGGAAGTCAATATGGGTATGTTTACAAGAATGAACATTCATTCTTGTGAACTTACCTGTTTTCACTTCCTCCTGATCCAACTATCGCCCCTAGTAGTAGTAGAGTCTTTATTTAGTGAGGGTAATACATAATAGTCCCTAACACTAATCAACTTGTAGCGCTCAAAACTACAATCAATATAAATAGATAAAAGAGAACAAACAAACAACAACAACAAAAACAACAAAAACCATGCACAAATTACTTCATTAAATCAAATTTATTACCTGAATCTCCAAGGATGGGTAAGTACATTAGAAGTATATCTTTTATTCTCTGATGGATGTTCCTTATGTAAATTTGTCAATCCGTGTTCAATATTTCACTGGGGGCTGCTGTCTAATTTGCTATTGAAATCAGTTGCTTTTAGTTTTTTAATTCACCTGTACTGTATGAAATAGTGTAACCTATTATTTTTTCTACCCGCCTTGATGAGCTTTTGCTATATGTGGGTAGTCTTTGCCTGTACTGTATGAAAAAGAACTTTTTGATAAAATGCTGATGATGATGATGATGAGCTTTTGCTATATGTGGGTAGTCTTTGCCTGTACGGTATGAAAGAGAACTTTTTAATAAAATGATGATGATGATGATGATGATGATGAGCTTTCGCTATATGTGGATAGTCTTCATCTGTACTTTATTAAAGAGAACTTTTTAATAAAATGCTGATGATGATGATGATGATGATGAGCTTTCGCTATATGTGGGTAGTCTTAGCCTGTGCGGTATGAAAGAGAACTTTTTAATAAAATGATGATGATGATGATGATGATTAGTTTTCGCTATATGCGGGTAGTCTTCATCTGTACTGTATGAAAGAGAACTTTTTAATAAAAAATTAATGATGATGATGATGATGATGATTGGATGGTCGCATCTTAGGAGGTGTACTTCCGTGTATAACCCATGTGATATCAGTGCATGTTTGTGCTGCGGTGAAGGGTTTGGTTTTCAAGTAGTTTAGTGTGGGATAGGGTATGGAGATGAGACAGGTTTGTTCCAAAATAGGGTATCATTTTACAAGAAGACTCTCAGTGGTGTTAGGAATTTAGTTAAAAGTCATTACTTTTACATTACTGGAGACTGGCATAGTAGGTGAAAATTAAAAGTGTGGATTATCTCATTCTTGATTGGAAATTTTTGTTGCAATAGTCAGTTTGAAAAATCTAGCAGGTAGAGCAGATGTCAAACTGCAGATGTTCAACTTAGTTAATTAGAGAACTGTACATTAATTATGTAGTACTACTTAAACAATGTATTGTTTAGTGCCGCAATCATGTTTAATTTGCAAATTCTAAACTGGCAGATGCAAATGTTTCTCATCTTAGCTACATGTACACAAGTAGCTTTTTGCAGAAGCAAATTTTACATTTTGGAAAGGAACAAAAATAACGTTTTGAATCAAGTTAATTAAAGTAATTATTGCTTCATGGGTGCAAGTTTTTTTTGTATGTTTCCCAGTTAAGACACATTAAACAGAAGAATATTTCCACTAAGTGTCCAGCATTTTCAAACAATTTCCAATATTTCAATCTAAATGGTGGATGAAGAACCACTTTGTGGATGTGCCACTGAAATTCCCATTTTCCTGTTTTTATTATTTAGTAAGTTTAGCCAGCCCCTTAGAATTAATTCCTTTCTGTTTTGTTATTTTGTTTTTTTCTGTTAGTGATGACCTGTTGACAGCATCTTTATCCTCAATTTCAAAACATTTTTTTATTGCATTGCAGGTGTCTTGAAGCCAGATGAGGGCGGACTATGCTATGCATCTCTCTCCTGCCCCGCCCTTATCATGTCAATACTGCAGTACTGCCCTGACTGTAAACAACATGCACAGTTCGTGGAGACACTGATGCGTTATAAAAGCGATGTCTGTCTGGACATACTTGCTGTATTGGCATATGGCCCACAGCCTGTGATCAACTCTGCTGGACAGGTTTTACTTCATTATTACCCACTCAAGGATGTTGGTAAGGCTTGTTTATAATAATCATTAATGCTTATAACTGACAAAGATGGATTAAGAAGCACTTAGAGACCTGGGGTAATTTTAGTCAATTAGATTATGGAACCCAGGAGGTTGTAGCTGTAAAATAAACCACGCCTTCAGGTAAAACATCATATAAAATATTATTATGCATCTTTTGGATTTACTCCACGAAGCACATTGTTTATCTATTAAGTTTGTGATCACTGTTAAATTCATTTGAGAGCCAAGGATGTTTCACATTTTCCATTTCCTTGCATCCTTTTTATTTTCCTGTCTTATTTTCGGTATGTCAAGGCTCAAAAAGCTTTATTGGGCCTTTGCTTGTATATGCACATGTACATGTTACAAAGTAGTTTTCAGTTTACTATTTGGTTAGATTTGGTAATTAATAGAGCCAAATTTCAACTAAATGTCATAAAATCAAAACCAAGGTTTTACTCTGACAAATGGCAACAGACGTGCACAGCACCGAACCAATCACAGCTCAATGTGCATGCCACAGCACCATAGCAAAAGGCGTGTGACCAAGACATGATTGGTTTTAAAAAGTGTTTGGTTTATCAACAGGGTTGATAACTTAACCCTTTCCCGCCCGAGGGAAATGTCGAATTTTTCTAAATCGCTAACTATGAACTGGGAGACCACATATGATATACCATTTAAAAGGTATTTTCTGGGGTGTGCTATAAATCACACCAACAGAGATGGAGGAGGTCATATATTAGAGTGAGAAAAGTCCAAAACGAAAGAAGAAAAACATTGAAAATTTCTTATTCGCTGTACATACTGGGTATCCCCCTAAACTATAGCTTAATGTACAGCTCTCAGTGCATTGCTTGTTGTAAGATATCAGCTGGACCCTTAACGTACAAAGGCAAAACAATCCAAAAGTTTGAGGGGTGGTAGATCAAGTCTCATATAGGAGGGAGGCATGATTTTATGCCTTCAATTTATAGATCTTTCAAAGATATTTTGGTTGTGCAAATTTCACCGAAGTTGACCAAATACTGAGCTCATTATTGCGTCTTGTGTCTTATGGCACTCTTGGGCAGGAAAGGGTTAAGGTAAATAATATTGGCCACTGTAAAGAGATTTGAGTGCTGACATTTTGAGCGTTAGCTCTTCGTCTGTGCAAATCCTCGTGATAAAGGCACAAACTTTTCCAACAAATCATAGCGTGTGGTAGTAAAAGCAAAACCAGAGCAAATACGAAATTACTTTCAATGCTCAATTGACGGCTCCCTTCCTAATTAACATGCTGTAATTGACATTTTAAGGTGGTGCTGATGATTGGCAGTTTGTGTATGAACCATGGCATCCCCCCAACTGTCAAAATATTGACTGTGCAGTGCCACGCAAAAATACCCCAACAAGCATCTGTCTGGATGCCTCATATGCTACAGGGCAGTGTGGATCTTCGCCTCCGGTGTTTATTTGCGAGAAGTGTGCAGAGTTGGCTGTGAATGACATCCCTGAGGAAACCATGCTGGTGAAAATCATTCAGCCAATGGGAAAGATGCGCACCACTTGTGAAACAAAGGAGTGCAAGGGACAAGGGAAGCCCTGTAGTGTGATGTGCTTTTCTTATGAATGCGTCAAAGATAATAGGTACTGCTTCTTGTTTCAATAATGCACTTACATGTAAAGTTTTTCAATAAAAAAAAAAAACCCAAAAAAACAACCAAAAACTGTTCTTTGGCTGAGCTCAAGTAATTGGATTGAGGTAAATTGCCCTAACAGAGTGTTTCAATTAAAACTAGTTTTAATCTGAAAATGTTATGGTATATTTTAAATGTGGTGAATGAATGAGAATGATGTTTTATTCTAGAAAGTGATGCAGGCATACTCAGAAAAAAAGAAATCCTAGTGCTCCTATCAGGAGTCGAACCTAAGACCTTCCGATTACTAGTTCGAATGCTCCACCACTGAACTATAGGAGACTTGTGGGAGCTAAGGCCAGTAAACTAGGTTCATGAGTGGGACAAATATCCTACGTACTTCTAGGATTTGAATGTTTTGAATGTGTGGTATATGAAATAAATGTGATGGTATATTTCAGGCCTGGTGAATGAATGAGAATGATGTATTGGGTTGTTCTAGAATGTGGCACAGGCATACTCGGAAAAAAGAAATCCAAGTACTCCCATCAGGAGTCGAACCTAGGACCTTCTGATTACTAGTTAATCTGTTCTCAAACTTTAAAAGAAATCAAAACTTTTTAAAAACTAATTTTTAGTTTTTAAAATTTTTATGTGATCAAAAATTTTTACTGTTTTTTGATTAGGTTAATTGGAACATGTTCAATGCTGATCGCCCAAGTAACATCCTTAACAGAATATTTTGTACAGCAACAAACTTAAACAGCACAAGCTCCGGCAAGCGAACAGATGAGAAATGAATTGGCACAAACATGTGAGCTGTAAGAACCCAGGGGCCCCTGCAAAGTAGGGTGGCCGCCCCGCATGTCCCAGCCATGCGGGCACCGCTGACCAGCACTTGCCTCGATTTTAACTTTGCCTAAATTACATTTAGCCACATTTAATTTTATAACATGGCCACATTTGTTGCTTTGATTTTCAGACTGAGAGCCTTGACAATGTGCCAAGAATGTCACATACGCTATCACACAGGTGAAGGCGGATACAACCATGTTACACAGAACTTGTTTCCAGACCCCTGGACGCTGGAAGGCCCAGACCAAGCCTACCCTACTGAGGCAGTGATTCGTCTGCTGGGAGAAGCACAGGCCTGTCAGAACACAAGGAATGAAGCTATGGGGTGGGTGACTGTTACATCACTGTGTTGACTATAATGTAGTGTGTGTTTACGTATAATGAGTTTCTCCAGAAAATGTCTGTATTCCTCCCACAAAACATTGTTTGGTTTGGATTCCTCAAGCCTCTGAACATTCCAATTCAGTTGCTAAAGTTATTTTTCTAAGAAACGTTTTCTTTTTTCACCTCTCTCTTCCTTGGAATTTCCAGTGACCAGTGAATTTTCTAGTGAATTTCTGCATTATTTTGTTATCAGACTAGTTCAGGGAAAACTTGAAGATGAAGAAATTGAGGATGACGTAGACAATGACATTAACAACCGACGCATGCTCAGTAGATTTGGTGTCTGGCTTCTGGTTGGAGTCTGTAATGAGCCCGCAAGGTGCGAGTCAACAGAAAGGCTGGGTCGATTGGTTTCCATGACACTATCTTGGATAGAGACAGTCTCAACATTGAGAAGAGACTACGTGGGTGAGTTGCTGAAGCGCCTTACTAGTCAGTACGTCTGCCGCTGGCTGATGCAGGTTCGAGACAGCAAGTTAGATGTGCTCTGCGCATGTCTGTCACCTAATCCTCCGGGTTATGTGAAGGTTGGAGGATGCTGGGATACCATGTCAAGTAAAGTGCGTCAGCACATGGAAGGGCTCCACCGTCTGTGCTGTTTGGTTCCTCATAACCTTGTCACACCTGAGGTAAGAGCGTGCACTAATCGTCAACTCTTTTGCTGTGGAAAATATCATTGTAAAAAAGTAGAGCTGGTTAAGTTTCTCCTCCATAGATTACACTTTTAGAATAAAAACCATGCTAAAAAATTTCGTGCATTACAAGTCATGTATATGTTTTTCCATAGCCTACTCCTCACGCGACAAAAATAGAAGATAAATACGGTGTTTCAATTCACTACGTCTGAACTCCAATCCTTTACTATAACTTCAAGGTTTCAGTTGCTACTCTGAAAGTAAACCCTTTAATTTCCAGAAAATAAGCCCCAGGGCCCGGTTGTACAACGGATCTTAAGATAAGTTTTCTGTTATCGTTCCCTGTGTTACGGAGAATTTTCTCGCGCCCTATTCTTGTGCCCTAAGTATCCTCACTAACCGCCTTCAGCCTCGTGATCTAATATAACGCTCAAGAAAACCCTTCGGAGCGCAGAGAATCAAAGAATGGTCGCAGAAAACTACCACTTGTTTTAAGATCCTTTATGCAACCCGGTTCTAGGCCCTGAAAAACTCCTTTGAACGAATAGAGTGGTTTTCATTTGAGTGTCGAAAGCAAGTTTGGTTTTGCTTTGCTATGCTCTGTGATTGGTTAGCAAAACTCGCGCCAAATTCTCAACCAATGAGAAGCAAAACCAGAACCAATCGTGCCTCGCCCGCACGCGTTTTCCCGCACTTAGCGTCTATTTCATGTATTGCTCAGAATTCTTATTGGTTTATTGCGTTGTTTTTCACCTGTTGTGGTTGGTCAGCTTAGCAATTGCTTGATTTTGGTTTTACGGCACTGAACTTATTTTCGGAATTTTACAGGCTTTGGTAAAGCAGAAATAGATTTATCATGTATACACAACTACGTGTACATAATGTAGAGGGCCAGTTCCACTGCGCTTCATTCTTGAAAAGCATCTGTTGCTTCTTTAGTTTTCATTTCAAAAATCGTTTGAACTTTTCTTAGGTTTGGGATGTCATTATGCCTCAGTGGATGGAAGCGATCAAGGCAGATGTACCTCCAGATGACTTAGGGAGATTCAAAGTCTTGTTAACGTAAGTTAGTACATAATAAAGTTTTTAAAGGAAACCTCCACTCTTGAAATAAATTAACGTTAAATTGTTGAAAATACAATCTTATTTCAAATTTCATTGGAAAACATGGAAATAATATTTTTGTGTCGGACAAAACAGAATTTGATTTGATTGAATTTAAATTTCCCGGGCGCTGCCATCTTGGATTTCATGACGTAATACGGTTGCTCAATTGTTTCACACAAAAGAACTTCTGCTTACTGACAATAGCGGCAACCGTAGATCTTATTTTTAGCACAATTGAATGTCACTTCTACTTTCTAAACTAAAATGTAGAATTTAGACACTATTTCCGACAATTTACCGTCAATTTGTTGTCGGAGTAGAGGTTCCCTTTAAAAA
This sequence comes from Pavona decussata, assembly GCF_977016875.1. NCBI lineage: Eukaryota > Metazoa > Cnidaria > Anthozoa > Scleractinia > Agariciidae > Pavona > Pavona decussata. Next base: position 238,939 of record NW_028145548.1, on the reverse strand, counting down.
GATGGAACAACATGACGCAAGTATCATGTCCTTAGCCGTGCAAGTCAAAGGTGTGGTGTTGTCTGTTAAGGGATTGGGGATGAACGAAGGACCACATGGTCTAGTGAACACAACATGGCGTAGTCGCAAGGATAAATACCGTTTCAATTTCTTGGTTTTTTTTTTCCTCGCCGTCTGCCTACCCTGAATGGTTTGATATAATCTGCCTTCATCAATTGTGTCAAATTTGAAGTCATCGTATAAAATTCACAATTTAAGCCCCCAAAATAAGTGTTCCCCCTCCACATTAAATCTCAGACACAAACATTCTTCCATTAAGGACGGTGTCCCTTTTGCTACTGCGCATACGTTCTGCGCATCTGGAGATGGTCTGAGAAAGTCCAGTTTAAAACAGAGATATTTTTGCGCGGCTTATAAGTTCGCGGGAAACGCAGATCTTGGCAAGGTTTATTGGGATCCGAAAAGAAAATTAGGGGTAACTACGCTTTTTTCAGAGATAATTAAGCTTCAATTTGGAGGGAAAATGCCATACATTGCTTTGTATTTAAGCGCTTTTTAGAGTTATTGTTGCTCAATTATCTCAAAAAAATATCCGAGGTTACCCCCAATTATCTTTTTGGATTCCAACAGCCCTTACTAAGATCTGCTTTTCCCGCCTAACCAAAAGCTTCGAAAAAGAACTTCTGTATTAGTAGGCACCGTCCTTAACATTACTCTCCCAGATATATATGTATAAGCCCACAGGCTGTTACAGTTGGTTGTTTAGACTGTTAGCGTCGAGTTTTAAGCTGCTTTAAGTCAAACCTAGCCCATCTGATTAGACGCGTGAAATTTCGTGACTTTTGAGGCGTGAAATGGCAATAATAAGAACCCATCTCCCACGAAAGCAAACCCTTAACAAAAACAAGTCTTGAAAAAAGTCCTGTGAATGAACATAAGTCGAGAGCTTTCGTTCTCTCACCAAAAATTATTTTGTGTCAGGTGTTTATACAGTGTCCATGCGCTTTGCCTTGTTTAAATGTAGAATTGTTTCTTTTTTGCTGTACATAAAGGGTGAAGATTTTGCACACTGTAGTATGGTACATGTACGTGCATAGGTGAGCTGACTTTAAACAATCGTGTTCTGCAGGAAACTCTTCGATCCGTTGCTGTCTCCTCTCAAACTTAAATCAGACACAACATTGAGCTTCATAAGGAAATCACTGGGGTCTCCTGTGCCTCGTCATCAGGTTGAGGCGCTCACTTGGCTGCAGGTAATAAATTGTTTTCAAATCTATGACCATCTTGACTGTTCACTGATAAGCCCTGACAAGCGTGTGATGCTCATGCGCAAGAATTGATGCCTTGGACAATACGCGGTATTCTCCTTCAATTGTATCAGAAAAAGACGACCATTGTTCATCGTGACCATTTGCAGTCAACTCCAAATTTCTTCTTTGTTTCCCGTATTCTTAACAGTTTACGTTCGCGTCTGAGCTTAACACCTTTCTACTGATGCAAACTCTAATAAATTTTTCTAAATTACAGATTCTTTCTCAGCTGGATATCATCATTCCCCTTGATATGCTTCTCAGCATGTTTATCAAGGTCGTTCAAAACTCGTCTGAATTCTCCGAAGGAGTCGCCACGATGTTCCCTTTTCCGATGTTTACGATACAGTCACCGCTGACCACAACTTCAGACGGCCCGGTGGTCGGAACACCGGTCAGCAGTGTGGTATCTGCAGACTTGGGAGAGTTGAGTTCAAATCTGTCTTGCTTCATTATGGAACTTGATTTGCTTGTGAAACAGGTAACAGACTAAGCGTTAGTTGTGATAATATTATTCAATGTTTGCGCTAAAGTACAACACATGAAAGTACTACTTAGACGCTTTCATCTGAACGATCATACTATATACAGTGTAATAAACAGTACCACAGTAGAGTAATGCCTTGTAGTTTTCATATGTATGGCCATTGCACTTAGGATTTCATCCTCAGACTCAAAAGTTAGAACCACCTTGTACCGCATAATAAACAGCATCACCGGAAAGTGCTGCTCAGTAGCTTATTTGAATGGTCACACTTTAGGATTTTATCCACAGGGTCATAAGTTAGAACCACCTTGTACAACATAATAAACAGCACCATCAGGAAAGTACTGCTCAGTAGCTTTCATTTGAATGGTCACACTTTAGGATTTTATCCACAGGGTCATAAGTTAGAACCACCTTGTACAACATAATAAACAGCACCATCAGGAAAGTGCTGCTCAGTAGCTTTCATTTGAATGGTCACACTTTAGGATTTTATCCACAGGGTCATGAGTTAGAACCACCTTGTACAGCATAATAAACAACACCATAGGAAAGTATTGCTCAGAAGCTTTTTATTTCAATGGTCACACTTGAGGATTTCATCCTCAGACTCTTGAAAACGTTAGAACCACCTTGTACAGCATGACAATCAGCAACACAGGGAAGTACTATCAGATAGGACTGATAAAAATAAATATCAAAAAGTGTCAAAAATGGTTTTGAAAAAAAAAAAAAAAAACGTTTTGGTTGTATATCATATATACCCGAAACGCCTGTGGGTTTTTTCAAAACCATTTTTGACACTTTTTGATATTTATTTTTATATCAATCCTATCCGATAACATTTCCAAGCATTTCCAAGGAACTTTCTTTCACCGTTCATTACAGGGAAGCACTGCTCACTTTCGAATTTCACTCATAAACGTAAAAGTTAGAACCACGCGGAATAAGACAGATTTCATCCACAGATTTAGAAGTTAGAATAAAAAGTACAACAGGAAGCACCATTTTCGTTTGATTCTTCGCACATTAGGATTTCATCCACAGACTCAAAATTTAGAAGCATTTTTCACAGCGTTAAAAACTAGCGTTGGTATAAATTCCCTTCATCTCTTGTCAGGTTTCTTTGAACACTTGCAGGTGTTCTGAGGCAAACTTTCTTGCCGAAGAGCACGTTAACCATTGATTGTAACAATCGACTATAGTTCCTACACATAAGCTATACAGCCCAAAAACAGTAAGAAAAAAACTGAACAGGACTGCTAGGAAAAATCTTGTCAAGTTATAAAGTTGTCTGGACCTTGAACTGAGGACGGTGACATGAGAACTGAAGGTCGGGTTCACACTGTTCCGCACGCTCTCCTGTTTCTCTCTGTTCCTCTCGTGTCACAATATAAAGGAATTCTGCTTCACTCTCAAGGGTAATTTAACTATGTATATTTTAATATAAAAGTGACAGTTCCTTACGATCGTCCATAGTTGCCATGGCACCAAGCACACACTATTATTGGTATTTCCATTTATAATATATTATAGCGGTGGTTAGCTCGAAAGCTAAGCTCCTCTGACCACCGTACACTTCTACCAAAGCCACTAACTTCTTTCTTTTCTCCTTTTATTTGTTATTTTATTCCTATGCTCCAATATACAATGTAAATACTTTATCCAAGTGTAAACAAGAAGCTGTTTCCAGCTTATACTCGGGCCATATTTGACTGTAGGTGCAGTCAGCCTACAATCTTTTAACAATGATAACCTCCAGCATCGCCAATTCCCCCAAATAGATAGCCTCAGCGAGCAAGCTCTCTTGGGGGTGGATCCTCTTTCCCCCTCCCGCCCCCCACCCCCAAGAGAGCTTTCTTGAAGGCTACCAAATAGATGGATACAGAGATATAGTGAGGTAATAAGAAACCACCAGATAGAATTGCATTTCTTGCAGTCAAAATGAAGTGCAGGGGAAAACGATATTTGTCATACGAATGCTTTTTATAATCCCCGGGCTTTAATCCTTACGTTTTCACCTTTCGTTTAGAGACAGAAACCATTTGTACGGTCCTAATATGTATGTGACGCCGGGTCAATGACAAATCGTAATTTTCGGTATGATCTATGACCAGTTTATGTTGGGGTTGTTCATGCCTCGCATGCCTCGCATGTTTTGTTCATGCTTTGCACGTCTGGCTCGCATATTGTAAACTCACGGCCCGAAAACAAAGAACGCTACCGAGAATTTAAAGAATTTGATAACACGACAGAAAACGTAACTCGTACCAGCCGAGTACAAAAAACGAGACCGAGAACAATAACTCGTGGCCCGAAGTCTTATCTCTCGGCCCATCGCCACCCCAAAAAGAAAAAATAATTTGATAATGCTACCGAAACCTTAACTCGGTCCGCCTTACGGCCCGAGTAATAAACTGAAACTTGAATCTTGAAACTTCATGTCGCGTTGTCTTAGCTATATCAGTTTCTTATCCATTTCAGGTAAACGTTCAGTTTACTCGTGAAAGACACATCCCTAATAGCACCGAAAGAGAGGACATTAAGAAGCTCTTCAAGTGCATGCTTGATATATCTTGGGCTGGTAAACATGGCGATCACTCCACACTTTGTGAGATGTGTAACATGACGAGCATCTGGTTCAAGTTGGCTCACATGTTACTGGAGAATGTTTTTCCAGAGGGCGACACGTTGGCTAGAGATGATACTCTTGGCTCAGTGGCGACTGCAAGGCTCTCTAGAACCAGTTCAGGCGGTAAAGCCGTGTCCAACAGAAGCCTGTGTAAGTCTGCAAGAGCTAAGATCTTTCACTTGTCAGAGAGATGAATATCTTTTCCATTTGCGAATTCGAGAGCTCATATGCCCGGTCCAACATTCTCATAATGATATTTATGTATGTCGGTATACTTATCAAAATAAACAGCATTTTTCAGTTAACTTGTTAGTATATAAAGGTATATAAATTTAAATGTCAATGATTGTTCGGTATTGCAGCTTGCAAAACAAACTTTAACGGGAGGGGGGAGGGGAGGGTGGACGCTCAAAGAAGTGACAGTTAAGTAGCTTGACAAGCTTGACGTCAAACAATTTTGTTTATTTGTTATTGCATATCCAACTCTTTTTTGTTTCTATCTGCCTTTTCCCTTTTGCAGTTTTCCGCCTATTTTTGTTGTATCTCGAGTATTTTACTGATACAGTTCTGACAAAGATCCTGCGCTCTTTTGTTTGGCTTGTCTTGAAGGTTTTGAATGCAATAGTTCTTTAGAACCTTAATCTCAATTTACAAACCGACATCCCTTCTCATTTCAGCCTCAAACAAAAGTCAAGTCGACACAATCGACGAAGAGGTCTTCAAAGAAACCCAACAAGAAGTTTCCTCTGACGTCACTGATAGTTGCCATGGCGACAACGATCCCGAGCCTGAGAATGCGCCCAGTGATCCCGATGCGCCCTCTGAACTTAATGAGAATATCATCTCCTTCGCGGCCATGCGCAGTATGTCGGGGAGTATTGGGTCGTGGAGGAGTGGTACGGGTAGCGTTAGTTGGAGCGTGGTGTGTGATAACTTCCCTCAGTTGCACTTGCTTGTTGGATTTCTGAAGGTAACGGCGATGGTGTTGCATCATGTATGGCGTAGATTTAGTATGCGTGCGTTCAAACTCTGTTTTAAAATTAATATTAGTGGTCTTGTGGGGCAGAAAGGCGGGCAGAGATATGTGGAAAAGAACTTCAGTATTTAGGAGAAACGTGCATATTTGCAGTTGGTTATTTTAATGAGTCAGTTTATTTTTTATTTCAATTTTTGTTTTTCGCGTGAGAGTTTGTGGCCCCCTGATCGTAGTAAAGTAGTATACTGTGGTTAATAGTCCATTAGAGCGAGTACCATTTTAATACCAACATTAATAGCATAAATTTCCCCAACTGTCGCATACAAGCAAACTCGCATTTACTGAATGTTTGTTTCCTGGAATTGGACGAAACTTAAGTTTAATCTAAACTTCATCCAGTTCCATAAACCAAACATTTAATGAAAACTCATCCACCATACATCCACTCATCTGACGCTAGAGTGTTCAGAGTTAACGTTCATTTCAACAGGGTGCCCTTGTGTGTTCAGAGTTAAGGTTCATATCGACAGGGTGCTCTCATGTGTTCAGAGTTAAGGGTCATATTGACAGGGTGCCCTCATGTGTTCAGAGTTAAGGTCCATATCGACAGGATGCCCTCGTGTGTTCCGGGTTACGGGTCATATCGACGGGGTGCCCTCATGTCTTTAGAGTGAAGGTCCATATCGACAGGATGACCTCGTGCGTTTTGTTCCTCCTCTAGGAGCTCCCTCGCCAAGAGGACCACAATGTACAGCTGAGTATCCTGAGCTGCTTAAAGGTGTTGGTTCTTCGTGGTGATTATCTGCGCATTGCCATGGATGCAGACGCGGATTTCTTGGCTTATCTGCAGGAGATTTTCTTTATTCCTAAGTAAGAATTTTTCACAGTGTGATATGTCAAAAAACACACCAAAAGTGACCAACTTTTGGTTCTTCCCGCCTCTTATTGAATATGGTTTCTTGTGGAGGGTCATTACTTGGTGGAGCAGGGATAGCGCCGTGGTTAGAGCACTCGCCTCTCACCAATGTATCCCAACCAACAATTTGGGAACATTAAATACCTAATCGTACCTTTTTGGTACGCTTCGGCGGCATATCAGGCTCGTTTGGTCTCGCCATGGGTATTTCAGCTAAATACAAACAAACCATGGCTCGAGCAAACTCGCCTGTTGCCGCCGAAGCGAACAAAAAAAGTACGACTAGGTAAGGTGACAACCTGCTTATTTTCCAAGTCAAACTCAAGGAAGTCAGCATTAAACTAGGCAGTTTCCTTGGTAGTCTTTGTTATTCGATTGTTATGTTTTTCAGTCTCATTAGATACGAGTGTCAAACGTGACCAATGTGATTTTTAGTCTCAAGTTTCTAATGGTAGTTTTCGCGCCAAATTAATAGACTAATAACGCCATTTTAATTTTAGATTTCGATAACAGATAGCTTTTATATACATTATTAGTAGTTGTTCGTTGTTGTCGAGTTATAGATGGAAAGGTGACAAAGCGAGTCTTAAGGATTTGTTTTTCCCCGTACGAAATTGGTTTTAGCATCATTATTCTTGGAGTTATTTATTTACGCTTCAACACCGTTTTCTTTGTCCTTTCAGTATCTGGGATCTTCTGCAAGCCGAGCACTCGGAGATGTCTAAGTTGTGTGTCCAGATTCTTCTTCACTGCGTCTGCCTTCCCTATGGCGCCGAGAAGCTTTGCGATGAGGTAGAAAACGCCTTCTCAGACGACGATTGGAGAGAACGATCATCTGCTGTGGAAAAAATCACCGTCATTGCCCGGTTTCTGGAAAAAGAACACATAAAATCAAACAACATTGTCATGTCAGCCTTGGCGCACTGTTTTACGTACTTAGTCGGGGCAGTAGAAGATGTTTGCACGCCCGTTCACCTGAGGTATTTGCCTTAAATTCATTTGAAAAGCGGAGCGAGTTAGGTATCTAAGTATGCGTGTTTGTTTTTTGGGCGTTCATCTTTTGGAATGTGTCCAAAACACCACCAGTCTGAACCATCCTTTTTCTTTGCGCTCTGTTTTTGTCCATTTTAAAGTACAAGCCTTTCACCATGGCGAAATCCTTCGACTTTTATTTGAAATTAAACCGGCATACAAAATCCCAAAAACAAATCGTTTGAAAGTGGGTTCACCCGAGGGGTCATGTTACAGGGACGTATAACAATGACGTAACGATGGCGCTAAGTCCACAACATGTATCTACGTTAAGCTGTGTCATATAGCAGGAACATAGAGTAGAGAAGAAATCGCAACGTTTACACACAAGAAAATGTAGCGTGGTGATTTGCCAGCGATATGTTAAAGTGACAGTCTACCTCTAGTGGACATGGCTTTAAACTCAAGCGACATGAATTTTGCAGGTTTTTTTTCCGGTGCATACATTAGAGGGATTTTAATTGAGTGCCGTAAAACCAAAACCATAGTAATTTCTCTGTCCAATCACAACAGACGAAAACAGCACAATGGACCAATAAGAACTCAAGTAACCGCGCCAAGCGCGGGAAAACGCGTGCGACCAGGTCACGATTGGTTTGAGTTTTGCTTCCCATTGGTTGAGAAAATGGTGCGAGTTTTACTAACCAATCACAGAGCGAAGCAAAGCAAAACCGAAGCAAAGGCAAAAAAACCTGTCGACACAATTGGATACCGTTCTATATCACACGAATTATGCGAAAGCGAAGTAGATATGGATTTTGTTTTATCTCTGACCGACTATTTCGCCCTTGCACTGTCTTCTACGATCTACACATTTATTTTTTTAAATCGTTTGTAATAATTATGCTTTCTCTGTGTACTTCAGAGCTGTCTCTATGTTAGACACCATCAGAGCGTCCTCCCTCAAGATCCTTTACAAGTGTATCGAGCACCAGTATGATGCAGTACCCAAGGACAGGCTCCTGCTAATCCACACCTGCCGGATATTGCACCGAATTCTCCCCCACCATACCCCCCTGTGTGGGAAGTTTTTCATCAGGCGCTTCAAACATTTGCTGATAGAAAACGCAGACTTCGTGTCGCTTGCAAGTCCCAAGGGACGCAGCGCTTCCGGTGCAGCGGCCAGCAGTGAGGCGTCCATAGATGGAGGAAGTGAAACTGGACGAAAAATCAGTATGTTTTTCTTTTTCCTTTTTAGTATTGTACTTGTTCAAAAGTAATACCGCATGCGAAGAAAAAAAGCAATAAACAGTAAGCTCTACTGCATGCAACGCAGGTCTTCTTTGCATGGTGACAACTTAGGATCTCTATGGAGTTCAACCCATAGGTTGTAGTCCTAGTTTAGGTATTGCGAGAATGTTGCCGTCCCGAAGATCGTAGCTAACGGAGCGAAATACATGTAACTGGCGCCAAGCGCGGGAAAACGCGTGCGGCCAAAACACGACTAATTTGGGTTTGGATTCTCATTGGTTGAGAAAGTGGCGCAAGTTTTGTCAGCCAATCACAGTCCGTAGTAATGCACAGCCAAAGCAAACGCGAAAACCGCTCTTAACAATGAAGAAATAACTGTCTCAAGATAACTGTTCTCTTTGTGTCTCGTTGTTTATCCAGCACAGGTTTTGCGTTCTGAACCCACCACCAGATCCCTCATGGCTCGTACAAGCCTCGGACAGCAACGTAAAACGTCTTCGTCATTCCGTTGTGGCTACGCATTTCGTTTCCCTGGTGAAAAAGTCACGTACAACCGACAAGTGTCTTCCAGCTCAGAAGGTAGAGTTTGTCATGTTTTTACCTCACGTACATATGTGCAGCTTTATTTTGAAAACGCTGACCACCAACAATTGTCAGCGCGTTTCCATGTGAGGCGTTTCTAATGAAGAGGTGATGATGATGATGGTGATGATGATGGTGCGATGATTATAATGATGATGATGACGGTGGTGGTAACGATTGTTATGATGATGAAACATTTTTAAATAGCAAGTTGATATGCAAAATTGCAAAATATCACGCTGCGTTATATGGTAGTAAAAAGGACAAGTTTGAGAGTCTTGTCCGTAAATTAAAAAAATGTAGACATTTTTATGAAGACCGAAAATTTTGCTTGTCTCCATACAAACGTCTATAAAATTCTCAGACATACGAAACCATATCTTCGCTTTTTTGATAGACAAACTCTCAAACTCGGCCTTTTCACTAATTTTAAGGTCCTCTTTGTTGTCAATGGGTTTACGTACCCGGTCTATTGCCTGTCATTTCTGACCAGTGTAAATTGCTTTCTTTCAGGCAAAACGTCAGCTAGCGGTAGCCGTCAGCGCCGTACGGGCGGTTTCACAAACCAGACAGGCTCCATTGACATCGCAGATCGCATGTTCCTGGGCGGACGCATCCAGTCCAACCTACCAACTGTCCACGAGGAAGAGAACGAGACCCAACGCCAGTCTGTTGCCTCCACGGATTCCTCCTTCAGCCAGGTGCTGAGCGGGGGTCAAGAGGGAAGTAGCCTGGAGGCTGAAGCCACGCATCAGCTGGTCACCTTGGTCATGGACTTCCTGAGTTACCCTGGAGCGGAGAACTCGAGTTTTGTGAAGACGGAGAGTTATGAAGTGGTACAAATGAGCCATTACCTTGGTGTGCTGATGGGGTATGATATCAAGGTTGGAGAATTTACCGGCAATCCGCGTAGACTAAGGTATGGTGCTCGTCTTATGTATTTTCACGACTGAAAGCTTTTACATTGATATGTACCATTTCACTTGGAACCATGCAGCCATTTGAGGCCCGTTCCAGACTCATTCTTGTGCCGAACCTTAGGGTGCGTTCGATTGACCCTATTCTGAAATAGGAGTACAGACAACGATGACAAGAAATCCCTCAAAAAAGGTTTTAGGAGTTACTGGAGTACGAGAGGGCTCTTAAATTCTCATGTGTCAGCCATGGTTTGCATAATTGGCCTCCCAAATTTCTTCAAAAGAGAAATCTAACAGCTATTCCGCTTATTCTTATTCCGGAATAAGGTCGATCGAACGGACCTTTTCATGTAAGTTTGACTATGGAGCGACTTGGGGAGTGACAACTGCTTCAGGTGGCGTACTTTCTGCCGCATCTGATTCGCCAAACCTTGTAGGAAAGAAGTAGTCAAGCCTCATCGAGCTGTTAATTCTAAATCTCGTTTCCGCACGAGGATAAAAATAGCAGGTTAAACATATTTATGCCAAAGCATTCTCCTCGTAATGAAGTACAAAGCCTAGCCAAAAGGCGAGATTCGTTAGGATTAAGCGATGGTCACGTTTGGCCTTATTTCATGGTTAAAACTTCATGCGTGACTTGTCATGTGATGAGACTTTGAACCAATCACATTCGCCGTAATAAAATGAGTGATTAAATCCATTAGGTTCGCTCCAGTGTGACATTATGCAGCAGCCCCTGTTGAACTTAACTATGTTTGCCGCACCAACGGATTCAGACGCCGCTCTCCTGCCGGACTTTTAAATTAGCCTTCTTCTTTCTGAGCTTTCATTGGAACGAAAAAATGAGAAATGTAGTTAGCTTTTCTGTCGTTATTTCAGTCTGGGTTATATACGATGTACCGTCCCACTTCGCCTTAGGGACCAAAAGAAGCACAAATTTGCCGATTTTCTCTTCCTCTACGCAGATGCTTGGCTCATAATAAATTCCTTTGTTTACAGGTTGTTCCCAGTCTTCCATGCGTACATGGCCGGGATCGTGCAAGTCCTGGATCAGAATCAAGAGTGGGGCAGCGAGTTGCTCAACCTCACACTACAATTGCTGTTATTCTGCGCGGCTCCCAAGCCACAGAAACGAACCCAGACCCCCGCGTTCTCTCTGGTGAGGATACCACCGCATCTGAGACAGACCTGGCTGATGGCCTGCCTTATAATACTGTACAAGGTAAATGGAACAATTTTTCCATCCTTTTAGTACTGTCACTCATGTTATTCGATTAAAAATACACGGCGAAAATTTTGGGACGACCTGCACCGGTTTCAACGACTTTCTAGTTACATGGTTGGTCGAGAGAACAAAAGAATGCTCCTAGCCTTAAAAAAACAACGCAGCTGCAGGTTATTAGAGTCTAGAAAAAATAGAGCTTTTAAAACGTGCAGGTCTACTGAAAGGGGAGGGGGAGGGGAAGGGGGAGGGGATGGGGGGGGGGAGAGCGAGAGGAGGGGGAGGGAAAGGGGGGGGGAGCCTCAGGCTGTTGGAATTTGAGAGAGGTGTAGGTAAAATTCAAAGTGTGGTAACCTAAAATGAATGAAGGACTCAGAGGCCCAAGGTTCTGTCATATGAAGGGTAACCAATTTTTATTCCTTTTCCTTTATTCTTTTGGTTTCTGTCTGTTTTGGTTTTTCCGGGGCCATCCTAGTAAAATAGAATCCCGGGGAAAGCAGTATGTGTGTGTGTGTGGGTGGACGGAGGTGGAAAGTGGGGTAGGGAGAAATAAAATAATAATTCCAAATAAAATAATAGTTCCAAACGTGTGGAACAGAGACAAAATTAGAAGGATTTGTATGAAGTCATTAGAGCTTAAAAATACTAATATATCATTCCCTAATTGCAATAAGATGATGATTTTTGGCAAGTAGGCATTTTTCATCATGCTCTTTCAAAATATCCCAACAAATCCCATAATTTCGGAAATTTAGCTTTTGCGACGTCATCACTTTAGTATTTCCAAGAAAAAATGCTACGCAATATCAAACGAAGAAAAGGCTTCCTTGGCGCCAGGCCTACACGAATGTTACTTATCTAGTCCGAATGGTCTGTTTTTTTTTTCCCGTAGTATCCTTTTCAAGAAGATGCTCACAAACGAGACACAAAGAACCTCATACATGTAGTACTCAACACCCTGGAAGCTCAGGAGCATGCCTGCCAAGGGCCCAAGGAGGGTTTCCCAAAACGAGCCAGTGTGGCGTCCTTATTCGGGGAATCTCTTACATTGGGAGGAGAAGTGACCAGTCGTTCAGGTAACAGACTAAATAATTAATTGTTGGATCCCAGAAACAGATGTTAGAACAACCACGTTCTGTTCAATGGCTTTCATTTGAATGGTTACACAGACTCAAACCTCAGAACCTCTTTGTACAACATAATAGACAACACCAGAGGAAAGAACTAAAATATGTAAAATGCGATATGGTTTGACACTGACTTTAAAAAAAGTTAAAAGCAAACGTTTTGTAAAAAATACTGAAAGAAGTTTCGACCTAAGAGCTTAGGTCCTCATCGGTTATGACGGTTTGAAAAAGCGTAACAATGAAATATAAAAGTCCAATTTTAAAATTATAAAAGTGCTTGGCGGCAAGAAGACAGCAAATGGGCCATTTCCGAGTTGTTGTGAACCTCATTATGAAAGCGAGGCTAAGTGTAAAGTTTTTATTATGGAAAGTAGTTTTCATTCATATGCAAACACAACTAATTATAATATCAAAAGCTTTGCACTTAGCCTCGCTTCCATAATGAGGTTCACGGCAACTCGGAAATAGCCCACTTTGAAAATGAGTGATGGCCTGAGTCGAGAGTAACTGCCCAAGCGATTTTGGGATTGTTTGGGGGACGCAGAATGCAATGATAATAGCCAACGTCCCACAAACCTTCCCACAATCGCGTGGGAAGCTACTCTCGACCCAGGCTATCACTCTTTTTCAAACTGGGCAATGGCCTATTAACAAAGGGAAGCGGAAATGTCAAGAATGTCTACGTGGTCATTCTCTGCTTTAGGATGTTACTTATCTATTCCGAATGTGCTGAAAGAACTGATTTGTAGCTTTCATTTCAGTGCTCATTGATTGAGATTTTGTCCAGACTCAACTTTCAGACAACCTTATAAAGCAGAATAACGTTATTTATTTATTTATTTATTTATTTATTTTTATTACAAAAGTAAACTGATTGTTTTACCATGGGTGGTTCGGATTAAACCCTGAATTATCGCCATTTAGGTGAGCGCTACTGAGAACTGCTTCACTGTCGTACTGTTACCTTACAAACCGTTCTCAAACGTAGTATAGTAAAAGAAAATGAGCTTTGAAAGCAACACATTGCCTTGAATTTGGCCCTTCTTAGTTAGAGGGATACCAAAGCTAATTTCTCGTCTAAAGTATTTGCACGAAGCGAAAAAAAATTATTCATCATTCCTTCCAGAAACGCCAGGAAGCCCTTTGTCCCGCCGTCCTAACACTGACAGACAGATGTCTTTACCAGCCACAATCAAATCACGCGACGAAGACGACAAAACAAAGCGATTCCCAGAGAGACAAATATCGTCTCCCTCAGCTTCCAGCACCGGAAGTAAGGCGAAGGAGACGATCGAAGAAGAGAAGGAAAAAGACGAAAAACAGTCGGAGACGAACGATAATCTCCGACCAATCTCCGAGGTTCGACTCGTTGACACCGGCGAGGTGAACTATTCAGAGCGTCTTCTGCCTTCCAGTACCCCGATCCAGGATCCCCCGGCCTTTACAAGGCGCGTGGTCCCGGGGACTAGCCGAGACGAAGATAAAGATTGGGAAATTCGCGGAGAAGGACTGTCTAGGACCGAGTCTAAGGGGCGGACAGGTACGGAGAAATTCAGCCATTCTTAATTTGTGTTGTTTTCATTTTACGTATTCTTTTCACACGGCAAATGGAAATTTGAAAACTCGTGTCGCTATACTCTTAAAAGTTTTGAATACTCGTGGTTTCGCTCGGCAGACCTATACAAAGATGATATTGTTTGGTGGCAAAACAATTCGTTACCGTATCCTTCTGTTGTTGTTATTTTTTCTTTTAATTACTGCTTGGCAAGCGTACGTTCACTCACTATTCACTTACTATTTACACGTTACAATTTGTTGGCCGATTTATCTTTTCCGTTGATGTAGTGCGGAGGGGGGAATCGACGTGATGAAAAACATCTGTAGTACTGCCACAGACTTCTAAAGATTGATTTGTCCGCTCAATAATAATCATTGTCAAATTGCTCCAAATTGGCCCGATTAATTGTTACGTGCAAATTTGCCTTAAGTTTGCCAACGCAAAATTTCCTTGGAGAGATCTCATGGAAAATGTTTTCTTGTTCTTATCAATAGTCTGCCAACGTCTCTGACAACTTGAGTATGTGGCCTTCTGGGGGCGCCTTTTTAAAGGCACGGAATGCATTAATAATTATTGCGCTGATAATGCTAGGAAGCGAGACGTTAAAGAATTTCTTTTGGCTACAATAAACGTCAAACATCATAACGATTGCGATAAATTATTTCTTTAACACAGGTAAATTTAAACCCTGGTTAGTGAAAGGAGTTTAACTTGATAATTTGAATGATAATGAGGTTCACAGCAACTCGGAAATGGCCTATTAAGTTGAAACTGGCATGCGTTTACATTGCGCCTTTTTTTTCTGACGTTTCGTTTATGAATCAAATTTTATTCAAAATGTCAACTAAACTTTAACTTCAACTACTGTGTATTGAATTTATCATTACAGTGTCATGCGCAGAAATGGTCACTTTTAAATAATTTGCATACGTTCGTGACATCTTTCCAATCAGAATCCGAGGATATTTTTCAGTAAACCAACTCAAGTTCACTTGCCTGACAGCTGGCAGTTGGCTTTTCTCACAGTTATCCAATCATAATCTGAGTTTAGCTCCAGCAACTTACTCAAGTCCAGTT
This sequence comes from Pavona decussata, assembly GCF_977016875.1. Taxonomy (NCBI): domain Eukaryota; kingdom Metazoa; phylum Cnidaria; class Anthozoa; order Scleractinia; family Agariciidae; genus Pavona; species Pavona decussata. Next base: position 223,912 of record NW_028145548.1, on the reverse strand, counting down.
GTGGTCTTCCGTGACAGCTGTCCTCGAATTCTGATTGGATAGTTGATTTCATTTATTTATGCGAATAAATTAGAAGTGGTTTTCTTTTGCGCGTGATCCTGAAGCGTTGGACAGATTAAGTATCGCGTTCTTCGGGAAGCAATAATGTTATAAACCTGATGCTTTTTTGTGTAGCTGTAAGGGTGAAAATTTCCTTCGTAAATCCGACGTAAACTCAATAAAATCACGATCCGGAGTTTAATATTAGAGAGGTTTACGGCAAACGGTAAACGTGAGAAATGACCACGTGACGATGTTTATCCTATATTTGCCGCTTCCTGTTTTCAGTTTCTCTGTCAAATCAAGTAGTTTTGCGTTAGCATCAAAGGCCAGAATTAGTTTGCACTATTCTCATCTTTGTACTCTTTATTTGAAGAAAACATAAACGCGAAACCCACGTTAGCCGTTTGCCGTAAACGCGATTCTTAACCAACGTGCAAACGTGATGCTCAATTTGTCTGTTATTGATGAGATATTTTTGCTTTAAAACGTTCTAATATTTCCACTGTTATTTCAGCTCGTCCGTTGTCTTGGCGAGTACGACGAAAACATCATAAACATCGTTTTTTCAACTTTTCATTTCATTTTAAGAAACCACCGCAGTTGACTGGTTAGTAACCACATCTAGATTAACATAAACTTTAAAGTTTTTTTAAAAATAAAGTCAAAAAGGGCCATCCTACTCATTTACTCTGTAAAATATTATTAAAACCAGGAAGATTTGCGAGGAAGTATTGTGGTTTATTTCCATTCAAATCCTTTAAATTTAACTGAGAACTTTGCTGTTGTTAAATATAATCGGTTAAAAATAACACAAAGCAGTCAAAATTACGATATTCTTCTTCTGATTCATTTATGACATAATTTCTTTGAAAATTGCTGCAAACACAAATTACTAAAGTGGTCATTTGTGAATGAACGTAATCTAAGGTCTGAAAAGATGGGTGAAGATTTTGTAAATCCTAATAAATGAAGATTTTACAATAATCATTGGAAGTCATAAAATAAGAGCTTGAGCACTGCCCTCCCACTAGTGTGGCCCGGGTTCGATTCCCAGTCTCGGCGTTTTATGTGGGTTGAGGTTGTTGTTGGTTCTCGTCCTTACTCCGAGAAGTTTTTCTCCGGGTTCCCAGGTTTTCCCCTCTCCTAAAAACCAATATTTCCAAACCGCAATTCGATCTGGAATCTGATGGCCACAGGTTTATCAGTCGTAACAGATAGTCTCCCTTGCAGCCGTTCTTTGTCTCGTCACGCCACGCTCCTCCCCTGAGAAGGAGGAGCGTTGCGTGACTTGACAAAGAGGGAGACTATCGTAACAGGCTGTTAAGTGTCACTCTCGTTAAAACAAAGTTAATTTAAGTTGATTTATAAGGGGGAGGCGGCGTGGCCTAGTGGTTAGGGCGCCGGACTTGAAATCCAGAGGTCCCGGGTTCAAGTCCCGCTCTGACCACTTGGATTTGTTTCACGGTAGCCTCGTTTTAGAATCCAAGGTCACGCTTTGCAAAGAGCCAACTGGTTTGCCTCCCACCATTTGGGATGTTTTACCATATGTTATGTTCAATTTGTATATTTATTTCAATGATTTATAGCGTCCCCAATTAACACAATAGTGCTAGATACTTCGACACTTAAATAAAGTCATTTATAATTTTATATTTATAAACTTATTGCTATATTTTTTAATGACTTTCCAGTATCCATAGACTCGGACACCAGCCGAGACGCACGAGAACTCGACGTGAGCAGATCTGGCAGCTTAGAAGGCTCGGTTTCCGTTAGCGAGCACCGAAGGGGCTCAAAGGCCAGACTGGTCCACAGTCTCTCCACACGGTCTTTTGACAGGACCTTGGACGCAAATGCTGATAAAGAGCCTCCTGATAGAGACCTTGATCTCGACTGGTGCCCTGATTGCGGGGTCTCGCTTGAGCAGTTTGACGAAGAGACCCTTAATTTGTGCATTGTGGTGCTGTCCACTTTTGTGCATCAAAGCCCCTCTATGGCAATGCCTTTTCTGCTTCGAATGCTGGAGTGCGTCGCAAGGTATGTTTTCCGATTATCTTCGGTCTCATGGGAGTGTCGTCAATAATCGGCGTCGCAATATCTTCGATGATCTTCCGTTGATTCATAGAAAGCGTCGGACTATGTTCGGTAATGTTCAGGGCCCAGTTGTTCAAAGCCCGATTAAGCTAATCCTGGGTTAACGTGAACTTTGATTCGAGTATTAACTTGTCCATAAGGATTCGTCCAAAAGATTTTTGTCCCTAAGTTTTACCTTAGACTTTTTCTTTACCGTTAGCTTAAAATGAGCCTTTAAAATCATTTTTAATGTGTGAGACGAAAACCTTGGTTAACTTTTAATCGTGGATTAGCGTTAATCGGCTTTCGAACAACCCGGCCCAGGTTATTAATAGAAATCTTCGAGTTCCCTTCGATGATCTTTAGGTCTCTTTTCGAATATCTTCGGTCAAATTCACAATTTCTGAAACTGATAAATTCATAAAATTGGACGGTCCTGTAGTGTAAAGTTTAAGAAAGAAAAAAAAAACTGGGGGTGGGGGGGGGGGGGGGGCGGTGGAGGTCTGACAAATTTCGTTGGTCTATGTTTATTTAACAGGTGTTTTTAATTCCGCAGGAAATGTGTATATCCCTTGTTTTCCTGGCAAGAAAACAGGTGGGCATCCTAGACTGCGTTGCGTATTCTTCTATGTAGTTGTTGGTTTCGATTATAGCTTGTTCCTGGCTTTTGGATAGTGGAAACTACGGTAAAACCAAACCTAGAGCTAGCCTGTGTGGCAGGCACTAGAAAGGGGTAGGGAGAAGGGAAATCGGGCACGCGCGCGATGTGCAGGGAAAGTGTTCGCCGCGCGTCGCGCGCGCGCCCGACTTCCCTTCTCCCTTCTTCTTTCTAGCGCCTGTCACGCAGGCTAACCGAGAGCGAGAATTGAAGTCAGGCGCGCGAGGACTCACGACTGAACAATTTCGCGTTTTGTATTAGCCTTCGCACTTTTGGTTTCTCGCAGTCCACCCAGGCTATACCGAAGGGCAGATTAGTTAGATTAAACAGCTGCAATCTTGGATATTTATAGCGCTGCAAGCGGAAATCTGCTGAAGACGGCTTGAAGGGGTGTGAAGAGCTTTTAAAATGGGGAAAGAGCGGGAGGGATCAGTGATATTCCTTAACATGTGCTATTGTTTTGCTGGTGCAGTAATGTGCTTATTCCTGGTTCAACAAGAGAAGTGTCGAAACAGTTTCTGAGATGCGTCCTGATCAAACTTGCACCTAATGGCATCTTCTCTGAGCTGTTTAGGAGCAAATTGAAAGGTAAATATTAACCTTTTGTGCACGCGTCAACTCGATGGTACTAGCGAATTCGATTTGATAGTTAACCTTTTCATCTTCCCCTCTCCTGACCGCTAACCTGAGTCTCAGGCCTGATACTCAGGCTGCCCGACCGCCGACTCTCGCGCTGCCACACTTTCGCGTTCCCTGAAAAAAAGAACGCCCGATCGCAGATTGTTTGATAGATGGTACTGATAGCCGACACGCAGGCGCTCTTGATTGTTTCGGGTGAACGGAGAAGCCGAGAATTACGAGCCGTCGAGCAAAGAGAGCCGAGGGGGGGGGGGGATAGGTCCCTTGGAGCAGGGTCCTACACTTCTACACTTGAGAGCATACGCTGGTTGGCGCAAGTTGTTGGAATTTCCCTACCAAGTCTTCAGTGCAACGCTAAATAAACAATAAACGAAAGACAACAGAACTTGGTAATTTTAAGCCACTCACCTCTTTACCCTGTAACCCCTAATATCAAAGAAAAATTCTCCTATCTTGTCCCCGTACTTTTCGTATAAAAAATACTAAGGGGAAGTTGTTAAAATATCAAGAAAATTCACCTTGGGTGATCATATTCTTATCTGTCACCACCTCAGGGGTTGAATAAGTATTGATATTACAAGAACAAATTTGAGGCTTATCAAACTGACCCTTAATCCTGTGTTCCAGAGTTCAAGTCCGCGGTCATGCTAACGTACCTGCCATCTTCCTTTTACATGGAAATCACAACAGTACATTTTTGCTGTATGGGTTTTTCATTTACATTGTTATCAGTTAGGTACGCAATAGTTTTTGATGCAGTGATTGAGTGAGGTCTATCTCTTACTGTTGCAGACGACACTCTACTAAAGGCTGTTGCCATCTCTTTGAACGATTTTTCGTCCTTTGACCAGATGTCTCCGGTAGCCTACTTACTAGAGGTACGCTTCACGTGCAGTATAGGTTCATAGCTTTCAGCAAACCTTATTTGAAAAGTTGAACTCTTTCATGAATTCCAAACTTTTCTATTGCTTCGGGTTTGGATGAGATCTCTACGAAATTTTACTCTTGTTTTTAATTTAGTGTGATGAATCTATTCATAAACCTGGCTTTTGTTGTTGTTGTTGTTTAGTTTTTAATGTCGCATTAACAGCGAACTGTGCTTTTCACTGAGCGATTGAACTCTTCTTTCTGTTCCAGGACATTCTAGGATCCAGGACTCTCAATGACCGCGTGCTCGTGTTGCTAAGCAACATGAATACATATCTTCAGTTTGCCTCGCGTGAGCCCACGAGCGCTTGGGAAAGTCAGCTGTCCCACTTTGAAGCGCTCTTTAGAAAGCTGCCGTCTGTGCTACCTGAGAATGTAAGCTTCTTATAACAAACTGAACCAATTCCAGTAAACGCCTTACTTGATGTCTCCAACAAGCCCCGCTTGTTTCGCAACAGCTCAATTGCGAGCTACTTGAAATACTGACTAAACTGGGCAAGTCCAAATCTGTATGGAACTCTCCAGACGTTAACATGGAACACCAAAGGATTGAATTTACGTGAATGTTTCTCAGCGATACTTGTAGTTTTGTCTTGTTAAATTTAGCCATTAGATCAGTCATAGAGAATAGAAAGCAGTGATGAGTTTTTTGTTTCAGCAGAGATTGAAATTATAAACACGCGGTGTTTAGGTGACATAGATCTATTTCCAAAAATCAAAATACATTTTTTTCTCTAAAGGCCATTTTATACCTGAGACTTTTGATGTCACTTTTCTCCCACTTCACTGCAATTTTCTCGCGAGAGGCTTCGACCACAAATCCCGCTGAAATCGCAGTTTTGCACTAGCATCTTGAACGCGGCACTGAAAAGTTGCATTACAACAAAAAAGCGATAAAAATTACACAAAAATCGATGTGTTGACCGGCCATAGAGACCTCGAATTTGCTGGCCACAGTGAGCCACTGTTTCCGTGTTCGTCACTTTCAGGAAGTCTGGCGTCACATTAGAATGGAGTGCTTCTGTTTTGGACTATTGGTCTAATCATTTCCTTTGGAAATGTGATTTTCCTAAACCTGCATAACCAGCTAATGAAAATATCATATACTGCTAATAATAAAAGGCGATAGTGCCTCGAAAGAAACACTCCATTAAGGCATTTCAATGATGACTGAACCAATCAAATGTGGCTGTTCTATGTTTATCTATGATTATTTATATTTTAATTTTTTCACAGTGCGACCTTACACCTGCCCTTCGCATCATGTCTGCGATTCTCAATGCAGCTAATTCGTCCTTTAAGGTGAGAAAAACGGCAGAAGACAGAATTTAAACATCGATCTTGAAGCTGTTTTCAGCCGCGTTTTTCTCAGTGATTCCATTTTAACAGTATACACTTTGTTTTCTTTCAGATCTTGTTACCTTCATTCGCTCAAGTGATTAGTTACGCCATCAACAAATGTTCCTTTCAGCTTCAGGATTTGCTAGAACTGTGCGTCAGATGCACAGAGACTTTCCCAAAGGTTTGTTAAATACCCCGTGCACAGCTGTCCTCTCTCCTAAAAGAGGAAAACGCTTGGCTGTGCGTAGGCTTGTTTGTTAATTTTCAGTTGGTCATTCTTAAGTTGGTTAATGCGTCCCTTGCCTTCTCTACGAGTAGCCGCACCCACCCCCCGAGAAAAATCGACACTTCCCCTCCTTGAGAACAGCCTATAGTCTACTAGTACAGTCCTGGCCAAAATCTTCGGGACGGAGGCCTCTGTGGGGAGAATCTAGGCATGTTTCCATTCCCCCTACCCCCTTACAATGTCGATTAACAAAGACGAATCTACGTTTGTGATACTCACATGTGTTAATGCTCAACGCTAAGTAAGGGGCGAGGGGGGGGGGGGGGGGTTACATCAATAAGCGGTATACAGCAAAGAGTGTTGATTCTGTTGAGGCAAAGTTTAGTGGATAAAACGTTCGAAAAGATCCAAGAGTACCTTACTCAATTGGCCAGGATTGTTGTTGTCAGTAAATTTGAAGTTGCTATAAACTCATGCTCGGAGACCAAGAGGCAGATAGTGAGGACGAGAAAAAGTCAGAACGGGCGGGAAAAAATCAGACCCCCCCCCCTCCCCCCGGGTCTCCGAGGATGCTATGAAATTGGCGTGGCTCTCTTAGTTACTTTACTAACTTATTCGCTTATTCGATACTTTCAGAAAGGAATGCTGTTTTTTTTTTCTTTTCCCAAGATTAAGCTACGTTATCGTAACGTTCTTCGGTAGTCAGATTAGCGATTTGTGGAATGAAGGGATAGTTTATTGTTATTTTTGTGTGTCACACCGAGTTCGGGAGTCAATGTAAATATAAATAAATAAATTTGTTTATGGCCGCATGATGTTGCTGAAACAGCGTACCTGTCAGCCGTGATAAGACCAAAGTACCGCTGTTAGGAACGCCCCAGATGCTGCTAAAGGTCCCCTCTAGATTTCACTCTCAGATGAAGAAGGAGCTATTACCAGTATTTCACTTTCTCGCTCTCTTTGATCATCCAAAGCATAGCGCCCAACATTGTCGGTTATATGACGACTGTACTTTGGCCAAGTAAACAAAAATGCTGTTTCTGTTTGCTTAAATCTTGTAGGAACGTAACAAACTGTTTCTGACCCGAGCTGTTGTGTTGGAGCTTGTACACGCGGTCAAGTTTCGTTCTTCGCTTCCTGACGCAAACCTCCAGTCTGTGTTACAGGTTAGTGATTGTGGTTTCGTGCAGCTACGCGGTGAGGTTTAAATGTGTTCTTAAACATGTTGTGATTATCTAGACCCACGTTCAGTTCTCCTTCCGTGTTAGAATAAACAAGAAACGTCTTTGACTTCGAACGGCCAGGATAGAAAGGAACTCGAACGTGAAACAGTTTGGACGATCTTCATTTCACTTTCTTCCTCGATTCTTTGATGCAATTGGTAAAAAATTAATTCCAGATCGTGCTTGGTTTAGAATTCATTTCACATAGTAGTCTCTTTGCTGGTCTCAAAGAAGCAATTAATGTATGTGCACGCTTCTTAAATAAAAAATTAGCAAAGGTTAGACTAAAAAAGAAAAATACGGAAAATCCTGATAATATTGTCCCTATAACTGAAACAACAAATATATTTTTTTTTTCTCCTTCCTCCCAGTTTGTAGCTGTGGATGCCGGCAGCAAGATCAGTTTCGGAAGCGAATCGAGTAATGCTCCTTACGATCTTCCATTTGGGGTAAGAATTGTGTCTTTGCCTTTTTAACACAAAACCAAAGTAATAACCCTGGCCAATCACAAGCAAACACAAACAGGCAATTAGCCAATAAGACTCGCTGCAAATATACATGTCACCAGCGCCAAGCGCGGGAAAACGCATGTGAGCGAGGCACGATTGGTTTTGGTTTTGCTTCTCATTGGTTAAGAAAATGGCGCGAATTGTGGTAGCCAATCACAGTTCGTAGTAAAGCAAAACCAAAACAAACGAAAACAAGCGGGAATTACTTATGATACTCAATTGAAAATTGCTTCAGTATGACGCCTCTCTAACGTTGCCCTTTATTACATTCTCTAACCTTATAGTCACGCACTCGAGCCCTTGATTGCATCCATCAATACATTGTGGAAGCGGTAGAGTTCATTAAAGACTGGAATTTCACCGCCAAATCGAATAAGGTATGTTGAACGTTCTTTCAGAGGATGGGTAGACCTGTGAATTTATTTTATCTTAATTTTGCGACCACACATTATGTGACTAATTTCTCTTCTCGCCATCTATATTTCTTCTTTTGTTTGTTTTAAGGTGTGTGTGGGTGTATCATGTGATTTTGTCATGCAATGAGTCATTATGATGTCCTGCACTTCCGAAACTATTTGCAAAGAACTAGCTGCTAGCTCGAAAACCTTGCGGTTATCTAACTGCTAGGCATTGCCTCATATATAACATATTCAGTGTAAAATGCAATTGTATATTCTGTATTTAAAGTTTGTGATAGATAACAATTTGAAAATTCTGAAAATGTAAGGAAATGTGAAATAGTTGTTGTTGTTGTTGTCGTTGTTGTAAACTACCAGTCTGATGCAACGGGCAGGTTCTCTATTTTTTTGTCTCACACACACCGTTGTTGCTTGACACCAACATCAAAATCGCTGTAGTGAAAATGTCTGGTGTTCTTAAGATAGATGACTGAAAAGGAAGTGGGGAAAATAACAAAGAATTCTTATCTTTCTCAACAGGAAAACCGTCAGCTGAGCGAACCAAACCTTCATCAGACCACCCTGCCGATTGACCTGAAAGCAAGTGTGTCCCAGCTAGTCGCTTTAGAGCTCACCAAACATTCAGATGATAGTAAAATACACCATAAAGCACTGGCCTGGCTCAAAACTCCCCCCACAGCATCCCAGTTAGGGTGAGTACAAATCTACTCACCTACCTCTCCCAGTATAATGTAAAATACACAGCAAAGTATTGGCATGACTCAAAACTCTCCCCACATCATCCCAGTTAGGGTGCGTACAAATCTACTGACCCTCCTCCCCAAGTGTAATTTAAAATACACCGCAAAGTATTGGCATAGCACAAACCTCCTCCCCACAGCATTCCAGTTAGGGTGAATACAAATCTACTGACCCACCTCCCCAAGTGTAATTTAAAATACACAGCAAAGTATTGGCATAAAGCAAAACTCTCCCACAGTATCCCAGTTAGGGTGAGTAAAAATCTACTTACCACCTCTCCCAGTGTAATTTTAGATACACAGCGACGTATTTGCACGTCTCGAAAGTAAGGCAAAAGATTCACGGCATGAGAACCAAATTTTTCTTATAATATTAACCTATTGTGCCTGAACTTTGGTGGGCCATGAAAGGCTCTCAGCTTGAAATCTCATGCCACACCGTTGCAAACTGAATACGTTTTGTCCTGTTAGTTGCGTGACAACTCCCTGACGGTCACGTGTCAGTCCAAAAACAGATACGAATGACTAGAAGGTCTTTCTCTTTCTCTGTTCTCAAAAACTATACATACTTGTAGATAATTTCTGTTGCTTTTAATGCTGAAAAACCAGCGACAGAAAAACTTCGGTTCTTTCTAATGAAAACAAATTTGAAAGGGCTGAAAATGAGAGGCATTTTTTTCTCGTGATTCGACTGGACTCAACTTGTCTCGGTCGTGAACTTCACTCAGTCTTGCTACAAGACGACAAAAGCGGTTTTGCTTGTAGCAAGAGTGAATTTCCTGCCCGAGTTGAGTTGTGTCGAGTCGAATCACGCTAGAAAAATGCTTCTATTTTTTACATCTCTTGTTAATTTGTTTTTATATGGATCATTGAATCTAAGTTCCACATGACATTCATTTTTCATCATTATAAAAAGCGACAGAAAGTATCTACAACTATATATACTTTAGTTTTTAAGAACGGAAAAATACCTATGGATCTGTTTTTAGATTGACGCGTAACCCTCAGGAGCAAACAAAACTGTGCGGACGCCAAGTCCGCGGACCTCCAAGTGACCCTAGGCCTTGTGACCAAGACTCCGGCTCGCTTGCCACCTGACTTCCGGTCGCTGCTTATGAATAAAGACCAATCACAACTATTATTTTATTTTAATTTTTTTGTAAAATGAAATCAAAATTAATGTTCCTCGTGGTTTAAGGTTCGAACCCTACGACAGGACAAACAGACCTTTTAGTTTCATTCGCAAATATTACAGCGGCACGCGGGACAATGCTAATATAATAACTGCAGAGCAAACTCAGCGGTAAAGATGTCGACATGTGAGACAGACAAAGAAAAATCCCCGCAGGAGGCGACAACCGAGGAGAAGCGCTTTTGTGCCCCATGGAAAGTGAAGTCATTTGCAGAACAAAGCAGCCCCTTATGGAACAGCTCTTTACTTTCCGATGTGGAATTTTCGTTTCGAGAAACAGCAAAGAGTAAAGCCGTAGTTGTGCCAGCTCACAGCTCTATCCTCGCTAAAAATAGTCCTGTTTTCTTGGACTTGATAAAGAGCAACGCGAGAAAGGAAAAAACGGTGATTGAAATTGCCGATTGTGATTCAGAGGTTTTCAAACTGTTTCTTTTGTATCTGTACAACGATGACTTTGAACTCTCAGCGGACTGTTTACAAGATGTATCGCGTTTAGCGACAAAATATTCCGTTTCAAACTTGGTTGAAAGATGTGCCAAGTTCGCGGAGAGTGTTCTGTGTGTTTCCAACGCTTTCGCTATTCTGCAATGTGCCGAAATTTTAAAGGACGAAAAGTTGCAGCAACGTTGTTGGAACATTGTGGATATACACACGAATGAAGCAATTAAAGTTGAAGGTTTTTTGAAGATTGACCATGATCTGATGTTGAGATTTCTACAAAGGGACTCTCTTCGATTGCGGGAAATAGATTTGTTTAACGCGCTCTGCAACTGGATTGCTTTTCAGCATAAAACAGAAAACCAAAACTCCCCAATTGAGCTAGAGAAAGAGTTGTATTCGCATCTTGTGGAACAAATTCGTTTTCCTCTGATGTCGCAGAAAGAATTTGCCGAATATGTTCCGCAAACGAAGTTGCTCTTGAAAGACGACATCATAAACATGTTTTCGTATTTCAGCTCTGTGCCTAACGTCGACCTCAGATTTTCATGGAAGCCAAGAGCAGTTACACTGACGCGTTGTCGCCTGTTTCCTGCATCCCGCAAGTGGTTCATGTATTCGGGATCCTGCCCGGAATATTTGACACTCACGAGTAGTTCTCCTCTTATGTTCTGTGGCGTTAGAATGTTCGGGAGCGAAGCCGGCAAATATTCAGTTTCTCTAGAACTCTACACTCAGACTAAACCTACGGATATTTTAACAACAAAGAAGGGAGTCCATGAGTCCGAAAGCGAAATGCTGAACGGTTATTTCGGTTTTGATGTGTTTTTCGATAGACCAGTTCTGTTGAAAGCGCATACGCCGTACACTTTGAAAGTCGTGCTGGACGGACCTCCATCTTTTTATGGTTGTCATGGTTATACAGAGGTGGAATGTGACGGGAAGACAGTTTATTTATCTCGCGAGAACTGCCCTGTGTTTTCCAGCTTCCGGTCCGGACAATTTGCTGAGGTTATTTTTATGTGAATTAGCTTCAGTTGATTAAGATTTGTTTCATTATCTTTTTGAAGGCTCTGAAACAGCCGGATAAGTGTATAATATTCGCGCAATATTACCCACGCAGAGAATTCTTCAAAGCTTAACATTAATCGTTAACCCCCCCCCCCCCCCCCTTGCTTTCTCCATCATCATTTCATTTGTTACCACTGACTTCATGATATCCAAGTAATAAATTTGTTAAACAGCGATGCAAATTATGTTATGTTTAAAAAACGAGCAGTAGTGTTTTGTCGGATTTAAAAACACGGGGCGAAGCCGAGTGTTTTTAGACCCGATAAAACACGTGCTGCGAGTTTTTTGAACGGCTTTAAAATCTGTGATAGATTTGGGGTAAATTTGGTCTAAAAAATAGGACGTAAAGTTTAGCCGTGTCTTTATCAGATCTAAAGACACTCATTAAACATTCATTTCTTTTGTTATTTCTTTATGAATTATTAATAAGGTTTTAAAGAGAATTTTTTTCATCATTTCATTTGTGATCTCTAACTTCAAGATCTGCAAGTAAGTCCCCAATAGTAACTGCGTGATTTCTCGGTAGAATGTCAAAACTTGTCGAAACCTTCAGATCATAAACTGAAATGAAGGGAACGATCACCAAAGATAAAATTGTAAAGCGTTTTCATCTTGAGTAATGTTGTTTTAGGCATTTTTGACACATTTTATTTTTAACGTAAAATGGTAAAATGCGCTTTACAAATGAATAATTTATTAAATTTATTAAATTCTCCCAAAGAGTACTACAAGAATTCCCACTCCGGAAGCTGTAATCAGACAGGAACCAATGTCTTATTGTAACGCATTTTGTTCTCGTTTTCCACGTTGTAATGTTAGCTCATGCCTATAGACCAGTTGTATTTTCAATTTTCAAATTGTAACGTTTGTAACGTTAGGCTATGTTTTTAGGGTATCTATTGTAAATGTTTTAAATTGTAACGTCTCTTGCCACAGGGTCAATCTCAAACATACCCTGAAGAAGAAAGGCCATGCCTTTTCCACGATTGAAAAAATATACTTCCCTGACCGTGAAATCAGCCTTGCTCTCTTTTTAAGATTAAGGGATTGTGGGATCTTTGAGTCAGACGGATGAACATAGCGCCGACGAAGTACACTATCGGTAATTTTTCAGGGTAGCATAGCTCCTTGTAAATAGTTTTTACCTGAAGGAGTATTTTCTATACAAGTGACTACCGCAAAATACATTTATTCAGCGGCGTAATTTCCATCCTTCCACTCAAACGATCTCATAATCCCTCACTCGTGCCAGTCTCCCCGCAGTTTCTAGAGTGGGGAATTATTTGAAGAACAGTGAGGAAATATCATTAAATGTATGTTGATATTGTAGCACGAAATTCTCAAAACAACTCTTACGCTTTAACCCCAAAAATTAAAAAATCGTATAAAGATACCCCCATTGTTTAGCTTTGAGGCGGTCGGCTCAAATTTCGTTTCAGCCGTGTGGATTAATTGGGAGTTTAAGAAGCTCCTACAGCCACAGCAACAAGAATGTCACAAAGCAATATGGTTTAATGACCAAAACAAAGGCTTTGCACGTGCGTTATAAATTTTGGTACATTTCTTCGGCGTACTCGGTCAAACAACGTGAAATGATCAAATGCAATGTTTTGTGGAGAACGTGAGCACCTGATGGTAAATTTTTCATTCCCTTTCTCAACTTGAACACCATTCCCGTCTGTTTTATTACTGGATAGTTTTGCCACGTTGTAAAATTTGAACGAATTAGAATAATCGCGAAGTGGTACAAGTAACACGAAATTATATTCTCAAGTGATGTTTTCCGGGTTGTTTCACTCCCGAAGTAAATTTTTAACTTAATTTTAAATATATGTACGGAAGCTTTCCCACGTGAAGATTAATCCTAAGTCATTGTTTCTCAGACTGTGAGCACGCTTTTGCTTGTCTCGCACGAACGGCGAATTACAAAGCAAGCCATCGGTGTTTGGCCTGTCTCTCGCTCCAGGCCCTACTGGCTCGCTTCGGCGTTCGCCAAAATAATAGCAGCACCTGCTTGCTGTTTTGATTCAAACAAGGCTCAACTTTTCCTAAAATGGCTTAAAGGATCCTTCTGTTGTATTACGTGGGCATTTTCTTGTTATGAAAGATTGTCCCCTTGACACAGGTTTCACGCTGTCACAGACAAATTTTTCTCTAATTTTGCTGCTTTTTTATCTTTCTTGTACTTTCTTACACTAGGCGTCAAGAATTGTTAGATTGCGTGACACACATCCGTCTGTTGGCATGGTTACTGCATGGCTCCTTGTCACACTTTGTACACTGTCGGCATGCTCATGTGAATTGTCACCCGGTCAAGTTTGAGGAGAACACGCATATTGCCGACTACGTCCTAATAATTCTGTTTAGCTTTGCAGAACAACTTAAGGTGAGACTTTGACAGACATTCCTGTCACGTGACTTGTGTGTGATTTGGTTCGGAGAATAAACGTGGCATTGATCCCCGGCTAAAGGCTCCCTCATAGTTGCACAACAATAGCACAATTCACGTTAGCGTGACATTTTCAAACATGCACTCCCCATTCTTCTCGCGGGTCTGCCGCGAACCACCAATCTCCAACAAAACAGCCAGGTACGCAGGCCAATGTGTTGCGTACTTTCGCAAAAGACTGTAACCTATGATGTATTAGTGTACCAGTGATGTATTTGGGAAACCGGACAAACTTGGTGGAAGTGTATTCATGAAGGGAGACGGAGGGATTGCCACAGTTCTTGCTAATAGAAGAAGATTAACACCTTCCTGGCAAGTCTTTGGACCGTTGACCGATATTAACGTTTGTCAATTAGAATGTAGAAACGGAAATTATAAGAACATTAAGTCACTCAATTAAAGCCCGGAGTGTAAAGCAGATTGCATTAAAAACATCGAAAAACGTTTCAATTTGTTTTTCAGGAGCCTTTGAGTAAATCTGCCCTATACCATGCGTTTAACGTGTGTGAGGTAAGTTCATCATGTGCTGACGTAACACCTTTCATCGTTTTTCACGCGATTTAGTTGACAATTATTCTTGAGCGCGCGTTGGATATGAGATGATAGATAACCAACGCAGCGCGTAGCAGTCGTTTTTTGGTAATACGAGTCCACTAAAAACGAATGCGTGGGAGGCTATAACCGGTTGGGCGTCAAGCATGTTGTTTGGCACAAATTCCCAACAGACATTTAAAACTTGTTTCTTAAGTGTCTTTTTTCTACTTTATTTTCTGTTAGCACTGCAAGCGATAATTAAGTTAGTTACTCTGTCATGACTGCTCTGTTTTAAAGAAAAGTCTAGCAGTAAAATAGTTTAGAACAATAGCCCATTTTACAGTTGTGTGCTAAGTAACCTGGCCTTTGAGTTGAATCGAGAATGGAGTTGATTTTGCTCTGCTACAAACCTCACTGTTTTTCATATGAAAATCATGTCGCTTTTATGCTATTTTGCATTTACATTTGAAAAGCACTGAGGTTTGTATCGAAAAAAAGTCAAATTCAGCCTCGCTTTGACTCAAAGGCCAGGTCACTAAGCACACAACTGTAAAATGAACTATTTGACTTTTGGCGCCCAATGTTTCATCTGTCATCATTTCAGTTATGGACTCTCTACTGTGATCATACGACGAGTCCAGGTGAACCTTCAACCCAGGCTACCTCGATTGTGATGGAATTCTGGGGTAAAGTGACGCCTGGAATATTGCACCTTCTGACACAAGCTAAAGAGGTGAGAATTCCTTTAACTGTTTTGAATTTATTGGCCACGTTGTGCAAAATCCTTGAAAAAAGACAATGACGGTTGAATCCCGATAACGAAAGTTCTAGTTAGTTGAGTTCAAGGTAAGTAGGGTTCGTTCAGTTCGATTCCGAGTTAACCTTAGCTTAAGATATAGAGATTCTAGACTTGAAATACTATGTATGAAATTGATGTATTTGAACGGCGGATAAAAAAAATTAATAAATGAGAGACAATCGCCATTATGTATCAAACTGAAACAGCTGCAAATAGAAACCCTGGAAAAGATTTTGCTTCGAACGGCATTTGAACCCGTGACCAGCTCTCAGTTGACTTGATAGAGCACTGCACCAGCATCCCAACAAAGGTCACGAAGATTCCGTTGTACACGCCCCGTGGCGCATTACCGCCGGTTAGCTCAGTTGGTAGAGTACCGGACTACCATGCCGAAGGTCGAGGGTTCAAACCCCGGCCGGATCAACACTCGGGGTCTTTAAATAACTGAAGCCGAGAAAATGTTGCGTTTGTAATGACATCTGCAAAAGGTTAGAATTTCCACTCTTCTTGGATGAGAACGATAAACCGTAGATCCCCTCTGACAACACTTGTTCCTAATAATCTCATTATCTGTGGGACATTAAAGAACCCACACCGTGTTTGAAAAGAGTAGGGGATGTAGTGGTGGTCTATCTCCATCTCTGGTTTCTGTTGTCTTTCCCATTCATGTGTGGGTTGGGTGAGATCAAAATATGGACTGATAGCGACTGCCAGTGGCGCCTTTACATGCTGATGTCCGATCTCACCCCACAGAAGAATTTTAAATTGCCATGAGACTATGTGATATGTGGGATATAAAAAATGCATTACCAAAAATAACTGGATTGTTGTCGTATTTACTATAAGTTACTTTCCTTATTTCCAGTTAACACTGAGCGTCAGTCATCACTTCTTGAATTTAATTGAAGCTCTGCAAGAATGCAATTCCACCCCACTACCCAAGGTAAGCATAAAGCTGGCCAACGTAAATGACGCTTCTTGGCTCAGTTAAGCCTGCGCATTTAGTCTGGCTGGATTTATAGTGCAAAGTTCGAGAAGAGAGCCGCTAAACTAGTTTGGAGGAAGACAGATACTGGTTCAAACTTTGATCTCATGCGAACAGTGTTTTCAGCTCTTGAGCTACGGCTAATGTGGCTCTTGGCAAGACGGCAATTTTGAATTCTAAGGGTTGAACATGAGGAACATGAGACAGTGAATTTTTTTTTGTTTTGGAAATTGTTTGTTTAAATTCTTTGATACAAATTGTTTCTTTAGTTGTAAATAGTTGATGGTATATAGCGGTTGTCAGCTGAGTGTCGTGCAACCAAAACCAAAATAATCCGTCAATCTGAACATCAAATATGGCAAATTGTCTTACCCATTCCCACTAAGACACCAACACATTATCACCAGGCATAAGTTTGTATTTTTTTGTCAAAGAACTGATGGTATATATGTACCTGCCTGGTGTGTCGTGTTGAAGAAGCTTAGAAGTAGCGAAAGTGCCCGTATTGGCGAGATTAACGTCGTATGAAAGTTCTCAATCTTTACGGAAAATCTTACCGTTTTCCGTATGAGCGGATGTGTTACTGAGTTGGTAAATTTTCGAAAAAATCCTCGGGCTTTTAGCCGGGACGGAGCCAACAGTAAGTAAAGTGGGCACGACTCTACACGTCAATGTGTCAAACGCGGGAGAACACAAGTGAGGAATCAAGAATGTTCTCATTCGACTTCTAATTAGTTACGAAAGTGGCGTTTGCGTAGTAGAGCGGAACCAACTGAATTTCTTTAGATAATCAATAAAACGTCTCTGAGTCAATCTACGTTTAATAGTTGTTTTTCTTTTTTTTCTTCTAACAGCTGTATCCGATGTGGTATCCTATCCTAACTTACTGCTTTTCCCAAGGGGTAAGAACAAAGGTTGCAATTAAACTGACATTGTTAAGTTATTTCTGTTTCAGTGACTTTGTATCAATTCCATATATTTCGTCTTTGACTTAAATGTCAGCCCAAAACGCTGGGACTCGTCTTACAGTCATAAAACGATGGAACCACTCTTCTTGTTTATACGACGTGAATTGATAGATCGAATTGTTGCATGCTACTGTCGAAACGTGTTTCACGGCCAGTAAAAAGGTAAAGTCGCACTAGAGCCTAAGTGGCGCACACGGTCGGAGTTTAGCCCGGTGTCTGTAGCATGAAGCAACTAGGAGTATTTCTACTCCCCCCTGGATATGATGCTAGTTAATCGCAGGGTTACCCCCAGCAGTATGTCACCAGTACCCATTTATACACCTGGGTGAAGAGAGACAATGTGTAGCAAAGTTTCTTGTCTAAGGAAACAACACAGCAATGTAGAGACCAACCTGGCCTCGAACCAAAGACCCTCAGATCTTCCAACCGTCGGATCGAAACTCCAACGCGCTGACCACCACACCACCGCGCCCCCACGCTTGAGGAGGAGACACGGATTTTTTAGCTGAATTTGTGTCTTGCTCTTTTTAGGGAAAGTGTCACAGATTTAGCGTCATTTCAAAAACCTAAAACGTTTTTTTATCGACAGAGCCTTAGGCTGACTTAACGCTGACTTAAACGTCAGCCTAAATTACAGGGACACCTCTTGCAGTTATGAAACGATGGAATTATACGGCTTGAATTGATGGATCGAATTGTTGCATGCTACTGTCGGAGGAGGAGGAGACGAGGATTCTTCAGCTGAACTTGAGTCTTCGACTTGTCCCTTTAAAAGGGAAAGTGTCACAGGGATTTAATGTAATTTCAAAAACCCAAAAACGTTTTTCTATCAACAGAAACCTAAAAAAAGTAATGATGTGACCAGAGAATTAGCTCTGTAGATTGAGTGTTAGCCCTAGTTAGGAAATGGGTGACCATACGAATCGAGCCCACGACCTCCGGATTTGATCGTCCAGTGCCCTAAGTAATCGTCTAGTTTGGTTATAAATATTACCACCCCAGTCGATTAAACTGTCAATGGATGTCTCTGGCCAGAGATGTACTGGATCAGAATGGATTGAAACCCGAAAAAAGAGTTAGGCTAACCTTTTCAAGTTCTCAAAATGTTTCGTTTCCAAAAGGTACAAGAACAGATCATGAATTGTTCCTTTCAAGAATTTAGTTGATTTCTTTTTTCCCGGTGTTCTAGCATTATTTTGTAACTAAGTAGATGTACAGTTGTAGCATTTTCACAACACAAGAACAAAAATCTTTATAACGCTTCCCCTTCTAACCACTTTGGATTGACTGGACACTCCCAGAGGACAAAAGTTGATCCCCTATGATGTATTCTTGTGAAGATTTTTCTTTCTTCTCAAATTCTTCATTTTTGTCGTTCCAGCTCTCACAAGCTGCACATGCGCGTTTGCGTAAAGTCCAGTCTCGGCGACGGATCAACAAAGACACCAAATCAGCCTTGGCCAAGTGGCTCAAGCAACTGCAGTTCAAGATGGCGCTCACAGAACAATCGCCGGACGGCTCCTTGTTTATTTAAAAATCAGTGGCGAATCTCGAGGAGGGGCCCAGGGGACTCAGTGTTTAAGACAGCTATGAATTTGCCCTAGAAAAAACAAATGTCATAACTGGAGAGAGTGTACAGTTTATTTATAATACAATATTTGCAGACTGAACATTACTATAACCAGTATCTTCAAAAGTAACATCATTTACTGTAAGGCTATATGACAGGTAGCTTTATGGTGTCTGTAAACGTGACGGTTTGGAAATGAATGACCACATTTTATGCCTTGCGTTCTCAACTTCAATAAACCTGCTTTATTTGAAACAGTCTATTTGTTTGCGCGCTCTTTCCGAATACGTTTCGTTGGAGGAAATGGTGTTTATTTGAAATTACATAAATTTAAGGGGCCGCATTATCAAGGGTGAAGAAGGGGTGTGGTTGGTTAGTCGAGGAGATCAGAAACAAACTGTTCGTCTCGTCATTAGTCAAACAGGGTTGTGCTGCATTCTTGGTTTTGCCAATAGCGAGAACATATTTTAACACCAGGCTTCTTTTAAAAACATCTCATTGAATTCAATCTCTTGTGAACAAACCTTAAGGGATTGAGAAAGGTGATATTCACTTCACTATGACAAATTCAATGTGCTGTGTTAGATTGGCACCTGATTCCAGTAGGATTTCGAGAAGGTCTTCGCTTGAGGTAGACGGTCACTTCGGTGTCACAGGGATTTAGTGTCATTACAAAACCCCCAAAACGTTTTTCTATCAACAGAAACCTGAAAAAAAAATATGTGACCAGATAATTAACTCTGTAGTGTTGTTAAAGTACTAAGCAGACCCATGAACATCCTACTAAGCGTTTGCCTTAGTAAGGAAATGGGACATCATACGAATCGAACCAACGTCGTCCATTGCTCTAAATACTGGTTCGGTTTTGTTGTAAATATTACCCCAGTCGATTAAGCTGTCGATGAATGTCTCTGGCCAGAGATGTACTGGACCAGAATGGATTGCAACTCGAAAAAAGGCTAATCTTTTTAAAAATTCTTGCATTCATTTTCGTTTCCAAAATGTAGTAGAGCAGATCACTAATTCTTCCTTTCAAGAATGCAATGGATTTCTTTTTCTCGGTGTTCTGAAATTATTTTGCAACCAAGTGATGAACTGTTGTAGCATTTTTACAACAAAAGGTCAAAATCCCTCTAACGCTTCCCCTTTAAACCACTTTGGGTTGATTGGACATTCTCAGGAGACAATATTTTGCCTAGGCCATGATGTGTCTTTGTGAAGATTTTCTCCCTCAAACTTTTTATTTTCCCGTTCTAGCTCTCACAAGCTGCGTTTGCGCGCCTGCGCAAATCCCAGTCTCGTCGGCGGATCAACAAAGACACCAAATCAGCCTTAGGCAGTGGCTCAAACAACTGCAGTTCAAGATGGCGCTCACAGAACAATCGGCGGACGGCTCCTTGTTTATTTAATCAGAAACAAATGGAGGTGTTCAAAAAGCATGGAATAAAAGTTATAATACGAAATCGCTCAAAACAACCAAGAATATCAGATGCGATAACGTGAACAATCACGTGGCCAAAAACATCATAAAAGAGAACGGGAGTAACGAAGGCCTTGAACTAGTCAGAAACTGGTCTGTTAGGCACATTATAAATCGCCCAAAATAACAATACAACTATACAATAAGCCCAATGAAAGATGACAAAATTATAATTAATGAACCAGTCGAGGACAAGGATATTTGCATATCAAACAATATACTAGAGAACACTTCAAATTACCATATGTTAATACTTGTAATTCTGTTTTCAGAGTATAAACGCCCCGTATAAACGATAAGATAATTATTTTCGATTGTAACACACCATTTGTCGACAGGTATAATATTTGGACAGCAGTTACAATTTTTTGAGTAAAGTTTACTCAGAAAATTTATATATGCAACACTTTAATTTACACAACAGCCCAGAGACTCAAAACAATTTGATGTCTCATTTAATAGGGAAAGTCCAACCGCATTACATCATCGACTTCCTGTTTTTCTGAGAAGGTCACCCAATGGCGGTCAATGGATTTAATTTCAAAAAACATTTCTAGAATTATTTCAGTACAGTACAGTGTAAGAAAATAACAAGCAAACTAAAAACGAAGTAAATATGGCTATTCGATGACAGCTAACGGTGTACTTCATGTCAGGGACGTATTAAAACAGTTCTAATCTCATAAAAAGCGTTAAAAAATTTGCGTATTTTACTTGCCCTTCGTGGGATTAGACCTCAGTCAATTACGTCAAGCGGCCGCTCAACGAGTTTTTGTAAAGCTTAGCAAACTCACCTACGAATTGAATTTGACATTTGAAAGTAGATTGCTCTAACACTTCCTGTTTACAATAGGCGGTCTAACTGATACTGTATTTGAACACGATCGTGGCGTTTTCAATGAAAAGATTCCTGTACCACTCGAATAACAAACGAATTTAATATGCTAAAACTGCTGTTTAAAGACGAAAATAACCCTTAAAAAGTATAAAACCGAAATCGATTGCGGCTGTTCAGTTTTAGCTTACTATGGAATTTTGAACTGCGCGGCCTTCCTTGCAGGATAGTTTATACATAAAATTCTATTTCAGTGTTAAACTGTGATTTGATTCCATTATTTGACTGCCAACTACATGCTATTTGTCACAGTAAGACCAAGATAAATCGATTACTGGTTAAAAAATGTATTTCGTGCAACGAAGCGGCTAAAGACTACTAAACCGAGTCGCATCCGTCTAAACAAAAAGTTCTTGACTCATCAGAGAGTGGTATCTGCTGCATAAAAGACATGGAGAGCGCCAAGTCACTCCAATTCCATTTCGTCTCCATTGCGGCGGATTTGCAAGGAGCTATATTCGAGAAACTTCAGAAAGTCCTTTACTTTAGCTCCATCGGCAAAGAGATCTTTCAGCAGCATATCTCCGTCAACTTCTCCGTCTTTCAAAGACGGCTTGAATGGCATTTTTGGTTGAATCACCAGTGGCGGCTTGGGCAGTGTCGTGGACCAACAATCGCGCTTTATGGCGTCTTTGCACTCGTCTGGATAATCATAGAAGAAGCCAGGTTGGATATCTTGCCCGTTACGAAATGAAATCGGTACGAGCAGGATGGGTGGCAGGTAATCGAGTTTCATATGCAGTTGAAGAAGCCTTGCGTAGACCAAGCCCTGGTGTAAGTACATTCCATATGTAGTTGATTTCTTCCAAAATTCCAGTAGGTCACTAACTTCCCACTCTACAATGACAAACTTGAATCGTTTTGATATTCCGTCGTAATACCAGCCTATTGCGTCTGCTCCCGCATCATGCCACAGATAAATATTGGGTGCTATCTCGTCTTTGTTGTACACGTAGCCGTACAGGGGAAAATCACAGTCCAAGAGTTTAACGCCGAACTGTTCCTGGAGGCTTTGAACTAACTCTTTGGCCGCCAATTTTTCGCCTTTAACTTTCTTCTTGCTGAGCACGTCGCTGCCGAGAAGCGCGTGCCAACGCATACCAAGTGTATTATCATTATGTTCGGCATGTGGACCTCCTTCTTTCAATTTTATCGCCTTGACTGTCAGACATTTTTTAAAGTTCTCTTTGGTCGTCTTTTTCAACTAGAATAAAACAATCATTTCGTAAGTAAGCGAAGTTGAAGTTAAAGAACTTTGTCAGTGTCAGAAATTATGCAGATATTTTAAAAACAGTTTGTCGGCCATGAAATGAAAACACTTACATTTCCTTTGTAATATTTTATCCGTTTCCAGTCTGTTTGATCCGACGGATGTAAGAAGCTGGCCACGGAACTTGCAACGTCAGATTCCTTCGGTATTTCCTGTTCAATTTTTTTTCTACAAGCCTTTAGATCCTTTGTCGCTTTAACTTCTTCGTTGTATTCGTCTTCCTTTCCTTCGGCCATTGCCAAATTAACTCTTCCCGATGAGTGTTCACTCAGGCACAAAGAAGTTTTGAGACCAGCAGGCGGCTATACGGTGGGCTTAAAACCAGATCATTGTCTCACAATTCAATAGATCAGCAGACTACTGTCGCAAACAGGAACCGTTTTCTATTTCCATAGTTTGCTTCACTAAGGTGACCTCAAGGTGATCAATCAAAGGCTCTTATAAGCTACTCGTGAATGCAGAGGATACACTCGATTGCAAAAACGTTGACACCTAAAAAGCATAAACCGTGAACGATGAGACCCAATGGCTTTATGGGTATAAGTGTACTAAATTGTATTTGCATAATATTCTATTCTTGAGCAACGGTTGATAACCAAAATTAGTTGCACGTGCATGATGAATGATGGAAACTGTCCAAGATTTCCTTAAAGTGTCAAGTTGGCCAATTTAGGCCAACTTAGGCCAGCTTAGGCCAACTTAGGCCACAAATCCGTTGGGTCTCATCGTTCATGGTTTATGCTTCTTAGGTGTCAACGTTTTTGCAGTCGAGTGTTTATTACATAACTGTGGTCGTTGTGTTTGGGCATAATACGTTTATTATGCGGGATGCCCTGAGGGCAGACCGTGTCTAAATATGGGCTCGGTATCTTTTTTTTTTCTTCATGGTAGCTTCAAATCTGCACATTAATTATTCGGGATGCCCTACACCAAATCAGCCTTAGCCAAGTGGCTCAAACAACTGCAGTTCAAGATGGCGCTCACCGAACAATCGCCGGACGGTTTGTTACCGCCATAAAATCGTCAGACTTTATTTTGATTGTTTACATCTTAATGACATTTCGTGTAATCGGACATGACGTTGTTTTTTTGTTTTGGTACCCGGATGAGAGCACATGGCATGGTTTTTGGAGAAATGTACTACGGATTGTAAGTTTTTTACAGCTGGTGTAAAAATGCTTGTAGTCATTAAAAAGTCATCAAAATGTTACCCGAGGTAAGAGATTTGGATTTGGGAGCCGCGGGAACATTTTTCTGGTCCTAAACGAACCGGATACGACGAGTGAATCGAAGAATTTGTTATGGAATCGACCGATCCGACCGATGGCGGTCTGCATTTGGAAGTGCGTGGAGCTATGAATACACAAATTGTTATCCTGAGAAACAAGCGAGCGTCTGTGAAGCGACGAATTACGAATACCATAAAGAAATTGAACAGTTCTATCGAGCAATTTGGAAGAAAGGCCATTATCCGCGGATATGTTCATATTCTGGAAGAATGTATAAACGAAGCACGTGTTCTAAATGATCGACTGGTGGCTGTTATTCCGGAAAACGAGCACGAAAAAGCCCTCACTTGGTACGAAGTGGAACTGGAGAGAGTTCAGGAAGTGAAATTAGAGGCTAAAGCCCATCTTGAGCAAAGAGCAGACGAAAGCGTTAGTGGATTGAGCTCGCTAAAGGCGAGTAAAATTTCGAGTAGAAGTGCTCATGAAATCCGAGCAAAGGTGACTTCGGCGGAAATCAAAGCAAAACAACTTGCTATGGAGGAACAGCGACGAAAGCAAGAGTTTGAGCAACAATTGAAGCTAAAAAGGAAACTTGAACCGGTCCAATACGAAGCTGAGAGAGTTAGATTTGAAGCCGAAGAAAGGAGAAAAACTCAAGAAGCCGAAGACGAGGCTGCACGCCTTGCAGCCGAAGCTGAAATCCTTGAAAAGGCAGCAAACACTGTTAGGTATGATCACGAGCCTTTATCTAATCGACTGCTTGATTTTGAGGATGATTCTTTGGAAAAAATTCCTTCTTCTACTGCTGAACAGTGTGTTGTCTCTCAACCACCCCCTGGTCTTGTGAAACAAGCACAAACAAGTTGTGAAACTGTGTTGTCAACTAATAACACCTCGTGTACCGTTACATCATCCCCATCGTTTCAACAACCAAAGTTTAGTATCCCATTCGTTGGTCCTTTGAGTAAGTCAAGGTCTTACAAGGTCCAAGGTACAAGGTCTTAGGAGATTTGCCTAATTCATGTTCTCAGCCTGACATTACACCAGTTATAGCTGACCAAAAACAAGTGATTTATGGCTATTCTACACGTGATTGTCTTCCCAAGCTACAGCTTAGCAAGTTTGATGGAGATCCCTTGCATTGGTCTGACTGGTCATCAATGTTTAAATCAATTGTTCATGATGCTAATCTCTCCCTTAATGGAAAGATGCAACATCTTCAGAACTCTGTGGTCGGTAAAGCTAAGTCTGCAATTGAAGGGTATGGTTACAGTGGAGATTCTTACTACGAGGCACTGAAGGAATTGGAAAGCAGGTTTGGAAAACCGTCTCTTGTTGTAAAAGTCACGCTGGACAAATTGAGAAAAACTGCACGACTACAGAATGAAAAACCCCATGAAGTGAGGAATCTATCAGATGTGGTGTCAACCACTGTGTGGACTTTCAAGAGGTTTGGATACGAGAATGATCTAGCAGCTGAAGCTAACCTTTCTCTTGCGGTGGATAAGCTGTCCTCAGAACTCAGAGTCAAATGGAAAGACTACATCAAGGCTGCAAACCAGCAGCTACCGACCCTGGTTGACTTGTGGAACTGGTTGAAAGGGCAGGCAGAGATCTATGATGATTGCTATACAAGGATATCAAGCCCTAAGTTCCCATTTCAGCCTTTAAGAACAAATTTCGGTCAGGTATTCCCAGTGGAGGAACTGAAAGGCAGAGCACTTTCTCTGGTAATTATTCATCTCATCAGAAGCCTACAAAATTGTGCCTTTTGGGAGACGGACAGCAACATAACTTGTCTGATTGTTCCAAATTCAAAGCTATGAGTGTTGAGGAACGTCTCAGTGAAGTTCAGAAACATAAGTTGTGTTTTCGTTGCCTTCAATTTGGGCATTGGCTCAACAACTGTCCCAATAGGAAGCAGTGTGGTGTCAATGGATGTACGCGACCTCACAATGCATTATTGCACTCTATAATGAGCGCCACTCCCTTGGAAAGCAGTGATTCCGTAGCAGCAACCTCATCCAATGAACATTCTAGCGCATCTCATAGAAACAGAGACTCAGTTTTGTTACAAGTGGTACCTGTAACACTTTATGGTCCAAAGGGATACTTCAACACGTATGCAATGTTAGACACTGGAAGCACATGCAGTTTGCTGTCAGCAGATGTTGCCCGTAACCTTGGTTTGGATGGTCCGTTAGAAAGCGTGTTGTTAAATGGAATCCAGAAAACATCAGAACTGTTGACAAGGCGTGTAAGTTTACAAGTCAGTCCATTGAACGACCTTGGTAATCGATTTGATGTGGATGGAGCCCTGGTAGTTGATCGCCTGAATGTACCTGAAAGAAAGGTGGAACTCAAGGAAATACAGGAGAAATGGCCACACCTGTTGGACTTAGAGTTGACTGAAGTTGCTGGAACACAGGTCACTCTACTTCTAGGCAGTGATGTCCCAGAGCTTATTGTGCCACTGGAAACCCGAAGTGGACCGAAAGGGTCACCAATTGGAATTCGTACTGAACTTGGGTGGGCTATTACTGGCCGCCTACCCGGTTATATTCAAGACAGTTAGTCAGTTTGTAAGGTTCATGTGGTGACTGCGGATGAAGAGCTCCATGAAACAGTGAAATCGTGGTGGCGGACTGAGAACTTTGGTTGCCGCTATGACTATGATACCCAACATTCAGTTGAGGATGCAAATGTCATGAAGTTTCTGAATGAGAAAACCCGAAAGGTGGATGGTCGATATGAGGCTCCGTTGATTTGGAAAGATCAGAACATCAAACTCCCTGACAACCGCATTGTGGCAGTCCATCGTCTTAATGTTCTGGAAAGGAGACTCCAACGAGATCCTGAGTTAGCAGCTGCCTATGAGAAAACCATCAGCTCAGACTTAGAGAAAGGGTACATCAAGAAGCTGACTAAGGAAGAAGTAAATGCACCCGTGAAGCACAAATGGTACCTGCCTCATCACCCTGTTCTAAATCCTAGCAAACCTGGAAAGGTTAGACGAGTATGTGATGCTGCAGCTAAGTTTCAAGGCTCATCACTAAACAGTCATCTTCTGAGTGGTCCAGACTTAATGAACAATCTTGTGGGAATTTTCATGCGATTTCGAGAGGATCGGATTGCAATTTCTGGAGACATCGAAGCGATGTTTAATCAAGTTGCTGTCCCGCCAGAGGATCAAGTTGCCCTTCGTTTTCTGTGGCGTCAATCACCTGGATCTGAAGCAGAAGTCTATCAATACCAGCGTCACATCTTTGGAGCCAAGTGTGCACCAACTTGTTCTAACTATGCGCTTCTTAGAAGTGCAGAAGATAATAAACTGCAGTTTCCAACTGCTGCCCTTGCAGTAAAGCGAAACTTCTACATGGATGACTTCTTCAAGTCCGTGGAATCGAGCAGCAAAGCTCTGGAGCTGCAACAGCAACTGGTTGCAATGCTGAAGCTTGCAGGATTTAACTTGACCAAATGGATCTCAAATGAGAAGGAAGTGATCGAGCGTATACCAGTATCAGAGAGAGCTCCCTCTGTAAAGGTGGTTGAAGAAGAAATTGTCATGCCTGTGGAACGTGCTCTTGGTGTCATTTGGGACACTAATTCTGACTGTTTTGTCTACAAGGTGGTTAAAAGGGACTTGGCAGACACGCGACGCAAAATTCTGAGTCTGATAGCATCATTGTTCGATCCAATTGGGTTCCTAGCTCCATTCCTGGTGCGAGCAAAAATCCTTCTTCAACAAGTGTGGCAGTTTGGTATTGGCTGGGATGATGCACCACCACCAGAATTCCTCATAGAGTGGTCCAAATGGCAGAAGGAACTGGAGGGGCTTTCAGAATTCTTTGTTCCCCGTTTTTATCGTCATGTTGTGGACAATCCATCTGTTATTGAGCTGCATGTATTTGGAGATGCCAGTGAACTGGCATTCTGCTCAGTAGCTTACTTTAGATTCAGCTATGCCAGTGGAGCTGTGAGGTGTGCCTTTGTTACAGCTAAGACGCGAGTAGCACCCAAGAAGCCGTTGAGCATTCCTAAGCTTGAACTGCAGGCCGCAGTATTGAGTGCGAGGTTATCTGCTGTAGTAATCAAGGAGCATGATTACAACATTGATTCTAAATACCTTTGGACTGACAGTAGCACTGTTTTTCAGTGGATTCGTGGAGAGTCAAAGCGCCACCCCGCATTTATCGCTAATCGAATTGGTGAGATTCTGGACATGACGGAACCCAGTCAATGGAACCACTGTCCTGGTCCATTAAACCCTGCAGATGATGGAAGCAGGGGACTTCCAGTTAGATCGATCGGGTCAGAGAGCAGGTGGCTAAATGGTCCTGCCTTCCTACATCTCCCTGAAGAGAAGTGGCCAAAGGGGAATTCAAAACTTGAAGCCTCCAACCAACCTATGAATGACCTGCAAACCCCAGAAATGGCAGTAAATTGGACTGGTGCAGTGAAAGATTCAAGGCGTAAATTCATTTCTTTGGATAAGTACTCATCCTTGACGCGACTCCTCGGAGTAACTGCCTTCAGTTTTCGGTTTATTTGCAACTGCAGACGCGCAGTGGCTGAACGTCGAATTGGTCTGTTGTCAGTTGAAGAGTTGGAGCAAGCTCGGAAATTCTGGATCCGCAAGGCTCAAGCAGAGTCCTTTCCCCAAGAAGTTGCCACTCGTAAGAAAATTCTACCCATTTCAAGCAAGAGCAAATTGGTTTCTCTTTCACCCTACTTGGACGAAGAAGGAATGGTTCGTGTTGGTGGTCGGATTGAGAGAGCCAATATACCATATTCTGGCCGCCACCCTTTGGTGTTGTCACCTGAGCATGAGCTGAGCCGTCTTATCATCATAAACTGCCATGAGAAGCTTAAACATGAAGGCGTTGGACATGTCCGAAACGAATTAAGACAACAGTACTGGATTCTGCGCTGCCGTGCAACAGTACGAAAGATTCTGTATCAGTGCTCTTATTGCAGAAGGCGAAGAGCAAAACCAGAAGCACCATTGATGGCTGGCCTTCCCTCTGATCGTCTACAAGTTGCACCGGCATTCTCGAAAGTTGGAGTAGATTTCTTTGGTCCACTAAAAGTGAAGCATCTCAGGAAGGAAGAAAAGAGATATGGTTGCCTCTTTACTTGTCTTGTGACAAGAGGTGTGCATTTGGAAGTTGCGCACTCTTTGTCTACTGACTCTTTCATCATGTGTCTTCGACGGTTTATAGCAAGACGAGGTAAACCAACTGTCATCTACTCTGACAATGGAACAAACTTCGTGGGAGCCAACCGCGAGTTAAAAGAATGCCTTTGTGAGTGGAATCAAGATCGAATTGCAAATACGCTGAGCCAAGAAGGAATTCAGTGGGTCTTTAATCCACCCGCCGCACCCCATATGGGGGGAATATGGGAGCGTTTGGTGAGGTCTTGTAAGAAAGCCCTTGATGCTGTCCTGCGGAATCAAGTCCTCACGGATGAAGTATTAGTGACCGCCATTACTGAAGTTGAGTGGCTAGTCAACAGTCGTCCTTTGACTGAAGTCAGCTCTGATGTGGAGGATCTTGAAGCGCTGACTCCAAATCATTTTATTATTAGTGGAGCATCTCCTAATCTGCCACCTGGTATTTTTGCTGAAAAAGAGATATCGTCTCAGAAGCGTTGGCGTCAGGCACAAGTTATCACCGCCCACGTCTGGAATCGTTGGTTGCGAGAGTATCTGCCTGGTTTAGCTGTTCGCAAGAAGTGGTTTCGACCTATGGCGAATGTTAAGATTGGTGATTTGGTGCTTGTGGTAGACTATGGAACCCCGAGAGGCTCTTGGCAGAATTGTGAGAGTTTTCCCTGGCCATGACAATGCCGTGAGATCAGCTGAAGTGAAGACCAAGTTTGGTTTGATGAAGCGTCCTGTTGTGAAACTAGCCCTCCTAGAAGAGTGTTCGCCCATTTAACTCGGCCGAACACGGGGGGAGGATGTTACCGCCATAAAATCGTCAGACTTTATTTTGATTGTTTACATCTTAATGACATTTCGTGTAATCGGACATGACGTTGTTTTTTTGTTTTGGTACCCGGATGAGAGCACATGGCATGGTTTTTGGAGAAATGTACTACGGATTGTAAGTTTTTTACAGCTGGTGTAAAAATGCTTGTAGTCATTAAAAAGTCATCAAAATGTTACCCGAGGTAAGAGATTTGGATTTGGGAGCCGCGGGAACACGGTTCCTTGTTTATTTAAAAATAAGTAGCGAATCTAGGGTAGGGGCTCTGGGGGGAGTTGCGTCCTCTCCCACCCTTTTGTACACAAAAACTATGGCCCGTGGGGCGGAGGCGTCGAGAGAAGGCTCTTGAGCGTTCGAGGACCACCCCCCCCTCCCCCTCCCCAATTACCTGAAGGTCTGGATCCACCACTTAAAATTGCAATCTCTATTTCTTTCCCCGCAACCAAATTCCTCGTTTGGAAACCACCACCGGTCAAAAGAAACACGGAGTTAATATATAACGGAACTGACTCAAACAGTGTATATATAAGTGCGAGGAAACTTCCTCTGCTCAATAAAGACAGTTATTTGTTTGTACATTTATCTCAGTGTTGGAGACATCAAGTCTCCCTATAAAGAAAAAATGCCCGGCATAACTGGAGAGTAGAAAGTTTATCATACCAAATTTAGAGGACCCTGACTGTAATCAGTATTTTCAAAAGTTACGACATTTATGTATATGGCTATGATTTGTGAACTTGACGGTTTGCAAAGGAATCATCTTCAATCAACTTCAATAAACATGCATCGCTTTGAAACCATCTGTACATTGTACGCTTTTTGCAAGTACGTTCCGTAGGGGGGAATAGAATAAATCTGAAATTAAATAAATTTAAGGGGGAGCATTATCGAGGGTAAATGTTTCAAAGTAATGTTGTTGCTATCATCTTAATGCAAATCTAACACGAGCTCTTGAAAAATTGTTATACGACGTTTGACAGAAAAGGCTCCCTTCTGTAGAAACACTGCAACTCTTTTCGGTTGGGACTAATAGAGATACTTTGAAAGACCCCTTTAAGTACCTAAATCCCATTTTTTCTATCCTTTTCTATGCTTCAGCTCGTGAAATCTTTACCCTTCTATACACCTTCAGCATGAAAAAGGTTCTCCTTTCGGGCGTAGCCTCCCCGTATAGTCCATTATAGGAACTATCCCCCCCTCCCCCCGGGTCTCAGCCCAACTTTTCAACTCATCCGGAAGAATTATCTGTCAGAGAGGCTCTGCGCCATTATGACGTTTCTATCCGGTCTACTCAGCACGTATGATGATTGGAGAAAGAATTGTCAAGAAAACTTCTTTTTTTCAAGAGACTTTTATTATATTATTCAGTCAGTACCAAATACAGCTACTGAAAATGCAAACAACTACAAAAATGCAAAAAATATCTACAATTTTCATTTGGTTGCCTAACTGAGCATTTGATAGACAAAATGGAAAACAAGGTGTTTTTAATTTCATCACTGACCTTGTCAAAATTCTTGAACCTAAACTACTATAATTAAATCGGTACAAAATCGTAAATCGGGTTATGTTTAATTATGCATTAAGTACATCAGCGAAAACTAATCTCATACCAAACTGATGCTATTAATACAGCGTTTCTAAAATAACGGTGCTCTGAATGAAGGAGTGTACTAGCACACAAGTGATACCTAAAGAATATCGAGGTAAAAAAGCTAGGAAAACGAACGGTTATCGCACACGCGTATGGCAACGCGAGCATTATCATGGCGGACACATTTTCTAAATACCCTTTGCCTAATAACTTAGCCACATTGCTCAAGTTTGAGCAAAAAAATTCTTTCTACCTATTCTATAATAAATAGCTCATTCGCACTACTTTTATTGACATTGTCGAAACAAAACGAATTTTCCAACATCTTGACAATGCAGTTACTCTAATGAACTAAATTAATCTTAATTGTAATCACTTCAAATAAAACGTGGATTGCTCCAAAAAATAACGTCTCGTGACTAAGCTTGTTTCAAAGAAGTGATTCTTAAGATTGTCTTAAGAATCTAATCTCAAAGAAGTATGAGGATTACTTGAATCGGGCACGCCTGCGCCTCTATGTAAATCCTAATACAAATCCTCAGCGGGGAGAGGGACAAATACAGTTTGTCTGATTCAAGTTCCTGTTGCTTTGGCAACTGACATTTGCAGGCGACTACATGCGGTTGTCTTTTGTTAGCAAGTAAGCTACATTTCAAATAATGCGTATCCATAGTTACATCTTTATCACCAAATGCATTTTCAAAATGGGCATCTGAACGATTTGAGTCGTTGTAGTGAAAAATTTCTTCAATGCTTACAGTAACCTAATTTTACAAGCTGTTCTGTGTACTCTTTATCTTTATCTTTGTCACAAGTGGAACATCAATGAAACATTGACAACAATACTTATATGACATTTTTCTGCCATGTCACGTTTTTCGTGCATGTTCCAAAAATAATTTTTGCCAATAACTTTTCAGTCTTCTAACATCACAAAAATTTTGAAGTAATTACAAAACTTTAGATGATAAATAATTTACAAGATGAGGAAAATGACAATGGGAAAATCTGCCGTACCATTTTTTAGCGCCCATGTCCACCAAAACTGCTCACTCAAATGGCGGACAGAGACTGGCTTATTGAAATAATATCGTCTTCTTAAAAAATACTTTAACTTGGAAAGCTAACATATGAACACGTCATTTTAAATTAATATGAACACTTTCATGGATCAATCACAATTCGAAGATCATACCTGACAATTAATAAGAACGCTTGTGAAGATGGTTGTCTTGGGGTTAGTGTGATACGTTTTAAACCCTTTCATAGTTATCGTACGGGGCAGTGATTTAAAAAAATACTTGCCATTTAAAATGTATACGGTTGTTCATTTTTTGCTGTGCAACCCGTCACTTTTTGATGGCAGCCCCACCCAAAAAGTGTTTCCCAAACTGTCTATTGTACATGAAAAAGCATTATTACACCAAACTTGACTGTCACGAATCAGAGTCATCAGAAGATTCGTCATCTTTTCTGTTTAGGAGCACATTTCGAGATGCATGCGTCCTTTGCATCCTGTTTAGAAAAGAGAAAATAATGGGAGTGAAATGTTTGAAATTCATGCATTTGAAAAACATTAAATCAAGTCCGCTCGATATGTCATTTAACTCATGAACTACCTTCACCTGTTGTTTCTCAAGATTTAATTTTCAGACTGGCCCAAGTGGGCTATAGGGTGAAGGCAAAAATCGACCTCAGGGAGAGACGCGGGGGGAAGAGAGAATGGGAGGGAGAAGCAATGAAGGTAAAACTCACTGGAATCGCGTAACTCGCTCCAAAAACAACATAGGAGACCAACAGACAAGGGAGTTCAGGTGAAAACTCGTTGGCATTTTCTAAAATGATGTAGGAATCATTTTTTTCTCATACAAATCCTTATAATTTCGCTGTTACGCAATGGTTGCCGTGACGCTCAAATTACAACACTCACGCAAAGGTCACGATCTATATCTCGCATAGAGCTTGGGGTACCTGTGATCAAACGAATAACCAGTTTCTTCCTCAAAGAGATTAGCACCTACGTTCTACAACGTGGAGACTATCGGACTTAGACGTAATTTGGTTAACTTTCTAGTTTCGTATCTGGTGATACTCTTATTTTTGCGGGATGAGCCTTTTTTCAGGTGATCACTAAAAGAAGTTCTTACATCGATTTCTATGTACCCGCTAGACCTTGTACAGCAAGAGCAAGACATGCAAAAAGTCTTAAGCGTAAAAACCTGTCCTTCAGAACCCGGTTATTTGAAAACCGGTTGACACTTATCCACGATTAAAAGTTGGCTAAGGTTTTCATGTATCTCACCCGTTGGAAATTTTCTTAAAAGCTTGTTTTAAACCAATTGCAAAGGTTAAGAAAAGTTTATGCCAATACTAAAGGGGAAAAATCTATTTAAGAAAGCTTCACTGATTAAAGGATTCAAGGACACAGCAAGCCTTCGTTTTCTTAGTTGAGTTTAAACAGGAAATTCCGGTATAAAAGTGGCCTGGACAGACCATTCTCAGGTAAAGGGTAAAGAAAACTTTATGTAAATACCGAAGGAGAAGAATCTACTACGAAAAGCTTTAATGATTAAACGAATCAAAGAACACACTAAGCCTTGATTATGTTGACCGAGTTTAAACAGGAAATTCCGGTATAAAAGAGGCTGGATTGGCCATACTCATCTTCAGATGTCAATCAATCATTAGTGAGCAAACAACATGCCCCTTTTTCTACGACTGTTAACAAAAGTTTGTGCGTGAGTTACCTGCGGAACTAAAGTAGGAAAATATCTTGTGCGATACATCCTTTATCGTTCTGACCAACCAAAAAGCGTACTCTATCGCCGATGTTTATTTGCATGATCGACTTGTCCTTCAACTCCGACTTGTGAAAGTAGATTCCTGTCGGATTCCTTTCTCTTGGAAAAACTCTCGTGATGAAACCATAACCCTCTTCCGCTTTAAGGGTACCAACAAAGCCCCGTTGTACTCCTCTACCAATTTTATCTTCCCAACCACAACGACACTGGAATTCCTTCCTGTCGGATGGCTGTGAAGGAGAAAATAAGAAAAAAAAAACAGGGATCATAAGTTCTGTAACAGGGGCATAAAATAAAAGAATTAGACAGTCCGGTATAACAGAATTTAGGGTTAAGAATTGCACGTATTGTGTTTTAGAGCAGCTATCGTTGAAAGCTTTGATAATAAATAGCTAGACCAAAGTTTCATGTCCTCCATACGTGTTTGACGCACGTGCTTTTGTTACTCAATAAAGATTCTTCAAATGTCATTTCACATGTAGAGTAACAGGAGACGGTAATTACGCCTGGAGCTTAACGATTTTTGAAAGATGACTTCCTCACCTCACAGAAGGAACGATCCTCCAGAATAAGACCAAATTGATCTTTATTTACGTCGAATGGATCTTTTGTCTCCATAAGGTGGCTGCCAGTCCCTTTAATTTGAACACCAGACAATGATTCAAGCTCTCCAAGTTTATGATGAGGAGCTCCTGATGTTATTGGCCTGAAGTGTAGAACAAAACAATAAAAAAAAACAAGTATAGTGAATAATTTCGTCGGCAGCTGTTCATTAGGTAGTCAGTAAAAACTGCTACAACGATTGTGTGAGGTCCTATGATTTAGCGTCCTCCGCCCCCCCTCCCCCCCCAAAAAAAGAAAACAGTTGAAATGTTCTTCTAAATCGTGTGATGAGAATTTCACCATCGACCACCAGAGGAAGTACAAGATCAACAAGTCAAATCTTGTGAGTGTTTTGTGGCTCCTTTGGTTGTGAGAAAAAATGCTCCAGTGTAACAAAAAATCAGGTTAGTGCAGAGTTTATCAGAATGACTCTTCCTCTACCACGAAACTGGCAGCGTTCACAAACATATCCACAAAAATTAATGTCCAGAGCAAGCTCAGTTTATGCAAGGTCGCTGGCAAAAATGCAGAGAAGATACAGGGATATGCATAGAGGCATGACTAATAAAGTTGCTTTAACGCCTTTAACGAGCTTTACTGCCCCAATTCTGTTGGATTTTTCCAACACCTAATTGCAGATGGTACCACCTTCTTCACTGAAAGGTATAGATCCTGAACAGATGGCATGAACACTTCAAATTTATGCTGGACAGACCATCCAACGTAAAAGATAAAGCCATTCACCATCTTCAACAGGAGGACATCACCCATTCCTCCTGTAAATAGTGACGCTGAGAGAGCATAAGCGATAAGGCTGCTGGAACTGACGCCATACCAGGAGACGTCTATAAAGCAGATGGCACGTCATTTATCATCAAGTTCATCGATCTCTTTCAGTGCTGCTGGGATAAAGGTCGGATCTCCCAAGAAGTCGAGGCCGCATCGATCACTCATCTATGCCAGAGGAAAGGAAATATCCAAATATGTGACAATTGTAGAGGCATTTCCTTGTTATCCATCACAGAAAAGGTCCTTGCCGTCTGAACGTCCTTTTTTAACAGGATCCTCTTCCATAGCGTTGGTGTGGCTTGAGCAAAGGTAGGGGAACAGTCAGTGCAGTCAGCAGTCCGCGAACTCCAGGAGAAATGCCAGGAGAAAATAGGAGTTCTTCAACGTCACCAATGCCTTCGATAAGTACTGTGAGCTAAGAGGGCCTTTGGAAGATTATGGCTAATTTTGGCTAATCTGATACGTTCGTTACCATGGCCAGACAGTTCTATGATGGTGTAGCAGCACGTCGACGCGATGAAGATGGGTGTTCAGATGCCTTCTCAGTCTCAAACGGGATTACGTCCTGGCTCCCACACTTTTCAGCATGATGCTCTTTGTCATGCTGTTTGATGCCTTCAGACACAGTGATCAGGGTGTCAACATCAAATACAGGACAGTTGAAAAGCTTTTATTCTTAGCAGACTTCAATTCCTCACGAAAGTCAAGGAGACCATGTTGAGAGACTTTTTTTCCGAGCGACCTTGAAAATGCGCCGGCAACATACGATACCTGATTCCAGGGTATTCTCTAGAACCGACACGCCCTTAGTTCACACTTTACTGATGGCACATGCATCAGGTCAGTTGGGCTGGTCATCTAGCGTGGATGCCGGACGACCCTATTCCCAAACAGCTTTTCAGTGGCAAAGTGGCAAAAAAGCGACCGCATGGTAGCCAGATTAAGTGCTTAAAAGACTCTCCAAAGTCTCCCGAAAGACGGGGGATACATTCCGGCCTCCAAATGGAACAAGCAGTCCTGCATCGCACCCCCTGGCGCTGTCTCATCCCCAAGTGAGCGGCAGCTCAGCGTAAGGAAAGAGCAGGCAGGAAGCACCTCGACTGCAGGAACACCTCATGTCTGCCCTGGCCTGTGACAGGTGCTTCTGTACCCCCCTAGGACTGACTAGCCATCTCGGACACAGCTCATGGTGAAACACCACCAAATAAAGATGCCGTTCTCCTGATCACACGCGATAGACGCATATAAGTAGATCTTCGGAAAACTTAGATTAACATTTTGGCAACCCTAGCAGGGCAAAGTCGCTCAGAACAAATTTGAAAGGAACACAATAAGGGGCTTTTAAGTGCTTTTTCATTTTCCAACGATTTTAAATCCTGTGAACAGGTTCTTACTGTGGGGTATAAGGCGAAGAGAAAATCTGCCTAAGATCGCACTCGGCTTGCTCCGCTCGTCAATTTTCCTTTTCGGTCTATTCTCCCGGATGGAACATGTTCACAAGCTACGATTTACGCGACAATTTGCACTTTATGCTATTCTATGCCCAAGTATTTTTGTTTTGTCGAAAATTGACTGTAATTACATTATCGTACAAACAAAGTAGTAATTTGGATGGACGTACAGGCGCTGTTTGTCGGCTTTTCGTGAGGTTAGTTGAGCGTTGAGCTGCATGATTGTGTTTGTCAAGTTTGCTTGTCTTCATCCATCGTATGGACTGTGAAAATCTACATCGAAGAGCTTCAGCTTTAACGGGAATCTACTTTACAGCTACTATGTATAAGAATAGAATAGAAAGAAATAGACACTTGTTTAAGGTCAAACGGTAAAACGATTTCAGATATTTATTGCCACAGTAAACTGAGGTTGATCCTACGCTAAACCGTTCGATTAGACAATTGATTCGAAAAATGTCTTTGCAGGCCTGATCATTCTACAAGAACAGTTATGTTAGTGTCTGAAATATAGCTTTAATCAGTATATACTAGCCCTTTACTGCAGCACTTTCAAGGAGAACATGTCTATTCTAGATGGGAGAGTACGAGCTGGCCTATGATTTAGCCTAACCTTGGCCGTATAAGTCGCGTGATGGGAATTTTCGTCGTCGACCACGAGTAAAAATGCAAGTGCGTCTGTAAAAATGTACCTGTAAGGAGGTTCAGGAGCGGCTAAAGTTGTTTTGGTTGTTTTTTGGAGCAGTCCCTTTCGACTCTCTTTCAGCTGTTCACTGATGTTTTCGTTCTTCTAAGAGATAAAAACGTGCATATCAGAATGATAA
Source organism: Pavona decussata (assembly GCF_977016875.1). NCBI lineage: Eukaryota > Metazoa > Cnidaria > Anthozoa > Scleractinia > Agariciidae > Pavona > Pavona decussata. The sequence continues at coordinate 186,180 of NW_028145548.1, read as the reverse complement.
TGATATTAACAATGACAACAACAACAACAACAGCAACAATAAGAACAATAATAATTAGTAGAAGAAGAAGAAGAAGAAGAAGAAGAAGAAGAAGAAGAAGAAGAAGAAGAAGATGGTGAAGAAGGAGAAAGCACAAGACAAACTAGAAACTTAACTAGTGACACGACAGCTTAATAACGCATGGCATAATTTTTTCATTACCTAACTAGGTAACTACAACCTTGCAATTTTGTGATTCGAAAAGCAGTTGCAAAGCTAGTTATTCCATTCTATTTGAATGCTCTATCAGGCTAGAAAGACCATTCAACAGCAACAATTAAAAATCAACAACTACGTACATAATTACAATAAAAAATCTTTCTTTTCACTTTAAAATCTAATTTTTCAATGACTTATAACTTAATCCCTTTTTCTTAGTCGGGAAATGTGCCTCTTCATGTGGTATAAAAACTTCCTGTAAACTTCCCTTTTTGGCAATTTAGAGTTATGAAGCCATCAACTTTCCTTCGCAAGGAAGAGAGAAAATGTTTATTTGTTATTTATGGATGACGAAAAACTCTATGGCAAAGAAGAGACTTTGCTAGTTCAGGGCTAAGTTGCTCGAAGTATGGTTAGCGCTAACCATTGGTTAAGAGGTATTAAAACCTATAGGTTGTCATGGTATTTAACCCGGGTTAGCGCTAACCATGCTTCGAGCAACTGGGCCCAGACTGGCAGAATATTTAACAATAGTGTTGAAAAAAGACTTTTGGTACACGGTTCCAATCTTATTTAATGGCGATTTTCACGGTTATTATACCAGGTCTACAAATAATATCCGCAAATCCACTGCCAAAAGAAAATGGGGTCACTGGTCGTTAATTAATTTTAGTTCAGAAATCTGGAACAGATTAGATCCCGCGATGAGGGAGGCAGAGTCACTGACTGCTTTTAAACGTGTACTGTCAAAAACCATTTTATGATCCTTTTAGTTCACCTTTTAACTTTTGTGTATATATTTTTTCATTTCTTGTTTCAATGATTAGGTTTTTATTTGTTCTTGGTAGTTTTCTAGAGGACCCTTCTGTAAACCACTTTTGTGATGTTGGCATCCTCATTAAAGATTACTCTCAATAGCTATTCAAATGTAACCCACTGGCACATTGAAATGTCATATTCACGTTAAAGTACTGACCGAAAATTAAGGTTAGATTCCGATTGGTATTTGCGTTGTGCAGAACTACGGATCAGCTTTCTGTCCAGTCATTCGGCCCACTTTTGAATAGTGGTTATTGGCTGGTTAAAGTGCATTGGTTTGCATTTGACCTTTTAGTGTACCTACGCCAATTTTAAAATAAATACAAGAAAATGTAAATGACATACCACAGTTTTAATGTTCATTGCTCTGGGACCTTTTTCACTCTTTCCAACTGTGAACGAGACCACTGAGTACAGCGCGATGGATTCAAGGCTGATGACCGGTGGAAAAAACTGTTTCACATGAAAGAAGAGACTGTCTTGAAAATTTGGATTGTAGATCCATCCAAAGCCACGTTCAATCCACTGTCTCAGAATGATTCCTTGCAGTTCTTGGTCTAAATGATGACCCCATTGATAACCTGTGACGACCTTGTCTAACATGTTCCGTTTTGATTTAAATGTTCTATTGTGAAGAGATTCTTTAACCAACGGCAAAACATCACCATCATCACCATCGTCACCATCCCTTTTCTCACCAGTGTCACTTCCAGGATGGTCTTCTGGATGTGTCGATGAAGAAATTCTAGAATGCGCAACTGCTTTTCGGTTGCTTCCAGCTCCTTGTTGGCAAACGACAGCCCAGGCTAGATCGTCTTGAAAATATGTACAGACACATTAACATTTTCCAACAAAAATTTATTCTCGTTGCATCTGATTCATTAATTACTCTGTATTTATCTCGTATAAGGCCACTAAGACGAACTCGTGCTTATTTCAGGGTCCACCGAATTACTTTCGGATCACTCCACATCTTTTAACTCATCAGTTCTTATTTCTATTAGTAGCTGCGAGTGTGCATTTGCCAATGAAAGCCTATATGCTTGTGATAACAAGCTTACTTCAATTAAAATATATTAGGGAAATTGAAATTGTGCAATAATTTGCTCTTGCAGGAGCTTGAGCAACGCTGAAGTTCCTTTACGAGACCAGTTGCCACCATCTCCCAATGAAGACTATTTTTTTTGCACAATGCTATTCAAATTCTTTGCGTTAAACATTTTATCTTTACAGGCGGTAGCTTGCATGTATCCAAATCCAATTATGTCACTTTTTTCTGAACAATCAGGTCTCGAGCATTTTCTTTATACAAATGAAGTTAGTGTGAACAGATTGTCACAATACAAAGCTTAAAATTGTTTCCTCGCTGTTTCGGCACCCCGCTCTTAACATAGATGTAAAAGAAAGGCAATATTCACATGGTTACAGAATCAAAAAGCTTACATTGCCTTTTTGTAGGAAACGTATAGCATCAAAGAAGTTGAATATTTTTGTAGTTCTCAATGGGACGGCAGCCTTTTTTTAATCGCTCAAGGCCGGCACTGAACATGCCCGCGGAGTTTTAGTATTAGTTAAGAAAGATTTTAAATTTCAGTTGAAATAGTCAAAACATTATATCAATGGCCGATTCATTTTCCTGGGGGCAATTACACAAGATACCATCTTTTGTCTTTGAGGCCAAAAAAGTACTTGCAGGTGACAGGACAAAACGGCAAATATACCTTGATTTTTCTTTTGCCTGCTGCCTCCCCTAGCCAGAGAATCCTTCTCTTTCTCCATAGCTAAAAGACGAAAGTCGAAAAAGCAGTGATAGACTTATGACAGACATAAATTAGAAGCACAATCAATGACCTGTACACCACAATCCCAAAAAGCTACACAGTAAACTAAATAAGGACGTCGATTACCTCCACACAATCCAAAATGAACATGAATGTTACAATCTTGGGTCAATCCTTGTTCTTTAAGAGTGCGTTCGAAAGAAATCTGTTAAAAGAAAGAATTAAGATAATAAAGTCATTTTCTTAAGTGTAATTAAAAGCATGAGTCAGAGCAGCACAGCAATTAAAGGAGCAGTATCATGGGAGATATCATGATTTTGGGCAAAAATTCACTAAATTTTAACGTTGAACACCGTGTTAGTTAATTAATTTCTAAATCCGCGCTCGGCTCTCGTCCTCGTCAGTGCTTCCCTTAGAATTTAGCCGCTTTGTTTGGAGAGCGATTACCATCAAAGTTGTTGAATGATCGATTACGGATTAACTTCTTGATATTTTCAACGTTAATCTGGTGGTAAATAAACACATCTTCGCCACCCAAGTTGGAGTTCAGCCGTAAATAACCAGTCACACTTCCGTTTAATACATCGCACGTCGAAAGATAGTTGCTACGCACGTAAAATTGAAAATGGCTGTAATTACCTTTCGCGCCTGATGCAGTAGACTGAAGGAAGAAGGTAAGTTTGGGCATTTCTTCTGAACAGCTTCCCTTAAAGCGCGGCCTAGCTCGTCCTGCTTTAGCGTCAACACTAATGGCTTATCTGCCTCAATGCACAGTAATTTTTAAAGAGTTATTTTAACTCCAAAAATGGAGTTAAAATTTTAGGTTAAAAATAACCCTTTTCGGGGGTTATTTTATCTCCTTTTTTAACTCCAGTTTTGTGGTTGTATTTATAATAACTCCAGTGGGGAAGTCAGTTTAGCTCTACAAAAGGAGTTATTTTAACTCCAAAAGAGAGTTACTTTTAACTCCAGAAGTGGAGTAAAAGTTTTAGGTTAAAAATAACTCTTTTTTTGGGGGGGGGGGGGGTGGGGGGTGGGGTTATTTTAACTCCAGTTTTGGGGTTGTAATAGCTTCAGTAGGGGAGTCAGTTTCACTCTACAAAAGGAGCTATTTTAACTCCAGAAGTGGAGTAAAAGTTTTACGTTAAATATTACTCCTTTTAGAGAGTCATTTTAACTCCCAAATTTAACTCCAATTTCGGAGTTGTATTAGCTCCGTGATCAGGGTTATAGTCACTGTAGTTTTAAATTAAAATATATAAAACGCTGCGGTTACAAATTTATGCAAAGGACAAGGTTTTGAAAAAGAAATGGGCCAGCACTTTTAATCTGGTGTGATGCCCTTCAATGCGGAGGCATGAATTGCAAAGTTCAAGACAATCTAATTTCATTTTTTGTGAGAACAAAATTTCTCTCACATTAGCAAGGGATACACTGTAAAACTCTTTCAGTTTTAACCAGTGACAAAAATTGCTTGCCAAACACGGAGGCTGTTTTCAGCTTATACTCGGGCCGTATATGACTGCGTGGTGCGTAAGCCTACAATCTTTTAGCAGTGATAACTTCCAGCATCGCTAACTCCCCAAAATTGATAGATATAGAGATATACACTCAGGAAAAAATAGTTCAGGCTTTAGAAGTGATTCATTGTTTTATTGCTACAGCTCTGTTTCGTATATGGTCAGTAGCTGACCACACTCATCACGCAACCTCAACGAAATTCAATGGCCATAAAGATTCAAAAGCTGGCTTTATAAAGTAATCAAAAACTGGCAATTTGAGGCAAGCAGCTTCTAGGCGATAAAATACAATCCCACGTGCCGTGATAGAATTCATGTGCCATGATACAAACGGTTACGTTACGTTATACAAGAGGTTTTTGGTACATATCTATTTATATGAGGGCATGGATTTGTGAAATCATTCGAACTGGTGATTTAAAACAAGCGTTTGCTGGGCGATAAAATACTAATGCTCGTGGCGTGATACAATTCACGTGCCATGATACAAACGGTTACTTTACGTTATTCGAGAGGTTCTGAGTACGTATCTATTTCTGTGGGGGCTTGAACTTGATAATTCATTGCGTTTGTTCAGGCTACTAAGATCTTTTCTACGGAAATAAACTTTTCGTGAAGACATAGGTTACATTTTTGTTAGTGTTATTATCGGGTTTGCACTTTTTGAGTACTTTCCATTTAATTAGAAATGTTTTGTTTGCGTCCTTCAGGGTTCATCTATTGTTGAGGTAGTTCCGTTGCATTGCGTCTGTTGGCGTTTCGGAAGAATCTGTTGTGGTTTCGGTATCGTTCTTTGGTCTTCTTTAAAGTTTGATGCCAGTCCCACGTTGCGATTCTGTTGTTGCTACCGTCGTTCGCTTGGAGGCATTTACCATCAAGTGGGCATTCTGCTTTCTTCCTGCAGTTGCAGCACGGGTCATGATTTTGGTTTGGGGTTGTTGCTATACATTAGAATGTATCTGTTTTTTATGTGATGCGATAATGGTTTTCATGTCCGGCATGCATGAGAAGCTGAGTTTTAGTGTGTGTCTGCTGAAGATCTTGTTTAATGGGTGGTTCTTGAGGAAGCATTTGTCGACGATGGATAAAAATGTCTGTACAATTGACAATTCCTAAATCTCCTATATTTAGCATACACTGACATTAACAATCTAATATAAACTTATCAATATAAGCTCAAATTCTTTTACTCAGATGTATCAACGATATGAAACATGGTTTAGCCAAACAAAGCTCTGTGAGCTCTAGGGCACAAAATAAAGAAGTTTGTTGACAAAACGGTTTCCTTCTTGAACAAATTCAAAAACTGATGACAAAATTGCAAGCACGTTCGCATAATTTGTCGTGCGTGATGTATTCCTTGGCCCACCAATTTTTCTGAACGTGCCTCGTTTCGCGTTTCGTAATAACAATGCTCCGCGCGATAACCCATGAAGATTCAGGATTTTTCTGGCGGAGGAATCAAACACAAGAATTGTCAACGCAGGACTGAGTGTGACACGATAGCGATCGCGTCACCGATTACATCTCTATAAAGTCAAATTGGAAAATCAAGTCTTAGTGGTCACCCAAATCAAAGCTATTCAGCGGTTAACTTTCTTAGGGGCTATTTTGATGTTTATTTGCGAAGTTCGAACTTGTAAGTCTCTGGATGGAAACCTAAGGCGTGGACATTAAAATAAAAACTAAAGAGCAGCAGTTTTCTCAAACGTGGATTTCGGCATTTCTTAAAGATGAGCTTTGAAAGTTAAAACGGGTTAATGGATCCTATTCACCTAAACATTGAGCACCTCTGCTGTCCTATTATTCCAAGCGTTCACCAGGTCAGAAAGGTACCCCTTTCGGGCGGAACCTCCCCGTATAGTCCATTATAGGGACTACACCCTCCCCCCGGGTCTCAGCCCAACTTTTCAACTTATTCGGAAGAATTATCTGTCAGAGAGGTTCTGCGTATCTATGACGTTTGTATGTCCGGTCCATCCTCACGTATGATGACTGGAGAGAAAGAATTGCCAAGAATACTTCTTTTTTTCTATAGAAACTTTAATCATATATATTATTTCAAAGACCAAATACAGCTACCGCAATTGCAAACATCTACCTGGCTCAAGTGACCTTTCTGGTTTTCGATAAGAAGTAATAAGCCGTACAAAAATTTACAAACGGTACACACTCAGTTTACGAACGGTGCAAAAATGTATAATTTACAAAATGGGCACCTGAAAACAATTTTCCTCCTAAAAATTCTTGAACGAGTTACGGTAATCTAGAAGTACAAGCTGTGCACATCGAGCGTTAACGAGTTAAAGATTTTTTTTTTTACACAAAAATTATTAACTCTTGTAACATTTCAACAACGTACATTCACGTTATTATAAAATTTTCAATAAATAATTTACAGGAGAAAAATAGCGACTGCAAAATCTGTTGTACCCATAGAGTACTAAAACCGCACCAAAATGGCGGACGGATCAAAAACAATAAAAGATCTTGAGGTTGACCCTGTGTTCGGATCTCCTACCTAATTAATATTTGTGACTATTCGCAAAACGTAAATTAAGTATATGAATATGGATGTAAATATGTTAAACTATCACTGTAAATCTAAAACTACTGTATATCAGCGCATAACTGCACTATCACATTGAAGGGGCCAAAAACCATTGCTCCAACGCGTTTCTTAACTTCTTTAATGTCAAATATCCGATGCGGTAAACGTTACGATAAACGATGCGAAAGCAATATTCGATACGGTTGCTAGAGAAATAAACAAGGAAAATACAAGTTACTACAGCAAAAGGACGAACCAAAACACAAGAATATAGAAATAACAAACTAAGCAGAAATGACGAGCCAAAAAAATAATACTTACAAACGTTATATGGCCTTTAAAACGGACAAACGAAGCGATGTAGGAAAAAACGCAAAACCTAAAACTGTATCCTCCAAAGCACAAACGAGAATGAATAAAAAGCAAAGACGCGAATTTATACTAATGAACTAAGGAACAATAGACAAAGTTATGAAAAAAAACTAACAGAATAATAATGAAAACGACATGCAAGCGTGACACACAAGAAAATGATCCAAAACAAAAGAGTTCATTTATGAAGAATGCCGCCGCAACACACATATTCATATAACTATACTTGTAACTACAACATAACTATACTTATTAAAAATACAGTAACTGTTTCGTAACAGATTGGATTTGTACACCTCGTTTCTTACTACCAACTTTGTACAATCTAATTTCACTGGTGTACTTGAATACAAACAAAGTTTCCCTATATTGATACATTTGTTGTACACTTTGTGCCTCAATATATTTCTAGTACAGAATGCTTTTACTTCAAACGTAAAAGTATTAGTATTAAATACTTAGTATTTCAGGGCGTAGGGATTCATTAAACCAATAAAGATGCCGCACTCAACAATGTTCAGCTAAAGTACTGTTTTTCCTAGCGAGTCTAGTCATTTGCAAAGTTGTATTGACCCTTCTCTGTAAAATGCAGTAACTGTAGTAAAGGGGCTAGCTTAAAATAGATATTGATAATCAGTAAAGGAGTTAAAGTAGGTGAGAGACAGAACTGAGGTCCTGCCACCAAGTGACCGCGTCACTTGATGGCAGCTCTACCCCAAGGACTGACTACCACGCAGACTGTCTAGTGTAAACATAACGACAGTTTAAAATGAAAGCTTGACATTCGCACGCCAGTATAATGGCATGGTTCCTCATCTAGTTTTTCGTCTGGTTACGGCTTGCCATGGGTCCTCCCGGGTTGGCATCCTGGTTAGTTAAAGAAAGAAAGAAATTAACTTTCCCGACGGGAAACATTGAGCTGGACAAGTAGACCCGGTCCAGGTGCCGCTCCACTCATGTGTCAAACCTACTTACCAAAATAACAATACTTCTACCGATCATTAGAATACGGCAGTTTAATTTTCATTTGGTACAGACAAACATCGTTAAGCTCGAATGGGTGTACTGTACGATACAAGACTGGGGTGAGGTGGTTTGCGATTGGGTCAAAGCCACTTAACAGATCAGTGTTCTTCTTGGAACTTCACAAGCCAATCTACTCTATTTACAAAAAAAAAGTTTGCTTCAGTGTTAATTTGTCCCTTTGTTTCCATCATCAGATGAAATTTAGGATTGGCGATTGAAATTGCATTCATGTTTGGCAAAAACTAAACCGGTTCAGCCACCCATTTGGATTTGTCGCAAAAAAAGGTATGCGTTTTGGTGGACGTCATCGAAGAAAAGGCGTTAAAATCAATTCTGATAAGTTTTCAAGGCAACGGAATCAAGAAACTGCCAATGTTATCCACTGATGTGGTAAAACTTTATCAAAGCTGATTTCCAAGCCAGTTTAACTAAAAGTAAGGGCGTCGTTTAGAGGATACCGTATTCAGTTTAATTAAATTATCATCATTGTAAATGTATCTGGTTAGTGCATGAGGAAAGCAGTGTCTCGACGAGTCTTTGTCAATTACTATTTCCATCTTACCAAATTTCAAAACTAAGGTTAGACGTAGCCGGAGAATTTCCACAATTAGTAAAATAATTATTAACTGACGTCATCGAATGTCACAAAAAAGAGCCATTCTCGCCATTAATATCCACTCCCTAGAAATTGACGACCCAGAGCAAAAACACCTGAAAATACGTCGGCCATCCAGGACCTAATATTCTTCTTTTATTTGACAAGGAAAGGTGGGGGTTATTAAATATGGGATTGTCCCTGAATAGGTACATATTTTCCTTGAACACCAACATAATACGACGACAGTACTTACGTATTTCTAACTGGCCCCATGTGGCCAAACTGTCCCTGAGTGCGCTGACCAGCCAAAAACATGTCGTGAAGCAGGCGCGGGTCAAGTGAAGGTGACTGAAATCCCCCCTAAAAGAAAACATACCTCAGTTTTCATGGAAAAATAAATAACTCCAAGCTACAAAAACAAACAAACAGCTGACAAATCAAGCCTGCGGCATACCTGCCTGCAATCAAGGGGCAGGTTAGGCAGGCATCAGACGCCATTCCGGAACTAATGCAACACCAACATACCCACGAATCGTGATGGCATGTCGGCGGGAAAATGGAACCAGGCTTCAGTTCTTATGCTTCTCAATAAAAAGTAATTAACCCACAATGCACACACAACGTTGAGTGGATTGTACAAATCAGGATACCTTGTCAGGCAGCAACGCAACAGTGTACGAATGGCAAGATTAAGGCAGTTTTGGTAACTCTAACATGTTTGAATAAGCTAGAACGAACAAAGCAAACAAAAACGTTCTTTGTTTTAAACTGAATATGACAAAAGTAAACATGCAGTTCACGAAAGCTAAATTTTACCTGCATGACAACTGAAGATGAAGTGACCACGGTTGGATAATTCCCCTGTAAAAAAAATAAAACAAGGCTTGATAAATACTAATTAACCGAGGTTGTGGTGGTCGTGTACTTTTTCCTTCCAGAAAAGGAATAGGGAAAACTAATAGTATGGAGGCTATGCAAACTGCTCCATCATGGATCAGTCGTGCAGTGTTAAGTCAGATAGAAAATTTTCACGTTTATTTTCTTTCAGTGTCGTTGTTCCCATTTATAGCCTAAGAAGCACTTCTAGAAATAGAAGAAAAGGAACGCCAGGTAGTGGGAAACTGAAAATACCCAGGCCGCAACAAACGAGGTACGCGAAGTCTCTATAGATGCCAGCCTTGAAGCGAACAAAAGTGAATACAATTCTTAATAACAAGGCCATAATTCGGAGCATAACCTTACCTGCGAAACAAATGGAGGTTTCTCCTGCAGAACATCAACCTGTTGTGCGACACATCCTTTTTCGTTCTGGCTAACAACAAAGTGCACTCTGTCGCCGATCTCTAATTGCATGATCGAATAACCTTTTAATTCTGACTCGTGAAAGTAAATTCCTGTAGGGTTCCATCCTGTTGGAAACTCTTTACTAATGAAACCATAACCCATTTCCACTTTAAGTACGCCAACATAGCCCTCTTGTATTCCTTTTCCAACTGCATCTTCCCAACCACAGCTGCACTGGACTTGCTTTCTCTCGGGTGGCTGTTAAGACAAAATCCATTACGACGATGTCAACCAAAAGAGTAGGCTGGAATTTGAACGGAGGCTTGTCTGAGATATAACCTTTTTAACAGCTCGCAAAATTTCGCTTCTGCTGCGGCATAGCAAAAATGTCCTATGGGTACCACGGGTCACCCTACCCAATAGGGGGGATCATATATCAAAGGACGAGGGTGATTGTCCGGTAATTTTGGAGACCTCCTTCCTCCCCCCCCCCCCCCCCCCTTCCCCTTCCCACCAAATTTTTCGATTGCGTGGTTGGCTCGAATTTATTCCAGTCAAATTAGTTGAATGACAAAGTTCCAGTGTCATAATGTTTGGCTCAGTATCCTTACGAAGGTAAGCGATAGTTGTATTGCCATTTATTTTAGATTTTAGCACCCTAAGCGATACGAATCCACAACTTTTGGTTCCTCAAAGGAACGACGATCATCCTGGTTATTTTTATACGGTATCGTGCTTATTTTCAAAATGTATGAAAAAGATAGCTGCCGTGGTACCATTTTTGGAATGAATAGGGTAAAGTTCCATGTAAAATTTCATCAAAAGAACGTCCTCAATACGATCAGCCAAGAACAGTTTTCACAATGTCGGTTAATGCCAAGACAAGCCAGACAAGTAAAAAGAGGCGGCTGTGTTAAAAAAAAAATACGGTACTTCAAATATAGCATCCTTACCTTACATGTAATGTATAGATCCTTTGCAAAGAAGCCTTTGTCTCGTTTATCCACACTGAACTGAACTTTTGCTCCCACGTAACAGTTAGCAATTTCTCTTTTTTGAATACCAGACAAGTTTTCTTGAAAAAATAATCTTTCCGCAATGCCAGGAACTTCAATAAATCCATGCAATGATCTGTAGTTTGGAGGACCTCTTACGTCACATATATGACCTTCTCGACGAGATCGAAAGTGGTAAAGATCTTCTAACGTTTTTGGTAAGTCTACCATCCTTACGGCCCTATAGTACACACAAACATACACAGTCACATAAAAAAATCCACTTTCTTTAATCTGACGACCAGTTCATCAGCTACTGTGAAACACGTCTACAAAGACTGGGTTTTGTGGAATGAATCTTTCCAAGAAATTTGTTGAGTTCCTACATCACGATCTCCAAGAAGACAAGTCTCCCCATCGTGATGGTAAACACTTGTCTTCCTTGTAATCCCTTTTTCGGGAAAGCTAGACATTCGGTCATAAAGTACCTACCTGCTAGAGGCTGGTGCCTTCGTAGTTTGCTCTTGTATGAGTTCTTCTCGACACTCTTTCAGCTTTTCAATGATGTTTTCCTCCTTCTTTAAAATGAGAAATCAAAGGACGTCACTTCATGACATGAAACTGATCATGCATGATGATAACATGACACAAAACGACATGCCACAGCAAGGCATGACATAGCACAACATAGCATGGCATGGCATAGTATAGAATAGCATGGGACCTCGAGGAACGCCCTTGGTGAATACATCACATAACCCTTCGCTACCGGATGATAACCGTCATAAAACATGAGGCAACAAATCAACAGCATGATATAAAATGACCCCAGTAGACTGTCATGATATGATCATTAAGCAGGTGACAAAAAGTCCTGTGACCTCTACTATCGAGCTGAAAAGGTAACAATGCAACGTAATCCTTTGAATGGCCTTTTCAGGGTGCAAACATCAGTCTATTAAAGCGGAAGATAAGGAATGGCCCACTGGTCAAAATGTCGGGATGTACCTTGCACCCAGTAGAACAATGGATCAGGTTCATTTCCCATCATAGGACCAACACTGATTTGAGCTTATATTTGAGCTAATTTGTGGGCTCTTTTCACAAACTTAAAGCAACAACAAAGAAATGTGCCCTATTATGCCAGCGAGACTCGGTTTACCTACACCAACTAATAAAAATACAAATACAAAACATACCACAATATTGATGTTCATTGCTCTGGTTCCTCGTGCGCTCTTTCCAACAGTAAAGGAGACCACTGAATACAGATCTATGGATTCAAGACTGTCGACCGGAGGAACCATCTGCTTCGCATGAAAGAACAGAGAGCTTTGAAAATTTGGGTGATAGATCCGTCCATATCCGCCCTCGGGAAATCGTTTAAAAATGATTCCTTGCATTTCCTGCTCTAAACAGAGATCCCATTGATTACCTCCGTCTTCCTCAACTGATACGTTCTGTTGCGTTCTTACCGTCTGGGTGTGAAGAGATTCTCCAACCAACGGTAGGAGATCATCGTCATCACCCTTTTCACTAGTTTCACTCCCTGAATCATCTTCCTCCCGATTCATCGGGAAAGGATTTACAGAACGTGCAACTGCTTTGCGGTTTTTGGCTACTCCTGGTTGGCAAACGACATACCAAGCATTTGGACCAGTCCAGTGGAACGCAAGGCAGAAACGTACTTCGTCTCCTTCATTTGGCATATGCGACTGGACATTGACGGGTACAAAAGACACGCTAAGGTGATTCTTTAGACTAATGCTTCCTTTCCAATCAGACGATATCTCGCTTACAACCCCCTCCCATTTAGTTATGTTCTCTTGATATAACGCCTTTTCGATTATTTCTTTGCCGCCGCGTTGACGGTGTTGAGGTGTTGCCCCTTTCAAGTAATCTCTCACTAAATCCTCGTGATATAGTAATGAATCCAGCGAGTTAACCTGACGCCCCGTTTTCGGATGAAGCCATTCAATAGGAAGGGAAGGGTCCTGTGAAACCCCTTTTGACCTTGAAAACCTTCTTTTATGTTGTAACTCTTTAACGCATTCGTTTGCTTTCGTCATTTTTTCGGTGTCTTTGGGGTCACTTAGGGCTTCCAAAATTGCCACTACGTAACTGAAAAGTAAACGTTGCAACAAAACAGATGTTAGAAATTTTATGTAAAATGAAGGACGGTTCAGTGAACACGTGCGATTCTCTATTTAACAATTAGATTATGAGCTCGAGATTTCCATCGCGTGATAGCTGATGAGGGCGCAGCCCGAATCAGCTATCACGCATAGAAATCAAGAGAAAATAATCTAATCGTTTTAGTATAAATCTACTAGTCGTTCAAAACTAAACAAGTAAATTATCTATATCCTCATCGCAGACACTTCGAAAACGCGGCGAAGCGGCCGCCATTTTGTTGAAAACCGCTACTCACTATCTATCACAGAATAGATAGCGAGTAGCGTAGCCAATCAGAGAACAGCATTCGTGATAGAACACTAGTATATTTATACTAAAATAATCTATTATATCTCTCAGTTAGTACGCGCAGTATGATTGGTCAATTTTGCGTGCATTTTTTCACTACCGGCCCGCTAAATTTGAAAGTTTCCTTTCCCGCGTGCCCGATTAATCTCAGAAATATAATAAACATCTTGCTAACATCGTTTTGTCGGTCCGTATTGTAAGTCAGTGGATCCTCGTTTTTTCCCGTTGATTTAAGGCCCACGCGCTAACTTACCGTACGGACCGAGAAACGAGGTAAGAGGTATGTACAAATAGTACTGGGGACATTAGTCGTGTATGTGATACAAAACGTAATCAACTTATGGGGAGTATACAGCAACTATTGAAATAAGCGTGACAGGTTCACAAGTATTAAAAATCAAAGGCCCCTGTGAGTCAACTCGTGAAGGCAGAAGTGAATTATGGTAACCGCAAAGCAGTACTCGCATCAAACTACATTCTACAACTAAGGATTCGTGGACGCCATGCAGGAATAAAATGTGACCTGAAAGGTAACATTGTTCGCATAGACTCGAAAAATAAATCGTTTTTAACAAGAAAGCCATAAAGGCTTACACTGTAACAGATAGGCCTTATCACGGTTTTCGACGCCATTTTGACGAGTAGGGAACACGTCTTGAAATAATAGTATTTATATAGAAAATCCGATGTCAAATAATTTTCATAAAACATCGCTTCTGAAACATTCACGAATTGGAAACTTTTGGCACACTAGGAAAAGAATTTTAAGAAAAAAAAAAATTGGCGGAATGTAGCTGTGCCAGAAAGCGTCCAGTCGTGTTTTGAACTTTCCATACATTTCCCTGTATTTTTTTCCCGTGAACTATTTTTAGTAGCAGTTCACGGCGAAGAAATTGTTCTTCGATTTGTGATTTTATCAACCTGATGAGCGGGCGGATCTCAAATCAATTTTTAATCCGCGGACCTTCTTGGTAATGTTCGAGTGCTCCTAGGAATGCAACACACAAACAATTACCGGTCTGATTGTGAATTTGTACGGAATTACTATTCTAATAGACCGATTGTTCATTTTCCAAACAGTTTTTGCAAAATGTCTGAAAAACGTGCTCCGATAGATTCGCTTCAAATTGACTTCAAATCGCTTGAAAGTCGCCTCGCGGCGAAAATTATACGCTTTTTGCTTCTTCGGCCTGTAAAAAGACCCACCATCCGAATAGATTTTTTATCTAGGAAAGCTTTTTGTGTGTTTTCTATTTTAATTGATGAAACGTGACAACTCGGCGTAATCTTGTGTAATCTTGTGTCCTACTAGCGGTACGCGAGGGTCAAATTTTTCATCGAAATTATTTATTCTATTTTCGTTGATGAAACCGGTGACAACTGCGTAATCTTGTGTAAACAAACACGAGCGCAAGCGGAGAAAATTCGTCCATGTTTCTTTGACTCGTTAGTTGTGTATTTTTACTGTACAAGGGTTTGTTTATTACCAATACAGTATTAAATTTTTTGAATTCCTGGAATACACACGACCTGCAATCTGTTACAGTGAAAGCCTTTATGGCGTTCTTGATAGTACGATTTATTTTTCGAACAATTTTTTCAGGTCACATCACTTTTATTCCTGCATGGCGTCCACGAATCCTTAGTTGTAGAGTGTAGTTTGATGCGAGTACTGCTTTACGGTTACCATTCTGCATTCACGAGTTGGCTCACAGGAGCCTTTGATTTTATGCAATATCTCTAGTCTAGCACCATTACCAGTTACCCTCCGTTCTTCTGCATGTAGCAAAAGGATTAACACTTAGCACAAAGTAAGAGTAACGGAATATTGTATTTATTGATGTGTTGACAAAAATTAAGAAAATTTGTCACAAATGTGACACAAAAGATAAGCTAATGCACTAAAATTCCAAAATATATCTTCCGTTTATGCCAAGAATACATCAAAGGGCGGAAACTAAGTTATCATGATTTGCAGGTTCAGGAATGAAAGGAAGGGCTTTTCGTGACTTGCAAGGACTGATCCTGCGCTTAATGTACAGTAAACACTCGGCACACTCGTTAAGTTGAAATTCAGTGTGGATCCCTGGCCTATCGTACGTGTGTGTATGTTTTATATCAGTATATATAGGTTCTGATGTTTAATTTGTTGGTATGTGTGCTAGAATATATTCAGGGCCGCGGAGCGTGTATTCGAGTGGGGGATTAAATAAAGCGCGTCAGCGTCAGCCGACTAGTCAACTAGCCAACTTGAAATCTAAGTCTTCTTAAAGGCCTAGAGTGTATCTAAAGTTGTCAAGAATGGGATGTATTATACATAGTATATCGACTCCGAAACAGGTTCTTTTTTAATTCTAAGATAATGAATCAATGTTATTGTGGCAAATCTTTCTATTAACAGTTGCGTCATTTCTGAGCTCTAGACAACAATCGGAGTCCTTTTAAAACATTTTAATAATTAAACATGCCTTTGCGGCCAGTAAAACAAGTGTTACAACGTAACCAAGTCCGAGTCTTCAAGGTACGGAAGTCTCTTTTACGGTTATTGTTACGTGTTTCAAATTCACTTCCAAAAACAACGAGGCAAAGTTTATTGGTTCTTCTCTGTAAGTAATTGTTTTTCGAAAGTGACGTCTTTCATTTCATCGAAAAAAAAAATACATTTTTTAAGCATCTAAAAGAGACGGGGGCCCCTCACGCACTGCACGGTTCCTGTATATCCGACGGTGCAGAATTAAGGGCATTGTAACTCCACCACAGAAAATACAATCACACAGAACGCAAGTTCCTACATGACGGATAAGAGCGCCAACTAAACTCACGTGACCCCTGATCGGTTTTTTTCCGGTACTGATTTTCCAGTGTTGCTCGGATCTATAGACGTACCATACGATGCCCACAATTACTGATTTTATAACGGTCATCGTTTAAAAAGTGGCCTCTTTTCCCGTTATTCTTATCTTTTCGTTAAAACGTTTTGTTTTTGAGTGACAATTTTACAATGAGATTTTATAGGGCTAAATTATTAGCCTGTATACTTTGCGAAATTGGATGGCGTATACGCTGACTCGCACAGACACAACAATTTTCCCATTTTCAATTTTCCATTGTACTGTTACTGGATTCAGACGTTATTTTGATCAATGCGTTGATAATTGGCCCTTTGGTTGCCTTCGTGTATGTGTGTACTTTAATACTAAAACGACGACCGCAGGCACTTTGTGCCTCCTCCACCCACAGGCTAAACATGGTTAATGTTAAACAACCATACATTTGAATCGCACTTACTTGTAAAATAGAGCATTTGGCGACCTTCTGCCAGTCGCCTTCAGCCATCCGTCCATTTTGCGACGTACTGCTTTTAAACTGGGAACTTGAGAACCCTGCCTCACACATCTGATCCACGTTTTCATTGATTCCTCGTCGAAACTGGTTTTTCTTAACAATTCTTCCAGACTTTTTATTCGTTCGTCAGCTTCTTCTGGTTGAAGTGGCTTCCTTTCAAGCTCCAAAGAGTAAATCAAAGACATCGTTTTGAGAATGACTTTATCCACCCAAGCTTCGTCGCTAGTGCCTTTCATCGCCTCTTTTAGATTTTCACAAAGAACTTTGAGGTAATTAAGATCGCCCACATTTTGCAACAAACTGTCTTTCAGTTTTACATTAAACTCACTGATTGGGACTCCTTGGAGATTGGCAAACCAATCTGGAACTAAAGAGAGAACATACTTCTCTTCTGGAGAAAGCGCAGCCATTGAATCGTTTTCTTTCCGCTTAGTTAGAAACGCCTCCAAAAAGTCAACAAAACGGGAGCCACCAACTGATTTAATTGCTGCAAACATGACAATCTTCCTAATAAGTGCATCAGAGGAATAACCATGTTCCATCAGCGGCCTCTTGTCTTTCACAGTTACAAAGCAATGGCTGCTTTGAATAGCGTAACGGAGGACTTCATCGAGAGAGAATTTCTCTTGATCTTTAAGGTTTTGTACGTGAAGACGGATTACATCCCCATGAATATGATGCAGAAGGACGTCATCTTTATTTTCTTTTACTGCTTCTTCTATGAGAGGAATTGCATTCTTAAAATCTCCGTACACTCTCATATAGTACTTTGAAAGGTGTGCCAAAAGATGAGCCCACACACTGGAGCCTTTCTCAAATATCTCACTGAGCTCATGTAACATGTCACGCGCCACATCACAATCGCTTTCTTTCATGTACCTCACAAGTGGGGAGAACTTCTCACTTCCATACTCACTGGTGACATACAACCGCCTTGTGATTCGATCAATTCTCTTGCTCGGCCTTGGACCTGAGAGGGCACATTTTGCGAGGCGAACGGCAACATCTTTCAAATACTGAGTATAACTGATCGAACGTTTCACCGCTTGCTGTTGCAGTACCTGTTCGGCGACTTCAACAAAAGACATTCTTCTCACGTTTTTCCCGGACGAGGAAGGAGGACTCAACAACTCTCTTACATCTTGGTTGCTGAAAATTCTTTCAAGGATTACGACATCCGTTGTCGTCAGTCGAGCCAGGGCATTCACTGGAAATAAGAAGTCAGTGTATACGTGGATGAGAGCCAGAAACTCCAGAATCTGGAGTTGTAACTCATTTGCCTGAGCCAAGCGATACCTAACGTAGTTTTGTAGGCCGGTAAACTTTCTACCAAAAGCCGTGAGACTAACAATCGCAAATTTCCGCATTGAACGCTCTCCTGATACTCGTTCTTTCAGGTCCTTAAGCTTGCTCTCAGTCTTCTTATCTTGAGCAATTTCTTTGATTTTGAGAAATTGGTCCACTAGTTGTACCGCTTCATCTGGAGTCAGCTCGCGGCTTAATTCTACCGTTTTGTAAGCAGCTGCGCCCACAACGTATGGGATTTGTTGCTTCTTCTTGTTTTGCGTCTGGATTTGACCGTACAGAAGGTCAGATTCAACAATAAGTAGCTTTAAATCTAACTTTCGCCTCTCTGCGTCGTTTTTGAAATCAATGAACTCTGGTAAATAGGCCATCTCACTGTCAACAAACAGAATGACTGGGAGTTTAGAATGTTGGTTTATCTTCTCAATATTGGTAGCTAGGCTGTCGTGAAATTCGAGTAATCGGGCACAAACGTATTGCTTGTGGAATTCATACAAAAGCTGCAAGCATAAGGTTGTTGCACCAGCTCCTCTCTCAGCTTTTAGAATAGTAAGGCAGACATGCGACCTTTTGTCGTTTAAAAACGATTTCATTTCTTTCTTCAGTTCTTTCATCTTCCCCCGCGCAATCGCAATTCCACTAGCAAGACCAGTCTCATCAATTTCAGATCCAGAATAAAACTTGACTCTGATTTGGTCCTTCTCTTCTGGCTTTGACTGAAAAGTAGCTTCAGTATTTTGATACATTATCTGTAAGTGACCTTTAGTGGCTTGACGAATCGTTTGAGGTAAAGTATCAGGAATTATTCTCTCACCTTCTGGGAAATAGAACTTTCTTGGAATTTGGAATGCGTTCTCAGAGCGGTAGGGTGGAGGAAGTTGAGCCCCAACATGACGTGCCATTTCATGGGGTAGCGCAAGGAAGATGTTGTCTCTCCTCAGGCCAAAGCCAGCTTTCTCCAGTGGTTCAACAAGTGATGACAACACTGCAGATTTTGCTGAGAGGTTGGAGCAGACAAATATTACCTTAGTAGGGGGCCAACAAGAGAGCACGTGCTGTAAGACTATATCAACAGAAGGAAGCAGCTTTTCATAACCGTCATTCCATAAACAAACTACAACCAGCTGGTTTGGATTTATATGACCGACAAGCTTTTCAACAAGTGCTCTCGTTTTGTGGCCATGAGACATCATCCACGAGGCATGGTCGTCTTTTGAGAGAGTTTTATGTATCTCTTCGTAGCCTCTCACTGCGCACCAACAAACGCCATTTTTTGGATCCAAGTCCAGCATTCTATCAAGAGGTGTTTTCACAAAAAGATTTCGCTCTACTTGATGGAGATCATGAAGACGCTTGAAGACGTTCAAGAGGTGACCGTCCTTGTTTGGCGTTTGATCGAAATCTAACACTAGAGCCCATTCGGGAACCACTATACCGTACAGATCACGCTCCTGTCTTTTAAGGGTAAACGGAGAGCAAACTAAAAGAAAAGACGTGTTTTCATTCTCAAATCTGTTTGCGGCATTCAAGAGTTTTTCAGGCTCGTATTTATAGTCACGTCTAGCAAAACGCTCAAGAAGTTGATTAGGTTTCATCTGAACCACCATTCCTTGTTCATCTAAGCAAAAGGTGAGAAAAGGACTAGTAAGATGAATAGGAAGGGGGGATGCACTCACATGGAGATGGACAACACATAAATCTTTCACTGCGGCCTCGACCTCTTCAGGAGACGCCATATCCATTTCAAAATGCTTTGTCTTGCATCTCTCCTTCTCCAATTTGGACATCACGTCCTCTACGTTTAATTTCGAAGTGTCGTTCACGAACAGGCCAAAGCGATTCATTCCTAGTCGTAATACCGCGCAGTGGCGCACCTCTGTTGTTTTTAAGAAATTGAGGAGCTTTGATACGTTTGAGTTGTTGGCAAAACGTACTGCAACAAACTGTTGTTCTTTTCCTACAAAAGTCTTTGGGTACTTTAACAGGTTGTGAGATACATCGCATTTCACCTCGATGAATTTCAGGAAGAATTGGCTGCTGTCCACTGGAGGCCAGAAGTTGCAGATCATCTTACTACTCTCACAAAGTAGTTCTTTTCGATCATTCTCCGAAATAGATAAGCCGACAACAGAGCCAAACCCAGTCTTCCGATCTTCACTTACTCCGAATAGAATATCACCCCCGTCCGAGTTGATAAACGAAGCAGTGTACTTCTTAACGTATTCTTCCAAAATGGTTTTCCCAGGATCACCATAAATTACTTTGAATTCCGTACTTTCCGTTTCATAGCGAACTCTTTTAAACAACTGGTACTTGTTTTCACTTACTTTGTAAGTGGACGCTTTGTTTATTTCCTGTGCGATACAAGTCGGTGTTTTTGGAGGGATGCTTCTGCTGGCAAGCGATTCAAGACGGTTAAATAGGTCTTCGTAGTCCGTCATCTTTTTTGCTTCTGTACCAATACGTGTAAAGGCATGGGTATGTTCCGGTTTTGCGAAGTGTACTTCCGATAGCCCCTTTACCACATGGAGACGAAATATAACAGAAATTTCTTCTGTCTCTTCTATGTCCTCGACCAAGGCAGTCCTTTTGCTTTGCAACCACATGGCAGCCACAAAATCTTTCTTTTTCTCGACAAAGTCGTGCGCTTGGGAGGAGCTTGTGCAAATACACACATTTTCGTTTGTACTTGGCAATAGCCCACTCAAAACTTTGACCAAGTTTTCTCTCATCGGAATTACTGCATCTCGTGACACCCTTGAGCCATTCACAGTTCCATCATCGCTCACACCGACGAAAATATCTCCAGTCAGACTATTTTTTAGTGCCACCGCACTCTCTTTTATTTTCTCTGGTGATGCATTCGGAGGACAGAACAAAATTCCGTACGAGTTCTCCAAGGTATCATTCTGGTAAAGGGGTTCTTGTGTGGATCCCTCCGCTGGAAATAAGCCACATTCGACTGGCCATGAAACAGAGACCTGACGTAAATAGGAACGCTGGACTTTAACGTCTTTTCTGAAGGCTGCATGTTGATCGGAATCTACGACAATTTTAAAGGGAAGTATTTGAAAACCCTTCTTCATCGACTTCAGGCCCTTTTCGAGATGTTGTATTTTTCCTCTCAGAAATAGGTGCTCACCGAGTTTTACATTTAATATTGTTGAAATAACGTGCTTGGTCAGAATTGTAGAATGAGGGCAGGCTCTGATATCAACCTTCAGCTCTAAGAATGTTTCACCTTTAACAGGATCGTTCCTAAGCAAAACAGTTCCTGCTCCACCAGAATTTTTAACTCCGGATGAACATATCCCTTTCACAGCTAACAGCTCGCCATCACATGGACTCCGCTTGGCAAGTTCGTCTATGGTGATATAACTTCCCATGTTGTCGAGATTCTCAACAGTTCCGAATGGGCCTTGTTCACCCGACTGACCCGACGCACTGCAACGAAGCATACATCACGTCAATCAATAACCAAAAACTTTAAAGTGTTAATAAAATCTTTCAGTACCTCTTTTGAGAACTGCATGGGACCGGGCTTGAAACAAGTTGTTCGCCATCAGGAGACATGCTCCTCGGTGTCGACTCTTGTCCTGTACCACTTGGCACATCGTCAACGGCAATATTGTCAGCCTCGTTTGGCACGACGCCTATCAGAGAAAAAAAATTATCACCCAATAATGCCGACAAAATTCACCTCATTAATAAGATATAGCAATAAGCTTAGCTCTAAAAAGGATGCACATTCTACGTACATTAGACATACACAGAATAGTCGCGCCACGTATTGAGCCTATAAATTAAAAACTTAATACTCCAATACAACGTTCAACTTTGCGGCATATGGTGAAACAGTTTTCTGCCATCTTTCCGAGATACTAATACCGATAACAATCAAAGGGTCATTTCTCATTTGTGGCCTATTAGGTTTTCATAAGTTACCATTAACATGCTATCAAGGACCCTAATTTACGAAGCAACCAAGACGACCATATACCGGACAGTCTCATGCAGTCTACTACAGCAAGATGTCTCATGGGCTTATTTTAAAACCATGCGCTGAAGCAGACAGATTTTATTCGATTCCCATGGTAACAACCGATACAATTTACCTAAGAAAGATGTATTTCATCAGCAAGTGACACAAGCATGCTACTCAGGTGACAAACCATGCATAATCTCGCGTACGGATGTTTTTAACCTTACACTTGTTTGGCCCAGTTCCGAGTCTCCTATAGCTTAATGGTATACCGTACTCATTAGGTCATAGGGTCGACTCCTGCTGGGTGGACGCGGATTTGTTTTTTGTTTTTTAAGTATGCTTGTTCACTGAACTGACTGTTCATTCAGTACACCAGGCTTACACATACCATTCCATCTCTTCAATCTATTGTGCATATGTCAAGTATTGACATTCAAATCTTAGCAGTTTGTCTGACGTTTCATCACACGAACCTAGTTTAATCGCCTATATGTTAATAATAACAATAATAATAATAATAATAATAATAATAATAATAATTAGTATTTGCATGGCGCAAATTAGCATGTGTATATGTTCAAATGCGCCTAACAAATTGTATATGTAAAAAATAAAAAATAATTAATTAAAAATAGTTATTTACAATTCTTACAGTCCTTACATCGTATTGTAAGCAACTCTAAATAAAAATGTCTTCAATTTGGACTTAAAACGTGTGAGATTATCCTCGTCCCTTATTGCGCTCGGCAGTTTATTCCACAGTGATGGTGCAGCAACAGTAAAAGCCCTGTCACCGAGTGTCTTCTTCGTTTTCGTGGATGGTGGTACTAATAAAAGTTCAGAATTTGAGCGAAGACCAAACGTGGAAAAATTCTTAACATTAACGAGATTACAAATGTAATCAGGTGCTTGGCCATGTATGGCTTTAAAAGTAATTATTAAGAGCAATTCTCCAGGAAAGTGAAGCAAAGTTGGAAATGAAAATTTTTAACCCCCCTTCATTTTTTGTGTGGAGGTAGGTTACCTGGAGGGATGAACAAAAACAGCCATATTTGGATCGGCAGGTGCATCGTTGCCATGGAAACCGCACTTGATCACGTCGGCCTTAGGTCTATGTTTTGACCATAAAATTCACTCTCAAATAGTAAAAATAAACGAGTCTGGTTCTCGAGTGCATGACAACCAATTCAAATGAAATTCATACAGATGTTAGAGGCACTCTCCCAGTTTATAAAAATTACCGTTAGAGTATTTTGGGTTCTATAATCAAGAAGACAATGTTCGCATTACTATGTTGTCTGTCAGCCATTTTGACAAGCAGGAAAAACAAGCATAACCATATTCGTTATTTCTCCGAAAGTACTCTTTCCACACAAACCAAATTAGCAGCAGCGTTTACATAGATATTGAAGTTTATAAATATTATAAAATCTATTTGGGGAAAATTATATTCTGGCCATGGCTGTTGAAGACATCCGAGGCAAGTTGCAAAAAATTGCAAAATTGGAAATGTTGAGGTCTCCAGTATTTGGCTCAAACAGGCTTTAGATAGAGAATATCAGCTTCAGAGGTTTTTTTTATTCATCTTGTCTGTTATCTACATTTGATTGATTAGGTTTTGGCCAACGAGTTTGATGAAATATAAATTAAAACAAAGCCTACCTTGCAACTTTTCGGAATTTCTTCAGGATGCTTTTGTTGTATAGTATGGGTCTCTCCTCAGTTCGCTCGTTCCATTTTCTTGACCAAATCTTACACAGACTCTAGCGGAAAGGGCAAATCTAACTGGTTAGCCTCGCCGGACATCTACTTTTAGACCAAAGATGATGATGCATTAACCCGAATAAAGAACAGTCGAACACGTCAAACACAGTCGTGTGTCGAGTATCGAAATAATTCATCAATACAATCCATCCAGGAAGTTAAATAGATGCATCAAGATCACAGCTGAGCAAATGCATGTCTGCAACGATTCTGAATAAAGTCTTTGCCTAAATCGAGCCGTACATTCCGTGGTGCATGGTTGAGAAGCGAAGAAATCGTTGTTTACGACCTGTTTACGACCAAACGTATGTAGACCGGAAATGCAAGCAGCAAAACTGCTGACCGGATGTACTTTTAAATGTGATATACGCGCTTTTTGTTTGTTTGTTTTTGTGGCTTTAGCTAAAGCGACACTGTCGCAATGGCATTATCTCTTCTTTAGATATTTTTGGTACAATATATCATTGATAGAGGGATAAAAGGACGACTTTTGATCCGCTTTTATGACTGTTTTACAGTGGTGAATAAAGAGGACAAAATAAAAGTGTTTTACTTATCGTTTTACGCAACCACATAAGCCGCCCATGTTTCCTGGGTTTGTTTGCTTGTTGTTGTTTTTTTTTTTAAATTCATTGCTTATTGGATGTTAAGGATGGCCTGCATGTAAGATATATCGCTGATCTGGGGCATTAGCGTACACATTAGAAGATACGAAGTTGGAATTTTTGACCCACCTCTCTTCCAGAAATAAATAAGTCCTCTTCAAGCCGATAAATTTTCACATTCAGTACCTAATACCTGCCCAAATTTTGGCATTCTCTCGATTTGTTTATTTATTTATTTATTTATTTTTTGCTGTTGTTTTTTTTTTGGTGGGGGGAGGGGTGACCGGAAGTAAATTTGCGCCGTCGATCAAAAACACTGTAAGGGAAATTTGCATATCGTCGTGCGAAGGAAAATATCCTGGTCGGGACAATGGAAAGTTGTTCTCTTTCAAATTCCAAAAGGGACGTTTGTGAGTGCAGTGGAAACAATATAAAACTCAGTGAATGTCAAAGGGATATTTCCAGGCACGTGCAAGCTTACGGACTTAGTATAAACCGTGATGAAATCAGCGACGAAATGGATCTTATTCTTTGCCGTGTAGGTAAATAAATAACATTTCACGCGCGGATTTTTCATTCTCTTGTCACGAATAGTTTATCATAACTGAATTTGTAATTGCATTTTCACAGTTTAAAAAGCAATCTGTTTTTTTTTTTTTTTTTTTTTGGGGGGGGGGGGGGTGCAGCTATTGTGTATCATGCGTTCAATTATTTTCACCCAAGCTTCAGTTCAGCTTCATTTCCTTTGTTTTTGTTTTCATTCGGTTATTCCGTTTTCTTCTTTTTTTGTTTTGGCTTTCTTCACCATTCCCATTGTGAAACAACCCCATTACAAGAGGATATCATTAGACTTACATCCGGTGTTACATCCCATTACATTGTGTTACATCCGGTCAGCAGTCGTGCTTCTCGGACTTCCGGCCTATGCGTTCAGTTTATTCACCATTCTTGGCTTGTCGACTATCGCAATATCTGACTCGATTTTAGCTAAAGACGTTACTTTGGATTGTTCAAAGGCATGCATTTGCTTTTTACATTGATCTCGACACATTCACTTTACTTCCTGGTTGGATAATATCGATGAATTTAGGTGTTCGACGGCAGAAATCGCAAGTATCACGGCCATGTTCTGGACCTTGTCAACTATTCTTTGTCAAGGTCAAGTGTATGCGGGCTACTTGTATCATCTTCTCTGGTCTGAAACACGGCAAACTGGATATTCGATGGGAGTAACTGTTAGTCTGCGCTAGATTCGGTCCAAAAACGGAGCGTGCGAAGGAGAGACACTGGAAAGAACAACGCGACGAAAGCATCCTGAAGAAATTCCCAAAACCTTCCAGGTAGGTTTTGTATTAATTTATATTTCATCAAATTTGTTGGCCAAAACCTCATTTACTAATTGTAGGTAGCAGACAAGATGATTAAAGATACTTTTGAAGCTGATTTTCTCTCTCTAAAGCCTGTTTGAGCCAAATACTAGAGCTCTCAAAATTACCAATTTTGCAATTTTTTCCAATTTGTCCCAGGTGTCTTCAGCACCCATGGCCAGAATATAGTTTTCCCCAAATTGATTTTATGATATTTAGAAACGTCAATATCTGCGTAATCTCTGCTGCTAATTTGGTTTGTGTGGAAAGAGTACTTTCGGAGAAATTAGGAATATGGTTGTGCTTGTTTTTCCTGCTTGTGTAAATCGCTGACAGGGAACATAGTAAGACGAGCATTTTCTTCTTGTTTATAAAACCCAAATTATTGTAACGGCAAATTTTATAAACTGGAAGAGTGGTTCTACCATCTGTATGAATTTCATTTGGATTGGTTCACATCCACCCGAGAACCAGACTCGTTTACTTTTACTTTTTGAGAATGGAACTTTTGCTCAAAACATGGTCTCAAGGCCGACGTCATCTAGTGCGGTTACCATAGCGACGATACATCTGCCGATCCAAATATGGTTGTTTTTGTTTATCCCTTAAGGTAACCTACCTCCACACCAAAATTGAAGGGGGGTTAAAATTTTTCATTTCCAACTTTGCTTCACTTTCCTGGAGAATTGCTCTTAAAATCTTAAAATCAATTCTAAATTTGACTGGTAGCCAATGTAAAGAAAATAACACGGGAGTAACATGGCTAAAGCGCGGAGTTGAACAAATCAGCCTGGCAGCTGCATTTTGCACGCGTTGCAGCTTATTAATATGAGTGGTCGGTAAGGGTACAAAACGTCACTTTGTGTTCCCTAAGAATGAATCATGTTTAGCTCGGCCATGTACTCGAACGGAACTACCAAAATTGTGTGCGTCTCTAGTTTTCCGGATAATACTCGATTTTCCTGCAGAAGTAGCAAAAAATCTGCAAGTATTTTTTCCTTTTGGTTATTACGTCGTTTATCATACTGCCGTAAGTTTTCGTTTAGTTCAAAACCGTTTGCTTACTCCCCCGAGTCGAACCGCTTCGCATCGCATCGCATCGCATCGATTCGCTTGTCTTCGATTTCCATCGCATCCTATCACCAATTGTATTTGTCGACTGGTGGAACAGAATATGTGTTGTTGCATTTGTGGAGTTTCGTATAGGTCAGTGACCGAACTAGTAATCGGTGGAGAACTCTTTCTTTCCGTACCTTTTCTTGGTGAGTTAGGGGGACTTCTCGTTGTATCAGCTCCAGTCTCATGTGATTCCTGAAGCAACTCCGTCCACAAGTTAAAAAACAAATCGCCTTGTTTGGGGGACCTCTCTATCCAGTCCTGACGTTTTAGCTTCATGAGACCGGCCCCTGAGAGGGTCTTTAGATTTGACACATCATCTTCTTCAATCTCGTACTCTTCACAAACTTCATTTATCCACTGTACTACACGCGTCTTCTTCCACTTTTGTGGGCCTAAACAACAGAAAGTGTGCAGGAAACGTTAAAAATTAAATTTCAATGGCCAAGGGAAAGGTTTTTCGAAGTTTCAACTTCCTCGTAATGAGAATGTGTTTATGTCATTATATTTGGAAGATTTCGTGAACACTAAACCACAGCATGCATCCTGATAAAAGGAGATTAACTAGTACAAAATAATAACAGAAACAACGTTCCAAAAGAAATAGGAGAGAAAAAACCATATAAGAAGCAAACAGGCGCCCCAGGGCAGTTGAAACAGTAGAGATTAGCCAAATTCGAGCAAGCGAGCGAGCAAGCGGGCGAGTGAGTGAGTGAGTGAGCGAGCGAGTGAATGAGTGAGTGAGTGAGTGAGTGAGTGAGTGAGTGAGTGAGTGAGTGAGTGAGTGAGTGAGTGAGTGAGTGAGTGAGTGAGTGAGTGAGTGAGTGAGTGAGTGAGTGAGTGAGTGAGTGAGTGAGTGAGTGAGTGAGTGAGTGAGTGAGTGAGTGAGTGAGTGAGTGAGTGAGTGAGTGAGTGAGTGAGTGAGTGAGTGAGTGAGTGAGTGAGTGAGTGAGTGAGTGAGTGAGTGAGTGAGTATGTGAGTGAGTGAGTGAGTGAGTGAGTGAGTGAGTGAGTGAGTGAGTGAGTGAGTGAGTGAGTGAGTGAGTGTGAGTGAGTGAGTGAGTGAGTCAGCGAGAGGGCGAGCGAGCGAGTTAATGAGTGAGTGAGTACTAACTGCATGATAATTTCGTATTAAAAAAAACTTGAAGAATACCTTTGTTATTCTTTCCTACATCATTTCTAGCTGCCGGTTCCTTCTCTTTCTCCATTCCTAAATAACAAAAAGCAAACCAGGAATACAACGCACCGTAACACAATGTAACCTACAGACCGCAACTTATCAACACCAAAACAGTAAACTGCAGCTATACATATATCCCTCTGTTCTGAAACTGAGGGGTGTCAAAATCTTACTTCGGAACCCGGGTGACGGGCTTCCACTAAGCGTGGCGGCTTATTTCATGGGGTGCTTGCCATCAAGGACTGTCTTTGCAGAGGCCACGTGTACTGGAGGTCTACCCACTTAATTCTGGGGGGATAGGGTGTCATGTGGGTCAGAATTTGTAAGGGTTATTGGCCTGGAACGAGGGAATATATCACATATCCCCGAGGGACAGGTCAATAACATGCTTATTTTTTCGGTTGGTGAGGATTCCTAATAGAAACAAGGACCTTAAATAATTAAATGCTTATTTTATACCAGGTGAAAGTCTAATACATAACATTTTTTTAATGGCAGTAGTAAGCAGTGAGATTTCGGCCGTAAAGATGTTTTTCTCAACTGTTTTGTGAACTGTGGATTATTCACACAACAATTTGTATAAACAATTGCTTTTGTCTGCTGGTATGCGTGGTAAACATGTTTGTCACTGCATAATCGCCGCATTCAGTACACTACACGTGGTTGAGCGGTTGCTGTTAAATTTTGGAAAAAGTGTGCAGTGGGCTATCGTTCCGTGTGGAAACAACGATGAGCGATTGTTAAGATGAAGTCTTTTTAACCGAAAACTTCTTACACTGTTTTTGCTGAACGGATCAGTGGTCGTATTCCTGCAAATGTAAAAAAAGCTACCAGTGGGACAGTACGAGTATGGAATGAGTGGTCGCCGATGAAAGAACCTCCCTTCCAACTAGTAGTCCATTAGAAGATGAGTTTGAGTTTGTTGTTGCGCCTGTTATTGAATTACTAGTAGTAGTAATAGGAGTAAAAGTTATGTTGATCATTTTTTCTTTAATAATAAACGATTAAGAACTCGTTGAAATGTTTGAGATTACTAAATACGGGGAATAAGTCGAGCGGTATATGGCGAGGGGGGGGGGGGATATATATTCCCCCCCTCGTCATAATCCCCTCGTCCGTTGTTATCAGCTATTGTTTTCAGCCCTGCCCTCCCCTTTTACAACCAAAGCCGCACCCAGCTTTCCAGACAGTTAGTAATTGACAGGGGCTATTGAATATATTCAACCGAAAAGAACAAAAGAATTCGAGCCAACAGAAAAATAAGGTTAAGTTAATGCTCATCAATGTGAACTATCCATCATGTGAACGTACTGAGTTAAGATCTGAAGTGAATTTTTATTGATAATGGAACCGAGATGCTTTGTTTTCAATGCATTGCATAGCAGAAGAGCAGATGCTGTCTAAATTAGATGAGATCGGTACGAGTAAATTTGTTACGACAGATTTCGCGTTTCACTTTAATACGTTTAGCAAGCGCATTTCAATAGCTTTGCAATTGGAATAGAATACATAATCAGGTAGTAACAATAGCTTGTATGTTTTGAAAGGAATATTTGATCGACTTGTATGCTACCATAAGAAGTGAACATTCTCGGTCGCATTAACAACCGTAGTGATTTGTATGTCATCGCTCGATAGTTTACTTGTTTTCGCTTTTGCTGATTCATATTTAGCCGTTTACTTATGTAATTTTCGCTTATAATCATTCGTTTTCAAGGAGTTCTTATTGTAATTTATTCTAGTTCAACATGTGGCTTGTACACGTGTAAGAGTACATTGTACGTTGCTCATGTACTTTGCTCGATCACGCGGGTCCTTAACCTTTTTCCTGTAATCTTATGACTCAGCAATTCTTTTGATGTACGTTCAGTTTTCCGCAATCAAAGTTCAATATTCTTTGTTAAGGTAGTAGTCCGGAAAAGTACTCTCCTTATAACGATCTCTCAACAATTAAGCGCACGTGAAAGTAATATATTCTTAAGTAACAGTTTCTATTTTGTGCTCGTGATATCACGTTGATATTGAACCATCAAGGCTTGTAAACAAAGAAAGTACTTTGACCTTTTGTAATTGATAAGTATAGAAGCACTAGGCGTACAATTGTAAATCGGTTACATCGTGGTTACATTCAAGATAACGTCCTGTTTGCGCGCTTGGTTACACCGAGGTGAAAAAACGCAGTGCTGAATAAACCTATGCTGGAGTGAAGAAGATTGTCTATTCTCTGCTGTTCGTCGAGTTCCAGCTGGCTAGATCCCTGTACCTAAGAGTTGTGACGAGCTGTCTTGCTAGCGAGCGAGTGCTCTCAAGCTAATTTCCCCCGATACTGTCGAGACGCCGTTGAAGTTCAATTTGTCTCTCCTGTGCGCTCGAGCAGGAAAAAACCCGTCGTCACAGTGGAAAAGTCCGTCGTCACAAATTGTAGTGGGGTGGGGGAGACCAGTACTTGGTGGTTGTTAGTTGTTGTTGTTGTTGTTGTTTTTGGTAAGTGAGTTGCATTACGGGTTAACATTAATTCAACTTTTCTCTGATTTAAATTGCATGTTACAAGAAGCTTGATGACTTTGAAGACATGGATTTCTCAAGACTCTGATTGGCTGTTGGATGAAGCAGTGTCGGATGTCCAGGGGCCCGTTCCTCGAAGTTACCGGGACTTTCGAGAAACGGGCCCCTGGTAGGATTTAGTGTCTTAAACCGGCCAAACGGGGCATCAGTTCTCCTGGACATTGGAAGCTAGCTGTGATTAGAAGTTATGAACGTGCAGTGGTTTTCATAAAATGTGGTAAATGCAAAGCAAACGCATCAGATTTACCTCCACACAATCCAAAATGAACATGAATGTTACAATCTTGGGTGAATCCTTGCTCCTTAAGAGTGTGCTCGGCAGATACCTGCAATTGGACAGGAAAAAAGCTTTATCCAGCCACTTCCTAAGGTTTTTAACCATCCTAGTTTTAATTGAAACTGGCGAGGCCAATGAAAAACTCTGACCGGCTTGGTACAAAATCTCGTCATATTCTTGTAAAACATTTCATCAGAGCGAAGGAAACACTGATGTGATCAGAGGATTTCGTCACATCGGTATGACCTTTTCTTTAGAAAATCCAGCGGTTTTGCTTTTTTTACATTTTAGGGAACGTAAGGACATTCGTTCTCCATTGTTGGTCGGAAAGATGCCAAAACGCGGAAAATTTGTTGGAATCACAGAAATCATGCCAAACCGTATCGGAGAAAGGGCAAGGGTACCGGTACATGTATTGGCTCTAGCCGGCATTCAAGACTATGTCCGTTTGCTATCATTAACTTACAGGAAACGGAGGGGCCATTGAACTACAGGCTTCGGCCAATGCAGATCCTACAAAATTGTTTCCAAACAATTAAGAAAATTCCGCAAGCGAGGAAACTGGGAAGGTCGATAATATTGAAGGGGAGCTATGGGAGGAGCAGCCTTGTTGAACTACGAGTTAACGCTTTACTCTATCTCAGTGTTGCCGACATGGCCGAAGTGTGTACCACTGTAGCTTAATACAAAATAAAAAAAAGACGTGTATGATGATAGGAAAAATCTATTTTCATGTGTGGTGGGATTTGACTAATTCAGGAACAAAGCTCTAAATAATATTATAAAAAGTCGTGCGATGAAATTAAACTTGACGCCGATTCACAAAGGTCAGAGAGCAACAGTCCCCGGATACTGTTTGTTCCAATGGTTCACGTCTTTGCCGACCACATAGACTACAGTCACTTCTCAGGGCGTGCTGTCCTGACTTGAAGTAGATGTCCGCTCAAGGGTGGTTCGAAATTTTCGCTTCGATTATTCAGTTGTTCCAGGCATTGTTTCTAGGAAACTGTTTGGAGATAGTTGCACGGGTTGACAGGGTTTCCTTTCGGAGCGCCCGCACAAAGGGGCGACGTCAATATAGTACTATGTACTTACCTTTCGCCCCTGATGCAGTAGAATGAAGGAAGAGGGTAAGGTTGGGCATTTCTTCTGAACAGCTTCCCTTAAGGTACGGCCTGGCTCGTCCTGCCTTAGCATCAAAACCAATGGCCTATCTACCTCAATGCCATGTACGAACATTTGATAGAACTCCTCCCTATCGAGAAAAACATCAGATTGAATGAATGAATGAAATTCTTATATACCGCACACATACCAAGTCTCATGGCGGTTTAGAATTCTTTGGAGTGAGATCAGACGTCAGCATGTGAAGGCGCCTCTGGCAGCCGCTATCGGTCCATATTAGATTTCACCCACCCACCCACCCACTTAACCCAAGCATGAGTGTGAAAGATAGAAGGCCAGACCACAACACCAGGAACTATGTCCCCTCCTCTTGCAAACAGTATGTGGATCCTTTAACGTCCCACAAAGTAATCCTGAACGAGAGTTGGGAGACGGGACCTTCGATTTGTTGTCCTTATCCGAGAAGACTAGAAAGTCTAACCATTTGCAGATGTCATTACAAAGGCAGCACTTTTCTCCTCAATTAATTTAAAGACCCTGAGTGTTGGTCCGGCCGGGATTTGAACCCGCGACCTCCCGTACGAGAGCCCGGTGCTCTACCAACTGAACCAACCGGTCGGCGGTTACCACTGAGAGTTACTGCGCTGGGTAGCAGACGTTTCCTACCTCTTGTGTATTTTCGTAAAGTTAGCGGCGGCCGAAGGTCGAGTTGTCTGCCTATGGCCAACTAATGTGCAACAAACTGCGCGGATGCTCAAGAAAAAACTCTCAGTTGTCGCTTTGTGCAGGAAATTGGAAGGGGACTGAACGAAGGATCACTCGTCTGGCGAGACCTTATTAAATAACGGGTCTTTTTTGTCACTGGTCAATCAACGGATTCCAAGCGGATGAATTTTCCACGTTTCACAAGATGGTGTTTCCCGAGATTGATCACGGGACATTCAAAGCACCATTGTGCCCGTTTGAGCTAGAGATTTTGCGATACAAAGGCAAAAAAAGAAAAAAAAAGAACGAAACGGTAGCCGAAGGCAACATGATGCTGGTAAATCTTTCAAGTTTTGTAATATTGTTTTCCGTAATCAGCTAATGCCTCCCCAAGAAGGGATATTTTTGTCCTCTATTGTCTTCAGGAAAGACTGACCAATCAGAATCCACTGTATGCATTTTCCACATTTGTTTTCACCCACGAAAAGCAGGCACGAAAAGTCGTCGATAACCTGTATGTTTTGAGGGAGCCTGGAACTCGAAATTTTGTTGTAATGCGCGCGCATGTGGAGATCGTGCAAAAAATAATCCGCCGCCCGGTGACAAAAATTTACGTCGGTCGCTGCAAAAACAGACTTACGTAATCGATGACTTCACACACGGGAGAAAGAGAACGTCGAAAACAAAAGCGCCGCGTTTGCAATCGACAACTAAAGTACATGTAGTTTTCGCGATAACAATTTGCTTCGTCTGTGGTCAGGCCCTTTGTCACGAGATAAACAGTCACATGCATGTCAGACAGAATGCACACCAATAGTGCCCGGGATAGTGACGGGCTCAAGAAATATCTAAACTTCGACTCCCCATTAACATTTCAGCCCCTTATTTGCATTATTAACGCAAATAAGCCCTTTATCAAGTCAGTATGGAGGACTGAACGCCAAGCCGAAGATTGAAGGTTGGTATGAGCTTAATTTATTAGCTTACACGAACGCGAGTCTGTAGTGGGTTACCACAATTTGTTTTATTTCGTTTCAAGAAACGTCACATTGTCTGGTAGTGGTGGTGGTGGTAGTGGTAGGTGGTAGGTGGTAGTAATAGTAGTAGTAGTAGTAGTAGTAGTAGTAGTAGTAGCAGCAGCAGCAGCAGCAGCAGCAGCAGCAGCAGTAGTAGTAGTAGTAGTAATAGTAGTAGTAGTAGTAGTAGTAGTAGTTACTAGTAGTAGTAGTAGTAGCAGTAGCAGTAGCAGTAGCAGTAGCAGTAGCAGTAGCAGTAGCAGTAGCAGTAGCAGTAGCAGTAGTAGTGGTAGTGGTAGTGGTAGTGGTAGTAGTAGTAGTAGGGTTACCCTTATTGTCCTTTTTTGCAGTTTAACGTGAACTACGCAAGCAGAGGAATACATAATTGCTTGGCCCGGACCATTTAGTCAATTGTTATACCTGGCAAGACGGTGGCAAGACGGAATGATATGACGTGTTACGTTTCAACCCCCCACCCTCCCTAAAAATAAAATTTTTGCTGGGACACAATGCTAGCAAATGCATTACCCCCTCCCCGCTACACACACTTATCTACACTGTATGTAAATAAAATGTAATTATCAGCATCAATCAGCATTACAGTTCTAGTTCAGCTGTTTTCAGATCTCTCATCCACAGTTAAAAATATGTTTCATATATTTACATTCACATAAAACAAAAGTTTGCATAGTCTTTTCCCCATCTTCTCCTTCCTTTCCTCTCTCTTTCTCATCATTCTGAACTTCCTTAGGGCCTTAAAACCTGTGATTTGGTGTTGTTTCACACAAAGAGCTCAAATTTCCATCGGCCACCTTTTCAGACTGTTTGGGTGGATATACATGATATAAAAAAAAAAAACAGACAACTTCCCCCACCAGAAATAACAATCAGCAGTCCACTAGAACTCATAAGCTTAATTCCGTAAATGCTTTTCAGATGACATGCTCAAATATTAAAAACATCCTACTTGCATGCATCCTCATAATTGTCTTACTCTATAAGTTTGACTTACACTGATATAGTCTTTTCTCTTTGAGCAGTGGCTTTAGGATTTAGGTGAGTAGCCTTCTTCTGGAAACCAAAAACATGTTAAATTAGAATAAGTCCCAAATTACTCTGCATTACCACTAGATATCAGAAATGTGAAGCAGTTGCCCCTAACCCCTCACCCCTTGCCCTCACTAAAAAAAATGCAGGCTTTGGTCAATATAATTTATTATATTTATCAAATGGAAGAAAAATCCTCACAGTAAGTACGCAACTTAAGCAGTTGCAAAAAGAAAGCCTGAAAAAAATTCAGGCTTGAACGGGATTTGAACCCATGACCTCTGCGATGCCGGTACAGTGCTCTACCAACTGAGCTATCAAGCCAACTCTGCACCAGCATCCCAGAGGTCATGGGTTCGAATCCCATTCAAGCCTGAATTTTCTTCAGGCTTTCTTTTCACAACTGCTTAAGTAACGTACTAACTGCAAGGATCTTTCTTCTATAATAAATTATACTATCTGATCTTTCATCTGCAGTTCAAAATATATGTTTCATATATTTACATTTCATAATATTTATTATATTTAGTAAGTCACATGATGGAGGAAGCCCAAGCTGTGAAAGTCAGGATCAATTATTCAAGTAACAGTATGAAAAACATTTAGTCAAGTGACAAGCTACTGGCTGCCTACAGTGTAACACCATGTTGGCGCAGATAACAGGATGGGACAAAATGGCAGGGTAAGCAGATAGAAAATAAAATGAGTACATGCAGTCGGACCTACATGTATATTAAGCAGCCACCCTGGGGACTTTGAAAACTGGCCACTTAATAGAGGTTGGCCGAAATGGCAGTCAACATAATTTTATTGCCTCTATATATATAGCAAAACGCTTTTTGAAAAGTAAACACATGTGAACAGAGGTAAAAAGACAATAAAAACTAAACTTGCAACAGCAAAAAGGTGGTCATGGCCACCTAATAGAGGTGGCCGTTAAATAGAGGTATCAAATACAGCACTTAATTACTGACAAATAATTCCGGACTTTGGAAAGTGGCTGCTTAATAGAGGTCCGACTGTATACTGGTATTTTTTAAATCAAAGAATGGGATGCATACTACTGTAGTTATGTAATGCTTTCTTGAGGTATGCCGTGAAATATCCCATGAGTGACTTGATGTTTCTTAGAATACACACGAGCCTTTAGGTGAGTGTGTATACGAAGAAAAATCAAGTCACGAGTGGGATATTCATCATGGTATACCACAAGAAAGCTTTGCATAACTAATTTATCCCATGCCACTCATTGAAGCAACACGAAACATCACTCTTTAATGCTTTAACAGCAAATACAAAGAGTGAAAAAACAGATTGGCAACGTTTCTTGAAAGTTCATACTTTTGATAAAAAATTTAAAAAAATTAATATAAATAGGTACTGCTCATTAAATGTATAAAAACCTTTGTAGGCTGCTAGGAACGCCGGGATTTTTCGTGGAAATTTATACTACCCGTTGCATACCGCAGAATATGCAACAGGTTTCTAGCTTTCTGATTGGCTGTATGCTCTATGGCATGGGATAAAAACAGTAACAATAATACTACCAAGGAGCCTGCATGGAGCAGGGCTTCTGATATTTCGCGCGGTCATGGAGCCGCGAAATTCAGGTATATCCACGGAATCCCGCGAAATTCACAAAAAAACGCGTAATACCGCGAAATTCGTTAAAAATCCTACCAAATACATGTCGGTACAACATTATTTGAAACTTATCTTGGCTACTGGGGCTGTTTAATTTCCATACATGCAAATTTATCTTGAAATTTCGTCACTGCCACGAGTAAACATAAACGTGCCATAACTACCAGGCGTTCTTAAATTAATGTTGCGAAAAACTGGGCACAAGAAATGAGAAGACTTTTCGGTGACACTATACAGAGTGGTAAAGGAAACTGCTGTCTGCAGTAATGCAGGCACATGTTTAATCGTACGTGCAGGACACAATCGAAGACACAACAATGTTTTGACTTCACAAATGGATTTGAACCTTCGATCACGAACAATCTTGCCTTGTAAACTGCAAAGCAACACAAGAGACCAAGGAGAGAAAAAAAATTTATTGCGTTGCTGTGTTCGGCTCTAAATTGCAGCTGAAAATGGAGGTTAACCGGCCGGGCATTTCGGTAACGCTTATGTTTTTCTTGTAGCTCGAAACAAGTACAATTGCCTTGAGAACTGTGTTGGATCAACTTTTGTGTTTTCTTTCTTGCCCTGAATTTGACATCCTTCCAATACATCTTTTTTTTCTGGAATCTTTCTTCTTGGCAATTTCTTCTTTGTTTTTCAGCAAAATTTGGCCCGAAAATTTCCCCGAAATTCCCGCGAAATCGGCCGTTTATCCGCGAATTTGTCTCCAAAAATCCCGCGAAATTTGACCTATTTCCTGCGAATTATCAGAAGCCCTGATGGAGGTACATGTAGTCAGACAAAAGACAGGGAAAAATTGAATGGTAGTTCAGGCAATTTAGTCGAAATTTTAACCTTTTTGGATCCTCACTTCAAAAAACAATGACTGTGAGTAAGTACATTGTGTTTAAAGTGTACAATAATTGACAGAATTTTCTTTTATTTGCTTGATAAAATGTTATAATGTTGTTCCTGCTTTGTAGCAACCAGCAACCAGATGTAAAATTTGACGCTTTATACGCCGCAAACACAGGAAAAAAAAATTGGTACAGAATTTTGTTTAGATTTACATACAAGAACAGCGTGAATATTTAAAAATAAAACAAGATTGTTATATACACTTCAATTAAAGCTCAAGAAAACTTTTACCTTCAATTTTTCTCCTTGTTTACTTAACCAAAATGCTTTCTCCAACTTAGCCCTGAGCTTTTGATCATTGCATAACAAATCATGTAGTGAAACTGAAATCATAAAAAAAACACATGAAAATTAGCCAACATATATATACATAATCCAGGTAATAACTTTTAAAATTTAATGGAAACACAACTGTGCACTGCTCTGGTCAGATTAATTAACAAAACTTGTAGAATATTTGAATTTGTGTGGCAGTGATACAACAACATGGCCTTAGCTCCCACAAGTCTCCTGTGGCTCAGCGGTAAAGCATCTTAACTAGTAATCAGGAGGTCTTAGGTTCGACTCCAGATAGGAGCACTCAGATTTTTTTTCCCGAGTATTCCTGTGTCACTTACTGAATAATACATCATTCTCATTAATATTTATTTGTCAAATGAAATATATATTGGGAAAAGAAATTGTTTCCTGATCCTGTCATTTAAACCAGTCAATACCTAATTAGACGACAACTGGTGCGCTCAAAAGATCCCACAGTGAAGGAAAAGAAATATGGGGTTGTTTAATTACAAAATTCACTACAAATATGGTGAGGCAGTGAGACAGTGTGGAGACTGAATGTTGGAGAGACCAGAAGAGCCTTGGGAACCATGCTTTAAAGGAGCACAACAACACCAGTAGATCCTAATGTAACACTCCCTGCACATCTTCAACAACAATCATCGCGAAGGAAACTAACATCCTAAGAAGGAGGATTGGAAAGGACTTTGACATACAGTGCCAGGGTCCCACTCTTACGGTGTTTTAATTTTTGCATTTAGAATAAGTTTAATGTTGACTTTATAAAATTCCCCATGCCACACTCCAATAATTACATATAAAGCAACACTTGAATAAATGCAGTCATTAGTTTACTAGATTAAACCTAAGATTGAAAATTTTTAAGAATATACTACCTTGAATTTGTTTGGGTAGTACATCTATGGTAGAACCCACTTGCTCAAGAAGGAACTTAATAAGAGCTGTGCTACTAGCATGCCGTTCCTTGAGTTCCTGAAATTGTTATTAATCATTGGCAATTATGTGACAAAAAATGAAAAAAAGTTAATCATCAATAGCTAGGTTACATATATATAACTGCAATTGTTAACACAACATTTGTATTGTTGGTATCTCATTTTCAATCACACTTTTTTCAGCAAAATGCCTAAAAGGACCAGATTTGATCAGTATTTTCAGTAATTAAAATATTTACACTATAGGTAAAAGCAAATTATAGATGAAAACTTATTAAAGTACAGTGTAGCTGTAATAAAGATATTGTTAACGTACACCCTTGTTGGTATCACTTTCACCCAGAGATTTTTATCAAGGTTTTTGGTAACCCCTGAGTTGCTGAAATCATGAAAGTACCTGTTTGTTTGGAAATAAAATACATCTTTGTTTCTTCAAAATGATAACCAGGGGTAGTTTGGAGGAGGACATTCCCAGGTGGAAATCTTATTAAGATCTTATTAAGATTCTTATTAAGTTTCTTAACAAGATCTCATCTTACTTCTTAGTTAAGATTCTTACAAGATTCTTACAAGATCTTGTAAGATTCTTACAAGATTCTTACAAGATTCTTGTAAGATTCTTACAAGATTTTGGTAAGATTACAGTAAGATCTTACAAGATCTTAGTAAAATCTGATAAGAATCTCAGTAAGGAACTTGCAGTTGATAGTCAAGATCTTACAAGACCTTGTAAGATTCTTACAGGTTTCTTACAAGATCTTGGTAAGATTCTTATTAGGTTTCTTAACAAGATCTTATCTTAGTTAAGATTCTTACAAGATTCTTACAAGATTCTTGTCAGATTCTTACAAGATCTTGGTAAGATTACAGTAAGATCTTACAAGATCTTAGCAAAATCTGATAAGAATCTTAGCAAGGAACTTAAAGTCGATAGTCAAGATATAATAATCAATCTCAAGCTTAAAACATCATAAGAGGTATTATAGGACACAAAATCAAGATTTGACCAACAGTTTATTAGAAGGTCTCACACCATAAAATTGTGAAATTACTATAACAAAGACTTAAAAAAACCGTTTATATGATCTATAGAAAACCTGTTATTTCATTTAATGATAATTTTTTGTCCCCTTTATTTACAAATCATGCAATAAACTGAACTGGAAACTGAGTTTTACTCAAAAATTAATAAGTGAACCTATTAAACTCAATTTGGTTTGATTGTGTCCCAGAAAATTTACACAAAGGTCTGCATTTAACTCACAGATGCTCACTCAGTTCAACTGGCTCTAAACATGCACTTTCATAATTTGTGGTGGCTCAGAAAAATACCACGGATGCTTTCACTTTGCAAGTGTTGCTTGCCAGCTCCAACTTATAAAATTAATAAAATATTGAAAAATTAATCTTCTCCCACATTTCATTCAGCTGCACCTCCAAGGCTAGAGGGACCTGTACAGGAAAATAAGACAGTCATGTTAACTTATGTCCTGACCAGAGTACACAGTGTTATCTCATTCTCTTACTTCAGTCAGCATTCTCACAATGTTTTGTAGTAGCACATGCAGACAACTCAGCACTGGCTGCCTTGTTCATGGGAAACCCAAGTCTAAATTTAGATGTGGCTTTGATGTAAAAAGAAAATTTCATGCTCAAATACAAAAAGATTACTATAATGGTTATTTCATTGTTAACTGTACAGATGTATGTCTGGGCAGTGCAACTTACATTGTAGTTGTGCCTGCAGTGAAATAGGTCACTCTTTATAAGAAAACATGATTGCATTGATCAAAAGGATTGTTACTTAGTGTTCCCTTTATTTTGCTTGCTATTTTCAACTAATGAACTATGGTATCAAGTACTGATCAAATGCTGTCATTATGCAAGTTACAAAATTTTATTTAGTATTATAGTTCCTGAGTAGGAGTAGCAGAAGTCACGATTTACAACAAAATTAAATCAGTTAAAATAGACTCCAACAGTCATAAATATAAGTGACTTTATTGAGCAGGATTTGGTGACTTGACTCTGAAGTTGCAGTGTTGAGTCTCGACCTTGACATTACAAAATGGAGTTGAAAATCTACAGTAAAACCGAAAATTGTGCACTTTAAGTCAGTTCTTCTGAGTGATCACAGTGACTGGCTAGGTTGTCATTAACTTTTTATTCAATGTTGCAGTGAGCTTTTCACCCGTAACAATCTTGTTAGTTCCTGATCTGAGTAAAATGAGCCATACACTCCACGAATATCATAAACTGATCTTCACGCCAAATCAAGATCGATCACTCACGTTTTCAGCTTATACCAAGACTGTCATGATATTAACCCGGCTACAAATTACTCCATAAAAACGTTTTCAAAGGCTTCGTATAAAAACTAAATGGGGAATGACCACCTCAACAATCTTCAAGAAGCACGTATGCATGCTCGTTGTCTACATGGATCCATGTTGTCTGTAATTTGCGTGGATGATCACACATTTTCATGCAGTCTTTCACAAAATGATTGGTGTCGAAACTTACCTCTTTCTAAAAAGTGATTGTCCACAGTTTGCTGCTTGAAGCCATCATTTTTTAGCTTTAACAGAGGTAAAATCCAGAGGAAATGTGTGCTGAAAACTTGAATCCCGCCTAAAATCTAACATGAAACGGTCTTTCTCCGAGCCTGCAGTGGCATATCTGCTGACCAAAATGGTGCCCAGTCTTCCCAGTCTGAATGAAATCCAAGATGGCTGCCGGTGTTGCCTGCGTTGCTGTGATTCAGTGTGATTCCGGCCCACGTTTATCCACGTTTTCTTGCTCATTTTAAAAGCTAGCAGTGTATATGAAAATCGTAGGAATTA
Organism: Pavona decussata; assembly: GCF_977016875.1. Classification (NCBI taxonomy): domain Eukaryota; kingdom Metazoa; phylum Cnidaria; class Anthozoa; order Scleractinia; family Agariciidae; genus Pavona; species Pavona decussata. Next base: position 144,525 of record NW_028145548.1, on the reverse strand, counting down.
TGATTCAAAGCACTGTTGTTCTTTTTGGCATTAAATGGAGTTTAGATTCATCAAAGAAGGTTTGTAGGTATTAGTGTTTTCACAAATGCGTTTCAGTGTTGGACGGTGCATTAAGTTTTTTTTTATGCAAATACAATCTGTGAACTGCAAACTGTAAGTCTTGACAGTCATATCTTTTAAGCCTTTTTTTAGAAACACACATGTCTACATAGCGTTTATCAACTTAGGACACTGAAGAAAGAGATTATCACAGAGAGTCTTGCTGGCATTTATTGTTAGATCCTGAGATAACAGAAGGTTTTTTTTTTAACTAGATCTTCATAAAAACTGTTTTTAAAAGATCTTTTTCTTAATTTCCGGTATTCGTGCTACATACATACATACATACATAATCTTTATTTAAACACGATGATAATTAAAGCTGTTAGCTTGTGGGGTCGTGTGTTTACTTCTAAACTAACCTAATCTACTTTACATTAGAATATGTCAGGTATGATAATAGTTAATAGTAGACAAAATTCTGTTGTTTATATCGTGTGGTTGATGCAGATGTGCAGTTAAACTTAAAATCTTTAAAAAAGTTCTCAGCGCTGACCCGCTTTCTGAGGTAGTTAAAGTTCGGGGACGCCGCTGCCTCCTTGTCGTTGTAATTAACAAAATTCCATAAGGATGAGCCTCTATATGAGAGAGAATCTTTCATATATCTTGATTCGCACCTTGGTACGAGGAGACAGTTCTGCTCTCGAGTGAAATAAGTGTTAACGCGGTTTTGATCTTACCAAGATAATTGTAAGGTAGTAAGATCTTAATCAGAATGGTTGTAAGATTTTGGTACAAATTTTGATTAAGATCTTATTAAGAAAACATTAAGAAATAGGTAAGATCTTATCAAAATCTGTTTAAGATCTTATTTTTAACTGATAATAAGATCTTAACAAGATTCTTGTAAGTTAATTCTTAAGATCTTAACAAGAATTCTTATTAGATCTTGTCACAAATTTTGATAAGATCTGAATAAGAAAATATTAAGAAATGGATAAGATCTTATTAAAATTTTTTAAGATCTTATTGATTGTTAGGTTGAGGATTTTTTCAAGATTCTTACAAGTATCTTACAAGAATTTAGTGAGATCTTGTAAGAACTTTTAAGATCTTAAAATGCTGAAGATTGTATAGTTTGTATTAAGATTTTGTTAAGAAGCGTCGTAAGATCTTATTAAGATCTGAAATCTTAACAAATCTTAACAATATCTTATTAAGATCTTAATGTTATTTTCATTCTTACAAGATTCTTACAAGATCTTGCAAGATCTTACAAGATCTTAATAAGATTTCCACCTGGGTTGGTACTGGTTGACTGTTTCACTGCCACCATCAGCCAAAACCAAACGATTGTGGTCAATTACTTCAAGAGAACTCTGCTCTCCTAAGTTGTCAGGCAGCCACAAATACAGTGTATGGGTGTCATGGAGTATCACATTACTGGAGAAGTCCATCACTAAGTTGTGAGATTAGAGTCATCCACCATAAGGGACATGATTGAAGAGCATAAGATGTCCTCACAGACCTTGGAAAACTTTTTTAAAGTTGTAACTGCAAAACGGCATGCCCCAGGAACAGTTCACAAACAGAGAATTTAAGAGTATCAAAACCACTGAGCCAGAGACAATATAAGTTTGACCAAATCCTTACAACAGCTGTAGCATGAGGAGGTATGAGATGAACCAACAGCAACAGGGCACAGCAAAAGGGTCTTTTCTCCAAAGATGGATTGTGAATTAAAGTGCCATAATAGGGCATTTGAAACCTGGACATGTATGACTGATTTCAACAAATACATCAAGAGGATGTACCCCCCCCCCCCCCCACTCCCAAACACCAATCCTGCTGGATCAAAATTGAGACCATGTCCATGAAGGCAATATGTGCCCATGCAGAACAAGGTTGTAAAAATATCATTTTGTTAGTGTGGTACTGATCAAATGTATATTATGCTGGCAGTAAAACAAGGTTCAAGCCATGCCACCATTTGGGGGTGAGCTGGTGGTGGTGCAATACAAGAAAAAATAGCAAAATACATGTATAGTAGGCGTGCATTACAAGCACCATTACAAGGACTGCATAGGACATAGCATAGGACAAGTGTTTCAATTAATTAAACAGTAAGCAACAATTATTAAACAATGATATGGTATGAATACTTATATATACAAATCAGAGAAGAGGTAGTTATTACTAGTAATTACCTGACAAAGAACTGAGTCACAAAAATCCCCTCCATTGCAACATGTCAGTTGCACAATCAAATCCAACAAGCGTCTGTGGCTTTTTAGCTGGCAAGCAAGGCCATTGCACTACAAAGACATGTAATATGTGAGTGTACAGTGTAGTTCAGATTATTTTCTTTCTGAAATTGTGCATTTCCAGAATATCCATGCCCCCTGCCCCTACAGAAGGTCACCAGAAATTCCAAGGGGGGAGGGGGGTTGGGGTCAAAGGTAGAAATTTCTGTGGGGAGGGGGGGACTCATGGGAAGTTCCTTTTCCAGAGGGTGAAGAAACATGTAAAAATTGAAAGCAATGCACAATTGACCCAAAGCATGAAGTAACTCTTAAATACACTAGCAGTGTTTTGAAAAAAATTCCAGCTCCTCCCCATTGACATGCGGTTAACATTATTAGCTTTAATGTTTCTGTTTTTGCTTTGAGGTTGCTAGCAGTACAATCTCCTGAAAATGACGTGAAATGAAGCCCGACCGAGTTGAAATGGCAGACATGACAGGAAAAACTTAACCCCAGACTCCCAGCGGTGTCTCATTTTTGTTCCGACATACTGTAACTTCCAAATAGTATTGCTATTTTGTTACACTGTACCTAAGAAATTTTTGTGGCACTTTCCATGTTTTTAAAGGGGGTTACATTTCATGACAAGATCTTTTCAGGCCAAATTTTTAATCTTTACTGATAACATGTTTAATGTATAGAAATGCCCTTTAATAATTATTGATTCTTAAAATTTTAAGCTAATTAAAATTCCTAAGCTAAATGTTTGCATCAAAAGCCTCTCATAAAACAAACCTGTCACACTTAAGTGAATCGAGAAACTTAATTGTTAATATTTGTGAAAGAATGACAATATTTTATTATTATTATCATTATTATTATCATTATCATTATCATTATCATTATCATTATCATTATCATTATCATTATCATTATCATTATCATTATCATTATCATTATCATTATCATTATCATTATCATTATTATTATTATTATTTGTATTATAGGATACTTGAAATTCAACACCAAACCAACTAACTCAATTTAGATTTGGTTTTCCTTGGAAGTTTTAGTGAGCAGGGTTTCCAATACTAATTTGGCTGATTTGTTAACAACCAGAAAATGTATTACATCAGTTCTAACAGAAAATGGGGCAAACCAAGGTCCCCAGACACAACTGAAATAAATTCTGGTCTGTGTTATGCCCACACTCAAGATACACCCCAAAACAACATGAATTAGCCCTCATGAATTTAAGCATAAAATTGTATCAATCTTACCTTGTCAAGATAATCTTGTTCCAGAGCTTTTTCTCGAATTTTATCTGTACGTGATCTTCTAAGGGGTTTCAACTTTTTGTACAAAACTTTACCAGAACAACCAACAAGATGTTGAGCTGGAGAAAAGATTTTACTTTCCTCTGTGGAAATCCTGCAAGACGCCATTGTTTGAATATATTAAATAATAAAGTTACGCGTTTAAATGATAACAATCCTCCCACATTTCAATGTGTGAAAAATACGAATGTGGAGAGGGTAATCGTTCAGCTTAATAAATATGTACATACAAATTCAGATCGTTTGCGATATATGTATGTAATCAACCACTTCAGAAAAGCACCACTCGATCGATTTCATAGGGAATCGCATGACTTATAAATTCTAGAAATGTGACCGATTGAACCAAACGAGGAGAATAATGTTAAGTCGAAATTGGGTCATCAGGTAGAGTTAAATAACGTATAATATTGATCAAAATCTTAACTTGAAACTAAGAAAATTGCATGATTATCATGGTGCAATAATAAATATGAATAAATTTTCTCTTATCTATTCACACATGAATGTTACCTCTGCATGCATCTCGAAACATGTACCATAACTTTTAACTTATGGTACAAAAAATACGATAAAAGATTCCCTTACTTTCAAGATCTGCTGTCCACGCTTTTAAAAAATTAACCAAGGTACTAACTTGTTACAAGCTAGAATTAGCACAAAGAAAGAAGAGGCCAATTGCATCAAAAATTTAGAGATTCATTTGTGGTATAAAGGTCAGCTCGTCCTGTCAATTGTGAAATTGCAAGATAACCGAGTTCTAGACCGATTATTTGTCTAAACCCTTAATGATTACCCTAAAAAACAACCAAACGTGTCTAAAAAAACATTTCTCTTCAAGAAATACCGAATTTCCTTAGAAAATGCTTAGTAAACAGCTGCACAAACAGTTCCAATTATTCACGTGTTTGACTATCTGTTGTCGTTCAATTTTCGCGTGATCGACGGAATTCGGCTGGTTTTCTAAAACCAATGTCATTAGCACATATGAAAGCCATTGAATTGTCCAACAGCATTTCTAAAATACAACAAACCTTGGGTTTTCTTGCTTTTTCCTCATCGTTCTTGATAAGCGTCGCTTTAAGTATCTTCTTCTTCCATCTTGCTGTGAAAATTTGAAATCGAAAGTGCAAACGAGGAAGTGTTGTCAGTAGACCGCCCAATCGTCTGACAGACAGTACACAGTTCGCATGCGATGCCGGGACAACCCTCCTGCCACCCCAGCCCACCCCGGGGGTCGAGAAATTGAAGTGAGTACAGGAATGCGCCGCGCTTGTGTTTTAATTTACTTTCTTGTTTGTTTGTTTCTTTGTTTCAAATTAAAACCCTCGTTTTGGAACAACTGCCCACATTGAAAGACCCATCAATGGAACCAGATCATTTGCTCCTGACCAGAAATTATGGCCGAGAAAAACTTCCCGAAATCGTAACGAGCTGTAAGTTTTTTTTAAAAAAGCAGGTATCAGTAAATTGGAGGTTTGTCTTTATTGAAATCCCCTCTCTTCCCGGAAAAATAGTGTTAGTTCAGCCGTTTCATGAAGAGGAAAGTAAAAACATAATAACCAAATAAATAACGTTTAAATACATATATTTTTTTACCTCTACTGCACCAAACACTTCGCCCTAGGCTAGGCCCTCGCCCCATCCGCCTTATGTTCACTTTAGAATCGCGTCTTTCAAAATTGTCTTGACTTCTCAAAATGCCTCCCTTCCCCCCCCCCCCCCCCCCCTCCCCGATTCATGCCTGCTTCGCAGGCTACCTTGCTGAAGGAATTTAATTTACACGCCACTCCTTGTGGATTTATTCAGTTGCAACTCGAAAACCGGCTACCTACCCCACGGGAGGAATGTATGAAACGTTCGCTACCCTCCCATCCCTAGCGGCAACCCTTGTTAGACTTCAATACTCTCTTCCGGGAATGTTCTGTTAGGATGCATCACTGAAACTGGACTAATTTGACTTATGCAGCAGAATGGGAAACGCTTCTTCAGTCGAAGAGATCAAATTGGGGGATAGAATCGGGGACGGTGCCTACGGAGAAGTTTTCAAAGCTGTCTGGTGCGGAAAACCTGTCGCAGCCAAACGAATCCGCGCGGTCTTCTTCGAAAGTGATTACGATGGAAGCATCAGAGCAGCTTTCTTGGAGAAGTTCAAATCAGAATGGGAGATACTCAGGAGTCTGAAGCACCCCAATATTGTACAATATTATACCGTGATTCTGCCTCCTAGCCCAGAGACGCCGATTATCGTAACCGAACTGCTAGAATGCGACTTGGCCAAGTACATTCGGGAATCGGAAAGCAAACCAAAAGTGTCTTTCTCCGAAGTCGTTAAAATCATGCTTGATGTCGCCGAGGCTCTCCAATATTTACATTCTCTTAAACCTCCGATCGTCCACCGTGATCTGGCAAGCAAAAACGTCCTGCTGACGAAATCATTGCATGCGAAGATCGCGGACTTGGGTTTGGCGAAAGTTTTCCCTCACGGCGCGATGCTTGCGACCGCAGTGCCCGGTACCCCGGTATATGCAGCTCCAGAAACGTACCCTAAGAAGACTGGAAGATCACTGTGGGATAACAAAGCGAGTTACACGGAGAAAATCGACATATTTTCCTTTGGCGCTTTGATGTTGGAGACGATTATTGGTCATCTTCCCGAGCGGCTTTTGCCCGACCCGGTTCTCGAAGGTATTTGATTCCTTTTCGATCGACTTGAAAAATGTTATTGAAATTTTATAGTGGATATAATTTGGCTTCTAAAATTACAAGGTGGTGCAGTTAGTAAACATTTTATGATGAAAATATATTTGCTTGTTTTAATTAAGTACGCTAAGATTACTGAATTACTGTTTTAATTAAGTAATGCTGTAAAGATTACTGAATTACTGAGCCGTGAGTAAATGTTTCGAAATAATAATGTCACGCAATTCATAAGTAGCAGATTGTATACATGTAATTCTAGCTTAGTTACAAGGCTTATGGGAATAAAACACAGAAAATAATTTTTCATCTCTAAGCCTTTCTTAAATGTAATTTCTGTCATTTTATTCCCCTAAGCCTCGAAGCCAAGTATAATTTATTGCATGGTCTATATCTCCACCACCTCATACAGCAAATTTTACTAGTTAAAACTATTACCACAGGAAATTACTGCTTAGTAGCTCTTAGGAGTTTTTATTTGAAAAGCCATGCACAGGGTCATAAGTTAGAACCACCTTGTACATCCATTATGTCTGAAAAATGTATGGTTACCCTCAATTTTCATTTTGGATACCAAGAGCACTTGCTAAGTTCTGATTTCTCCGCATGATTTTAAACCGTGCAAATATATCCCTGATAGCCACCGATAGGAAACCCAAGTATCTCAAGATGCGCAGAACGTATGCACAGTAACAAAAGTAGGCACCGTCCTCAACATTACATTGAATTGATTGAAACAGAACTGTGATGGTCTCTCATTTATTTATTCTTTGATCCACACTTCAAATATACGAATTTCATATATTTACTTCCAAGACCGTAAATCCGTAATGCCGTTCGTCCCTTTTGTTTTAGACGGGGAAATCGTTCCTGAGTATATCCGACGGAGTGAGGATCTTGAAGAAATGGGGCCGGATCACCCTCTGCACAGCCTTGTATGCCAGTGCTTCGAAAACATCCCCGAGAAAAGACCCAGTGCCAATGAAATCGCAGCAACCCTGCTGAAATTTTCCAAAGCCGCAGGAGGAAAATTATCCAGTAGCCCCGCGGGTGGAAAGGTTGGGGCTATGTCTCACATTAATTTCGACCACAAGTTCAAGATTCTGGTTCTGGGCGAATCCGGGGTTGGCAAGACTTCCATCGTGACTCGCTTCCTAGATTCCAGTAGTCCATTCCCTGACGTACCAGTTCCAAGCACCATTGAATCTGAAGACCACTTTGAGCGTCTGCGCTTTCGAGACAAGTCGGTCCATCTTCATTTGGTGGATGTTGGCGGGCACAGATTCAGTCCCGCGGCCAACTACGTGCCTCAGATATTCCGTGGAGTCCATGGAGTGGTCATTGTGTTCGACCTCACCTCCCAAGTGTCTTTCTTGGAAGTGCCAACGTGGCTGGAAGCTGTGAAGAAAAGATGCCATGAAGAATTGCCTATCGTGCTGGTTGGGAACAAAAATGACGAGTCGGAGTGGTGGGCTGATACAAGGAATGTGGAAAACTTTGCTTCGAGGGAGAACTTGTTCTACATTGAGGCCAGCGCTAAATCCCGTGAGAACGTCGACGAAATCTTTTCTGTTCTCATGGATTTAATGATTGAGCGTGAAAATCTGCAGGAATCTGCGCCACAGGCCAGCACACTCCTAGCTTCTCTGCGGAGGACACTCTCTGAGGAGGAGGCGACCGAGAAGAGGCTAATTGCTGAACGCCAGCGAAGCCTTCGCCATGAAGCACTCGGTCCAGAGGTGATCGTTTTGGATCAGAAAACATCAGGGGATAGCAAGCCGGGACAGGCATCTGAGCAAGATGGAACCGGAAACGGAAAAAGGTGTTGTCTAGTGTTCTAAACTACATGGAAAAAAAACAAATTTCCGTGGCAACATTAACAAACACCGTATCATTGGTTTTTTAATTATGCATATCAGTCAATTCCAGCTGTGCCCATCCCCCCTCCCCTCGGGCAATTGTGGGGCATTTTCCCACGCTGTCCATCCCTGGGCTCGCGCATAAGCCTTTCACCCGGTTACCAGGAGCATTTGACCATATGACTTTTTTCACCTTTCGTTAATGAGCAATTCATGATCATCGGCAAACAAAGTAAGTTTTTTTTTATTGAATACATGTCTAAATAGGAAATAAATGGGACGCTAGAGCTGCAGAATAACTATTTTTACTATACTGCAGCAAAAACGACTTAGCTAGGACTAAATTTGGCCTGAATAAGCTTAGATTTTTTTGAAAGTAGGACGAGAAACGAAGAAAATAAAACATTTTTGAGGCACCCCGCAACCCGGGGCATTTGCACAACTAGTTTGTCCCGCCTGTGGGGCATTGGGCATTTGCCAGTTTATTAAAAAAAAATTCCAAATTCTCTAGCGTTAGCCGGGGGGGGGGAACTGTTGAAATTGACTGACGCATCAGTGTGACATACTGAGTGATCATAGCGCAGTTGGGAAAAAGCGACTTTTTTTTGCAGTGTAGCATCTGAATGGCTGAAAGAAATGCATGGGAGTCGACCAGAGATTCTACTTAACAATCAGACTACAGCACCGCATTTCTTTGACTGAGAAGTCAAAAAGGTGCAGGCAAGTTCACTATCTTTCGTTGAAACAAATTGATAGTGACGATTTTGCTTTCAGAGTCGCGTATTCACAATCTGACACCATATATAGTTAATCGAATGTGTACTAGCTCAGACACTACTACGGCTACTTATAACTTGCAATATTACTCACTTAGATGTCGGTTTCTGCGAAAAAAAAATATTTGCGAGCTGTACATGAAATATCTTTGTTAAATAGGCTTACTTAAATGGCAGTTTAATGTTAAAGATAAAAGTTGTATCAAAATGTAAGGAGAATGGTCAGTTACTTATGTCATAAATTAAAATGTAGATTCGCTGAACTGAAAATTAGCCTGTACGCAGACTAACGTTTCCTATTTCCTGCATGCGCACGTAGGATAGAGCGTACAGAAGCGTTTTTTTTTTTTTCCAGTAAGCAGAAATTTACTATCCCAAACCCTTTTCAAGACAACTGTACCCTAGATCTTTCTCTCTCTGGGCTGGCCCCACTTGGCTTACTTTGCGCTTTTCCGTCACTCGTGTCGCACTATAATTAAATAAATGATGTTTCTCTAAGTTCTTCATCAGTTCATTATTGCTTTCATATACCATGGAACTTTATCGTATTTTCCCTAGGCACTTCCGTTTCGTGGTTGGTTTGGAAGTAATGTTACTTTTGTCAACTGGGTGTCTATCATCGTTGAATCTGTCCTTGAGACGTCGCTTAGTTTCACCTATGTATTGTAAAAAAAAGGAAGCGGTTACATTGTACCATGTAGATTAAATTTTTGGTGTTACAGGTTATGTGCGAAATGATGTTACGGGTTTCGCCTGTGGAAGAAAATGTATAATGTTTAATTAAGACCGTTAGTAATGTAAGGACAAGTGGCGCAATTTTGTCCACAGCGGAAAGATCGTGGTGGTAAAGTAGTGCTGTTAGGAGAGCTGTAACACGACCAGTTGGCAAAACTAACATTACATCAACCTAACCACTGTCACACTGAGTTAACCACTCCTCACGTGATTCAATCAGAAAAGCCAGAGAGTCTTTTATTATAGATTTAGCGCGCGGGGACCTTGGAACCCTACGATTTGAATAGACGTGATAAATTGCAATTTTTTTTATTTGTTTTTTTTATTATTATTATTTCATTTTCTTATTTTCTTATCTTTTGGTACCACCTTGTAGACATCATTTCCACCGCTCCTATGTATTGCATCATCCTCCATATAATATTGTTATTTCATTTATATAATTTAGTAACATCTAAACCTGAAGAAGGCTGGTTTGGCCAGCCGAAATATTATGTTAACTAACCCCCCTTCCCCCATGGGGGTAACACCCATATACAATGACGCGGGTAACTCCCATTACTGACTTTTATGGAAAACATTTCGTGGATTGGTATTGGCTATAACATAAAAAAACATAAAACAGGAGCTATTTGTCAGTCAAAGAATTAAATTTTTTGTCTTATTCAAAAATAGAGAGAGGTGAAAACGAATTAGAGCCACGCCACCAATCGAGATTCTGGTTTAATAGCGAGTTTACGTAACAGGACGGCTGATGTGGTGGGACGGCAAATTGTCCTTGTGTAGCCAACGTGACGGCAAGTATTCATTACTCTAGATTGTAACATTCCTACTGCTCGTGGTTTTCAGGTTGTCACAGATGAGAGAACACCAGTTTTAGTCGAAAATCGGCTCAAAAAGTGAAGGTACTAAGCTGTCATGTTGGTCACACAACGATAATTCACCGTCCCCTTCCCTCAGCCGTCCTATCGCGTAAACTCACTAATCATGGGATCGGGAGTTCCTCCCTCAGGAAACCAAAACTTCTTCAACATCAGATTTTGGCTGAAGAAAGTTTGCTCCGACATCGTGTTTAGTCCTGATCACGTCGTCACATGCCAAAAAAGTACTTATTTTTCCAAACCAAATTCCCAATGAATACAAACTTTGAAAGGAAAAACATTGCAACTGTCGTCTTTGTCTTTGACATCTGGCCTGAAACGGTCACCAAACTCAGAATTTACCCAAGACAACAATTCTACTACATGGTTACTGATAACAGTTTTCTCGCAACAACAAAAAAATATGTGAAGGGCGAAGCGCGTGCGTGAAGGTGCATGTCGTATTATTCTAGCCATATTTTCGTGCGCTCGTCACGAGGTGTCACGTACTGCGTGACGTGCGAGCAAAAGAACGTCTGCGCAGTGACGCGTGTTAGGGCCTCTTCATATGATCCCGGTTACCGGGATGGCTCGGTAAGCGGGATGAATTTTGCAGTACGTTCATATGGGAAATTTTATCCCGGTTACCGAGATGAAAAGTGGTGACGCGGTCAATCGAGCGTGACATTTACCGAACAAGCCCGGCAAGAATTTTTCATTTTTATCGGTTCTACAAACCTCAAAAGTATTATATCTTTATCTCTACTACGAAAAGGAATTATTTTGAACTAGAACATCTCAGAAATGAGCCGTAATAATCAAATATATCCGTTCTAAGACGCGAATGTTTGTTTATAGACTTCATCCCGGTAACCGGGATACCGTGTTCATATGAGAAAATTTTCGTCCCGGACTCCCGAGATCTCGGTCGCTGAAACCGAGATCTCGGTAACCGGGCTGGCCCGCCTTCTCATATGAACACATCAAATTTTTTACAAAAGAAATAGGAATGAGGCGAGATCTCGGTAAGCGGGCTAGCCCGGTCAACCGGGATCATATGAAGAGGCCCTTAGCGAGTTTACGCATGTGGTGGGACGGCAAATTGTACTTGTGTGACCAACGTGACGGCCAAGTATTTATGACTCTAGATCATTCCTACCGCCTGTGGTTTGCAGGTAGTTACAAATGAAAGAACACCAGTTTTAGTCAAAAATTGCCTGAAAATGTGAAGGTAGTAAGATGTCATGCTGGTCACACAACGATAGTTTACCGTGTTACCGTCCTCATCCCTCAGCCGTCCTTTTGCGTAAGCTCACTATTGTTGCATAGAGACGAGGCAGCCGTTGTTGTAACGCAATACTGACATGTAAAGCGTTCAGAATCGTCAGAATCCGTGTTCCGTGTTTGATCAAACGAACACTTTTGCTGTTGAATCAAAGATACAGGCGGGCAAATGGGAGATACCTCCTCGAAAGATGAAGTGAAGCTTATCGCGGAAATTGGCAGTGGAAATTATGCAGACGTCTACCGAGCAGTCTGGATGGATAGACCTGTGGCCGCAAAGAAACTTCACCCTTATATTTTGGGGAAACCTGAAGCCTTGAAATATACCGAAGATTGGAAAGTGTTAAAAGAACTAAATCACCCCAATATCGTGAAGTATTTAACCGTTGTTTTGCCTGGGAAGTCGCCGAAATCGAACGAATCGATGATAATTGTCACCGAGCTCTTGGATCAAGATTTGAAGAAATTCATCGGGACACATTACACGTCAAAACGGAAGGTTTCCTTTCGCGATACTGTCAACATCATGCTTGATGTTGCCGAAGGACTCAATTATCTCCACGAGCCACCAAGATCTATTGTCCACCGAGATCTAGCCTGCAAAAATATCCTGTTAACCGCCAATAAGCAAGCAAAGATTGCTGATTTTGGATTTGCTAAGTATTTTCCCGGCGGCGAAATGGCAGCGACTGCCAACCCAGGAACGCTAGCAAATCGAGCACCAGAGACGTTCGGAAAGAACCTTTACAGTCGAAGAAAGATAAATTACAGCACTCAAGCTGATGTGTTTTCATTTGGGGTCGTTATGTTGGAGGTTATTGTTGGGCATCCTTCAATAAGAATATCGGAATTGCGTACCGAAGGTAAGGCGATCAATGATCCGAGTAAATTATTTATAAGCTTATTAACATCTTGCTCACGTCTGAAGGAATGTTTGTGCCACGTAGAGTATAATGTAAGTCAGCCCAAATTAGGGCCTTATAATCGCCTCAGAATCTAAAAAGAGCAAAATTTCGTAACACTGAAAAACTCCTTTTGTTTTCGAACAGGTAAATATGCCGTTGAAAATGTGAAATATCCAACAACGGCTCGTAAATTCGGGGAATGCACTCGGCGGGGGGAGGGGTGATGGGTTAGAGTTTTGCTAGTTATAAGAGGGGGTCCCGCAGTACTTGCTGAGTAATGTATAGACCTGCACCCATCAAAAGCTCTATTTTCACTGGACCCTGAAAACCTGCAGCTTCATTGAATTTTAGGGCTAGGTGCATTGTTCTGTCAAACTCGATGTACAAAATGTTATAGATAATGCACCTGTTGAAAAGGACACCATTTATTTGTTGGTGAAGGGCCGTTTCATGACTCTTCCTGGGTTTTTTTGGGGGGGGAGGGGCGGCGGAAGGGGGAGGGGGAAGGACTTCAAATTGCCTGTGTAAGCTATTCGCGATTTTCCTTGCAATTTTAATGCGATTTATCAGTGATTTTATTGCGACTTCTGCGGTTACCACAAAGCATAACACGACAAAGAGCCATTCTGGTCCCAAAGCTCTTTTTCTTTTGCGCATGACTAAGGGCGGGAAGAGCTCTGGGAAACTCCGGCTACGACTCCAGCTCCCGGTGAAGCCAAAGGCTCTGCCTGGGGTGGAGAATAATCAACTATCTTAAGGACGGTGCCTACTATTGTTACTGCGCATACGTTCTGCGCATCTCGAGATAATCGGGTTTCCTATGGGTGGTGCCTACTAATACAGGAATATTTTTGCGCGGTTTAAAACTATACGGATAAAGCAGAACTTACCAAATGCTTTTGGTATCTCAAAAGAAAATTGGGGGTAACCATGCATTTTTCAGAGATAATTAAGCTTCAATTTAGGAAAAAATCCCATACATTGCTTTATATTTTGGCGTTTTTTAAAGATATTATTGCTTAATTATCTCTGAAAAATGCATGGTTACCCCCAATTTTCTTTTTGGATTCCAATAGGCCTTGCTAAGATCTGCTTTTCTCGCATAGTCATAAACCGCACAAAAATACTTCGGTATTAGTAGGCACCGTCCTTAAACGGGTCCACGAAGCAGCCCGAATGCTGAGGCTATGTTCACACGGGACCGGTCCGAAAATGGATCCGAACCTATCCTGGAACGGACCATTCCTGTTCACACGGCACCGTTCCGCTTATCAACGTCAGGCCACACGGGACCGGTCTGTTATGGTTTGGTACTGAATCGAAGTAAGAAAAGCAGCTGTTCCTACCAGTTAAAGGCCGAGTTTCACGGTCAAGCGCATGCGCGAGCAGACCGGCTCAAAAATAAATTGTACGGGTCGACACTAAATTCGATGCGAGCTTATGGTGGAACAATCTGTTGAAATCGCGCCCGAATTTGGATCATCCGCTCTTCGTTCTTCACTTTTTATAATCTTTGTTTCCTGTTGTAAATATAAGTTCGATTTTGTAAGGTTAAAGTGTTTTAGCATCCGAAAACGACATTTTGTCGATGGATCGGCAAGGAGACGTCGCGGCCGACCGGCGACGGGACGTTCTGTGGACTCTCTGGAAGCACAGAAGTTAAAGCGGACAGAGTGGAGTGGATGTAGAAATCCACTGTGGTTAACAAGATACGTCCACCACACGTGGAAAATTGGTAAAGAGATAAGTCTGTTTAAAATAGACAACGGTTTCGCGGCACATCTTCGCTGGAAATGGCAAAGGTCACCAACTGGCTTTGGATGAACTCGCGAGGATTTTCTAGATTTCAATCGTATTGTTTGTTCATATGGAAGTCAACTGTCAAAAACGGAGAATTCGACGGACAAACAACATCTTACATCAGTGTTTTGCTTTGGATGGAAAAACTTGTTCAACACTGAGACGCGAAGCGAATAAATATGAGATCAAATGTGCGAGTTAGTTGTAGTCGTCTATTAGCGGGCTCGAATAGCGGGCAGTAGAAAAAAAATCCAAAAGATTTGCGGCAAACTACAAAATATATTGTAAGGCATTCATTTATCTATAAAATTATGGTCATTGCGAATGGCAAACGCAGTTTTGATTTGCCACCATGGCAGAGTTTTCTCAAATGCATTCCAGCATCTCGGAAGGACGCTCAGTGTTGTTGTTACTAAACAGTCGCATCGCTTCTTGAAGCTTGCGGATTTCTCGTTCTTCGCCTTCTCGCTGGTCTAATAAAATCAGGCTATCGAGCGTACACACTATAGTAAGTTTATCACTGAATGCTGATGAAATACTGGTTTTAAGTACGTAAGTTTGAGGGAGCTTCTCGGCTTTTCGAACCGCGCGTAATAAAAAAAGGTCGATGCCGCGAGATATCGACATTGTACTAAAATAAAACCGTATACGTTCGCATAAGTTCTGGCATTTCTTGAATGTTATGGGACATTCACGAAACGGCGCTGCAAAAATCCCCATGTGTTTTACATGGACAGCCTTTTTGTATCTTTCTGAAACGTGACCGAAACACTGGCCGGTCAGTTTTATTTTTATGCCAGCAAGTTATAAAAACTTGCCCGCCGTATCCCGCCGATGTTGTGTACTCGCTTCTAATTGGTGCAAAAACAATTGGCTTGACAGCGCTTACGTTATCGCTTGCACATGCGCCGAACCGTTTAACCGAACCGTGAAACTCTCCCTTTAAGCATGCGCAGAATACACGTTGAAGCTTTAAAAATGGCGCCAAAGAAGGCTAAGTCGATAGAGGAAGGAGATAAAGCCTTCAGCTGGACGGACGATGAATTATCCCTTCTCTTAAAAGTTATTATAAATTACAAAGCCTATCAGGCTTCAAACGGTAACTAAAGATTGGGAAACTGTTAAAAGGAAATATGAAGACATCAGTAAAAGGTTTCTCGAAAGATATCTTTCCGAGATTTCCGATGCCTCACAAGTAGCTGAATATCCTAACGGCAGAGATAAGAGCGTTTTCACCAAGGAAAGGGTGTTTTTCTTGACCGAAGTACGATAAATTCAACTAGTACTTGCGCTTAATTGCGCTGCTAGTACCAAAAGGAACCGGTCCAGGTGTTTACACGGTGACAGATCTATTTGGGACCGAAACGGTTCCAAAACTGGACCTGCTATTTTGGAGGTCCAGTTATCGGACCTGATGGGAACGGATTGACGGTACGGTTAGCAGGTCCCGTGTGAACAAAAGGCCTATCCGTCACGATTTTTAGATCGGAACCATTTGGAACCGGTCCCGTGTGAACATAGCCTGAGTGTACCCTCATTTTCGCTTTCTTGGACATCTCAGTCACGTGATCAAGACAGTTTACCCGTGTAACTCCCCCCTTCATTTGTTTGTAGATGGGGAGATAGTCCCTGAATGCTTTCGTCGGAGCGAGGACCTTCACGAAATCAGCGTAGAGCACCCTTTGCGTCAACTAGTGCTGCGTTGTCTTGAAGATGACCCTGACAACCGTCCAACAGCCTTTGATTTGGTGAACGAGCTGAGCGAGCACAAGAACAGCAATGATTTTCAACGATCACAGGACAGTCTTCATAGGAAACAGATCATTCATCGATTGCCCGCCGAAAAGTACGACTACAAGTTTAAAGTTGTACTTGTGGGTGACACGGGAGTCGGAAAGACCAGCATCGCGACTAAATTTGTGCGACCAAATCTTTCATTTCACGATAGAATGCCTACTACAATTGCCTATGGGGAATTCAGCGAAAGACTTCAACTCAAGGGCAAGACGGTTTTGCTTCAGATTGTTGATACGTCAGGGCAGTTTAACAGAGCAAGCTCCATTCCGCAGTTTTATCGCGGGGCGCATGGTGCCGTTGTTGTTTTTGATGTTGCTTCCTGGGATTCCCTGGTGAGTGTGCGTCAGTGGGTGTCTATGGTACGCGACAAATGCAGCCGGCATGATATCCCTATTATTCTTGTGGGAAACAAAACGGATAGTGAACACAGAGAGGTGATCGCTGAAACTGCTGAAAACGTGCGTGATGAATTCAACCTGTTTTACATTGAAGTAAGTGCAAGAACTGGAGTGAATATCGACGAGACTTTCTCTGTGTTGACCGAGCAGCTGATGCAAAAGGCAGATCTACAATCAACTGGTGGTGCTTCTTCGATGGCTGTTTGTCACCAGCCTTCGACTTCTTCACAGAATTATGAACCTCCAGCCAAGTTCACTGTAAAGGAACCAGCTCCGAGAAAGCGAATCAAGAATGACCCTGATAGCATTAGCCTGAAGCAAGAAAATGAAAGTGGTAGCGAAGTCGACGGTGCTAAAGGTGGGAACATACACTCTTCAACCGCTGATAACAGAGAAACAAAGAAAAAGTGGTGCTGTTCTTAAGTCTAATTTCTTATTGTGCTTATTTCGGTACATGTATATTAAAATTCAACTTTATAGTTAGGTTTTGAGGACACAAGCAAAGGAAACTGAATAATCAATTATCATTTTTCTGTGTCTGTTTCCTCAAGGCCTCGTATTCAAGCTGTATTTTGATATTTCGAAAGGACCCTATAAGTCAAGTATTGTTTATAATTAAGGAGAACTTTAGACTCTTGTATGTAAGGGGTTCCTTAAGAGGGGGAGGAGGGGAGGGGGAGGGGGTGGACAGTAGCTACATTCCAGTGTATCAAATCCCATTTTTTCAGTGAAATAAGGGCAAATCCCAGTTATCCCATTTCACCCCTTCAGCTTAATTTCGAGGACACCAGTATTTGGTCAGTGTCCACTGTACAGCATAGGTCAGCACCAGCTATCAAACGCTGGTACAATTGTAACATTGTATTTACAGCACAGGTCAACATTTCAACGTTACTTAGCCCATTCGCAGATTTGCCTTGTCGGGAAAGGAGAACAGACTTGCGTGACTCAAGCTTTGCGTGATGAAAAATTAACTACAAATTGAATGAATAATGTCACGAAAAAATATTACATATAACGCGAATAGGATTAAGTTGGTGACAACAGATTGTTAATGTACTGCATCAGAAACTGATATAACTGCACGTATCTATTATGCTTAATTAGGAACGTGTGTAATTGTGTAATAAGAAGTGAACTAAATTTAGGAGCAACACAATAGTGTAGGCTTGGAATTTTTTTGTGCTCATGATTGTGGCACAATTGTAATGTAACGTCGGACCGAGTCAGAAAGAATTGAGAACAGAATTGAGAATGGCATTCTCGATTCGCGATTCACAATTTTGATGAAGTGTAGATTGGATGTTATAGATTGTCAGATTGTTGCAATAAAACTTCAGAAAAGGTAAGATACAGCCTTCTTTAGTTTGTGAGCCGACGAGTGCGGAGTCCGCAAATGATTTCACGACATCCTTTTTTTCATAAGATGTCGCATACACGAGCGAGATGATAACGGCGACGGATATAGCAAGCGCAAAGGCTAACAAGCGTAGAGTTGTTGCTCGTTGACTCGCTTCATACTCTCGTGTGCTTTCTTCGTTATTAATTAGCAAAACAGCTGTAGGCTGTGGGCATTGTTCTTGCAACATTAGGGAGCTTAAGCAACGGAAACGGCAATGACAACGCCGCAAAACAATAGGTTTGATGAGCAAAAACAATCGCTCTGCACGTACGTGAAATGACCATATTTAAGGTTTTGTGGAGAACGTGAACGCACGACGGTGAATTTTTCATTTTCTTTCTTAACTTGTACGCCGCTCCTTCCAATTTGGTTCCCGGATAGTTGAAATAATTGCGAAGTAGCAAAAATGAAATAAAGATATATTTTCGTTTGACGTTTTCGTTGCCGTCGTCTTTGCCTAAGCTCCCTATTTACCCTGTTTACCCACGTATTAAACATAGTCCTTTGTAATCACAGGCAGCTCAAGCTGTGCGCGATGATCATCTTGCGTAATAGCGGCGCAAATATGAGATTTTGTATGGGAATATTCGGGGGGGGGGGGGGGAGGGGGTACTCCTCGGAATTCTTGGTGGGGGTGTGCCGCCCGGGTCTTCAAATCCCAACCCTATTTCAGACCTAAGCATGCCATTTTCCACACCCGTTTTCAGACCTGATCTCTAAAATTCATACCCGTTTTCAGACCTGATAATTATGCATCAGTGCCGAACGGAAGTTGACGCAAGGAGTAAAAGTAAGCTGGAATGACATAGTTTATCTATTTCTTTTTCTCGCTATCAGTTAGTCGGTCTAGTTACGTACTGAGTAGAAAAATATGTTTGTAAGCTTTCGTAAATGTTGCCCGCCCCAAAAACCCGATCCGATTTCAGACCGCAATTGTCAAAATCTATACCCGTTTTCAGACCAAAACGGCTCAAAAACCATACCCTTTAAGGCGGCACATACCTATATACCTTACATAGGGGAGTACCCCCCCCCCCCGGGCAAAAATACTGAAAAGCTCTTAATAAAAATGACATACCTTGCTTCTATGGTGTATTTCTTATTGTCTGTTTGCTTTGTTTGTTGATTTGAGAAGGTAGGCATGTTATTTTTATTAAGAACTTTCCAGTATTTCTACCTCCTAACCTCGATAAATATTCGCATACAAACTGTCATATTTGCGTTGGACCGCCGTTGGAGGGTCCCCAATAGGGTTCTTCAATCCCGCCATCCCGGACAGAATTTCCCCTCAATCCCGTAATCCCGACCACTATTTTACCCGATCAGGTCATTTTTTTTTAAGCCCCCTACCTCGACGAAAAAAGGCATTTTCATTTGGATGTAAATTCCCACTGCAAATCGGAGCACTGATCTTTGCACTGGTCTTCGGTCATCAAGAAATTAGCTGACAGGTTATTTCTTCTATTTCTTTCCACCATAACGACCATAACTTTCCCGCGAATCACGTCAGTCAATAAGTCAGTTAGCAATTTCTTTTTAGAGCTTTCTTTTTTCTATTTTTTTTTTGTTCTTTTTTCTCTCAATTGAATGGTGAGGGGTGCCTTTCTTATCACGTTGATCTTTGGAAAACTTTTCAGTCAGGGATAATGGCCATCAAAGTCTGAAGAGCATTCAGCTGAGCATTGCTACTCGCGTACCACAACGTGGAACTGCAATAGATATTTGAAAAGGTGACAGGCCAAACACGACTCCCGCTGGTTGCTAAATGTACCTTAGACTTCTGGATTAAGACGATTAAGTGCTGTCCTGAGTACGTTTCTGAGAGATTTTCCTTTTCGATCAAAATGCACAAAATGATAATGATACTGAATACTTCACTAACTTGAGTAGCAATTAAAATCGAAAAACTCAAGTTAAAATAATTTCTTAAAAAAAAAAACAACTTACAAGGCAAAAGTTGATTATTACAAAGATTAAATTTAATCGAACAGTTATTTAAACAGAGTCTAACTTAGCCCGCGGCTTAAGACAATCAGTGGGTCTCGAAATCTGTTTACAAGTAGTTGCATGATTTTATGTAGATAAATAGTTTTCTAGTCTGGGATGCAAGCCTCCTTGTTACTTTCAGCAGCAGACAATGTTTAGATATGACAGTTGGCAAAATTGAAAATCGCTTAGAACGTGGCTTTGTTAAACACCGTCTAAACTGTCTTTTAATAACTGACCCAATCAATTTATTTTATTATACCGGTAATAATGGTCGGATTAATATAATGTACATAAAAGGGGCAAAATGCGCATAGGCCTCTAGTCATTCTTATTCAATACTCAATCCCATTTCAAATCCACGTCCTGTCTCCAGCCGCCGAGGTATGAATCATCTAATCTCGTACCCAGATCTCCCATGGTCCATTCCCGAACCGACTGAGATCTGGGTACGAGATTATGAATAATCTGCTCATGAATCTCCGTGGATTGGCTGACTTTAAGATTATATTTAACAGTTAACCCTTTAACCCCTTATATCAAAGTACAAATTCTCCTATCGTGCCCCCATACTTTTCTTAAGAAAGTACTGGGGAGAAGTTATTAAAATATCAAGAAAATTCACCTTGGGTGATCATATCCTTAATTGTCATGACCTCAGGGTTGAATAAGCAATGATATTACAAGAACAAATTTGACACTGATCTCTGTTAGGGCTTAAAGGATTAAGATTATGTTTAACAGTTAAACGGCTTAAGGAATATAACAAAGCTAGGGGTATCGAATGGTCCCATTCAATTTAAAAGTGCTCGCAAAATTTGGCCTTTGCTCGAATTGCTCGCAAAAATTACACGGGTGCTCGCTTGCTCGTGCTCGCAAAATTTTTGCAACTGCTCGCATGCTCGCATTCTCGTTAACATGTGCTCGATTGCTCGAAATTTCGTTAATCCTGCTTTGTAGTTTTTTTAATACATATATAAACGATAAATCAGTTATGATTAGAAAGAGATGGAAAACTTTAGATCGCGGGCTTTGGATCTAGTAGATCTTGAGAGCTCTTGAAGTTTTGAGCGTCTTGAGAGTCCACCCTGACTGACTCACGCAAAGCTACGTGACGTAATTTGACATCAAGCAGTAAGATGCTGGGACTGGTTGAACCGCCCTTGGTTTGCACCTATTGTTCTGTTTTGGAGGTGTCAGCCAGATTATTAGCTATTACTTGGCGCAAAACAACGTCTCCTATTAATAAAAGAGAGATTCCGGCTAGCGGAAAATTTACGAAATCTGCTGACGTCATCTGTATTTTTCTAAAGTGCTCGCTGCTCGTCATCTGTATTTTCTAAAGTGCTCACTGCTCGCAAGAAAATTTGTTACAACTGCTCGTGCTCGCAAAAATAAACACGCTGCTCGCATGCTTGCAAATGCTCGCAAAGACCATTCGATAACCCTAAAGCTCACGTGAATGAATCCACATAGTTGTTGTCGTTGTTTTTTTTCGTTACACTTATCATACACACTTCTGTCACAGTGTAAAGTCACTTTGCTTCTCACTTCACCAAGATAAACCCCATCGCTTTGATATGCTTATCACCGTTGTCAGGGGAGAGGGTAGCCTCGTTTCCACACGTGTTGTAGACGTCATATTTACCTCCAGTACCGAACCCGATCCTGGAGTCACAGGTAAGACAATGCTTTTTGTCGTTGTTACGAATTATACCAACCCTTGCTTTGGCCCATCGAACATCCCCGGAAATGGCATTGAACCCTTCAATGTTGCAATTGGTTTGCAAGGAGGCCTGACTACCAATCAGCTTTTTCCACGTGTCAGCGCCCAGCGATGTGCTGCGGTATTGTCCGTCAGCGATCAGCGAGTACAAGGAGTCAGCTGTCTTGTTGATGACGATAAAATTTGTCTGTTGTTCGCCATGGATTCTCATACCGAGGCAGATCTTGGAGAAGGATGTGTTCCAGTAAGTCGGTAACTTTGTTTCTTGATTATCGAACCCAGTCTTTCCTCCTGCAAGGTTGAGGGTTTCTTTGTTGCTCCAAAAGTTTGAATTGTAGTGAAACGTTCGCTTAAACGAATTTGAAAAAAAAAGATAATAATAACTATTTGGTTACAAAAAATGGGTCGCAGGATAAGTTGTATTTAAAATAAAGTGACTAAGAGGTAAGGAGTAAGCTGTTATAATTTTCAAATGATGAACTGACGATGAATAGAACACAACAAAAAGACTTTCGTTCTTGGGCCATCGCAGCTTGATCAGAAATAAACTACAAACAGCGGTGATAAGCCTATTAAACTTGAGCATTTTTTATAACTTGAAGTTTTGTATGCTAGTCAACATACATTTTCAAAAGTGACCGTTAAAATTTTTACAACTATAATATATATATAATAGTGATAAGCCAGCTTTTAATGTCAACGTCAGCAGTAGGAAGCTGATGCTTTATTAATTAGCTGTAGCTTTTTTTAAAATTCATTGTTAAGATTGTTTTTATTAATCTCGGTTCCAGACCCTTTATCACTACATTTTTTGTACGGAAACTCATCGAAGAAATGCAAACACAGCAAATATCTCTGTGATTTTTACTGTCAGCGGATTTTGTGTAGTACCAAGAGATTGCTGTATCATAGTTTACACCTATGCAAAGCGCGTAGTGTTTAAAGTGCGCAGATCAAACTTGCGGGAAAAGTGTCAGATTCATTCCTCGCAAAGCGTGGTGAATAAGTTTGTTGGAGCTAAGCCGGGCGAATTCGAGCGAAAAATATATTTATATGTATATACATTGAAGGTGTCCGTGCTGTTGCCTGGCAACAGTGCAAACGAAATTTGAATGACGTCAGACAAAGGGAAACATTAATTTGTGGATTGGTATTGGCTATATCATAAAAGACATATCTAAGCTGATTTTCAAAAAGGTGGCTACAGAAATTGAGCACATTTTGAGACTTTCTGAGCTGAAGGAATATGCTAGTCATTAACAATACTCCAGTTACGGTTCATCACAAGAAAGTAAGGTCAGGAAATACTATGCAAGAGAAAAGAGTGGCTTTTCTTTGGAATTTGACGTGACATTGACACCTGAGTGAAATGAGACATGACCTGTGATCCGACTAAACAAGTGTGACACTTGGTAATTATTAACGGCGCCAACGCATCTTAAATCTCAGCCAAAACCCGGTCTTTAAGCGCTCAAGTCTAGCCTGCCACAAAAGAATCGGCTTAATCGGGGCAAGACAGCGTTTTAAATTGATTTTCCGTCTTAATTATAAATTCAAGACGTAATGAGAATCACGCCGACCGAACATCTGGAAATTATTTATGACATTGAGTCCGGAAATCCGACCAAAATCGCACTTCTCGACTAATCAATGACTAGCCTAACAACTCTACAGTTATAACGGCGAAAAATAATAGAATAGCTTTTCAAACTCACGCTTCTTGAAGAGAAAATCCTTGCCCATTCTTGCTAGTGTTTTCCATATCATCTTATTAAAGTCCCAGATGTTGAAATCAACATTTGAAAAGGGAAGGGTTAGCGCCCTTTTCTACCACAAAAATATACTAAGTCTTTGGCTGGGTAAAAAATCAGCGGAAATTTCACGTTGCCTGAAAAGAAATCATCCCTAAGACCTACTTTTTAAAGCCAAAGACTATCACCTCCTCAAGCAAAGCACGCAACATGCTATCCTTTATAGTTCACGCCCGAGTAACTGAAAGTTACCCGTTTAGCTCAAAAAGAGAACTAAAAAAGGGAGCATATTTAGACGAGGTAGGACGCTGCACCCGTACACCTTCTTCCCTCACTAGACTTATGATGTCCTCAGGAAAACTTTGCTTCAGGAAGCCAAACGAGCGCTAGCTCTAACGACTTAGTTCTGAGCTCAGAGCGCGCCCCCAATTCAAAGCCAAATCGTTGTGGGGTTAAAAGACGTTTGAGAGAGAGTGGGGCTAGGTTAGCAAATCAGGGAAGGAGGGGGGGGGGGGGGGTAGGAGAAAAATATTTTGGTTTTATAAATATTTGCTAATGACCATTGTAATCTATTAACTTACTGATGTGAAATTCAATAGGAGACGCTAAAAAAATAAATAAAAAACGTCAATTTCTGTAGCCACCTTCTGGCCGAGAAATCAGCTCAGATATAACAGGAGCTATTTGTCAGTGAAAGGATTAATTTTTTTTGTCTTAGTCAAAAATAGGTACGTACCTCTTGAGAGGTGAAAACGAATTAAAGCCACGCCAGCAATCGAGATTCTGGAACCTCTTATTGTATTGAAAAATCCCCGGTCATGTTTTATATGGGATCGGGAGTTCCTCGCCCCCAGCCCCTCCCTCTCTTCTCCCCCGCCTCAGGAAACCAAAACTTCTTCAACATCAGATTTTGGTTGAAGAAAGTTTGCTCCGACATCAGGTTTAGTCCTGATCGCGTTGTCACATACAAAAAAAAAAAAGAATTATTTTCCCAAACCAAATTTCTAAGACAAACTTTGAAAGGAAAAACATTATTGCAACTGTCGTCATTGTCGTCCAGCCTCAAACGGTCACCAAACTCAGAATTGTATACCCAAGACAACAATTCTACTACATGGTTGCTGAAACAGTTTTCTCTCAGAACAACAACAACAAAATTATTTGCGAAGGGCGAAACGCGCGCGTGAAGGTGCCTGTCGTATTATCATAGGCTATTCTCGCGCGCTCGTCACGAGCTGCCACATACTGCGTGAAGTGAGGAACGAGTATTGTTGCATAGAGACGAGGCAGTTGTTGTTGTAACGCAATACATTCCAAATCCGTGTTCCGTGTTTGATCAAACGAACACTTTTCCTGTTGAATCAAAGATAAAGGCGGGCAAATGGGAGATACCTCCTCGAAAGATGAAGTGGAGCTTATCGAGGAAATTGGCAGTGGAACTTATGCAGTCGTATACCGAGCAGTCTGGATGAATAGACATGTGGCCGCAAAGAAGCTTCGCCCTTATATTTTGGCGAAACCGGAAGTCTTGAAATATACCGAGGATTGGAAACTGTTAAGAGAACTAAACCACCCCAATATCGTGAAGTATTTAACCGTTGT
This sequence comes from Pavona decussata, assembly GCF_977016875.1. Taxonomy (NCBI): domain Eukaryota; kingdom Metazoa; phylum Cnidaria; class Anthozoa; order Scleractinia; family Agariciidae; genus Pavona; species Pavona decussata. Next base: position 119,325 of record NW_028145548.1, on the reverse strand, counting down.
TCTGCCTGGGAAGTCGCCGAAATCGAACGAATCGATGATAATTGTCACCGAGCTCTTGGATCAAGATTTGAGGAAATTCATCGAGACATATTATACATCAAAACGCAAGGTTTCCTTTCGTGATACTGTCAACATAATGCTTGATGTTGCCGAAGGACTCAATTATCTCCACGAGCCACCAAGATCAATTGTACACCGAGATCTAGCATGCAAAAATATCCTATTAACCGTCAACAAGCAAGCAAAGATTGCAGATTTTGGATTTGCTAAGTATTTTCCCGGCGGCGAAATGGCAGCGACTGCTAACCCGGGAACGCTAGCAAGTCGAGCTCCAGAGACGTTCGGAGAGAACCTTTACCTTTCCAGTCGAAGAAAGATAAATTACAGCACTCAAGCTGATGTGTTTTCATTTGGGGTCGTTATGTTGGAGGTTATTGTTGGGCATCTTTCAACACCAATACTGGAATTGCGTACCGAAGGTAAGGCGATCATTTATTCGAGTAAATTATTTATAAGCTTCTAACTGTCCGTGAAAATCAAACATATCACGGCAAGGGTGGAAAATTCGATTTCTTTCATATGTTAATGTCAGATAGGCTAGGATATAACTAAAAATCACTGTATAGGTGCACTGTATCGGTACAGCTGCACTGTATCGGTGAAATATCTTTTTATTACTCGGAATGCCCGCAGGGCATGACGTGTCTAGGTTTCGGTCGGGAATCTTTTTTTTCTTCGTCGTAGTCACAAATCGCCACATTAATTTATGCATTAAAATATGTCCTCCCCTGGTAGGGATGTATTGTTCTGATTGTCTTCAACAAAAGCGGCCCAATCAAAATCTGTTATTCGGGCACATATCACGAGAGAGGGGACCCACTCATCCCTTCCAGTGTGACGTCAAATCATTATTTGAAGGGATTTATTGTTCTGATTGTCTTGAACAAAAACAGCCCAATCAAAATCTATTATCGGCGCGTGTATCACGAGGGAGGGGACCCACGTATCTCTACCTGTGAGGCGTCAAAGCAAGTCATCATTTCGAAAAGTTAGTTTTTGTTCAATGGCGGCCACATGTATGAATTTAAGACTTTGATCTGCCGTTTTCAGAGAGAAAACAAACCTTTTTCAAGCAGTAAATCGAAATAATAACTTCTAGGTAGTACTCGACAGTTGAAACGGTGGAAATTGGGAGAGCTCACAGCAAAGAAACTCCGCTTTAAAAAACAGATCGAATGATCAACGCGAAGGATTAGAGCTAGTGGAGGCCAGACCAGTTCAGCGGGGTCATGACGTTATTGCATAGTTATTTATGGTATGATTCCTAGTAACACAACGATAAGTATCACGCAATATATCTGAATAAAACCATTCAGACAATTATTTCAATTGCCAAGGGAGGATATTTTTTAAATATCTGCGAAACATACAATGGGGAATAATTGGGGCTACATTAAGCATTCCGTGTAATGCCATCAGAGGGGCATCTTGTTTCAAAGAAAAATGCAAATAACGAAAATCCGTTAAAATCGTCATTTGAGGCGGCCTAAATTGTTACACGGGTTTGAATGCCTTGCGTGCGATAATAAATCATTCTACAGCTTTCTAAACACTAAAATCTTTTTTTACAATCTTTAAATATCTGTTGGAATGATTTTGGGAAATATTGCGTCGTTTTGTGTATGCGAAATAATTTAATTTCGAAGGCATACAACTCACTGCAGTAAAAATACTTCGTGAATAAAATTAATTTTCACCATGTGCGAAACCTTCAAATCGGTTAAGCTTCTGGTTGTTGAATGTTAGAAGGATGGTCTATAGATTTCTGTAAAAATTTCTTTGGGCAAATGATTAAGAGCAACGTGAGAACTTTTCAAAGTCCGTAAAAAATGCAAATATTTGACCCCCCGCGGTCAACTTCGAAATTGCGGGTCAGACATAATTTTTAAGCCCGTGTTATGTCTTGACCCATATTAGGTTAAAATAAGCACATAGAAAAACATTTCGAAATGTTCTAATTCTATAATATGCTGTAAAAGACAGGTCCAAATGCCATTTTAGCACGATTCTCCGGTCGTTCATCCCCTAAAAGTTTGAGCCGGCTGTTTGTGTTAAACGTCCGATGTACACCACGCAAACTGGTCGAATACAAATCTTTGATCAACTTTCGGCGCATTTCATCAAGACTGTATCCTCTTCGACGGCTAAATCATTTGTGAAGTATTGCTTGGTTTACAGTGCACGAAAATATTACATCTGATCGCTGCTAGAATGACAAAAAAATGTCGGCGGTTACAGTCTGTCTTTTATTGCAGGCAGCCGTTTGTTCGTCACGCAATACAATGTCGTGGACATTTTAGATGGGTGGAGGAGGGTGAAAATGCGAAAATGTTTGATTACTGAACAGGTATACCCAAGGCAACAACAACAATTAAGATAGTGATACCTTTAGTTACGTTCTTTTTTCCTTGCTAAAATCCGGATAATTTATTTATTTGCGAATTCGTTTGCGCGCACGGGCTGGCTTGTTAGGGGCGTTACATACATACATACATACATACATACCTACCTACCTACCTACCTACCTACCTACCTACCTACCTACCTACATACATACATACATACCTACATACATACATACATACATACATCTGAGCTGATTTTCCAGTAGGTGGCTACAGAAATTGACGCTTTTGTTAACTTTTCTTAAGATATTTATTTATTATTTTTTTTTAGCGTCTCCTATTGAATTTCACATCAGTAAGTTAATAGATTACAATGGTCATTAGCAAATATTTATAAAACCAAAATATTTTTCCCCTACCCCCCCCCCTCCCTCCCTAATTTGCTAACCTAGCCCCACTCTCTCTCAAACGTCTTTTAACCCCACAACGATTTGGCTTTGAATTGGGCGCGCGCTCTGAGCTCAGAACTAAGTCGTTAGAGCTAGCGTTTCGTTTGGCTTCCTGAAGCAAAGTTTTCCTGAGGACATTATTAAGTCTAGTGAGTCCTGAAGCAAAGTTTTCCTGAGGACATTATTAAGTCTAGTGAGGGAAGGAGGCTTACGAGTGCAGCGTCCTGCCTCGTCCAAATGTGCTCCCTTTTTTAGTTCTCTTTTTGAGCTAAACGGGTAACTTTCAGTTACTCGGGCGTGAACTATAAAGGATAGCATGTTGCGTGCTTTGCTTGAGGAGGTGATAGTCTTTGGCTTTAAAAAGTAGGTCTAAGGGATGATTTCTTTTCAGGCAACGTGAAATTTCCGCTGATTTTTTACCCAGCCAAAGACTTAGTATATTTTTGTGGTAGAAAAGGGCGCTAACCCTTCCATTTTCAAGTGTTGATTTCAACATCCGGGACTTAAGGTGATATGGAAAACACTAGCAAGAATGGGCAAGGATTTTCTCTTCAAGAAGCGTGAGTTTGAAAAGCTATTCTATTATTTTTCGCCGTTATAACTGTAGCGTTGTTAGGCTAGTCATCGATTAGTCGAGAAGTGCGATTTTGATCGGATTTCCGGACTCAATGTCATAAATAATTTCCAGATGTTCGGTCGGCGTGATTCTCATTACGTCTTGAATTTATAATTAAGACGGAAAATCAATTTAAAACGCTGTCTTGCCCCGATTAAGCCAATTCTTTTGTGGAAGGCTAGACTTGAGCGCTTAAAGACCGGGTTTTGGTTGAGATTTATTTTTTTTTATTTTTTTTTTTTATTTTTCTTTTTATTTGACTTACAGACATATATTAAATGTTTACAGTACTAAACACTACTGATACTAAATATTACTAACAATATTCACTATACTTGCATTATTTACAATATTAGCTATACTGCTATACTATCAATACCATCCATACAATGCTCGTACTACTAATAATTACAATGCTTACACTACTTACAATTCTAATACATGACATCCACACACACACACACACACACACACATAAACACCAAAAAAAAAAAGGAAATAACGCAAGAGGTAATAAGTTCCATTGATCAAGTCAGAGGAGTTATTTTTCATGTGTATTTTATAGCATTTCAATTCTGTATTTAATTACCATTTTATCAACGAAGTCTTGGAGGAGAATTGGTTTGTTGTGTAGTTTGTTGGCGTAAATATAGTGTCTCATAAATAACATGGTATAATTGAATTTCCTTACTGGTACCTTTTCATGCAAGTCCGAGAGGACGCCAGACGCCAGTGGTTGAGATTTAAGATGCGTTGGCGCCGTTAATAATTACCAAGTGTCACACTTGTTTAGTCGGATCACAAGTCATGTCTCATTTCACTCAGGTGTCAATGTCACGTCTAATTCCAAAGAAAAGCCACTCTTTTCTCTTGCATAGTATTTCCTGACCTTACTTTCTTGTGATGAACTGTAACTGGAGTATTGTTAATGACTAGCATATTCCTTCAGCTTAGAAAGTCTCAAAATGTGCTCAATTTCTGTAGCCACCTTTTTGAAAATCAGCTCAGACATACATACATACATACATACATACATACATACATACATACATACATACATACATACATACATACATACATACATACATACATACATACATACATACATACATACATACATACATACATACATACATACATACATCATCATCATCATATCTTTATTTACCCTCGGATTTACAGAGTAGCTTAATGCAGCTAATATCTCCGAGCATTTACCCACCCAACCATGAGAGTATACACATAAAGACCAGACCACATCACCGGGAACTACGTCCCCTACTCTTTGCGAACAGTGAGTGGGTTCTTTAACGTCCCACAGAGTTATTTACAAACATACATACATACATACATGCATGCATGCATGCATGCATACATACATACATACATACATATACTTTATTTATCCTCAAATTTATAGTGTAGTAATTTACAGAGTACTAATTTATGATGTCTAAATTTAACAATACTTAATTTGAAGTTCTTCTTTATAAAATAGAATCGCTAAAAAAGTTCACTCGAATTTATGGCTATGGCTATGGCCATTTGGTGTGAGAAAGAATCGTCAAAAAGTTACAAAATAAATCAAATCTCGCGTTCAATTGGGGGGGGGGGGGGTGGATATTACATTTTACGAAAATAGTATCAGTACTTAGCGATGGAGATCACTACATCCTTAAGCTAGTTCTTCCAATTTTTTGATACAATAGATCCTAGTATTAAACCAAAAAACCGAAGAGAAAGGTCTTTTTTTTCTTCACGCGGATGACCCCAAATAGCGCATTTCCCGTATAAATGACTGATAAACACCAATGCAAGAACGCACCCCTGCGAAAAATATTGCCGTTCGTTTGTTTACCTGAGTTAGTGGAATCCTAGGAGCAAATTGAATCACCCAATTTTTCTTTTTCCGTATATAACTCTGAGCGTCCTGTGGCTTTGAGTGGTCATTCATCTGCGTGTTACTTCCTAAGGGGTGCTGTTTTTTAAATACTATCAAATTTATGATGTCTTAATTTAACAATACTTAATTTGAAGTTCCTCCTTATAAAATAGAATCGCTGAAAAAGTTCACTCGAATTTATGGCTATAGCTATGGCCATTTGGTGTGAGAAAGAATCGCCAAAAAGTTACTAAGTAAACAAATTCTCGTCGTGCTAGTTACTTGGCGCCGTTTGTATGCTTAGAGGGGTGCACAAGTGAAAACTTTGAAAATACAGTTGTGAAATTGTGAAAATACAGTTTTTTACACAAATGCGTTGTATTCTTATACAAATCCTTGTAACTCAACGGTTCTCTGATATTGAGCTTGGGCTGCCTGTGCGCGTACTAAATGCCTCGAGCTAGTGAATCAGCAACACTTCATGGAATCAACAATACTAGCACACAAAAAATCCGGGAGTATGCAAGTCGGCAAGTCTTTACGGTTGTCCTGAAGGACAACCATGAAAGTAACCAGGTAGCTTTAAAGCGTACCAAGCAGACAGCGCATGATGTGGAATGGCGGAGGTTACACAATATTATTTTTAAAATGAATTGGGAAAGGCCAGTATGTTGAGTCTGCAGGTCTGCAGGTCTGCAAGTCTGCAGTCTGCATTAGTCGCACACCGCTAAAAATTATGTCTGACCCGCAACTTGAAAGTTGATCTTGCATATTTGCATTTTTTACGGACTTTGAAAAGCTCTCACGTCGCTCTTAATCATTTGCCCAAAGAAATTTTTACAGGAATCTATAGACCATCCTTCTAACATTCAACCATCAGAAGCTTAACCGATTTGAAATATGAAAGAAATCGAATTTTCCACCCTTGCCACGAAATTTAGAATTTGTCTGATTTTTACAGACAGGCGCTCTTAAATATCTTGCTCACGTCTGAAGGATCTATTATGTTTGTGCTACTTAGAGTATGCGTCATCCCAAATTAAGGCCTTATAATCGTCTCAGAATTTCCAATTGAGTTGTTATAAAGAACAAGTTTTCTTCGTCAGAATGACGTCTCAAAATTTTGTTACACTGAGAAACTAATTCCTTTTCTTTTCGAAGAGTATAAAGTACGCCGTTGAAAATATGAAATATCCAACAACAGCTCGTAAATTCGGGGAATGCGCTCGGTGCGGGGGGGGGGGGGGGGGGGAGTGGGTGAGAATTTTGCCAGAGAGGGGGTCCCGCAGTACTTGCAGAGTAATGTTTAGACCTCCACCCTTCAAAAGCTCTATTTTCACTGGACCCTAAAAACCTGCAGCTGCATTGAATTTTAGGGCTAGGTGCATTGCTTTGTTGAACTCGATGTACAAAATGTTATACTGAGATAATGCACCTGTTGAAAAGGACACGATTTATTTGTTGGTTAAGGGCCTATTTATGACTTTTCCGTTTTTTTTTTTTTTGGGGGGGGAGGACTTCAAATCGCCTGTGTAAGCTATTGGCAATTATCCTTGCGATTTTAATGCGATTTTTTGGTGATTTTATTGCGACTTCAGCATTAGCACAGAGCATAACGCTACAAAGAGCCATTCTCGTCCCAAAGCTCTTTTCCTTTTGCGCAAGAGCTCTGGGAAACTCCGGCTACGAGTTTAGCTCCCGGTGAAGCCAAAGGCTCTGTCTGGGGTTGAGAATGATCAACTGTCCTTATTACAGTGCTCGAAATTAACTTTTTTGCTCAGGAGCCAGCTGGCGACTAAGAGGAAAAATTTGGTCGCCAGATCATAAATTTTGGTCGCCAACTTATTTTATATGTAGCTTACATAAAAAAAAAACATGATTTTAAATGTTACTTTGTATGCAAGGAAAGTCATAATTAAATAGCTAGAAAGAAAAAGCACAAGAAATACCTCTAAAGCTACTGTTGTTTTCGGCTTTTATATGTCTCTGGTTCGGTGATCGTGTTCTTTTCTGTTATTTGAAATGGAGCAAAGCACAGAACGTTGGTTTCCACAGCAAGACAAACATAGGTCCTTTATCCTTGTTTTTTTACCTGCTAAAAGCGTAGTTCTTTATTCTCTTATGGCCCGTGTGGCAAACAACTTACCTTCCTCACTGTCGATAAACACAATACACGTACCTCAATATGCTCGTCCTAGGTCCCTACACAACCACATTGCTTGTACCAGTCTCCGACCGGGATGAAATAAAAAGAGCGACTCACACCATTTCAGTGACCTCTAAATTCAGAGAATCTTGAATTCGTAAAGCAGTACTGACTCTATGTTCGACCCCGTAAACCCAAAGAAACCGGAAATAACACAGATTCGCGAATCTCCGTGAGCTCGGCAGTCCGTTTTAATGCCTCGTGAGTCGCGTAATACTCGGCATTGAAACAAAGTTCACAAGAAGACGTAAAGCTGTACTTCGTGATTCATCTCCACATAGACTCAGTGAAGTGGAGTTGTATGAACAATTTCCATTTCCTTTTGCTTGAACTGCAATGCGATGTCCAGGTTCATTATCGATTTCCTGAATCAAACTAGTTACGAGGACGTCCTTCGGTAATTTGGCTATAAAATCTACGTTTTCAGCATTCACTACTGACGATGGATTTAAATTTTATATTAACCTTTCGGCTGAATCTTCATCTCCCGCCCGTAAAAACTTACGTTAATTCTGTAACTGATTTGCATCTGTTGCCATTATTTTCCAGGCAAATAAAAAGCACATGGTGTTGAAGTGCGCCCGCAATCCTATATTTTGGAAGAAGCCACTGAAGCAATATGGCGCCTAGCTAATGTTATGTATTGGCTTCCGATCGAAGTACATTTTGTGCTATTACATGTAATTAACAAAGTGTGAAACAGATTTTCTCGTAGTATTCCGACATTATTTTAGTGGGGATGGAAAGGAGAGTCGTCTTCTAGCTACCAGTTCCGAATGAATTCCCTATTTAAAGATTTAAATACAGAAGCTCGCTACTGTTTATCCTGGGTCATCGGACAAAACGTGTGTCGCCAGCTGGCGACCAGTCCTGAAAATGTAGTCGCGATGACCCGAAGTAGCCGATAGACTATATACTAGCGATTTGGACATCTCAGTCACGTGATCAAGACAGAACCTGACGTGTAACTCCCCCTTTCCTTTGTTTGTAGATGGGGAGGTAATCCCTGAATGCTTTCGTCGAAGCGAGGACCTTCACGAAATCACCGTAGAGCACCCTTTGCGTCAACTTGTGCTCTGCTGTCTTGAAGATGGACCTGACAAGCGTCCAACAGCCTTTGATTTGGTGAACGAGCTGAGCGAGCACAAGAACAACAATGATTTTCAACGATCACAAGACAGTCTTCATAGGAAACAGATCATTCATCGATTGCCCGCCGAAAGCTACGACTACAAGTTTAAAGTTGTACTTGTGGGTGACATGGGAGTCGGAAAGACCAGCATCGCGACTAAATTTGTGCGACCAAATCTTTCATTTCATGATAGAATGCCTCCTACAATTGCCTATGGGGAATTCAGCGAAAGACTTCAACTCAAAGGCAAGACAGTGTTGCTTCAGATTGTTGATACGTCAGGGCAGTTTGACACCACGAGCTCTATTCCGCAGTTTTATCGCGGGGCCCATGGTGCAGTTGTTGTTTTTGATGTTGCTTCGTGGGATTCCCTGGTGAGTGTGCGTCAGTGGGTGTCTATGGTACGCGACAAATGCAGCCATGATATTCCTATTATTCTTGTGGGGAACAAAACGGATAGTGAACACAGAGAAGTGAACGCTGAAACTGCTGAAAACGTGCGTGATGAATTCAACCTGTTTTACATTGAAGTAAGTGCCAGAACTGGAGTGAATATCGACGAGACTTTCTCTGTGTTGACCGAGCAGCTGATGCAACAGACAGATCTGCAATCAACTGGTGGTGCTTCTTCAATGGCTTTTTGTCACCAACCTTCGACTTCTTCACAGAATTATGAACCTCCAGTCAAGTTCACTGTAAAGGAACCAGCTCCGAGAAAGCGAATCAAGAATGACCCTGATAGCATTAGCCTGAAGCAAGGAGATGAAAACGGTAGCAGAGTCGACGGTGCTAAAGGTGGAAGCATAAACTCTTTGACCGCTGATAACAGAGAAACAAAGAAAAAGTGGTGCTGTTCTTAAGTTTACTTTCATATTGTGCTTCTTTCGGTATATTAAAATTCAACTTTATAATTAGGTTTTGAGAACACAAACAACAGAAACTGAATAATAATGTTTATTCATTTCAGCTGTCTGTGTCCTCTAGGCCTCGCATTTAAGCTAAATTTTCAGTTGATATTTCGAAAGGACCCCATTAGTCAAGTATTGTTTATAATAAAGGACAACATTAGACTCTTGTAGGTAAGAGGTTCCTTAGGAAGGGGAGAAGGGGAGGGGGGTGGGGGTGGGCGGTAGCTACATTCCAGTGCATCAAATCCCATTTTTACAGTGAAATAAGGGCAAATCCAAGTTCTCATTTCACCCCTTCAGCTTAACTTCGAGGAGACCAGTATTTGGTCAGTGTCCACTGTACAGCATAGGTCGGCACCCAGCCATTTAACGCTGGTACAATTGTAACATTGTATATATTTACAGCAAAGGTCAACATTTCAACATTACTTAGCCCATTCGCAGACTTGCCTTGTCGGGAAAGAAGAACAGACTTGCGTGACTAAAGCTTTGCGTGATAATGTGTTAACTAGAAATTGAATGAATAATGTCACGAGAAAATATTACGTGTAACGCGAATAGAATTAAGTTAGTGACCTAATGTACTGCATCAGAAACTGATATAACTGCACGTATCTATTATGCTAAATTAGGAACATGTGTAATAGTGTAATTATAATAAGAGGTGAACTAAATTTAGGAGCAACCGGCAATAGTGTAGGCTTGGAATTTTTCTGTGCTCATGATTGTGGCACAATTGTAATGTAACGTCGGACCGAGTCAGAATGAATTGAGAACAGAATTGAGAATGGCATTCTCGATTCGCGATTCACAATTATGATGAAGTGTAGATTAGATGTAAAGATTGTCAGATTGTTGGAATAAAACTTCAGAAAAGGAAAGATGTAGCCCTGTTCAGTTTGTGAACCGGCGAGTGGGGAGCCTGCAAACGATTTCACGACACCCTTTTTTTTTCATAAGATGTCGCATACACGAGCGAAATGAAAACGGCAACGGTTATAGAAAGCGCAAAGGCTAACAAGCGTAGAGTTGTTACTCGTTGACTCGCTTCATACTCTCATGTGCTTTCTTCGTTATTAATTAGCAAAACAGCTGGGAGCTTAAGCAACGGCAACGACAACGCCGCAAAACAATTGTTGGCTTCACACTACAAGCTAAGTTAGTTTCAAGTAAGCACTTGATTCAAGTGCACTTGAAAATCTCAAGTCGCACTTTAGAAAACTTGGCTTCACACCTGGTGACAAAGTATATACTTGAAGCACAAGCTGTCAATCATCGTTCGCGGTAAAATCAGAAATGCGATTCCTCGCCGGAAAATCATGGAGCCTTTGCAACGGAAAAACGTTTTATGTTGTTTACTCTTTATTTTGTCTTTAATTTTAACTCAGAGAGTTTTAACATTACAGGAAATGCATAAGTACTTCATTGTTTACGAGTACTTGGCGACAAAACAAAAGAACAGGCGACATCTTCTGAACTGAAAATCGATGGTTCAGGCTGTCTGTAAAGATGAAATTCAAATAAGATCGTAAGTTTAACTATTCATATCGGGTTTTCCTCTTTTTTTCTATGTTTACTTACATAAAAGACTGTTCCATGGAGTCCTCAAACTGCGAGGCGTATCTCCAGCCATCCATTTTGATTTTTTTTTATTAATTTTAGTTCACGGCAAAATGTTTATCTGTCCTGGCACCGCAGCACGTGGTTTTCAGTTGGTTTCCCTTTTCCTATTGGTCAAGTACGTTCTCAAGTGTGGTGTTGGCCATACTTGGCGGCGTACTTCGGCTTCTTTGAACTACGAACGTTTCCATGGTCACTAAGTAAAGTTCAAGTTGGTAGGTTTTACCCCTTCACACTCAAAGTAGGTTTCAAGTGCACTTAGATTATACTTACAAGCTCTAGTGTGAAGCCCCCAAATAGGTTTGATGAGCAAAAACAATCGCTCTGCACGTGCGTTTTACCTTTTGGTACAAATCTTTGCCGTCCTCTGCAAACAACAACGTGAAATGACCACATTTAAGGTTTTGTGGAAAGCGTGAACGCACGACCGTGAATTTTTCATTTTCTTCCTTAACTTGTACGCCGCTCCTTCCAATTTGAGAACTAGTTTGGTTCCTGGATAGTTCGCCATTTTTGTAAAAGTTGAGCGAGTTGAAATAATCGCGAAGTAGCACAATTGAAATAAAAATGTTTGTCTGACAACAGAAACAGAAAATTGTCTAGTTTTGTTATAAATTATCACACCGGTGCAATAAAAATGTCAATTAGTGCCCCTGGTCAGAGGCAGAGTAGGTTGGAATGGAGTGAAACTTGAAAAATGTTAGGCTAACGTTTTTCAAGTTTTCGTATTTTTGTTTCCAAAATGCGCTTGAACCGAGTACGAGTTGTTCCTGTCAAGAATTGAGTTGATTTCTTTCCTCTCGTTCTAGAATTTTTTGTGGCAAAGTGAAGGTCTTATTTCACCTTTTTAACAAAAATGGTCAAAAACCCCATGATACTTCCCCTTTAAGCTCCCTATTTACCCACTATTAACCATAGTCCTTTGTAATCACGGGCGCCCAAGCTCAAGCTGTGAGCGACGATCATCTTGCGTAATAGCAGTCACGGCGCAAATATGAGAGTTTGTACGGGAATATTCATGATTGGGTTTAGGAAGCAAAAATACTGAAAAGCTTTTAATAAAAATTGCATTCCTTGCTTCTATGGCGTATCTCTTATTGTCTGTTTGCTTTGGTTGTTGATTTGAGAAGGTAGGTATTTTATTTTTATTAAGAAGTTTCCAGTATTTCTACCGCTCCTAAACCCGATCATAAATATTCCCATACAAACTGTCATATTTGTGCTGGACAGCCGTTAGAGGGTCCCTAATAGGGTTGTTCAATCCTGCCATCCGGGACAAAATTTCCCCTCAATCACGTAATCCCGACCACTATTTTACCCGATCCCGGTCAGGTCATTTTTTTTTCAAGCCCCTTACCTCGGCGAAAAAAGGCATTTTTATTTGGATGTAAATTCCCACTGCAAATCGGAGCACTGATCTTTGCACTGGTCTTCGGCCACCGAGAAATTAGCTGACAGGTTATTTCTTTCCACCATAACGACGACATAGTTCATTTAAGTCGTTTTCAAAGTGTCCCGCGAATCACGTCAGTCAATAAGTTAGCAATTTCTTTTAAGAGCTTGTTATTTTTCCTTTTTTTTCTTTTTCTCTCTCAATTGAATGGCCGGTGAGAGGTGCCTTTCTTATCACGTTGATCCTTGAAAAACTTTTCAGTCAGGGATAATGGCCATCAAAGTGTGAAGAGCATTGCTACTCGCGTACCACAACGTTAGACCGCAATACATATTTGAAAAGGTGACAGGCCAAACACGACTCCCGCTGGTTGCTTAATGTACCTTAGACTTCTGGGCCCAGTTGTTCAAAGTCCGATTAAGCCAATCCTGGATTAACCTGAACTTTGATTCGAGTTTGATTACAAACCAATAAAGATTCTTCGAAAAGATTTTTGTCCTTCAATTTTGACTTAGCCTTTTCTTTGCCTTAAGCTTAAAAATTGCTATCTAAGACATTTTTAACGAGCGAAATGAAAACCTCGGTTTCCTTTTAATCGGGGATTAGCGTTAATCGGCTTTTGAACAACCAGGCCCTGGATCAAGGGCTGTCCTGAGTACGTTTCTGAGAGATTTTCCTTTTCGATCAAAATGTGGTGAGATCTCTCTGTTGACCTTCTGATTTTGATCATAAAGGAAACTACTCAAATTTACCGAATGGAGGAGCCGTTTGAATTAGTTCCTTTAGGCCGTTGCGTACGCTAGCTCTGTGGCATTTGTCTAGGTTTATCGGCTCAAGTAACTACAAGGTCTCAGGGAGCACTGAAGAAATTTTATATGTAAAGACATAGGACCAGTAAATTTCTTTTCTCGTCCAGCACGGTGACAGCGGTTGGGCTCCTGTTTCTAACAATTTATTTACTGTTCAACCACCGGGCTCCTCAGAGGACCCTAGTTAGCTGTCTAACCATTTGTAAAGAACCAGCATGTTTGTAAAATTCATCTCTCTCCTTAGGTGAATTTCAGGCATCCTGACGGTGACAACTAGATTTTCATTGTACATTTTCGACACCGGACTTCCCGGATCTGGTTTCTTTAGAGTGATATATTTCCCCCATCCCGCTTCGTAAAATCGTCAAATCCCGCGTCCTGTCCCTGATTGAAATCCCGAATATCGTCGCTCTTTTCCGCTAAAATCCTGAATCTCGACCTTTAAAAAGCCAAATCCCGAATCGGATCCCTAAAAACCTTTTCCCCTTTACGCAAGATGATCATCGTTTAAAACTTGAGCTTAGCCTGCCTGTGTTTGAAATGTACTCTTTTTTCTCTCTGTTATATTATTGTCGCTCCTGTATTGTCTTGTCGCTTTCATTTAGCTTCTAGCTCTTCAGTATCAATAGGCCTTATCGCGGTTTTCGACGCCATTTTGACGAGTAGGCAAACACGTCTTGAAATAACAGTGTTTGTATGTAAATCGATTTTTTATAATTTTCATAAAACATCGCTTCTCAGTGAAAAATTCATGAATTGGAAACTTTTAGCACTAAAAAAATATTTTAAGCAAAAAAAAAAAAAATGGAGGGATGTAGCTCTGCCAGAAAGCATCCAGTCATGTTTCAACTTTCCATACATTTCCCTGTATTTTTTTTTTCTCGCGAACTATTTTTAGCAGCAGTTCACGGCTGGTTCGCTATACAGACAAATGTATGGAAATGTCAAAACGCAACTACAATAGATACTTTCTAGCACAGCTACATTACTCAGTTATTTTCTGTAAAATCCTTTGCATAGTGCTTAAAGTTTCCAATTCATGAATTTTTCAGAAGCGACGTTTTATGAAAATTATTTGACATCGGATTCCCATACAAACACTGTTATTTCAAGACGTGTTTGCCTACTCGTCAAAATGGCGTCGAAAACCGTGATAAGGCCTATTAATTAACAAATTAACTAGCTTGTTTATCAATCAAACGTTTTACCCATTTCCATTGACCTGTGCTAAATACTTGCAGAGAGTCAATTGTGGAACAATATTTTTGAATAAAGCTGAAGTTGATGATGACGATAACTCACATTTACGCCTTGCTATTGCCTTTTATTGTGGTTATGCGGAATCTTTGAAAATAACGTGCACAAAATGATAATGATACTGTATACCTCACTAACTTGAGTAGCAATTATAATCGAAAAACTCAAGTAAAAAAAATTGCTTAAAAAAAACTTAAAAGGCAAAAGTTGATTATTACAAGGAAATATTTACTAAAGATTTAATTTAATCGGACAGTTATTTAAACAGAGTCTAACTTAGGCCGCGTCTTAAGACAATCAGTGGGCCACGAAATCTGTTTAAATCATGTTTTTAAGTAGATAAATAGTTTTCTAGTCTGGGATGCAAACCGTCTTGTTACTTTCAGCAGCAGACAAAGTTTAGGTATGACAGTTGGTAAAATTGATAATCGCTTAGAAATTAAAGTAGTTTTGTTAAACACCGTTTTAACTGTCTCTTAATAACTGACCCTATTCGTTTACATTTACTTCAATACCGGTACTTATACTCATGGTCGGGTTTATAAAATGTACATAAAAGAGACAAAAATGCGGCAGAGGCATTCTTATTCAATACTCAATCCAATTTCAAATCCACGTTCTGTCTCCAGCCGCCAAGTTATCAATCTCGTACCCAGAGCCCTCAGGCTCTTGGTGGGTAGTCGCCAGGAAAGACTCTGGGGACATCGAATTTTATTACCGCAGGATTTTTCAGTAAAACAATGGAAATCGTTAAGAAACAGCCAAACCAAAAATTTGAATTTTTTCAATGTCCCCAGAGTCTCTCCTGGCGCCCACCCGCTAACCAAAACGCCTGAGGACTCTGGATACGAGATTGCCAGGGTATGAATCATCTAATCTCGTACCCATACCTCCCACTGTCCATTCCCGAACCGACTGAGATCTGGGTACGAGATTATGAATAATCTGCTCATGAATCTCCGTGGATGGGCTGAGTTTAAGATTATGTTTAACAGTTAACCCTTTAACCACTTATATCAAAGTACAAATTCTCCTATCTTGCCCTCATACTCTTCTTATAAAAGTGCTGGGGAGAAGTTATTAAAATATCAAGAAAATTCACCTTGGGTGATCATATCTTTAATTGTCATGCCCCCAGGGTTGAATGAGCATTGATATTACAAGACGATCAAGCTGATCAGTTAAGATTATGTTTAACATTTAAACGACTTAAGGAATATACATAGTTGTAGTTGTTGTTGTTTTGTTTTTGTTTTTTTGTTAACCTTGTCATGCACACTTCTGTCACAGTGTAAATTCGCTTTACTTCTCACTTCACTAAGATAAACCCCATCGCTTTGATATGCTTCTCACCGTTGTCAGGGGAGTAGGTAGCCTCGTTTCCACAAGTGTTGCTGTCGTCATGGTAACCTCCAGTACCGAACCCAATTCTGGAGTCACAGGTAAAACAATCGTTGTTCTCGTTACCAATTATACCAACCCTTGCTTTGGAGCTATTAAAATCCCCGTAATTGGCGTTGAACCCTTCAATGCCGCAATTGGTTTGCAAGGAGGCCTGACTTCCAATCAGCTTCTTCCACGTGTCAGCGCCCAGCGATATGCTGCGGTGTTGCCCGTCAGCGATCAGCGAGTACAAGGAGTCAGCTGCCTTGTTGATGACGATAACATTTGTCTGTTGTTCGCCATGGATTTTCATACCGAGGCAGATCTTGGAGAAGGATGTGTTCCAGTAAGTTGGTAACTTTGTTTCTTGATTGTCGAAGCCAGTCTTTCCTCCTGCAAGGTTGAAGGTTTCCTTGTTGCTCCAAAGGCTTGAACTGTAGTGAAACGTTAGCTTAAACGAATTTGTAAACAAAAGAGTAATAATTATTATTTGGTTACAAAAAATGGGTCGCTGGATAAGTTGTATTTATAAGAAAGTGACGAAGAGGTAAGGAATAAGCTGTTATGATTTCCAAAAAATGAACTGAACTTTTTTGAAGTGCACAGGTTAAACTTGCAGGCAAAGTGATAGATTCATTCCTCGCAAAGCAAGGTTAATAAAATTTGTCGGAGCTAAATGGGGCGAATTCGAGCGAAAAATATATTTATATGTGCTGTTGCCTGGCAACAGCTCAAACGAGGTTTGAATGACGTCAAACAAAGGAAAGCTTGCTAGGCAGACGCAACTCGTGTTTATTCATTCAGGGCTGAACGCGTTTATTCATTGAGCAGTTAAAAATGTTTACTATTGGTGAAACACGACCATATTGAGATGCAAATGAACCACAGGAGGCACAAAGGACGAGACAGATTTGCCAATTGAGACTAAACAACGAAACTAAACGCGAGCAGCGAAGAATAAGGAGACATCACGAAACAACAGAGCAAAGACAACAGACAACATCACTTTAAATCAATTATTCATCAAGCCCTAACTTCGCGAGGTTTTGCGAGTCACTCATTTCTAGTATGAAAATATTTTCGGGAGTGCTAAAATATGAGAGCACCTCGGGTGCCATGTCAACACCGGACAAACACACTAACAGCGGTAAGAAACTTTTTAAACTTATAGTTTTCTGTATACCTTGTTGCCGTCAATCTTCATGACCGGCGTCCATCCCCCATCTCCACATCCAAAATCTCCCATGTGACACAAAACGGAAGTTGGTTTTGAGTCCAAGATGAGGGTAACCACCTGACTCACGCCTGACCTGTTAAATATTAGAATATTTTAGACTAAGTTAAAGTACGAGTGGTCCTTCGCGAAATGCGCGAGCGAGCGCGGAAATTATCTTGTCCCTTGTAAAAATTGAAATACTTCAACAATGCCTATTCAAAAAAATACAAAATTAATTTAAATCTGTAATCGTGATGTAACTGTCAAGCTAAGTGATAGTTCACGATGAGCAGATGAGGCTTACAAGGCAATTCTGTGGACATCCATTCTCACTTTTGTTGCAGAAATCTTTTGGATACTGTTAGCACGATATCCAGAAAACGTTCAATGGATTTTAGGTCGATGTAAGAAGGACTTCAGGCTCAGTTTCGATGAAAACTCAACAACATTTAATCCATTGCTTTGAAGAATTGCTTCATTCTGAAAGGCGCATGGCTTTCCCTTTTTTTTAAAATCCCATGATTACTAGCGCATTCAAATAGGCCCGTAAAGCGTGCATAGAAACATACAACATTTCCGGCAACACAGGACAAAAATTGCACCCTTAGGGGATAAAAAATGAATGGGGTTAATTGATCAACATTTTAAGTCTTTATAAAAGCAAATCAGACAAAATATGTCTCAATCATTCTGCTCAGAGAAATATTAAAGTTATTTCGTTCCTTTAAATTACAGCTGAAAATGCTGGCCGGAGCGATGTCAACAGGCATTCCTGAATATTTCAACGTCAATACTTTTGACAGGTTCTTTACAAAATAACTGATTATTCTTCTCAGAAGATTTCTGTTCATGGCTGATCTTCTCAGAAGATTTGGATGTAATATATTCTTGCTTGGAGAATTCATTCTTGTCGCAAGAGTTCTTTCAACACGAATGGAATTCTAAAAGTATTACGTTTCTTGAGCGAAGAACTTTTGAAAAAGGTAAATTAAGAGTGATAAACGAAAAACTAATGTTATGTGGAAATGTCACTTACTTATATCCGTTGTACAAGTCCTTGCATGAATTTCCGGCTAAAAGATAAATAAAAAATGAACATCTTCAAAGAGCCATCGGCAACCACTGTCCTTTGCAATTGCATGCCTTTGTTGTTATTATTTTTATCAGGAAAACCATTTATTTATTCGTGCATTTATTTTCTGTCGGAAACTTCTCAGTGGAGGAAACAAAAAAATTCATCTTTCTTTCCATCAAGTTACCTGCTACACACTGGCGAGAGTTCATCTACAGGAAATCCTCATCTAAGCGCGGAGGAGCATTTTTTTACTTACAAGAATAACGCAGGGAGGCGCTTAATCAATGAAGGGGCCTCATTTCCAAAGCGTTGTCTTGATGGTCACTTATTTTTACAGTATCAATAACATTTGCACATAAACAAGAGCTATGTGTAGCCTTTAGATAGATAGTAGATAGATAGTTTTATTAAGATAAATCATTGCAGCCCCGGGCCGGCTGAATTACAGTTTACTTTACATCATAAAATAGGATACTAGATTAGATTCTCGCCCCCTGTGGGTTAAGGGGAGGAGACGGCTGACATTTCAGACTAGATTCACTCTCGAGGACATGTTTGTTTACGACTTTACGTAAGATTACATGATTACCGCGGTTTATCATTGAAAACACAAAGAAAAACAGACAACGCGTGAAATTCTCATTTCGAGGCGAGCGACACACAAGATTATCACACCGTACGTCGTACTCAGATCTAACGCGTATGTGAACAAAGGAACAAGAAAACAAAAACAAAAAAAGATCTGCATAGATAAATTGAAAGCCGTTTATGTCATCCTGAAAGAAAAGAACCTGGTTTCTTGCAGTCAAGACCAGTTCAATTACTGATGACTTTACAAAATGGAGAATGAAGAACACAACCTACATTTCGCTCAGCCTTTGCTGTGTCAATACTAAGTCCACCCTTCCTCCCCACTTTACAATGAGTCCGACGCCCGGAAAGGGGCACGTTCTAGGGGAGAGGCCTATATTTTAAATTATACCTGTAGTGGTGGTTGGAAGTTAGCTTGTTGGAGAGGGTGGTTATTTAAAGGGGCACTTATTCGACGATTTATCAACTGTACAAATGACAAATACCTATTTCGCAATGTTTTCCCATGAAACCATCCATACAGCTGCAGCGAAAAGTGTGATATTTGTAGTTAGGGACGCACGTACCACCGTTTCGGCATGGCGATGACAGACATGGGGTCTGAAATTAGAAAAAAAAAAAATTATCACCAGTGTAGACAACAGTCTTCTTCGTGTTGCTGTTTTGTCTTTGCGTGATGGAGAACACAAACTGAACCACAATTTCGCTCATTACATATTCATTTATATTCTATGCATCATGATTGGAAGAAGACTAAACAATAAACAATACCTCTAACTGGTAGTTACTGCAGCAAGAATGTTAATTGCCTAGGGAAGGTTTTTAAAATTTCAATAATTCATTTGTTGTTGTCCCTATCAAGTTGACTGAATTGGAAAGACAAAAAACGTAAATGTGCACAGGAAAGTCTTAGTTCGTCTCTCGACTGTTGAGATATCAGTATATTAAAATCAAGTCAATAACTGGCTCCTCAATCCAAACGTATATTTCTTTAGTATTAGTAAACAAATGGATCTCTCGAACGTAATCAGCAACGAATGTGGACCTCATCATCACTGTTTTCTCTGGATTTCGTAGAGACAAGGAGTATTTTTAATAGAGTAGTATTGGTTCTTTTTTTTTATTAGTATCCTAGAATTTTATAATACTAAATTTTTATTTGGTATTTACTGTGTCTCCAATTAGCAGGTATGCTAAAGTACTTCGACACAAATAAAGTTATTGTTGGTGTTGTTGTTCTTCGTCTTCTTCTCAGTCTTTTTCAGTTTTACTGCATATAATTAGATTTCAAGATCTTTCCTCGAATTTTGAAAACAAAGTTTGGGTGTATCTGTAGTCTCTTGATTTTTAAACAGCTACTACTTAATAAATGCACCTTGAAAAAAAAAACTATTTTTTAATCCAAAGCTTCAGCTTGGCAACTAGCCCCACCTTAACGGAAAAGTGATGCGCACTCTCGTTTCCCTTGAACTCCTTGGATTTCCTGAACTTAGTAGAAGACAACAATTCACACCACATCTTCCCATCAGCTCCTTTGGAGGCGGCCAGGTTCAAAGATAGGCAGGAAGGATTGCTGAGACATTCAAAGGTGCAGTCAAAGATGTCGTACACTGTATATGTTCCAATTCTAGGCACATTCAGATAATGGAACTCGTCTTTTATGAAAACGTCTTGTCGCAGATCCGGGTGATACAAAGTGTTAAATTCTGTGGCAAGAACATTAAAGCAACAATATATAACGAAACATAACATCATGCGAGGTAAAGTTCTAAGAATTTGACTCATTGGTAAATGCTTTGGTACCCAGCTGCAAGAGGGAAGCGGCTTTGTTCGCACGGTAATGCGTTAGGAAACATTCACATTTATTGGCGCCGCTTCGTAACATTAAGAGCATCACTGCCAAAAAAAAAATCATGGATTATGGCTTTACTGACTTTTAGGTAGGGCTTATACAAATTTTCTTTTAACATTTTAGACATAGTTTGGGAGTAATCGTTACGGATTTTAGGACTAAAGTTCGTTTAAATTTTTTCCAATTACCTTGAAAAGCTCTTAAGATAACGGTTTTAGGCGCTTGAATATGTTCATTGCAGCTGCTTTCTGCAATTTCATTTAGCTTCAAATAGCACAGTGCATAAAGGCAATAATGTTTGAAATAAAATACAATTTTTCATATTCTTGTGAAAAATATGTCGCACGTCCTTAAAAAATAATTAGTCTTGTTCTTTACAGTGACAGATCGAAGGCTCTAGGTGTAAAAAGCCTTTTAAAACAACAAATAAAAACAAAAACTAACACAAAAATAGTAATAACAAAAATGGCGATTCAATTTACCCATAGAGTGGACTGCTTCAGGTATCATTGAACTCAAGACCAAGAAGAACAACCAGCGGATGAAACGAGAAAACATGACACAGAGTACCTTATCTCTAATATTGGTTGAATGGTTTTTTTTTTTCAACGTGAAGCCCTGGCCTTGTGCGCGCAATGAAAACGCCAGTTTATTTAACAGGTGAATGTGAGGGCGTTCAACATAAGAGCTCCTTTAATTGTCAGTACTAACCAATTGCATCTTATTTTATTAAACGCCAACCGCACTGATCAATATCCCATTGGCTAATTAGTTCAATATCTCTTGGGCATGAATAGAAACTACGTAATTCCAATTAATTGGGATAGAGAAAGTTTCGCATATTCTTCGTTTCAAACATGAATAAGCTATGGCGAAAACATCACATAATCACATAATAAAATCAATAACACAGACGCCGCTATAAACACGAAAAATATATGTTCGTCCACAACTGCAAATGGCTCTTTTGTGGCTGATGCGATATTGCCCCACTGTTAATGCATAAACAAACCAATTTGCCTGTCATCAATAAGGAAGTGGAAATGTGTCTTGTTGAATGTTTTGTCGACGAGAAAGGGAAGTCTACAATCGTCAACTGATAAAATAGTCAGGCTTTCAAGAAAAAATATTTTGTTAAAATGAACGAAAACCTTCTGAGAAGGGAAAATAATGACCCGCAACAAACCACCTGTTAAGACGTTGACTGCGCATGCGTGGCTGATAAGGCTTAGAAGGCAAAGACCGGAGATTTTGCACAGAAATTGAAAACACATATACTTCTGGAGTTTTATTTTTTAGTTCTTTTGTTTGTTCGTTTTTTAAAAGCCTATATTTACTGGTGTTTTGTTCTCAAGTGATAATTAGCCCACTAAAACATTACCTATTTTTCGGCATAAATTATCCTGACGGGAAATAAAGCAATCATATAATTCATATCATATAATTCAATGATATAATTCAGTATCAAGAAATGGTCCACTGTACCGGATAAACAGGAGCCTTTGTTGTTTTTGTGCACTGAGAAAATTATACAAAGAATTGGCGAGGATGAGATGGTAATTATTGGAATTGACTACGTGTCAAATTAGCTTCATTAGGGGAGTAGAGTGAGGAAAGTTGCGCGGCGAGTTCCTGTTTAAGACTGCGGTACCCAAGGGAGGGATTGTCCGCCAACAATCTTTCAGATGATTTGCTAACTGAAGCATCAACCAAAAAAATATTTTTTTAGTGTTCAAGAAAAGGAAAATGATCCGCGAAATAAAATGCCGAAACAATTTTGTAGCTTTGTCAATGTTTGCACGCGCGCGGCGTTCTTGCGGCGCTTAGGATTCTTTCTTTTTCTCCATTACAAACTTCTCGCGTTAAAACGTTAATTTTCATTTGCAAAATCCCACTGAATGCGTCGTAAGGAAAGTGCGTCCCTTTAAAAGAACGTGTTTGTCAGGCTTGGAAATTGCGAACTAAGTACTTCAAGTTGGCAAACAGAGCACGCTTTAGTTTATTTAATGGGAAGCTTAGGGTATGTGCATTTTTTCTATCCATTGTACATAGATACCTCTGGTGTGTAAGCTGTTGAACGTTTTTGTGTAAGGTGCTTTTACAGCATATGCGCATTTGCCAATTTTATGTTGATATTTGCGCAGTATAATTAAATGAATTATTATAATTATTTTGTTGGCTTTATTCTTAACTTGGCATTCGGTTGCCTTCCTAAATTTAACAAAGATAAGCGTAGTTTCGTTGTTCTGTAACCGTGCTTGGGAGAAACACTGTGAGGCGCGCCATACAAAATCTGCGAACATAGCCTTCTTTCGAAGAAGATACATGTATTCGTGTCGTACCAAATGTAACTCTTACCCTCTCCCCACGGGAGAATTTTTCATAACTACGCGCTCGCCGAAGATTCCATACCCCTATTCCATGGGGATTTTTGAATTGCCACTCATGCCACGGGGAAAAAAATAAAATCTGGCTCGTATTAAGTCATCTGTTAAAACGAGATGGTTTTTGTATTTCTGCCAATATATATTAAAACCCACACGTATTTCGGAAAAAAAGCTTTTGGCTGTAATTATCTTGGAAGTTGCATAATTTGTGTCAGAGACATCGAGTGTCTTTCAAGATAAATGCGAAGACGAAAATGGTACTAGATAAGCTAACAACACCAGCTCGACGATGGAATTAGAAGTGAAATTTCTGAACAATATTAAATTTTAGTAAAATAACGAGGGCTCTTCAATCTTTTAGGCCTGAGTTTAATTTCCAATGTGAGTTTTGAAAAGGTATTTTTTGAATTATTAAAAGGATCAAAACATCCTCGGGTTCGATTCCCGGACTCGACGTCATATCTGGGTTGAGTTTGTTGTTGGTTCTCTTTCTTGCTCCGAGGGTTTTTCTCTGGGTACTCCGGTTTTTCTCCCTCCACAAAAACCAACATTTCCAAATTCCAATTCGATCTGGAATTCGAATGCCACAGGTTTGTCAGTCGTCAAACTGTTAAGTGTCACCCTCGTTAAACAAAGTTGATTGATTGATTGATTGATTGATTGATTGATTTATTTATTTATTCAGTGTGAGTTATTTTTCCATTTTTTCGAAGTTTTTTAGGCAATGATTTAAAGAACTTATGTTGAATTAAATTAAAAAAAAAAAAAACTGAATTATAACTGAACATGAATGTTCATAAGCACCTAAATCATGATCATCCGGGTGAGTGTAGTCCTGGGAAGGACTGTTTGAGGTGACGTTGACTGACGTTTCGACAACCGGGGCGGAACTCATCTTTAGAGTCAAGTAAATTGTGGAACGTCAGTACATGGTATAAATGTCTCTGGTTATTGACCGGATTGTTCAGCGAAGTGGCGATGTTATTGGTCGTTTGTCTGTTAGCCGTGGTACTATTGGCTGTGAAGTCTGGAATTATTGGCTGTGTGTCCGCTCAAAGCGGCACTGTCAGGGAGATTCGTTGCACTAGGCAAAAAATATTAAGTGATTTCTCTGAGGAACAGCAAAATATAATCACAGTTCCATCTTTCCCGAATCGCAACCAAAGATAATTAATATCGTCTATATGTTGTTATCTCTTCCAACACCCCCTGACATACTTAAAGAAATCAACTCCATATTGTATGATTTCCTTTGGGACGGTAAGGGCGATAATATCAAAACGATGACAATGATTCAAGATAAACTCAGTGGCGGCCTGTATTTGTAATGTGCTCTTCTTTCTCTCTTTTATATTATTGTCGTTTTCATTTATATGGCCCGATTCAACAAAAGAAGCAAACAGACAATAAGAGATACACCATAGTAGCAAGGGATGCCATTTTTATAAGAGCTTTTCAGTATTTCTGCCTCCTAAACCCGATCCTAAATATTCCCATACAAACTCTCATATTTGCGCCATTTAGAATCAATTTTAAAATTAATCAATTAACTAGTTTGTTTATTTATCAAATGTTTTACCCATTTCCACTGACCCGTGCTATATATTTGCGGAGAGTCAATATGGTAACAATATTTTTGAACAAAGCTGAAGTTGATGATGACGATAACTCACTCATACGGTTGCTATTGCCATTTATTGTGGTTTTGCGGAATCTTTGAAAATAACGTGTACAAAATGATTTTGATACTGAGTACTTCATTAACTTGAGTAGCAATTAAAATCGAAAAACTCAAGTTAAAAAAATTTCTTAAAAAAACTTACAAGGCAAAAGTTGATTATTACAAGGAAATGCTTACTAAAGATTAAACTTAATCGGCCAGTTATTAAAACGGAGTCTAACTTAGGCCGCGGCTTAAGACAATTAGCGGGCCTCGAAATCTGTTTACAAGTAGTGATTTTAAGTAGATAAATAGTTTTCTAGTCTGGGATGCAAGCCTCCTTGTTACCTTCAGCAGCAGACAATGTTTAGGTATGACAGCTGGCAAAATTGATAATCGCTTAGAAATTAAAGTGGTTTTGTTAAACACCGTTTTAACTGTCTCTTAATAACTGACCCAATTTATTTGCATTTACTTAAATACCGGTACTTATACTTATGGTCGGGATAAAATAATGTACATAAGGGGCAAAAATGAGGCAGAGGCTTCTAGGCATTCTTATTCAATACTCAATCCCATTTCAAATCCACGTTCTCTCTCCAGCCACCAGGGTATGAATCATCTAATCTCGTACCCAGATCTCCCACGGTCTGTTCCCCAACTGACTGAGATCTGGGTACGAGATTATGGATAATCTGCTCATGAATCTCCGTGGATTGGCTGAGTTTAAGATTATGTTTAACAGTTAACCCTTTAACCCCTTATATCAAAGTACAAATTCTCCTATCTTGCGCCCATACTCCTCTTATAAAAGTTCTGGGGAGAAGTTATTAAAATATCAAGAAAATTCACCTTGGGTGATCATATCCTTAATTGTCATGGCCTCAGGGTTGATAAGCATTGATATTACAAAGAGAAATTTGATGCTGATCACTGTTAGGGCTTAAAGGGTTAAGATTATGTTTAACATTTAAACGGCTTAAGGAATATACAAAGTTGTTGTTGTTGTTTTTTTTTTGTTTATGTTTTTATTTTTCGTTACACTTATCATACACACTTCTGTCACAGTGTAAAGTCGCTTTATTTCTCACTTCACCAAGATAAACCCCATCGCTTTGATATGCTTCTCACCGTTGTCAGGGGAGTGCATAGCCTCGTTTCCACACGTGTTGTTGTCGTCATATATACCTCCAGTGCCGAACCCGATCCTGGAGTCACAGGTAAGACAATTGTTGTTGTCGTTACGAATTATACCAATCCTTGCTTTGGGCCTTTCAAAATCCCTCAAATGGCGTTGAACCCTTCAATGTTGCAATTGATTTGCAAGGAGGCCTGACTGCCAATCAGCTTCTTCCACGTGTCAGCGCCCAGCGATGTCCTGCGGTATTGCCCGTCAGCGATCAGCGAGTACAAGGAGTCAGCTGCCTTTTTCATGACGATAAAATTTGTCTGTTGTTTGCCATGGATTCTCATTCCGAGACAGATCTTGGAGAAGGATGTGCTCCAGTAAGTTGGTAACTTTGTTTCTTGATTGTCGAATCCAGTCTTCCCCCCTGCAAGGTTGAAGGTTTCCTTGTTGCTCCAAAGGCTTGAATTGTAGTGAAACGTTAGCTTAAACGAATTTGTAAACAAAATAGTTATAATTATTATTTGGTTACAAAAAATGGGTCGCCGGATGAGTTGTATTTAAAATAAAGTGACTAAGAGGTAAGGAATAAGCTGTTATAATTTCCAAATGATGAACTGAACGTTTTTGAAGTGCGCAGATTAAACTTGCAGACAAAGTCATAGATTCATTCCTCGCAAAGGAAGGTTAATAAATTTGTCGGAGCTAAACGGGGCGAATCCGAGCGAAAAATATATTTATATGTGCTGTTGCCTGGCAACAGTGCAAACGAAGTTTGAATGACGTCAGACAAAGGAAAGGTTGCTAGGCAGACGCAACTCATGTTTATTCATTCAGGGCCGAACGCGTTTATTCATGGAACAGTGAAAAATGCTTACTATTGGTGAAACACGACCAAATTGAGATGCAAATGAACAACAGGAGGTCGTACAAAGAACGAGACAGATTTGCCGATTGAGACTAAACAACGAAACTCAGCGTGAGCAGCGAAGAATAAGGAGACATCACGAAACCACAGAGCAAAGACAACAGACAACATCACTTCAAATCAATTGTCCATCAAGCCCTAGCTTCGCAAGGTTTTGCGATTCACTCATTTCTAGTATGAAAAATATTTTCGGGAGTGCTAAAACACGAGAACACCTCGGTTGTCATGTCAACACCGGACAACCAAACTAACATCGGTGAGAAACTTTTTCAACTTATGGTATACCTTGTTTCCGTCAATCTTCATTACCGGCGTCCATCCCCCATCTCCACAACCAAAATCTCCCATGTGACACAATAAGGAAGTTGGTTTTGAGTCCAAGATGAGAGTAGCCACCTGACTCACGCTTGACCTATTAAATATTAGAATATTTTAGACTGAGTTAAAGTACGAGTGGTCCTTCGCGTAGTGCACGAGCGAGCGCGGAAATTGTCTGACTGAATAATTTTCGCGTGCACCCACGTGTCTCGTTCGCTGTACTAACCCTAAGAGAAATAAGGCACTACTCATCGACTGAGAGATCCTCACAATAACCCCATCTTCAAAATGGCGACGACAGATTCGAATGAGTTAAAACTGAGCTGAATGAAAAACAGCACTGAAAAGAGCACCTTTACTTTAGTCACCTTGCAAAGTTTCAGCATATTAGGTGTTATATCAGCTTAGGAAATGTAAGATGAAATTTGACAAATTTACAGGCGTTTGTATGACTGGGGGTATACGTCATACCCCCAGCCATACAAACGTCTGTAAATTTTTCATTTTTCAACTTACATTTTCTCAGCTGATATTACACCTCGTATGCTGAAACTTTGCGCTGGGTTACTAAAGTAACAGTGCTCTTTCTAGTGCTGGTATACGTTTTTAATTTTAACATTTAAGGTATTCGTGTGTGCATAAACTGGAAAACAGATAAACTGCATGATGGTGCACAGGAGTGCCTCTTTAAATTACAGGTGAAAATGCTGGCCGGAGCGATGTCAACAGGCATTCCTGAATATTACAACGTCAATACTCTTGACAGGCTCTTGACAAAATAACTGATTATTCTACTCAGAAGATTTCTGTTCATGGCTGATCTTCCCAGAAGATTTGGATGTAATCTATTCTTGCTTGAAGAATTTCTTTTAACAAGAATAGCATTCTATTCTATTTTTCTGATAAGAATTACGTTTCTGGAGCGAAGAGCGAAACGAGGAACTAATGTTATATGGAAATGTCACTTACTTATATGCGTTGTACAAGTCCTTGCATGAATTTCCGGCTAAAAGAGAAATGAAAAATTAACATATTTAAAGAGCCATCGGCAACCACTGTCCTTTGAATCCTTTTGTTGTTATTATTATTATCCGGAAAATTATTTATCCATTCATTCATTCATTTAATTTTGTGTCGGAAATTTCTCAGTGGAGGAAACAAAAAAATCATCTTTCTTTCCATCAAGTTATCTGCTACACACTGGCGACAGTTCATGTACCGGAAATCCTCAAATAAGCGCGGCGAGCATTATGTAATGTTTAAAACACGAGCAGCAGCCGGTTTTGTCGCGATTTAAACCCGATAAAAACACGTGCTAGGAGCTTTTTGAACGGCTTAAAAAACATTCCTGGAAAAGCGTGTGTCATTAGAGTTCATAACAATGATGCATTGGTGAACATTGACAATTAGCCTACGAGAAAAACATTAAACACCTCATACTAATAAGAAGGAGGTTTTATCAGGTTTTAAAACCACTGCACGTGATGTTTTATCGACCATTTGATAGGTCAATGGGCTTATGAATTATCAATAAGATTTTGAAGTCTTATTTACAGGGATAACGCAGGGGGGCGCTTATTCAAGGAAGGGGGGCTCATCTCCGAAGCGTGGTCCAGATGGTCATTTATTTTTACAATATCAATAACATTTGCGCGTAAACAAGAGCTATGTCAGTAGCCTTTAGATAGATAGTAGATAGATAGTTTTATTAAGATAAATCATTGTAGCCCCGGGCCGGCTGAATTACGATTTACTTTGCATCATAAAATAGGATACTACAAAAATAGTTGGTGGGAGAGGAATGTACTCGGGGGGGGGGGGGGGGGGGAGTTCGCTTATTCGATAGGGTGGTTATTTATGGGGGCACTTATTAAACGATTTATAAGCTGTACAAATGACAAATACCTATTTCGCAATGTTTTCCCATGAAACCATCCATACAGCTGCAGCGAAAAGTGTGATATTTGTAGTTAGGGACACACGTACCACCGTTTCGGCAAGGCGAAGACAGACATGGGGTCTGAAATAAGAGAAAAAAATTATCACCAGTGTAAACAACAGTCGTCTTCGTATTGCTGTTTTGTCTCTGCGTGATGTAAAACACAAACTAAACCACAATTTCGCTCATTATATATTTATTTATATTCTATGCATCATGATTAGAAGAAGACTACACAATAAACAATACCTTTAACTGGTAGTTACTGCAGCGAGAATGTTAATTGCCTAGGGAAGGTTTTTAAAATTTCAATGATTTAGTTGTTAATGTCCCTATCAAGTTGACTGAATTGGAAAGACAAAAAACGTAAATGTACACAGCAAAGTCTCAGTGTTTCTCTCGACTGTAGAGATATCAGTATATTGAGATCGAGTCCATGGAACTCCTCAAATTTAAACGTATATTTCTTATCAGTCTTTTTCAGTTTTACTACATGTAATGAGATTTCAAGATCTTTCCTCGAAGTTTGAAAACAAATTTCTTTGTATCTGTAGTATCTTGATCTTCAAACAGCTATTACTTAATAAATGCCCTTGAAAAAAACAGTATTTTTTAATCCAAAGCTCTAGCGTGGTAATTAGCCCCACCTTGACGGGAAAGTGATGCGCACTCTCGTTTTCCCTAAACTCCTCGGGTTTGGCGAACTTAGTAGAAGACAACAATTCACACCACATCTTCTCATCAGCTCCTTTGGAGGCGGCCAGGTTCACAGAAAAGCAGGAAGGATTGCTGAGACATTCAAAGTTGCAGTCAAAGATGTCGTACACTGTATATGTTCCAATTCTAGGCACATTCAGATAATGAAACTCGTCTTTTATGAAAACGTCTTGTCGCAGATCCGGGTGATACAAAGTCTCAAATTCTGTGGCAAGAACATTAAAGCAACAACACATAACGTAACATAACATTACATTAAAGCCCGAGACTTGTTGCGAGGTTAAGTTCTAAGAATTTGACTCATTGGTAAATGCTTTGGTGCCCAGCTGCAAGAGGAAAGCGGCTTTGTTCGCACGGTAATGCGTTAGGAAACATTCACATTTATTGGCGCCGCCTCGTTACATTAAGAGCAACACTACCAAAAAAAAAACATGGATTGTGGCTTCACCGACTCTCAGGTAGGGATTATACAAATTTTTTTTAACATTTTAGACATCGTTGGGGAGTAATCGTTACGGATTTTAGGACTAAAGTTCGTTTAAATTTTTTTTCCAATAAAAGTTATTCGATCAATTACCTTGAAAAGCTCTTAAGATAACAGTTTTAGCGCTTGAATATGTTCATTGAAGCTGCCTTTTGCAATTTTATTAAGCTTCAAATAGCACAGTATATAGAGGCAATAATGTTTGAAATAAAATACAATTTTTTATATTCTTGTGAAAAATATGCCGCACGTCCTTAAAAAATAATTAGTCTTGTTCTTTACAGTGAGGGATCGGAGGCTTTAGGTGTAAAATGCCTTTTAAAACAACAAATAAAAACAAAAACCAACACAAAAACAGTAGTAACAAAAATGGTGATTCAATTTACCCATAGAGTGGACTGCTTCAGGTATCATTGAACACAAGACCAAGAAGAACAACCAGCGGATGAAACGAGAAAACATGACACAGAGTACCTTATCTCTAATATTGGTTGAATGGTTGTTTTGTTTTGTTTTTTTTTTAACGTGAAGGCCTGGCCTTGTGCACGCAATGAAAATACCAGTTAAATTAGTAGGTGAATGAGTGCGCATTCAACATAAGAGCTCCCTTAATTGTCAGTACCAACCAATCGCATCTTATTTTATTAAACGCCAACTGCACTGATCAATATCCCCTTGGCATTAGTTCAATATCTCTTGGGCATCAATAGAAACTACGTAATTCCAATTAATTGCGATGGAGGAAGTTTCGCATATTCTTCGTTTCAAACATGAAGAAGCTATGGCGAAAACACCACATAATCACATAATAAAATCAATAACACAGGCGCCGCTATAAACACGAAAAATATATGTTTATCCACAACTCCAAATGGCTTTTTTGTGGCTGATACGATATTGCCCCACTGTTAATGCATAAACAAACCAATTTGCCTGTCATTAATAAGGAACTGAAAATGTGTCTTGTTGAATGTTTTGTCGTCGAGAAAGGGATGTCTATAATCGTCAACTGATAAAATAGTCAGGCTTTCAAGAAAAAATATTTTGTTAAAATGAACGAGAAGCTTCTGAGAAGGGAAAATAATGAACCGCAACCAACCACCTGTTAAGACGTTGACTGCGCATGCGTGGCTGATAAGGCTTAGAGAGCAAAGACCGGAGATTTCGCACAGAAAATTGAAAACACATATACTTCTGGAGTTTTATTTTTTAGTTGTTTGTTTTTTTTGTTTTTTTTTTTGTTTGTTCAGTTGTTTTTTAAAAGCCTATCTTCACTGGTGTTTTGTTCTCAAGTGATAATTAGCTCACTAAAACATTACCTATTTTTCGGCATAAATTATCCTGGCGGGAAATAAAGCAATCATATAATTCATATCATATAATTCAATCATATAATTCAGTATCAAGAAATGGTCCATTGTACCGGATAAACAGGAGCCTTTGTTGTTTTTGTGCACTGAGAAAATTATACAGAAAATTGGTGAGGATGAGATGGTGATTATTGGAATTGACTACGTGCCAAATTAGCTTCATTAGGGGTGTAGTTGCGCGGCGAGTTCCTGTTTAAGACTGCGGTACCCAAGGGAGGAATTGTCTACCAATAATTTTAGGTCACTTCCTTGAACTTCTGAATTCTTTCAGATGATTTCTTAACTGAAGCATCAACCAAAAAAATATTTTTTTAGTGTGCAAGAAAAAGAAAATGATCCACGAAATAAAATGCCAAAACAATTTTGTAGCTTTGTCAATGTTTGCAGGCGCGCTGCGTTCATGCGGCGCTTAGGATTCTTTCGTTTTCTCCATTACAAACTTCTCGCGTTAAAACGTTAATTTTCATTTGCAAAATCCGACTGAGTGCGTTGTAAGGAAAGTGCGTCCCTTTAAAAGAACGTGTTTTTTAGGCTTGAAACTCGCGAACTAAGTACTTCAAGCTGGCAAACAGAGCACACTTTAGTTTATTTAATGGGAAGCTTAGTGCATGTGCAACTTTTTCTATCCATTGTGCATAGATACCTCTGGTGTGTAAGCTGTAGAACGTTTTTGTGTAAGGTGCTTTTACAGCATATGCGCATTTGCCAATTTTATGTTGATATTTGCGCAGTATAATTAAATGAATTATTATAATTATTTTGTTGGCTTTATTCCTAACTTGCCATTCGGTTGCCTTCCTAAATTTAACAAAGATAAGCGTAGTTTCGTTGTTTTGTAACCGTGCCTGGGAGAAACACTGTGAGGCGCGCCATATAAAATCCGCAAACATAGCCTTCTTTCGAAGAAGATACATGTATTCGTGTCGAACAAAATGTAACTCTTACCCTCTCCCCACGGGAAAACTTTTCATAAGTACGCGCTCGCCGAAGATTCCATACCCCTATTCCAAGGGGATTTTTGAATTGTCACTTATGCCACGGGAAAAAAAATAAAATCTGGCTCGTATTAAGTCATCTGTTAGAACGAGATCGTTTTTGTATTTCTGCCAATATATATTAAAACCCACACGTATTTCGGAAAACTAACATGGAAGTTGCATAATTTGTGTCATCTTTTGGGAGGCATCGAGCGTCTTTCAAGATAAATGCGAAGACGAAAATGGTACTAGATAAGCTAACAACACCAGCTACGACGATGGAAATAGAAGTGAAATAATTTTTTCTGAACAATATTAAATTTAAGCAAAATGACGAGGGCTCTTCAATCTTTTAGGCTTGAGTTGAATTTCCAATGTGAGCTTTGACCAGGTGTTTTTTGAATGTTTAAAATGATCAAAACACCTTCAGTCTGAGTAATTTATCCATTTTTTGGAAGTTTTTTAGGTAATGATTTAAAGAACTTATGTTGAATTAAATTTAAAAAAAAACTGAATTATAACTGAACATGAATGTTCATAAGCACCTAAATCATGATCATCCGGGTGAGTGTAGTCCTGGGAAGGACTGTTTGAGGTGACGTTGACTGACGTTTCGACAACCGGGGCGGAACTCATCTTCAGAGTCAAGTAAATTGTGGAACGTCAGTACATGGTATAAATGTCTCTGGTTATTGACCGGATTGTTCAGCGAAGTGGAGATGTTATTGGTCGTTTGTCTGTAAGCCGTGGTATTATTGGCTGTGAAGTCTGGAATTATTGGCTGCGTGTCCGCTCAAAGCGGCACTGTCAGGGAGATTCGTTGCACTAGGCAAAAAATATTAAGTGATTTCTCTGAGGAACAACAAAATATAATCACAGTTCCATCCTTCCCGATCCGCAACCAAAGATAATTAATATCGTCTATATGTTGTTATTTCTTCCAACACCCCCTGATATACTTAAAGAAATCAACTCCATATTGTATGATTTCCTTTGGGACGGTAAGGGCGATAAAATCAAAACGATGACAATGCATGATTCAAGATAAACTCAGTGGCGGCCTGTATTTGTAATGTGCTCTTCTTTCTCTCTTTTATATTATTGTCGTTTTCATTTATATGGCCCGATTCAACAAAAGAAGCAAACAGACAATAAGAGATACACCATAGTAGCAAGGGATGCCATTTTTATAAGAGCATTTCAGTATTTCTGCCTCCTAAACCCGATCCTAAATATTCCCATACAAACTCTCATATTTGCGCCATTTAGCTTCCCTGCAGAATCAATTTTAAAATTAATTAATTAGCTAGTTTGTTTATTTATCAAACGTTTTACCCATTTCCACTGACCCGTGCTATATATTTGCGGAGAGTCAATATGGTAACAATATTTTTGAATAAAGCTGAAGTTGATGATGACGATAACTCACTCATACGGTTGCTATTGCTATTTATTGTGGTTATGCGGAATCTTTGAAAATAACGTGTACAAAACGATTTTGATACTGAGTACTTCACTAACTTGAGTAGCTATTAAAATCGGAAAACTCAAGTAAAAATAACAAGGGAAAAGTTGATTATTACAACGAAATATTAACGAAAGATTAAACTTAATCGGCCAGTTATTTAAACAGAGTCTAACTACGGGCCGCGTCTTAAGACAATCAGTGGGCCACGAAATCTGTTTCAATCATGTTTTTAAGTAGATAAATAGTTTTCTAGTCTGGTATGCAAGCCTTCTTGTTTCCTTCAGCAGCAGGCAATGTTTAGATATGACAGTTGGCAAAATAGATAATCGCTTAAAAAATTAAAGTGGTTTTGTTAAACACCGTTTTAACTGTCTCTTAATAACTGACCCAATTCATTTACACTTACTTAAATACCAGTACTTATACTTATGGTAGGGATAAAATAATGTACATAAAAGAAAAAAAATGCAGCAGAGGCGTCCAGGCATTCTCATCAATACTCAATTCATTTCAAATCCACGTTCTGTCTCCAGCCGCCAGGGTATCAATCTCGTACCCAGAGTCCTCACGCTCTTTGGCCAGTGGTTATTCGCCAGGACAGACTCAAGAGGACATCGAATTTTATTACCGCAGGACTTCTGCGGTAAAACAATGAAAACCGTTACGGAAAATCCAATAAAAAAATTTGACTGTTTTCGATGTCCCCATATCTCCTGGCGCCCACCCGCTGACCAAAAAGCCCGAGGACTCTGGGTACGAGATTGCTAGGGTATGAATCATCTAATCTCGTACCCATACCTCCCACTGTCCATTCCCGAACCGACTGAGATCTGGGTACGAGATTATGGATAATCTGCTCATGAATCTCCGTGGATTGGCTGAGTTTAAGATTATGTTTAACAGTTAACCCTTTAACCCCTTATATCAAAGTACAAATTCTCCTATCTTGCCCCCATACTCTTCTTATAAAAGTACTGGGGAGAAGTTATTAAAATATCAAGAAAATTCACCTTGGGTGATCATATCCTTAATTGTCATGACCTCAGGGTTGAATAAGCATTGATATTACAAGAAGAAATTTGATGCTGATCACTGTTAGTATATGTAATCGCATGAGGCCGAGTAGAATTAAGGATCAATTTTCACGCGTATTTTCAAAGTTTTCGCAAATTGCCCGAGTCGCGCAGCGACGAGGGCAATTTGCGAAAACTTTGAAAATATGCGTGAAAATTAATCCTTAATTCTACGAGGCTTCATTGCGATTACATGTTTATAACATAGAGGGCAAAATTTTCTTAAAACTATCAAGGCGCTTCGTAAATATAAAACGGTCAGCCCGGCCGGCCTGGAGTAAAAACACTCACCAGTGAGCAAAGCAAACAAACAATTCACCTGTCTCTTGACTTACAAATCAGACAAAACGAGTAAAGTTGATTATTATAACATGTAATTAAGAGAAAATACAAGTTTAATTTATGAGCAAACTAACGAGAATAAATCAAATTCACCTGTAGCTAGCTGCACTGTGAAGCTTTTTACTGCTTGAAAATCACACGAACACGGATCGATAAAAATAGCAAACCGTGGGTCCAAAGAAGGAACTTGCAGAGTAGTTTGTTCCACTAATTTTGACCTGCTTCTTCCTCCCATAAAAACTGAGCCGGGTACTGTTATCATTGTTCGGTTATTGTTTGTAGGAAGAAGCCGTAGCGAGGTGAAAGCACTGTGGTCGCGGGCCTCTCGTCCATGAATGATTTCAGTTTTTCAACCAAACAAATCCGATCAAGTTTTAACTTTTGACACAAATAATCTTTTGCTGTTTCTTCTATGAAACGAAAGTTCGCCTTCAGGAATTTCGTTTTAGCTGTAGCACTTGATTTCCAAGTCTTGGCACGAACAAGCCGGCTTAAAACTCCAAAGAACCTGAAAGATGTCGTTGTTCTTGCTGCACAAAATGAAGAAACCTGAAGAAACCAACTAAATGTAGAAATGGCGTGCTCAGCAGTGCTCAGCCAATCAGGAGCAAGTATTTTCGGTGCTCGACCAATCAGGGGTGGGTAATTTTGCCCTCGTTGAAAGCAAAATTAACTAAAAATGCCCTCTGTTTCGACCAATCAGCATTCAGTAATTTTGCCCTCTATGTTATAAGGGCTTAAAGGGTTAAGATTATGTTTAACATTTAAACGGCTTAAGGAACATACAAAGTTGTTGTTGTTTTAATTTTGTTTTTCGTCACACTTATCATGCACACTTGTGTCACAGTGTAAAGTGGCTTCACTTCACCAAGATAAACCCCATCGCTTTGATATGCTTCTCACCGTTGTCAGGGGAGTAGGTAGCCTCGTTTCCACAAGTGTTGCTTTCGTCATGGTAACCTCCAGTACCGAACCCAATTCTGGAGTCACAGGTAAAACAATCGCTAACGTTGTTCTCGTTACCAATTATACCAACCCTTGCTTTGGAGCTATTAAAATCCCCGTAATTGGCGTTGAACCCTTCAATGGTGCAATTGGTTTGCAAGGAGGCCTGACTGCCAATCAGCTTCTTCCACGTGTCAGCGCCCAGCGATGTGCTGCGGTGTTGCCCGTCAGCGATCAGCGAGTACAAGGAGTCAGCTGCCTTGTTGATGACGATAACATTTGTCTGTTGTTCGCCATGGATTTTCATACCGAGGCAGATCTTGGAGAAGGATGTGTTCCAGTAAGTTGGTAACTTTGTTTCTTGATTGTCGAAGCCAGTCTTTCCTCCTGCAAGGTTAAAGGTTTCCTTGTTGCTCCAAAGGCTTGAACTGTAGTGAAACGTTAGCTTAAACGAATTTGTAAACAAAAGAGTAATAATTATTATTTGATTACAAAAAATGGGTCGCTGGATAAGTTGTATTTATAAGAAAGTGACGAAGAGGTAAGGAATAAGCTGTTATGATTTCCAAAAAATGAACTGAACTTTTTTGAAGTGCACAGATTAAACTTGCAGGCAAAGTGATAGATTCATTCCTCGCAAAGCAAGGTTAATAAATTGGTCGGAGCTAAATGGGGCGAATTCGAGCGAAAAATATATTTATATGTGCTGTTACCTGGCAACAGCTCAAACGAGGTTTGAATGACGTCAAACAAAGGAAAGCTTGCTAGGCAGACGCAAATCATGTTTATTCACTCAGGGCTGAACGCGTTTATTCATTGAGCAGTTAAAAATGTTTACTATTGGTGAAACACGACCAAATTGAGATGCAAATGAACCACAGGAGGCACAAAGGACGAGACAGATTTGCCGATTGAGACTAAACATCGAAACTAAACGCAAGCAGCGAAGAATAAGGAGACATCACGAAACCACAGAGCAAAGACAACAGACAACATCACTTCAAATCAATTGTTCATCAAGCCCTAGCTTCGCGAGGTTTTGCGATTCCCTCATTTCTAGTATGAAAAATATTTTCGGGAGTGCTAAGATATGAGAACACCTCGGTTGCCATGTCAACACCGGACATGTGCAACCACACTAACAGCGGTGGGAAACTTTTTTAACTTATAGTTTTCTGTATACCTTGTTGCCGTCAATCTTCATGACCGGTGTCCATCCCCCATCTCCACATCCAAAATCTCCCATGTGACACAAAACGGAAGTTGGTTTTGAGTCCAAGATGAGGGTAACCACCTGACTCACACTTGACCTGTTAAATAATAGAATATTTTAGACTAAGTTAAAGTACGATTGGTCCTTCGGGAAATGCGCGAGCGAGCGCGGAAATTGCCTGGCCGGAATAATGTTTGCGTGCACCCACGTGTCTCGTTCGCTGTACTAACCCTAAGAGAAATAAGGTACTACTAATTATTAACTGAGAGATCTCTCACAATAGACCCTTCTCAAAAATGGCGGCAACAAATTTTAATGAGTTAAAATTAAACTGAATGAAAAACTGATACCATCACTGGAAAAAGCACTTTACTGTCAGGAGTCGGGGGTAGTCGTGTGTAC
Organism: Pavona decussata; assembly: GCF_977016875.1. Taxonomy (NCBI): domain Eukaryota; kingdom Metazoa; phylum Cnidaria; class Anthozoa; order Scleractinia; family Agariciidae; genus Pavona; species Pavona decussata. The sequence goes on along the minus strand of NW_028145548.1, from coordinate 81,182 downwards.
AATAACTGGAAAACAGATAAACTGCATGATGGTGAACAGGAGTGCGAAAATAGGCAGCAATCATCATCTTGTCCCTTGTAAAAATTGAAATACTTCAACAATGCCTATTCAAAAAAATACATAATTAATTTAAATCTGTAATCGCGATGTAATTAATTAACTGTCAAGCTAAGCGATAGTTCACGATGAGCAGATGAGGCTTACAAGGCAATTCTGTGGACATCCATTCTCATTTTTGTTGCAGAAATCTTTTGGATACTGTTAGCACGATATCCAGAAAACGTTCAATGGAATTTAGGTCGCTGTAAGAAGGACTTCAGGCTCAGTTTCGATGAAAACTCAACAACATTTAATCCATTGCTTTGAAGAAAAACTTCATTCTGAAAGGCGCATGGCTTTTCCTTTTTTTTCAATCCCATGATTACTAGCGCATTCAAACAGGCCTGTAAAGCGTGCATACAAACATACAACATTTACGGCAACACAGGACAAAAATTGCACCCTCAGAAAAAAAAAAATGAATGAAAGGTTAATTGATCAACATTTTAAGTCTTTATAAAAGCAAATCAGACAAAATATGTCTCAATCATTCTGCTCAGAGAAATATTAAAGTTATTTCGTCTCTTTTAATTACAGCTGAAAATGCTGGCCGGAGCGATGTCAACAGGCATTCCTGAATATTGCAACGTCTATACTCTTGACAGGTTCTTGACAAAATAACTGATTATTCTTCTCAGAAGATTTCTGTTCTCGGCTGATCTTCCCAGAAGATTTGGATGTAATATATTCTTGCTTGGAGAATTCGTTCTTGTCGCAAGAGTTCTTTCAACACGAATGGAATTCTAAAAGTATTACGTTTCTTGAGCGAAGAACTTTTGAAAAAGGTAAATTAAGAGTGATATAAACGAAGAACTAATGTTTATGGAAATGTCACTTACTTATATGCGTTGTACAAGTCCTTGCATGAATTTCCGGCTAAAAGATAAATGAAAAATTAACATATTCAAAGAGCCATCGGCAACCACTGTCCTCTGCAATTGCATGCCTTTGTTGTTATTATTTTTATCAGGAAAATCATTTATTTATTCGTGCATTTATTTTCTGTCGGAAACTTCTCATTTGAGGAAACAAAAAAAATTATCTTTCTTTCCATCAAGTTACCTGCTACACACTGGCGAGAGTTCATCTACAGGAAATCCTCATCTAAGCGCGGAGGAGCATTTTTTTACTTACAAGAATAACGCAGGGAGACGCTTAATCAATGAAGGGGGCTCATTTCCAAAGCGTTGTCTAGATGGTCACTTATTTTTACAATATCAATAACATTTGCACATAAACAAGAGCTATGTGTAGCCTTTAGAACGGCTGAATTACGGTTTACTTTACATCATAAAATAGGATACTAGATTAGATTCGCGCCCCCTGTGGGTTAGGGGGAGGAGACAGCTGACATTTCAGACTAGATTCGCTCTCGAGGACATGTTTGTTTACGATTTTACGTAAGATTATATATAATTACCGCGGTTTATCATTGAAAACACAAAGAAAAACAGACAACGCGTGAAATTCTCATTTCGAGGCGAGCGACACACAAGATTATCACATCGTACGTCGTACCCAGATCTAACGCGTATATGAACAAAGGAACAAGAAAACAAAAGCAAAAAAAGATCTGCATAGATGAATTGAAAGACGTTTATGTCATCCTGAAAGAAAAGAACCTGGTTTCTTGCAGTCAAGACCAGTTCAATTGCTGATGACTTTACAAAATGGAGAATGAAGAACACAACCTACATTTCGCTCAGCCTTTGCTGTGTCAATACTCAGTCCACCCAACCTCCCCACTTTACAAACAAATGGAGTCCGACGCCCGGAAAGGGGCACGTTCTAGGGGAGAGGCCCTTATTTCAAATTATATTTGTAGTGGGGGTTGGGAGTAAGCTTGTTCGCGAGGGTGGTTATTTAAAGGGGCACTTATTCGACGATTTATCAGTTGTACAAATGACAAATACCTATTTCGCAAAGTTTTCCCATGAAACCCTCCATACAGCTGCAGCGAAAAGTGTGATATTTGTAGTTAGGGACACACGTACCACCGTTTTGGCAGGGCGAAGACAGACATGGGGTCTGAAATAAGAAAAAAAAATTATCACCAGTGTAGACAACAGTCTTCTGCGTGTTGCTGTTTTGTCTTTGCGTGATGGAGAACACAAACTGAACAACAACTTCGCTCATTATATATTCTTTTATATTCTATGCATCATGATTAGAAGAAGACCAAACAATAAACAATACCTTTAACTGGTAGTTACTGCAGCAAGAATGTTAATTGCCTAGGGAAGGTTTTTAAAATTTCAATAATTCATTTGTTGTTGTCCCTATCAAGTTGACTGAATTGGAAAAACAAAAAACGTAAATGTACACAGGAAAGTCTTAGTGCTTCTTTCGACTGTGGAGATAACAGTATATTGAAATCAAGTCCATAACTTGCTCCTCAGTCCAAACGTATATTTCTTTAGTATTAGTAAACAAATGGATCTCTCGAACGTAATCAGCAACGACGAATGTGGACCTCACTGTTTTCTCTGCATTTCGGGAGTAGTATTGGTTCTTTTTTGTATTAGTATCCTAGAATTTTATAATACTTAATTCTTATTTGGTATTTACTGTGTCTCCAATTAGCAGGTATGCTAAAGTACTTTGACACAAATAAAGTTATTATTGTTGTTGTTGTTGTTGTTGTTCTTCTTCTTCTCAGTCTTTTTAGATTTCAAGATCTTTCCTCGAATTTTGAAAACAAAGTTTGGGTGTATCTGTAGTATCTTGATTTTTAAACAGCTACTTCTTTAAATGCACCTTGAAAAAAAAAAACTATTTTTTAATCCAAAGCTCTAGCTTGGCAATTAGCCCCACCTTAACGGAAAAGTGATGCGCACTCTCGTTTCCCTTAAACTCCTTGGATTTCTTGAACTTAGTAGAAGACAACAATTCACACCACATCTTCCCATCAGCTCCTTTGGAGGCGGCCAGGTTCAAAGATAGGCACAAAGGATTGCTGAGACAGTCAAAGGTGCAGTCAAAGATGTCGTACACTGTGTATGTTCCAATTCTAGGCACATTCAGATAATGGAACTCGTCTTTTATCAAAACATCTTGTCGCAGATCCGGGTGATACAAAGTGTTAAATTCTGTGGCAAGAACATTAAAGCAATAACACATAACGTAACAAAACATCACATTAAACCCTGAGACTAGTTGCGAGGTAAAGTTCTAAGAATTTGACTCATTGGTAAATGCTTTGGTACCCGGCTGTAAGAGGGAAGCGGCTTTGTTCGCACGGTAATGCGTTAGGAAACATTCACATTTATTGGCGCCGCCCCGTAGCATTAAGAGCATCACTGTCAAAAAAAAATCATGGATTATGGCTTTACCGACTTTTAGGTAGGGCTTATACAAATTTTCTTTTACCATTTTAGACATAGTTCGGGGGTAATCGTTGCGGATTTTAGGACTAAAGTTCGTTTAAATTTTTTCCAATTACCTTGAAAAGCTCTTAAGATAACGGTTTTAGGCGCTTGAATATGTTCATTGCAGCTGCTTTCTGCAATTTCATTTAACTTCAAATAGCACAGTATATAGAGGCAACAATGTTTGAAATAAAATACAATTTTTCATATTCTTGTGAAAAATATGTCGCACGTCCTTAAAAGTAATTAGCCTTGTTCTTTACAGTGAGGGATCGAAGGCTTTAGGTGTAAAATGCCTCTTAAAACAACTTACAAACAAAAACCAAAAACCAACAGTAGTGACAAAAATGGTGATTCAATTTACCCATAGAGTGGACTGCTTCAGGTATCATCGAACACAAGACCAAGAAGAACAACCAGCGGATGAAACAAGAAAACATGACATAGAGTACCTTATCTCTACAATTGATTGAATGGTTGTTTTTTCAACGTGAAGCCCTAGTCTCGTGCGCCTAATGAAAACACCGGTTTAATTAACAGGTGAATGAGAGCACATTCAACATAAGAGCTCGTATAATTGTCAGTACTAACCAATCGCATCTTATTTTATTAAACGCCAACCGCATTGATCAATATCCCCTTGGCATTAGTTCAATATCTCTTGGGCATGAATAAAAACTACGCAATTCCAATTAATTGCGATGGAGAAAGTTTCGCATATTCTTCGTTTCAAACATGAATAAGCTATGGCGAAAACATCACATAATCACATAATAAAATCAATAACACAGAGGCCGCTATAAACACGAAAAATATATGTTCATCCACAACTGCAAATGGCTTTTTTTTGGCTCTTTTGTGGCTGATGCGATATTGCCCCACTGTTGATGTGTAAACAAACCAATTAGCCTGTTATCAAAAAGGAACGAAAAATTTGTCTTCTTGAATGTTTTGTCGATGAGAGTGGCAAGTCTATAATCGTCAAATGATAAATAGTCAGGCTTTGAAGAAAAAACATTTTGTTAAAATGAACGAAAAGCTTCTGAGAAGGGAAAATAATGACCCGCAACAAACCACCTGTTAAGACGTTGACTGCGCATGCGTGGTTGATAAGGCTTAGAAGGCAAAGACCGGAGATTTCGCACAGAAATGGAAAACACATTCACACTTCTGGAGTTTTAATTTTCAGGTTTTTTGTTTGTTTGTTTGTTTAAAAGCCTACCTTCACTGGTGTTTTGTTCCCAAGTGATAATTAACCCACTAAAACATTACCTGTTTTTCATAAATTATCCTGACAGGAAATAAAGCAATCATATAATTTATATCAAGAAATTGTCCACTGTACCGGATAATCAGGAGCCTTTGTTGTTTTGTGCATTGAGGAAATTGTACCGAGAATTGGCGAAGAAAAGATGGTGATTATCGGAATCGACTACGTGCCAAATTAGCTGCATTAGGGGAGTGGGGTAAGGAAAATTGCGCGTCAAGTTCCTGTTTAAGACTGGGGTACCCAAGGAAGGGATTGTCTGCCAATAATTTTAGGCCGCTTCCTTGAACTTCTGAATTCTTTCAGATGATTTGCTAACTGAAGCATCAACTAAAATAACATTTTTTATTGTTCAAGAAAATGAAAATGATCCGCGAAATAAAATGCCGAAACAATATTGTAGCTTTGTCAATGTTTGCACGGGCGCGGCGTTCTTGCGCCGTTTAGGATTCTTTCGTTTTCTCCATTACAAAATTCTCGCGTTAAAACGTTAATTTTTACTTGCAAAATCCTACTGCATGCGTCGTAACGAAAGTGTGTCCCTTTAAAAAAACGTATTTTTCAGGCTTGGAACTCGCGAACAAAGTACTTCAAGTTGGCAAACAGAGCACGCTTTAGTTTATTTAATGGGAAGCTTAGGGTATGTGCAACTTTTTCCGTCCATTGTAGATAGAAACCTCTGGTGTGTAAGCTGTTGAAAGTTTTTGTGTAAGGTGCTTCTTTTGCAGCATATGCGCATTTGGCAACTTTATGTTGATATTTGCGCAATATAATTTAAAAAACTATTATAATTATTTTGTTGGCTTTATTCCTAACTTGCCATTCGGTTGCCTTCCTAGATTTAACAAAGATAAGCGTAGTTTCATTGTTTTGTAACCGTGCTTGGGAGAAACACTGTGTGGCGTGTCATACATAATCCGCGAACATAGCCATCTTTGGAGAAGATATACATGTATTCGTGTCGTACCAAATGTAACTCTTACCCTCTCCCCCCGGGAAAATTTGTCATAACTACGCGCTCGCCGAATATTCCATACCCCTATTCCATGGGGATTTTTGAATTGTCGCTGATGCCAGGGGAAAAAAACATAATCTGGCTTGCATAAAATCATCTGTTAAAACGAGATCGTTTTTGTATTTCTGCCAATATATATTAAAACCCACACGTATTTCGGAAAACACTGAAACAGTTGGCTGTAATTATCTTGGACGTTGCATAATTTGTGTCAGAGGCATCGAGCGTCTTTCAAGATAAATGCTAAAACGAAAGTGGTGCTAGATAGGCTAACAACACCAGCTGCGACGATGGAATTAGAAGTGAAATTCTGAACAATATTGAATTTTAGTAAAATAACGAGGGCTCTTCAATCTTTTAGGCCCGAGTTGAATTTCCAATGTGAGCTTTGAACAGGTGTTTTTCAAATAAACACCTTCAGTGTGAGCAAGAGAGGATGAAGGTACCTTCATCCACGGCAAGAGAGGATGAAGATAAGAGAGGTAATCCCCCATATAGGCCCTATTCCCATCGTAATCCCTCTGAAGTTATTTTTAGGAGGTATCGATTTTCTCGCGGATAATGTTACCTCGCGCGTTACGTGTCTTTCACCGTTTTTAATTTTACAACTGCTACATACTCATACACGTCCATAAAAGAAATTGTTTCTCGCGTTACTTCCAACGAATCTCTAAGAAATACACGTGATTTGAAAGCTAATAGATTGTAGATTTGAATGTCCGAAGAGATTTTAACTCACTGTGACAAAAATATCAACATTTTCGTGCCGCGGTTGTGATCTTTATACTCGTCTGTTCAATCGCGACTTCAATTCAAATATAATGTAACACTCTTGCATATAAAAGCTAAGATTTGTTTATCGCCTTTTTTAAAAGAATCTCTTGGCCACATGCGCGATTAGAAAGCTAATGGAATGTAGATTTCAATGACCAAAGGGATTTGAACTCAGTGGGATAAAAATATCAAAATTCGTGCCGAGGTTGTGATGTTTATACTCGTCTGTTCAATCGCGGTTTTGACAGCTAAATGTAACACTCTTGCATGAAAAAAGATTTATTTCTCGTGTTTCTTCCAACGAATCTTTTAACTACATACGTGATTTAAAAGTAAATAGAACATAGATTTCAATGACTGAAGGAATTCTGTACTCACTGCGATAAAAATATCAAAATTCGTGCTGGAGGTTGTGATGTGTATACTCGTCTGTTCAATCGCGGCTTTCAATGTTTCGACAGCTATTAAAATGTAACACTCTTGCATGAAAAAAACATTTGTTTCTCGCGTTTCTTCCAACGAACATCTTAACTACATGCGTAATAAGAAAGGTAATGGAATGTAGATTTTAATGACCAAAGGGATTTTGAACTCACTGAGATAAAAATATCAAAATTCTTGCCGGAGGTTGTGATGTTTATACTCTTCTGTTCAATCGCGGCTTTCAAAAGCGATGTTTCGACAGCTAAATGTAATACTCTTGCATGAAAAAACATAATTTTGTGGCTCGCGTTTCTTCCAACGAGTCTCTTAACTACATACGTGATTAGAAAGTAAATAAAACGTAGATTTCAATGACTGTAGGGATTTTGTACGCACTGCGATAAAAATATCGAAATTCGTGCCTAGGTTGAGATATTTGTATTTGTCTGTTCAATCACGGCTTTCAATTTTCGCCAGCTAATTGTATTGTATTGTAATATTCTTGCATAATTTCCGCGCAGCTGGGCTCTAAAACAAATCGTACAAATCATGCCGGAGCGATTCTTTTCCAATCTGCGTTGTCCAAATACAACCACTTTAAACTCGCATTCGTCCACAAAACATATGCAGGCACCGCTTTCTATATGCATGTTCCGCCATATTGTTTTTAGATTAATTCGCGAAAGACGCGTAGCATTGCGTGGGAATCGGCTCAGCTGTCAACGCGGGTAAAATTCAGGATATATGATTGGCTATCACCTAACCCTGATCTCGCGGGAGATCTAAAAATAACTTCAGAGGGATTACGATGGGAATAGGGCCTATATGGGGGATTACCTCTCTTACCTTCATCCTCTCTTGTCCACGGATATCTAACAGAAGAGAATAAAGGAAAGTGGGAACTCTTTTTTGACCATTACATGCAGTCAACTCCATTTATTTCGGACACCCTCGGGACCCCTCTCTCGGGACCCCGGGTTAGTGTCCTCAATAGCGAGAAACCGGTAGTAGCGGGAATTTATTTCAGTCAGAAGTTTGTAATATATTTTTGCCGGGGACTTAGCTGCTGTCCGTATTATCGGGGTGTCCGTAATAGCGAGGTGTTCACAAGGCAAGAGCTGACTGTACTTAGGGAAGTATGATGGCAAGCTATTGTTCCGAAGTAATTTAAAACATCAGGATACTACACCTGCACTATTCAATCTCGAAGAACCATTCTTGAGAAAAAGGCGAGAACCTAGATTTTGAGGCTCCACATGTAGATGGTACAACTCTCACATTAGAATCGAAAATCGCGCATTCTTCTACTGATCATGGCTGAGTGCGGGGATAAAGAGTATTAAAAAACCTGCTAGATAACTCAGCACCAGAATTTTCTTAGCTACAACGCATTTATAGATAACTATCAATCAATCAAACAATCAATCAATCAATCAAGAACTTTATTTCAACACGAGAAGAGAAATCAGCAGAGCTGGTGGGGTCGCGCATAAAACAAATGAGAATTATTAAAAACGTATGATATACAAATTAGAATTAAGAACACTAAAAACACATACACAAATCTTCAGAAATCTTGAAATCTATCAAAAACATGTGTAACTAGTACAGTCGAACCTGTATTAAGCGGTCACCCTCGGGGAATGCCTAAGTGACCGCTTAATACAGGTTGACCGCTTAATACAGGTTGTACAGAATACATCACTTACTTGATTATGAAAGTTCGGCGATAAAATGGTATGACAAAGGAGAGCATGGTATTGAAACGGACTAGTAAAACATTAACGCCACGATTGTGCAGCTCATTAGAAACTCAATTGCCTGGCACGCTATTTTTTTACCATATTTAAGTGGTTTCCTTTTACAAAGTGACCGTTTAAAACAGGTCAAGACAATAGAAATCAGCTTGTTGGGACTTAGTTTTGGGTGACCGCGACCGCTTAATAGAGGTGACCGTTTAATACAGGTCAGGATTACAGTAGTTAAGGGAAGTAATTTTCGGGACTTTGACAACTGACCGCTTAATAGAGGGTGACCGCTTAATACGGTGCCGCTTAATACAGGTTCGACTGTATCTTTGTTTTGGATCGTGGCTGAAATGAGATCAGTCGAAGTTTAGTATTACTATCAAATTTAGCAAGAGAACGTTTAAATTCAGTTAAAGTTTTAGCCGTTGATATTCCTTTCTCGTTAGACCGTTCCATGCTATTGCACCTCGTATGGAGTTTCTAATAAAATTTAGTTGTTTCTGGTCTTGGAAAAACGATGTCTCCATTTCTTCTGCGGCCTGAATTCCTCTGTACGAACAACTCTTTGAATTCCGTAACCGTGTAGCCTTTTATACATTTAAAGACGAACTCCGTTAATCGCACTTTGTACATTGTTTCCAAACTGCCCCATACTGTTCGCGTTAGGACATCTTAGGCACTAATGTCCCAAGCTAATTTAATCCATATACAATACATCCAGCCCTATAGCATTAAAACTAAGTATCTCGAATATATCACAAAGTGATATATGCTGTAACACATTACAAGAAAACTTACTTTACAGCCTATCAACCCAACTCCAAAGGATCTAGTTGATAAGCTTCTCCCTCACACCAAAGTTTCCCAAAACAAATTATGAATTTCTAATTACAAAAGCTTCTATACTATCAAGGAGCCAGGGAAAGTGGGTGGAATACTTTGTTAGGAAAACAGTAAATTGAAAAAAAAAATAATACGCACTGCACTATGTACAAGAGGATCAAAGCTTAGAGTGTTCCAATAGAAAAATCGCTACAATGACTTTCTGTACAAGATAAGTATTACCTAGACAAAACAGATCCCTGCTCCTTTCGGGTAACTGAAGAAAAAAACCCTTTTTCCTCTATTTTGGACTTGTAAACACACACAGAGTTTTTGGAAGAGCATCTTCAAGTGATCTCTTAAAATTTCAAAGATTTAGAAAATGTCTCTCATTCTTTGTTTAACGTTTAACGTTTATTGCTATTCTTTCTTAAGATAACCTATATTTAAAAATATTTATTCTTGTTAAGCTCTCTCTGTTTTGGTCTCATTGATGATATAAAAGATCTGCTCCTTCATCACGTACTCCTAATAGCAAGCTTGGGAACAAACTGCCAAAGTTGCAACCCTAAAACAATTGCTTATGAACCCAATGGGGTCTCTTTAAGAAACCTCTCACGAAATGTATTGATTAACAATATATATAAATATCTTGTACAAATAATTTTTCGTGTTGAGATTTTATTCTACTTGGTTGAATGTATAGTACTATATCTATGTAGTAATTAATATCAGTACCCTTACGGTTGTTGTTGACAATGAAAACTAAAAAATGATTTTAAAGTTTCCATCGACCAAAAAAAAAAACCTTTCTCGTTTAGCATTTTTATCAGAGTTTTGTTTATTTCTTTTGTAGGTTTTCATCTTTTTAATATAACATATTTTTCCATTTCATCATAGAGTTGTATTAGAGTTCTATTATCGTTATGCGGATTTGAATATTTTATGAAATTTGCGCAATATAAATTGTTATTTTTGTTATTCACAGTGACGACTGATAAAAATTGATGACAATGTTCCTTTGAGCTCGTGCCACAGGAAGAAATAGCTTTTTTTAGCCCTACTTTAGGTCACGAGTTTTTTTCAAAGCAGGTGGTTTAATTTGCAATGTTATCGTCTGGGTTATTTACTTCAAATCATCATCTTCGTTCTCCAAAGCCTATCTGACTTCAGTTCAACTTTCCGACATTAAGAACCGTACTTTTGAAATTAGAAACTCGCATTTCACTCTTTTAGCGATAAAAAATGCACTATATTAAACAAACAAGCTTGTCTCAGGCTTAGTAGAGTTTTACCAGACGAGTAATAATTAAAATAATGTAACCTGCTTACCACGAAAAAGAGCAGCTGTTTAAATTTTACTCAGACGAATTTTGATCAGTGTAAGTCACGCTTGATAAGTTATGATTGGCTAACAGTGACAACTGCACTAAAATTTTACTGTCAAACAAGCGCCTTTAATTAAACTGGTGGGTGGTTTTTCGGTTCTTCATCTTATGCCGCTCCCCACAGAAACAATGCAAATGTCGTAAAACCTGAAAAATAATAACTCTAGTCGGCAATGTTTTCTCCTTTCGTATGCTGGATATTTTATTTTGTGTTGTCTCCATTTATATCAGAGAAAGGCCAGGGCCTGGGTAAGTTGGATATGACAGATCTTCTTGCTATCTGTAAGCCATTTATTTCAGTTCCAAAGAGCCATTGTCCACACCTATACTCACCAATCCTTCTAATTAAACACTACTGTTTTAATACAAATGAAAAAGGGGGTTGGTTTCTAATAAAACTGTGGTGATGGTCGGTTGGGAGCCTCAGAAACGAAAGGTAAATTTGCCACCGTAAACTAAACTAGAGTTAATTACTTTTCAAGTTGTACGACCACGTTAACCCCAAGGATTTTTCGTTTAAACACCTCGCCTTTTTCTAATCCCTGCTCCTTGTATGAATGTTGTAAATTAGTATGTGGAAATAAAGAAACTACCTTGAAACTGACGTTTCGAGCCCTTCGTCATTCACTCTGACGAAGGGCTCACGCTCGAAACGTCAGCACTCAAATCTCTTTATGGTGGCAAGTTTACCTTTAGTTATCAACTCTGTTGATGAACGAAATATGTGGCTTTAATACCTTTCCTTGAAAATATATAGAACCTATCTAAAAACACATTGCATGTTTAATTTTGAGGAATGTTTTAATCGTGAGTGAAGCGTGATTGTCTCGAAATATACTTTGACGCGAAAATGCTAGAATCATATCTGCGGCAGATGCAACTTTGGTGCCAAAACCTTGCTGCTTTATTTGTCTTCGCTTCAGTGTTTATTTTCGGAATTTTCCGAGGCACCCAACGGCTCGTTTTGGTGGAATATCTGTTCGGAACGACATAGCCTTTTATAAGGGCATAAAATGGTGTTGCACTGCAGGAAACATTTTTTTGACTATTTTTGGATTCGATTCATGCATTCAGATTCGTTTTCGCTCGTTCACACACCGAAAACAAAAATCCGGAATGAAAGTTCCCACATACGTCACGAATACAGAAACGTATGAATCCGGAAATCTTGTATCCGAATGCCGCTGATTGGCTCTGCTGCAATTCCCTAACTGAATACGTTTGCCGAAAAAAACTTTCCGGATTCGCAGTTGTTACCAGCTTCATCACATTTGGAGTTATTCGAACAGGCTTGAAGTGTTTACATTAAAGAGTAAGCTGCCTTCTAAATATTTACATTGCGCTGTAAATACGGAGACAACTTTTAAAGAAAGTGCATGCGAATATTAATTATTCGGGGCAGGCGATCAATGCAACAATTACTTATCGGGAGTAATTTGCTCAGAAGTTTTTGCATTTCGCGCGAGATGAGCATAAAAGGTCGGAATTAGACTAGTAAGTAAGACCATACCAGGCGTGTGTTTGATCAAACAAAGGACGAATTTAACAACCAGTATAAGAAAAATGGTGCGTGGAAATCCCTTTTTTTTTCAAGGGAATTTTATTTTTAATTTAATTTTTTTACCTCTTTACGAGAGAGAGGTAAAAAAATTAAATAAATAAATAAATAAATAACAGTTTGAGAAAGCGAAAGCCGTAGAAAGTGTACGGATTCACTAGGAAACAAAATAATTTATACCCACTGATGAAATGTCCCGGATTCACAAGTATTCGGATACAAGTTTTCACACTTTCGACTCAGGATTCTTATTTTTCCGGGATTTATGACGTATCCGGCTGGGAACAGTTTCATTTCGGGTTTATTTTTTGTGTCTGAACGCGAAAATGAATCTAGAACTGACTTTTCTTCTAGTGTTAAGGACGGTGCGTACTAATACCAAAGTATAGTTGCGCGGTTTATGACTATGCGGGAAAAGCAGATCTTAACAAGGGCTAATGAAATTCAAAAAGAAAAAATTGGGGGTAACCACGCATTTTTTTTTCTTTTAGAGATAATTAACCAAAAATAATTCTTAAAAGCACCAATATACAAAAGAATGTATGGAATTTTTTCCCAAACTAAAGCTTTATTGAGAATAATGATTGTTCTAGAAAATGACGCAGGCATACTCGGAAAAAAGAAATCCGAGTGCTCCTATCAGGAGTCGAACCTAAGACCTTCCGATTACTAGTTCGGATGCTCTACCACTGAGCAAAGGAGACTCGTGGGAGCTAAGGCCATTAAACTAGGTTCATGAGACAAACATCCTGCATACTGCTAGGATTTGAATGTCGAACGTGTGGTATATGAAAGAAATGTGATGGTATATTTCCAGCCTGGTGAATGAACGAGAATGATGATTATTCTAGAAAGTGACGCAGGCAATTACTCGGAAAAAAGAAATCCGAGTGCTCCTATCAGGATATCAAAACAAAAATCCATCAATGAAGGGCAAAGACGGAAATGTTTGAATGTGTGTGAAGACTTTCGCATTTTTACTCCATCTAACTTTTTAATCATTGTGTGATTGAATTTACCTAAATTAATTAACAATCCACTTCTGTTGGTTTTCAAAACCGACGGGAAATGTTCGTATATAATAATAATAATAATAATAATAATAATAATAATAATAATAATAATAATAATAATAATAATAATAATAATAATAATAATAATAATTTTAGTTCTTAAATTGCGCGCTTTCCATAAAATGATCAAGCGCGCAATACATATATATGCATTACATATAAAACCCAACTCTCTCACTGATGCTATTCTTGGGCCGGTCTTAATGCTGTTTCCGGCTCGAAGAATTTGATAATTGGTCTGTTAGATTTTCGCCAGGCTTTGTTCCTACAAGAGCGTTTCCATTATCTGAAGACATCCAAGGCTGGAACATACACAGCGTACGATGAATTAGATTGTGTCCACAAATGTCTGAAGGAGTCTTCATGCCGATCTTTAAACATGGCCGCATCCAAGGGAGCCGATAAAACGCTTTGGTGCGAACTGTTAACTTCTAACAAGTACAACAATCCCGAGAAGTACGAGAAAAACATGAGTTCACATCACTTACACATCGAGGTGAGACTTACTGAATATTTAAAGCTTTTAGTTGAGATTGACTGTTTGTAACCATAGACCACTGTAATAATCCTCCTAAGTGTGTAAGTTCAAGGACAAACTTTGTCCCTCTTATCAGCTTTTTAAAGAAAAATACACTCGACTATAATCTTAGAAATTCAGATTTTATAATCCTTCAAGATTTAATACCGTTACATATGAAAAGGAAAGGTATCTTGCCCTGTCCATGGTCTAAGAGATGTCAGAAATTCCAGTTCAATGGATTTATTTAAGAAACTTACAAGAAAATATGTCGTTACTATTTTTAGATGGACTTTCTGATAGGTGTCCCAAATTAGTTTACTACTGTTGTAAACTAGATGTTATTGACACGTTAGTAAATTGTTGTTGGTGTTGTTGTTGTTGTTAACTTAAATGAGGGACTGGTTTATAAACCCTGCCATCTTCAAAGTTCAAAAACAATGGTGTTGCAAGTTATGTTGGAAGGGTCTAGACCGTGCAAAACCGTTTGCTTTAACGTTCACATTACAGCTGAATATCTATTGACCAGTTGCTCCAACACAGTTCAAAATCTATTGTGGTTTTGTACGGTCAAGGCCAACACTACAAACAAAAACATATAACAAAGAAGTTTGTCAGGTTTCATAACCATAACTCATTATTAACTATGTTATAAATTAGTATAACTGCGGTCACAGAATCTTCTTTCTTAGATGTACATTTTTTTATTACAACGCATTACTTTATAAGAGAACACAGTATCAGTATACTACATTACCCTTACAGTTACTTACATTGCTTTTTGACAGCACAATTACTAACAACACAACTTGTTTCTGATTGCTTAGAATTCACTAATTAACCGAACGTACCCTGCGTTGTACATGAAACGTCTCAACAAATTACATACTCCAACTGAAGTCCATCACCGCGTGTTCCTTCACTCACGATCTAATCATCACTCTATTTATTTAAAACTAGATCATTGTACTGAATGTTATTCCAGGGATTTGATTGGCTTAGCGGCCATGGTATGTGAACCATTATACCATGCCCGAAAAAAAGCGACGATTAAATTGTCTTCTGGTTGCTCTTGCAAAGCGAAATCGGCAAGATCTAGCAATATTTCTTGATTTTTTTTTTTTTAATAAAATAATCATCCCACTCACGCTGGTTTATAGCCAACTCGGCAATACGTCCTTCGTTGGCTATCTGTCATCTCATACCCAACGCTCACTCGTGGAATAATTGTTAAATATATTCACCCTTTCGCTCCAAGCACACATTTACGTTCCTATAGCGGTCAAAATTGGTCATTTTTTTAATTTAGCAACCGCACCGAGGAACATTCACCTGAACGTTGAAAACTTCTGATCAAATGTTTCTCTTCTTCATCAGGGACCGTGCCTGTATTCGCCGTGTAAAAACGAGGGTACATGTGTACCAAACCACAAATACCGCACATTTGAATGCAACTGTAAGGAAGGGTTCATCGGAAAATTATGTGAAATAGGTAATTACATTATTGAAGTGAGGTAAAATTAAAGCGAAGACGACCCTTCTTGGTTGAGGTGTCTAACAAGCTTCAGGGCAGTTTGCTCTCTAGACTAGCTTTGTTGTTTTTCTAGACTAGTTGCACGATACATTCACAACCGATCAAACTTGTTTTCCCCTTCTTATTTTGGACGGAGATTTTACAACATGTAATAGGAGCAGTTAATTATCCAGCGGTTTGCTCTGCGATGTTCCAGCACGCTCCAGCGATGATGGTCTCCTAGTTGTCTTGCACAATTCTCTTAGTCTTTGTGACGGCCGGGGGGGGGGGGGGGGGGATGGAGAAAAGGCTTTTCTATTTCAGACTTTTTTTTACTAACAACCTGCAGTCCGAGCGAATATGAACCAACTGAATACACAGCCTTTTGTGGAACATATAGCGAGAGACAAAAAGAGACTGTAAAAGGGGAAGTTACAGTTTTGGATTTGTGATCACCTTTTTGTTGTCGCTAACAAATGATGCTGATTGTTTTCTTCATCAACTGCGTTTATTCTTTCAGCTGCAAATTCGTGCAATGACGTGTACAACTTTTACAAGTAAGTGACGTTCGACTGAAATTATTACAGGTAGTAATGGTCCACTTTGACTTAAAACCA